>NC_139020.1:56997148-57597148 GCF_964662115.1 Mustela nivalis
ACAGCACACGGTCCTGAGTAAGTAACTCTAGACACCAACGTCTAAGAATCCTATCTCCATGGCCACTCCCTAGAGCTGATAATTAAGCCCTCTAGGTTAAAAGACTCAACTCCAAACTGAAAAAATTCAGTTACTCTAATGCAGAACAGGAGCCAACATGGAAAGTTGTCACATGTTATTTATTATCTATATATTTCATGACAAAGTTTGAGACACATTATGAAAAACTGTTTTCCATATCTTTAATATTTAAGAGCATATAATAATATAAAATTGCATCACGATGGCTACTCTTTCCTGAAAAAATAAAATGATATGAAATGCAAAATTCAATATATATAACCACTTAAAAGTAGGTTATAATTTTAGTTATTTCAATATGAGTAGGATCGATAGTATCTTATTAGATTTAGTAAAAACTTTATTCTGGGGTTTTTTGTTTTTTGTTTTTTGTTTTTCAATTTCTTTTTCCTAAAAATATTGGCAAGTCTGTGATTTTTTACTTGGATTATGCACATTTTAAGGATACATGTGTTTTTGATGTTCAAAAGTTATTATTTAGGAAAAGCAAACTTGCTATTGTAGCATTTGTACATAACAATGAGGCAATGAATTCACATAATTTCTCTGTGTTTGGAATCCTTATGACTTCATGCCAAACATCTTTATACCCTCTTAGCAGCCGTCACTGCTCTGTGGAGTCTTTCTACTTGCCTTGCTCTGCTCACAAACTCTCTTTAAAATGTAATTTTAGAACATGTTTATTTAGAAGATCATTTCCTTAAAAGTCAGAAAACTTTCTTTGAATTTACCGCCCCAAAATAAATGAAGTCTCCTTTTTTCTACCTGTAAGTTAATAAAGACTAAAATAAATCAATTTTTCTTTGTCTGAGTATATAAAGGCATATCAAATTCCCAATGCGATCAATAAAATTTATCTTGCTTCTACAATGTGCACAATATCACGTGGGATTACTGGTTATTTTTTTAACGGGATATTCCTTTTACCTATTGCCTTGAAAGCACACGCTTTCTTGAATTTTACCTTCATTTTGACATTAAAATGAAATATAATTTCCTTTTGAACGCACTTCAAAGAATGCTAGCAAAGTAGGCAAGTAACTGCTCTCAGTTACACTTGGCAACATTTGCCTTTCTTATCACCTTGAATCTGTGACTCAGCTTTGCCTTGCTCAGGCGAATGGAACAATTGCTCTAGCATTTAATACCAGGGAGGTGTTTGCAGACAGTATGATTAGGAAAGCATGCAGAATTCCTATATATGGTTTTGTGAACGTTCTATTTCTCTTCAACCTCCGACTTGAGTCATTCCTCTTTATTGCCAAATTGTGAAGATCCCCGGGGCATTTTGATGTTTTTAAGGCACTAGTAAGGTAGGATCTTTAAAGTCAGGACTATCCTGGAAAATGTGTGGACCTGATTTAAGAACAGCAACCCAAATAGGAAAATAAATAATATGATGTAGGGACATCTTCACAATAGCAGCCAACAAGATAGCTCAGAGCTAGCCACTGAGTCCACATTCCTTTTTCAGAAAAAGAAGAAGAAGAAGAAGAAGAAGCACCATGACTTCCTGAAGAATAATTAATATCCACAATTAGTGCTTATCTGCCAACCAACTTTGTCAACTGGGTATGCTATTTGCAGGGCGAAGGGGGGTTATTATTAAAAAAGTATGAATTTGTCCTTTCCAATGGAGTAGTCACTGTTTGGATTTCTTTTACTTTCTGTTGCAGCTACATACTCATGAAATATAATAGAGAATGAGCTGGTACATTAAAGAGGAAAATAGTATATAGGTGATTATGAATTACTTAAATCATCTCTACCATCTTTTGACCGAAGAGCTACTATTTCCTGATCGCTCTCCACATCACAAGATCTAAACTGAAATTCATGTCAAGGTTTATGTAAGTATCAGACAAATTCAGCAGTATTTCTTTCATTAAGAGAGTCCAGGATATTCTCAGGAGACATTAGAATCAATCTGGAATTTAGGGCTCAGAAATGAAGCAAAACGTAGCCATTTGGTGTGGGGCTGTGATGAAGAAGAGTGGAACTGAGCTAACGGCCCATATTATCTGTCACCAGAAGAGGCTGGGGAAAGGGAAGAACTGGAGACCTCAGAGATTAAAAAACGCATTGGATTCTCTGCATTCTAACATTACAGAAGCAGAAGTCATGAAGGCTTGATTTTCCTGGGTTCTTCCATGAAAACCTCG
Organism: Mustela nivalis; assembly: GCF_964662115.1. Taxonomy (NCBI): domain Eukaryota; kingdom Metazoa; phylum Chordata; class Mammalia; order Carnivora; family Mustelidae; genus Mustela; species Mustela nivalis. The sequence continues at coordinate 56,999,392 of NC_139020.1, forward strand.
TAAATTATTTTATTCGACAATCATTTATAGAACACCAACTTTATGCCAGATACTGTTCAGTGCTGGAGATGGATGGGAACAAAAGACATAGGATCTCTGCCCTCGTGAAGCTTACAATCTAGCAGGGCTGGTAAATGTTAAATATAATCATATAATGTGCAATAAATACTTAAACAAAAAACAGTCAGGGATTCTAACAGGGGAGTCAGAGAAGGCCCCTCTGAAAAGGTGACATTTAAGCCAATGGTTCTTCATTTTGCACATTGAAATCACCTGGTGAAACTTGAAAATCTGTGAGTGCCTGGCCCTCCACCAGATCAAAAGAACTGACTCTAAGAACGAGGGGTAGGTAACATTATCTCTTAAAATCTCACCGAAGTGACTATAATTTGTGGCCAGCATTGAGGACCAGAGATTTCATCTGACACTGGAAGGTGGGAAGAGGCTGAGTAGAAAGTTGCAGGGAAAAGTCCTCAAGGCAGAAAGAATGGTATTTGTCAAAGCACTAGAAAGAGTCTGCCACATTAAAAGGAAGGCGCTGGGAGACAGGCTTGGCAGGGACATTTGCTCTGGGCCCCTCTATAAACAACTTGAAAGATTTGGGACTTTATCAATAAAGTGGAAAACTATTACAGAACTGACATGACCAGATTTTAAGGATTGCTATGGGTCCCTCCTATAGAAAGCACTGGAAAGGCCAAAAGAGGAACAGGGGACTAAGAAGGTAAGGGGAAACAGTGATGGTTTGCACTGTGCCTGTAGCAATGGAGATGGAGAGAGAATTGCTTTGAGCTATTTCAAAAGCAGAACTGACATTTTGATGAATTACATAAAGGAGGGTGAGGGAGAAAGGAGTGTGAAAGAACATTCCCGGGCTTCTGGTTCGAACAGCTGGGCAAAAGCATGCACGTTTGCTGAGATGTGTGACCCTGGAGGAGAAGAGAAGGGTTTTGTACCTTTAAATATGAAGTCCTTGTGAAACATCCAGGTAGGCACTTGATTGGGTCTCAGGGGAAAGTCCAGACATATCAACTTAGAAGATAGCAGCATATCGAAAGGACTTGAAGCCATGTGTGATAGGAGACGTAGGAGAGAGCATGGAATAAGATGTCTCAGTGAGTCCCAGTCTCAATCTCATAATGATGAAAGGATTGGCTATGATCAGAGGTTCTCAACCCTGGTGCCTCAGAATCACCCAGACAACTTGCTAAAATGTTAGTTGTTGACCTCACTTCCTGAAGTCTCAAATTCTGTGGGTCTGGGGTGAGTCCTGTGAATCAGCATCTCTAACAAGCTTCTCAGGTGATATTTATGCTGATTATTTATTGGAGCTATACTTGAAAACTAGATGATTGAAGATTTCCCTTCCTTCTCTAATATTCTACCACTACCTCGCTTTACCATCTGCAAAAACTCACAGGAAAACATGTATAAATGCAAAATGAAAATACTACACGATGAAAACATGGAGATGTGATCATGGGAATGGTTAAGAGCTGTTCTACATCTTTGCAATTTATGTCTCTTTTAAGGTTGGACAGATTTGACAATTGAAAAATACTTAGTGAACATCTTCTTCATGCAAAGCATTTTACAGCAAAATAGTTTGGCATTCTCTTAAAATTAAATGCACACATCTCCTATTGGTTTTGTAGTGGTTTTTTGAAAAACCTGCAGAAATTGAGAGAATTCAGACCTTCCAGCATCATTTTTTTATAGGTAGTCAAAGGAATCTTGAAGTATGACAAGAAGAGATGGGTGGCACAGACCACAATATAAGTATTTTGTATCTCGCTCACACAAAATCAAGATTGTGAGAATATTGTTTTATTTTATTCTTATTTCTCCTCATTTGAGCTTGATGTTATGAAAACAAACAGCTCATTATTTAAAGGAAGGTTTAAAGCACACTATTATTGTTAATTATTAGCAACCATTTTTAAAAAAATAAAACAACCCCTTTCTAGATTTTTCCACTGTCACATCATCAAAGAATGTGGATTGCACGCTTTTCATAGAATTGTCAAAGTGGATAAGTAATTGACCTCGACCTACCTCTTCTGCATATGACTCATGGATTAGTAAAGTTGATGCTTCAAGAAGGAGACAGGAAACAAAGCTCCCAAAGCCACTTGAGAGAACTCACCTAATTTTCTGATTTTTAAAGCAGCATTGTTATTTTATTTATGCAAGTATCATCACAAACTCTTCCTGCCAAATCCTAATTTCCTAACAAGTTGTGCTTGTGTTCATGAGTTGTGTTTGGTGGCTGAAGGAGGTGAGGGGCTCATTCTGTGAAAAATGAAACAGATCAAAGTGTTTCAGAACTTTGTGAAAGTGAATAGCAACTCCCCTGTTTGGAATAGGCATTTGCTGTGATTTTTTAAATGTCACCAAAGAAAAGTTTCAAGCTACCCAGAAACAAAACCCGAAGGATTTCTTTCTTATTCCTTTGTTCCCTACCCAGGACATTCAAATAACATGCACATTGCTTCCAGCCATTAGTGAAAGATGGGCTTTACATCAGACATTGTAAGTCCAGATCTCTAGATTGATAAACTTGCTTGGACAAATGATGCACCCCAAAGACAAGCTCTGATGTATGGACAGCAGATGCTTCAAGGAGAAGTGGTTATCTGCCACTTTTCTTACCTCTCAATGGCAGAGGTCATGATCCTTTGATGATATCCAGCCACTACCCTTACCGCATTTGAGGTGGATTTCATGTGACATCTACACACAACCTCCGAAGCTCAGTTAAGAACTTCTCCATATTCTTTAGTAGAAACATTAAACCACAAATAGGCAGAATTTCTGGACAATGAGGATCTATCATCGGGGTTTTGCAGGCATCACATGTCTTCTTGCTGTAACAAAGGAAGGGGCATTAAAATCTTGGTGTGACTAAATGATTCTTTTTGGGGGGGTTAACTTAATGTTTCTTAATCCATTTGTTTCCCATGGGGGGAAAAGTCTTACTTTTTTATGGGTCTTCAATCTATTAATGTTAATTATAGCTTCTTTAGCCCCATAAAGGGGAATTTGACTGGGGTCTCCTATTACATAATGGCTGACAATAATATTGAAACATAAAGAGCAGAATGTTCTGAATCAAAATAATGGAACTAAGCAGAATGTAAGAATCTATATATATGAGACAGGTAAATGGAAGTGACAGTGTGTTTTTGAAATGACCGATTAGGTGGCTGTGTAAGTTTGAGTCCTCTAAGAAATAGATGTCAAGACAATTAGACATGCAAGAGAGTTGTCAGGATTATAGAGTTCCCATTTCCCACTCTCCCCTAATCTACCCAGTCCCCACTTCTGAGTCTTGTCTGTAGTGTTCTTTCTAGCAATTGCATTTCAGATGGAAAGAAGAGTATTGCTTTAGCTGCATTACTAATAATACAACTAATATTCACTGAGTCCTTATCAAGTTCTTGGCACCATTGATTATACATTTTATATCCACTGTCGCTCATTTCTCACAACAAACCTATATGGTGTGGGAGGGAGTGGCCTCCTATCCTCATTTAATAGATGGGGGGAGGGACATTTATTTAAGCAATTTACCCCAAAGTATATCTAATAAATGTTAAAACTGAGATTTTAGTCTAGGTAGTCTGATACCATAGCCCATTTCCTTAAAATGAATTGCATCCCCCAAACCAATTAAAAAAAAATCAGTGCCTATTAATGGCCATGTGCTGTGTTCTTTAATATTCTCCACAGACCCCAGGATAGTAAAGAACAGGGATTCCTGACCTCTGTGACTTTACAATATAATAATGCATTCAGGAAGACAAATATTTTATAGATAAGTGATATGACTATATATAATATATACATAAGAGACTATATGTAAGTATAATATAATGGAATTGGAACTGCTTTGGATCATGCATACAGTTTAGGCATAAAACAGAAGGGAAGGCTTTTACAGCCCAAGAGAAAAACAAGGCATGCCATAGTCCCACATTCCCAGGACCATGAAAAGCTGAAGTCATAGGATAGGCAGCACATCCGTGGACAAGAAAGTCAGGTGCCCCATAAATGTTCCCCAAGTCAGTGAATCAAGGGGTAAGTGGATGAGTACATGATGATCATATTTCCAAAATTACAAAGAGACCAATTGTTAACATTAATTTCTCTCTTTAAATTGAATTTCTTCCCTTCTTAGCATGCCTTTAAATTTAATGATAAAAAGTGAAAAACCTACTACAAAAAACTAGGGCACACCTTATATTTTGACTAGGATTATTTCAAAACACCCACAAATCAGACACCCAGGACCCTAAAAGAAAGTGCTATTTTATTTATCTCCTTTTATGAAATTACTCTGATTTCAGTCACACTATGGTTTTAATTTTTAAAAAAACGAATTAACAGTATCCCTTATCGAAGCTGAAATTTAGAAAAATTTTCTTAAGGAATACATAACATTAAAGAAGTATGAAAAGCATAAAGGACCAAGTTGAATTCACTATTTGAATGGGAAGAGGAAGCTGAATGCTAAGTATTTTCTTTTAAATAAATTGAGTAGCATTTCCTATTGATGTGTGGGAAGTTAATGGCAATCTGATAGGTCAATTTAAAGTTTCTAATGTGAAGCATTGTTCCAGGCTTGAAGGAATTGGGGTCAGAGAATACAGACTCTTTCTTTATCAAGCCATAGATCATGCAATGACAGCCCATGTGAACACAGCGCGCATCTTCAGAATCTCAAGGCTGTAAGAAGGTCAGCATGTGGCACTGTGCCCTTTGTTTCCTCTTAGCTTAGAAACTTTTGTGGGTAACAATATAAGAAAAAAAAATTAAAAATGACCTCTGTCACAAGGAAAAAATTCCCTTGGCCTTTTTGAAGTAATCATTATCCTTCAATGTATACTAATCATTTGGCCAATTCTCCACTCTCACACATTAAACATCCAGCAAAAACTGATAAGGTGAAAGGAAAATATTAACCTCACCCTTTCCCACCTATGAAGTTAGTGACAGGAAATGCAATTAATGAATTAAGAACTTCGTTAAAAGAACACCATAACCAGTAAAATTCAGGCTTTCCAGGGCTGAACTGTCAATAGCAGTGTCGTGGCACTCTCAACAAGGATTCCCATGACAATGTAAGACAGCAATCCCCAAGGAAAACATAAAAATAAATAAATAAATAAATAAATAAATAAAGCAATTTAGTGGCTACACAAATTATGTGCTGTTTTTGGTTTTAGATTTTTTTTTTTTAAACCAGAAAAGCTCCAATGGCCCTTCAGATCGATAGGAAGACTTACATATAATGCTGTCTCCCAAAGTGTGTCAAATGAAACAGCTTCATGGAATGTTCCCAGCTGTGACAGGAAGAAATAGCCCTGTGATTAAAGGCTGGATGACTAAAATGTCTTTACTACTGGGATTCTCTGACTCCTTCCTATGTCAATGTGCATTATTAAATCAAGAGGGAATAGGATGTGGCATTTTCCCGATTTGCTTAACTATAGAACTCATTTTAATAAGGTGTAGGGTAAATTTCCAGGAAGTCTGATGTAAACATTTAAAAAAGAGAGAGGGGGAAAAGAAAAACACGAAACCATAAATATGAAGCAGCTCACTGTGAGTCCGCTCAAACAGTGTGAGGGTTTTTTGTGTGGTTGTTTTTAATTTACACAGAAACTACAAATTCTTCAATGTCAAGGTACATTTGAGTTTGAAAAAATAAGATTTTTAAAGGAAGCATGTTTTTCCAGCTTTCTTCTTAATTTCCTTAAACATCATGCAAGTAATAAAATATTTTTCTGAAAGTAGACCTTTGTCTGAAGTTAAAACATGACAGAATTTAAAGTGACCTATTTTAAAAACATAATTACTCAGAAGACAAATGCATGAAATGGGAAAAAAATACCACAAAGCATAAGCAAATCAGAACTTAAAAAAGAATCTGGCTATTTTACCACCCTTAATCTTCTATTAGCATCCCAAATAAAGGCAATCATTTAAAATAAAATTTTTTTGTAATTATTTTTCACCAATGTTTAAGGAATAGAAATTAAAAGTGTACTTGACCCTAATCTGGTTACAGATATTGACTATCCTTTGAAAATGTTCATCTCAAAATTTGGTGTTTTATCTGTTTTCTATAAAATGAGATGAAACGGCATCTATGGTTATAGACACTAGTTTGAGAAATATTATGCATAATTTATAATCCTTTTAAAATTTACATATATCACAGAATTCTCCTGAAGATACCTTTCTTTGTAATAAAATTTTGACTGTATTCCAGTCATATTCAAATGTAAACATTTATATAAATAAACAGCAACTTCCAAAATGATTTCACAGGTGACACAAGAGAGTTGACCCGTTTGAAAGTAGCTGAGAGGAGGAAGGTTTTACAGAAGAGGGGGTGTGAGAGTGAAAGAAGGTGCAGCATGAGCGCGGTAAGGGTCAGAGAAGCTGGACATGTCTGTGAGGCAGGGAGAAGAGTGACTAGGGACTTAAATATTCTGTGCCTTATTAGCAACGAGATAAAATATAAAGGTGCTCTCTGGCTTAGGACCGGAAGTTACAGACCACATGTTCTCCCTGTCCACTTCTATCAAATTCAGAGCACAATGTATCCTTGATGTCTTTTCACATATCTTCACCAGTATTCGAGCAACAAGTAATTTATTTTGCAAAGCATGGTTAATGAAAGAGAAAAGAAAGTATGAAAAAGTCTATGAAAGGGGAACATTTCTTATTTTCTTGCATAAATAACCAAGGCGAAAAGAAGATTCGAATGTTTGGATCTCAAAGAGTCCTCCTATCAGTTGGAATTTGAAAAGGTGTCCCAAATAGTTACATAAATGTCACACCAAATACCCAAATGCTTTTCTCATTCTGACCCCTGCTTTCCCACCCACCCACACCCTATTCTTATTGGTTCTGTAGGGAATTGGATAAGTACATCAATTTCTTTGTTCACCTTTAAAAAATAAATTAAACATACATTAGTTTAATATCACAGTCAACTATACATTAGGATATCAATTCAGTTAGGATTCTCTTGGCCATAAGGAATTCAAATCCTCTCCCAGACTAACTCCGTCATGAAAACATTTATTATGTCACATAATAAGATGTCCAGAGGTGGGGAGATTCTGGGACTGGTCAATGCAGCAGATCAATGATAACATCAGGATGCCAGGTTCCTTCCTCTCTTCAGTTCAGCTGTCCCCAATATTGGCTCTACCTTAGATACAGAACAGTATGGCAACCAGAATTTTGGAAAACATATCCAGACATGGCAGTGCTTTGAGATACTATTTTCCATGGTGGAATTGTCTTAGAAGAGAGGGAAACTCATTCCAGATCCTCCTAGAAAAGCTGCCCTCATGTCACATTGGCCAAATTGGTTCCTTAACTCCAAGAGTCCCTAGAATTGTCGTAAATCCAATGTGTCCACTACAGAAACTGGAGGTGTGATCAGCTTTTCCAGAGGTACAGGGCTGGTCGGGGAAGCGACAAATATCTAGAAATAATTTTTTAAAAGATTCTTTCTTTTAAAACAAGGGGAAGAAAGGGAAGAAAGAATGAAAGCCAACAGAAACCAGCAGTGTCCCCCACATGTATGCATGATTGTTTATGTTTTTAAAGACAAAATGATATATAATATCTCTGGAACTTGCATAGTAACACCAAAGAAAGCTTAAGTTAAGTTGAATATCTGAATAAACAGCCCATATTTGCATAATTTTCCTCTTCTGAGAAGGCCAGTAAACTCCCAGGAATTCAGTTTCTGGAAACCTCATTTCTTAAGCATTTGCTCTGGCATCCTGGTTCTTTCCTGCAAACAACCTACTACATAGATCCTCACAATAACTCACTTAAGAATGATGGCAGTGCTCTCAGGCAGTTAATCTCGACTGCTTCCCAAAGAAAGAGAAACTGATAGAGTCATCCTGGTGGCTCCCAGAGGTCTGCGGTGGTGGTGTTTCCCGTGAGCTCATGAGAGCTTCCACAAGTACTGATCCATCCAGGGTCCCTTTTTTGGCCTGACAACGGGTCGTTTACTGTTAGTAGTAAATCCCTATTAAGTTGTCATAGTTAGTTAATGTGTCGGTGGGTAAACTCAGCATTAAGAGTGAGATTTAAAAAATAACTTTCTCTCTGAGAATCAGATTTAAAAGAAGTGAGAGGGGAAATTAACTTTCATTTTCCACGGCACGTGAGACTAGAGGCCCCTCGAAGATTTGATGAGTTCAGAAGTGATGCCAAGTGGCGATGACAAACTACTTACTATCAGAGCATGAGGAGAATCTCAATGTGCCCAAAACGTAAGGAGAGGGTAACCGCAGGTCTCTGCCTGCTTCAGCCTTTTGTCCCACCCTAGCCTCAGCCCAGGTCGTGAGGGTGATTTTAAACTCAATAACTCCTAGAAATTTTTCTGGGAGAGCTGATGGATATTGGTCAGATGAAGTGTGTATTTGCCTCGTAGTATTAGTCTCCATTCTGGGAACTGAGAGGGTCAATTGAAGTAGGGCTTTCCAGCAGTGGCACAGGGCACTGCTATAGGTTTAACTGGAGAAAAGAGTAGGTAAGAGGAAAGAAATCAAAAGGAGAGAGGACTTTCAGTACCTGTGAGAATTCCATGCAACCTTAAGAAACAAATATTTAAGGTAAAGGATAAAGGAAAGTTTGCACCCTCCTTTACATTCTGGTCGATCATAAGTGACGTGAAATCCATGATGGTTCAAGTCTATGAACCTCCCCAGGGCATTATAGGGAGGTGGACAAACAACGATAAAGAAACTTCACTCAAGTGTCAAATTCCACCTACTTTCAAAGTTCAGTTCTGACTCTAAGATCAAGGAGAGCATGCACAGGTGGTTTTCTCTTTGCATCTAGGAAGAATTTACCCTTTTGCAACCTCTTTGGTATAGAGAGAATAATGTTTACTCTGTTCTCTAAGAGAAAGGTAGGTGCCTCCACAGACAACCCTACAGTTCAGCTTGGTTGCAGAACACTGGCCATGTAACAGCTTTAGTGCTAAGCAAACCACAACTGCATCATCTTCATCTTTTCTATGGGTCAGGAAGCAGAAACTTCCAAAGATTTCCTGTTAAGAAAGACTGATAGGGGTACTTGAATACCTAGCTACAGCGTCATAGTATAGGGTGAGATCAATAGGTCTAGCTGCACAAAATCTCTCCAATTAAAGCAATATTTTAACTTCAACTTTGTACCAGGTCAGAGGTAAATGTTGTTACCTAAGAAACATCGGCTGCCATGATGTTCATTCAGTGATTAGCAAATGTTTATTAAGCACATGGTGCTTCATGCCTGTAATTGTTACAGGTGTTGTAGGTACATTGTTAAACAAAACTAACCTTTTCTGCAGCTAAATGAATCAAGAAAAAAAAAAATAGTTCTGGAGCTTATCCTAAAGAAAGCTTTAGGTCTATATAAAGAATGGTCTTATATCCAAAGATATTTCTATCTGAATCGTTCAGAACATATTTAAGAAAGAGAACCCAGTTCAATGATAAAACAAGCCATGCAGTGTAAATGCAAGCAAATAATTCAAATCGCTATTAATAAAATTATTAAGCAGTTTTATTTATTTTTTTAAAGATTTTATTTATTTGACAGAGAGAGAGCGCAAGAGCAGGAACACAAGCAGGGGGTGTGGGAGAGGGAGAAGCAGGCTTCCCGTGGAGCTCTTAAGCAGTTTTAATACAGTATAAACAAAACCTGCAGTTAAAAGCCAGTGGGTGATCCATGGTTATCTCACCATAGCCCGACTCAGGCATTCCCATTCTACAGAGAAGGAAGAAGACGGGATATAATTGTGCAAGATCATCCAGCCACCACGTGTTAGGCCAGACTTTTTCCCAAGTAAAATGGTGCATCTTTCCACCTCAGGCCGGGACCCCAAAGCCCTTTACTCCTTCCTTTTGTCCATCCCCTATTTCTCCACCTTCATCTATAACTATTCTGAGCAAGTATTAGTGCACTTACACAAATCCACCATGAATTATAAACATCAACGTAAAGACTGTTAGGATGGCTAAGATTTTTTGCAGTTAAGTATTCACTTGCATTGATGGGGTCCATGATCAAAGGAGCGAGACTGATACAAAGCGAAGGTCAAGCAAAGCTTCAGTTCGCACAAGCACCAAGAATCAAACCTACCGGCGGGGCCCTCTCTTAGGGAGAGAGAGACCACCCCCAGCTTCACAGACTAGCTCTTATAGAGCAAAGGCCGTGTGGTTGAGCCTGGCCAATGAGATTGTCTCCACCTGGCCTGATTCGTCCTTGTATTTGGGGTCTGTTATCAGGGACTGGTCAATCATATTTTGCTGGTTCCCAGACTTGCTTGTAAGTAAGTTCCTTATTGGGGGTGGGGAGGGGGCAGGGTTTAAGTTTTACTGCACAAACAACAAAATGGCTGTTTAACCGAGATGGAGTCGCTCTGGCTAAGTAGGCCCCTACAGAATTAAGCTTAGTTCTAAAGAAATAAAAAAATAAAGAGTTTAGTTCTCCAGACTGTTTCAACTTTAGATGCAAACTAGTTAATGCTAAAGAACAACCCTCCAGACATATTCCATGGCTGATCCACAGTTGCTCCTCAGAGTGCTAACCATTTGTAGCTTGTTCCCAGAGCCACTGCTTACACCCAGACCCTGGGCCCTTGAGTTTTCTAAAGATGTGGGATAGTCTGTGTTCGGAGCCTCTAGGCTCCCCATCCTAGACAGCTGTTCCCTACCACCAACAAGCCCATGCTTACCTCTTGATTGCCACTCCTCCTTTCAGATTTGAGGACATCTTCTGTCAAAACAGCTCATTCCTGTTTTTAGCTTGGAGGTCAGTTGTTCTCTCGCTCACCATGCATTTAGAATGAGAGCTTGTTAAAACAAACTGCTGAGCCCCAACCCTGGACTTTCAAGATTCAGTTCGTTTAGGGTAGGGCTAGAGAATTTGCATTACTAACAAGTGCCCAGGTGCCCCAGCTGCACTTTGAGAACCGCTACTCTAGGTCAGTGATTCTCAACCCTGGCTACCTATTTGAGTCCTCTGAAGAGATTTTTAAAATAGAAATATCTAATTTCTCCAGAGATTCTGATTCAGATGCCAGGCTAGGGTAGGGACCAGGCATCATACACTGTTCTTTAAATGTCCCAGATGTTTCTACACCTATGAGAATAGGAAATATTTTTAAATGGTGCTAATACCAATTGGTGGCCAGAAACTGAATCTCTCATACTTTGCCGAGGGGATTTGAAAATGTTGTGACAGTTTCTTTAAAAACGAAACATCCACTTAACATCCACTACAGTAATTACATTCCAGAACACTTACCCCAGAGAAACGAACATATGTTCACACCAAAACCTGTACATAAGAGTTCATAGCAGTTTTAATTTTAATAGCTCCAAAATAAAAACAACCAAGATGTTCGTTGACAAGTGAACAGTTCAACAAACTGTGATATCTCTGTATCAAAGAATATTATTCAGCAATCAAAAGGAATGAACTGTTGATGAAGGCAACAAGTTGGATAGATCTCAAGGGTGTTATTGTGCTGAGTTAAATAAAAAAGGCCAATCTCAAAAGCCACATACTCTCTGAGCCCATGGATTTAACATGTTTGAAGTGACGGCGTTGTGGACGTGATAAACAGATTAGTATTGTCCAGTATTGAAAATACTGGGGGGAATTAAGTGACTATAAGGGGGCAGCACAAAGGAAATCTTAGTGATGATGGAAAGTTCCTCTCTCCTAGTTGTGGTGGCGGTTAGAGGAATCAGCACGTGATGAGTGACATGGACCCATATGCACAGATGGTACCAACCTCAATCTCCTTTTTTGGATATTATACCATAATTTTATAAGATGAAACCATTGGGGAAAACTGTGACATATATGTGGGCCATCTCTCTTCTCTCTACTACTCTGCTTCTTCCTGTGAATCTGTAAGTATTTCAAAATGGAAAGTTACAAAAATCCTTCCCTGTACAACCGGAGTTTAGAAACACAAACATGACACTGGCTGAGGACAATCCTGAGCCCATTCCTATGCTATTGTTTCAAGCTTTCTTTCTTGAGACCCTTGCATAACTCTGCCCATATCTGGCTCAAATCCATTGCTTCCCCTTTTATAGTTCCCTAAATTGGTTGATCTTCCAGACAATGTTGTAGGGAATTAACTGTTATCTCCTGTCAGGAGAAAAAACTAAGGGATATCTATCAAGGCCCTTAAAAACATTCTTTGCCCACTATTTCCAGTCCAACAATCTATACTAAAGAAAATACAGGGATACAAGTGTTACTGCAATTCTAAACACAACAGCAAAAAAATTGAATGCAAACTAAGTAGCTAAATAAATGTGGCTACATCCAAATGTTAAAATGAAGCATGCTCTTAAAACACAGTTGTTGAGAAATATTTAGTCAGTGTCATAAAAAATGACAGCAAAACTGTGTATGGATTTTGCTCTCAATTACGTTAATTAGTATTTGCAAAGAAAGCATGCTAAAATGCAAATCGAAGTATTTTGAGTGATTGGATTATAAGTGATTTTGGATTTTCTTTTTTCTATATTTTCTAATTTTATACAATGAGCCCAAGTTTTTTTAATTAAAATAATGCTGTCAAAGGCAAATATGGCTTATGAGTCACATCTATAAACTTTTAGATGCTTGAAAAGAAAACCTTGATAGAAACTAGATCTACTTCTGTCCACACTTTATTTCAGCCTCCCTTGTAAACCTCTGGATTCTTCCAGCTAACACAAGCTCATACTTTGTTTTCCAAACGTAAGATTATGGCCCTTTATTCTGGCTATCCCATCACTCATCTCACCAAACCCTTAGCCTACACCGCTACCATTCTGCCGTCTGATGCCAGGACAGTATTGCCTACCTCCATCTTCTCAGATGCAAGAATACTAAAATTAGTTAAAAAAGACAAAGGGGGAAGGATTTTCTGTTTTTATCTAAATAAAAATCTTCCAGAAATATTGAGAAATAGGCCAATAGCTCTTGGCTGCCAATAAATATTCCTTTAAGTGAATATGATTATGATTTAGAAACACATTTTACATGCCATGGTATTTTATTATCAACTCCTCTCCTTCTATAATCAAGTTTCTGTCTGACAGTGTGACCTATCCTAATGAAGTGCTTTAATAACAAAAAGTGTTTGTGTTTTACTTTTCCTAGATTCAAGTTTTAGGTTTGAAAAAGAGCACAAAATGAAGTTATCTGTATCTCCTTAATTTGATTATATTCTACCTATCAAAATATTTATATTAATCTCATTAAAATATGAGTAACTATTTTTATGGTGGTTGATTTTACAGCATTCCCTGGAGTTCCTTTAAGTGCCTTCCCTTGTAGATTGTCTAGATTATAGATCACCACACTGCTGTCCTTCACATCCCCTCATTCGTCTTAATAATCGAAAGATCTTCCCGTAATTACAGTTCAGAAATACGCTCTCTGTTGGAGCATTGCACGTCTGAATCTTTTATTTTAACCATCTGAGAAACACGTATACACAAAAATGCCACAGAGTAACCACCGGTCCCAAATCTAGTTCAGCTTCCACAGACACTGTGTCATCTTGACAGATCATCATCCCCCATGTTGCCATACGTATTAAATGAAAACACTGGACCACATGATCTCTAACGGCTCTCTGGTGGAGTCCATCCTGTTTTCTGAATTTAAGATGCTTCTGAACTCTGCGTAGAAACAGAAGCCTGGAGACCCTCACCATTGCCGTCCATTTGCCAGCGGCTTGGATCTTGAATAGGCTTATTTTGAGAAGCAAGATAAAATAAGAAACTATATGGTCTTCAGACACTAAAACCGGATTCCTATCAACTCTAAACTGTACAGAAATGTTCTGAGAAATATTATAATTTAAGTTCAAATTTAAGTTCAAATCAGGTTCACAGGTTCTATCCTTGGAGAGAATTATACTCTCCATACACTTAAACACTTATACTAACTGTAAGGAGTCTGGGGACGAATTTGGGGCTGATGGACAGTTGTTTGACAAGACCACAGTGAAACCTCAGAGAATGTTGTAAACACTCCAGGTAAGTGAACTTATGGGGCACTTCCATTATAAGTGCTTCAGCAACTGCCTAAAGACTTTTCCTTGTTCTTTAATTTGATGATGATTGAAAACCATCCATGAGAAATCTAGAAAAAGGGAGAGCCAAGAGTCTGCACCTGACAGACTGGTTAATTTAGATTGCAACCCAGAGCAAACTTTTTATTTAAAGTGAGTTAAAACTTTGAAAAATTTTAAATGAAGAAAAACAAGTCAGAATGAAGTTATGGGAGTTAAAATTTACGCCAAGTTGTATTTTTAGTTTATCTTTCCTATTATTAATATAATGAATTATTAACAATTAATAATTATCAGCAAGCACTTATTATCTACATTGTATATTGATTTGTGTTAGAGTACATGTAATCAGGAAGACATTACATATTCATTTAATGAGACAATCTTTCTATAAATATTTATAAAATGTCTGCAATACTAAAAGCATTATGTAAGGTGAAACATGAATCTTAAGTAAATAGCAATAATATCTAACAATTATGGAATGTCATACACAGTTAGAGCACTGTCATAATATACATATATATTAGCTCATTAAATGTATTAATGAGCTGTATATATAATTAATCTTAAATATACATTAGTCTTTCTAGTAACCTCATGATATTATTAGTATTATTATCCTCATTTTACAAGTAAGAAAACTGAGCCATAGACTGTTAACAGCCTTGCCTACAGTCTAGGTCCCAAATCTATTATTTGGCATAAGCTGTGAGTTGAAAGTCTCAGCCTCTTAACTACCACAATACAAGTATTACATTGAAACATGAAACTGCAGTTTTTATTGGTCAGAATGGTTGAATATCATCAATTTCAACCATATAGGTTTCCATGCACAAATCAGTTCTCCTAACAGCTAGGCTATAGGAACTTAGAGGTGATAGAAATAACCAAGGGACAGCTGTTCCAAAGAAAGTTTCATGGAATAGAAATTAATGTCAGCTTTAAAAGACAAGACTTGGATTTAAGAAAGGAGGGTGGTGTTTTCTAGAAAAGAGGATGACATACACCCAGCCATGAGTTAAAAATGCATCCGTGTTGGGGCACCTGGATGGCTCAGTGGGTTGAGCCTCTGTCTTTGGCTCGGGTCATGATCTCAGGGTCTGGGATCGAGCCCCGAGTCAGGCTCTCTGCTCAGCGGGGAGCCTGCTTCCTCCCCTCTCTCTGCCTGCCTCTCTGCCTACTTGTGATCTCTGTCTGTCAAATAAATAAATAAAATCTTTAAAAAAAAAAAAAGCATCCGTGTCTTCTATAAGCATTGAGTTTCACTTGGTTCCTGCTATGGAAGTCATTTCTTGCCTAATTTCCATATTCCAGTCACCTCCAGTACCACCACTAGCTAATGGTTCTAAACAGGGGTGTAATGGGTTGAATTGTGTTCCCTCAAAATTCACATGTTGAAGTCTTAACCTCCAGTACTCAGAATATCACCTTATTTGGAAATTGGTGTGTTGCAAATAAAACTGTTGTAGTTAAGATGAAGTCATTAGGGTGGACCTCAAACATTATGACCAGATTCCTTAATAAAAGGGGAAATTCGACACAGAGATACCCACATAGGGAGAATGCACAGGGAGATGAAGGCAGAGATTGAAGATGAGGTGCAGAAATGCTTCTCTAGGCCAAGGAACACTACAGATTGTCAGCAAATGATTAACAGGTAGGCCAGATACATGGAACACATTTTCCTTAGAAAGCAATCAATGCTGCTGACCCCTTGACCTTGGAACTCCTAGCCTTCAGAACTGTGAGACAAAAAATTTCTCTAAAGTTACTCAGTTTATGGTACTTTACCATGGCAGCCTTAGCAAACTACATGAGAGGAACTACAAGGAGTCTTACATCCTCTGCTAATTATTTGGGTGTCCTTACCCTTCCTCCCTCCCCCAACATGAACCCTGGGAAGTGTCACAGGAATCCTTTTGACCTTTAAATTCTGAGTCTTTATCAGCATATCAGTGCTTCTGTCTCAATGTTTTATCATTGGCCAGTAACCCAAGCTGTCTCCTTTAAACATTCTAACTTATTCCAAATTACATATTTTTGTGGTATAAGAAGCTACTACTCTTTCTCAGCATCAGCATTTTTATCTCCTGATTTAAGAGTTGTTTGTAAACCATACAGATACGTAAGACATGATTTTATGGTAAACATTTGTCTATCTAGAAAAATTCAGATTCCTTCTAAATATAACCACTTCTGAGTTTTAAAAAGAATGTACCACAATTTCCTGAGGCAATGCCAAAATAAGAGCATAAATATATAGCAAACATTATTTAATACTTTTGACAGTTATTTTTAAAAGCAAATCTACTGTATTGCCTCATTTAATCCTTACAACAAACTGTGAAGTGAGTTCTGCGATTATCCTGTGGGAAGTGAAGCACAGAGATAGAGGAATTTACTCATAGTCATACAGCTAGTAGTGTTCTAATCAGGATGAAAAAAAGGGAGGGGGTGTTTATTAAGTGCCTGCTGCATACACAACACTGTGTATTCTAGTTTCATAGGTTATCTCCTTTAATTTCTCCTAATGTTGTATGTGTAAGTCATGATTATGTTTGTTTGTTTGTTTTCAAGATTGAGCAACTGAGGCTTGGAGAGTTTAGACAACACGTCCTGTTTTATGTTGTCAGTAATTTTCATTCTTTTCTTCAGTCTTCCCGCTGGTGTTACTTACCACTCCTATACACACTGTCCCTAAACCAAGGTGATCTTTACAAAGAACAAATATGAGAACGGCTTCACCCGTTGTCAAGTAGTCTTCTTCAAAGGTGACTTAATGCTTTTCTTCTCTGGTTTCCAGGCACCAAGCTCATTTCTTTTTATTCCTTGTAACCCAATCTCTACTTTGAATCATAAGTTGAATAATTAGGGCCCTGCCTTAATGTCTTCACTTCAGTATGTTCCTTTCTTCCTTCTAAATATCAAATTTTCAATATTAGTTTTTGTTGATGTCGATCAATATTCATTCATTTTCAATCATTGGAGACACATACAAAGGTTTCTGAAATTCCTTAAGAGTCTTATGTTGATGACATGGTACACATTCTGTTCATCCTCTTCTCTTGCATGAATGGAGTGAGAGAAATTCCCACTATTGAAGAAATTTGGTCTCAGAAAGAAACATAATAATAGATTCAGATACCAGAGTGAGCAAAAGAATAGAAGGCCTAATTACTCAATCTGGGGTACAAAAAAATGAATTTGGAAGCACAGTAACAGTTCTTTACATTGCCAAATGTTTTAAAATATAGTGTATTAATAAAAAAAATTTTGAGTAAGGCCAGCAGATCAGGAAATGATTGCCATTTAAAAGATAGTTTATTACATAGAGTTTCCAAGAAGAGAGGTTATACGACATCACTCAGGGTCACACAGGGAAGTACCAGGGTTGATGAGGAGGCAGAGGGAAAGAGAGGAACTCTGGATAAGAGCCTTTATTGTGGTTTCCCTGGGAAAGGAGTGAAACAGGGTAAGCAGGCTTCGGTAGGATTGGCTCATTTATATAATTTCAGTGGGCTCTGAAACATAGGGACTCCCCTAGCTATCTGGTACCTGGGGTGACTGGGGTGGATGGATAGTGACCCAGAGTGTAAGAACTCAAGAAACAAGGTGGTTGGGGTGTGGGTCCTGTTTTGGTTAGTTTGTGCTTGAAAAAGACACTCATATGCAAATTGTTTACGGTCTCTAGCTATTGGCTAACTTAGGAGGAGCAGCCCCTCAAAGGTCCCAGATGTCAAAGCTTCAAAATATATATATATATATATATATATATATATATATACATACATATATATGTAAAGACAAAGTTAATACGCAAACTAGATGACCCTGAGCCATAGTTTTTTTTTACTTTTTAATGTTTAAAAATCATATTTTTAAATTTTTATCTTTATTAATTACAGTTTGTATGTCTATTATTTTTATATATCCTAATACTTAACAAGAAAAAATAACTCTTTATGAACAAAGAAGCACTTAGGAATTCCTAAGTGGATCCAGGTATTACTTTTAGAAAAACAAGAAAACACAGTATAACTAATAATTATTCATTTAATAAATTCATCATATGCAACACCATTACAATGTTTGAATATGGTATGCAAATTTTATAGTCAATTTTTAAAGGTATATGAAACTGTTGGTTGCTGCATTGCATAATAATTGCCATGAATAGTAAACATTTGGTGTAAAGGCTTGAGGGTTGAATTGAATTAACCTGTCTTTCTGAGAGCAGTTTGTGAGCAATGAGAGAAAAGAATGGCCTTGATCCTGGACACTGGGCTGTCCTGCAGAATCTGCCCTTGCCCTGCTCAACCCAGCTCCCCAACCCCAGGCCTCTCCCATGCCCTTAGGGAAGTTCTTCTAGCAATGCTGCCAGCCCCATAGCTGCTGCTCAGGTGCTGCCAAGGGAAGTATGAATGCAACAGAAAAGAAAGCTCTATTTTTTCAGGGGAAAAAAGACTTCGTTCTGTGGTCTAGGCTGGCACTGTACGTTGATTAAATACATCTCTTCAGGCCCACAATCCATATCACTATTTATAATTATCTGCTTTAGGAACCCAGAGTGGTAGACTTATCAAGGAACCAAAAGGCAGAAGCTATTGCTAGCCTCTATGCTCCCTAACATAAGCACGTTTTCTGTATCCTATAAAAGAGCTTACATCCACTGACCTTGGCTATGTTTCTCTGTGTTCTCTCTCTTTCCCAGCCTGGACCTAATCCAAATTTTCCCCTAAATCTAACAATTTGCTCACATAGGATTTTAGGGATGTGTATGCAGATAGGAAACCACATGACCAGTCACAAGCTTCCAGAAGTGGCTATACTTTGCTTGTTCTCCTGAAATCTGGAAAACATTCTGTACTGCTGGGAACCACAGATTGCACTTCAGCGGAATAGCTTCTAAATCACACTCAAAAAAAGTAAAGAAAGTAAATGTACATACATCTTAACGGGTCTTAGACTTAAGAGTCAGTGAACTGGGTTTAAATTCTCATAAATAAGAGATTACTGGGCAAATCAATTGCCTGCCCTTGCTCTCTTTTCCTTATCTGTACAGTGGGGGAAAACAATCACCCCCCATTGTGATAATCAAGTAAGATAAAGTGTGCTTAATTACTACCTACACAGTAAAGCTGTAGAGAAAAGAGTCCCAAGGCAACCACTCCAGGGTTCTGCTTTGCCCAAAGCTCTTCCTTGAGGGAAGATTTGCAGCCTAAGTCTTAAAGGGGAAAAGGTCTGAATGTTTTCAATAGAATTTAATAAATTAGAGTACAAGAAAGGCCAACATTCACCAGCCATTAGGATAGAGACAACCCCAAAGAAATAGATTACATGGTGAGCATTTTAATAAGAAAGGGGAAGGAGGTTGCACCTCTAGGGCTGCTAGAAAGCAGGGAAGAACACAGGGAACTAGGCTACTATTTGAAGACACAACCAAAGGCTGGGCCCCAACAATGCTGTACAAGTAAGGTGCAGTTGTTACATTAAAACACTTTCAACAAGGATTTGCATTCACATTAAAGATTTTGCTTTTTGTTTACTTCATGTGCCCAGGAAAACTTTCAAATTGCTATGCTAAGCATTGTTTCCTTATAAGTCAAAATAAGTAATTCTCTCATAAATATTTAAAAGAAATCACCATAGTATGCCTTAATATAGCAGTACACATATCAAAGGAAATTTTTACAATCGCAAATATAGAAAAATGTGTTTAAATGTACTCCAAATACTCCAGAATTATGTAAGTACTACAATAGGTTTAAATACATTCTATCAATTTCTGAGACAAGCATCCTATTATGAAAACACAAACTGTATTCTTTAAAACAGAGGCATCATTCAATCTAATAAATTAGTTAATCATTCAAAAAAGTAGATCACTGAAATGGAAAGTTCATACACACACACACAAATCCTCATACACTTGTATATGAATTATAGGTCTATATAAACACATAAAGTTCTATAGATACAGATATAGATATTATATAAAAATCTAAAAATTAAAGAATGCACATTTCTCTTTCCAATTTTATATTATTTTAGTGCAATTTTCAAGAAGAGATATTCCTCTTAAACACTTGGATAGGCGTTAGAACAATCTGCCTGAGAAGAGGCAGCAGTAACTATACTTAAGATAATTTATAGCTCATACACTTTGATTCACTGAATATATGGTCTTCTTTTTTTTTTTAATTTTTTATTTTTTATAAACATATATTTTTATCCCCAGGGGTACAGGTCTGTGAATCACCAGGTTTACACACTTCACAGCACTCACCAAAGCTCATACCCTCCTCAATGTCCATAATCCCACCCCCTTCTCCTAAACCCCCTCCCCCCAGCAACCCTCAGTTTGTTTTGTGAGATTAAGAGTCACTTATGGTTTGTCTCCCTCCCAATCCCATCTTGTTTCATTTATTCTTCTCCTACCCACTTAAGCCCCCATGTTGCATCACCAGAATATATGGTCTTCTTAATATGGTGAGAAATTAGACAAATGTGTGTTTCCTTAAAGCAGATGATTGTCTGAAACTAATTACTAAGTCAAGTGTTTGTGTAACTGTTATAAACATTTCTTATAAAATTCATTTTTTTTCCATATCATAAACCATTTGGGACTTAAATTTTCAGGTTTTCATCCCCTGATTGCCAAATTATTTACTAAAACAAAATCACCAAATCACTATACTTTATAATTAAGTGTCTACATGTGCTTTGAAGATAAAGCAATGATTGCAAATTATTTGAAAGCATTATCAAGTAAGTCCAACAGATAGACTGAGCAGATGTACAGGTGTTACAGGTAGAAATGTATCTCTTTTCCCACCCTGTAATAACAGCTTTAATGAATACAACTACTTGCAAACATGTTCTGTTCTGGAAAAGGCCATCAGTTAGAGCTGATAACCTCTAGAATGTAAAAATATTCAGAATTGTGCTGGCTCTGCTATTACCTGTAACTCATCTCCCTAATTTCTTCCTCTTTCCCTTACTAAGAATATTAAACAAGAGACTTAATGGGTTGGAGTGCCTACAAAGAATAGGCACCTGCTAATCCAGGAATTCCTACTGCTAGTAGGTAAATATTCAGGACTAATATCACTAATGCCTTCATTTACTTATTCATTCATCTGTCCATCCAGTCCCCCAATATTTACTGGACATCTGTTATATATGCAAAGTTATGAAGACCAAGAAGATGCCTAGAGTGTGATATAAACTCACAATCTAGTAGCCACATAACTGAAAAATACTACCAGATCACTGAAGAATTAAATTGGGGACTTTTCTATAAGATTCACCAGTATAGGGGAAAAAAGGATAACAAAACCCCAAAATAATACTTTAACATTTAATTATTTTTCATGGTTACAATTTTATGGCCTGTGAGTTTCAAAACAATCCACTTACGTGATGGCAATGACACGGATCGGGATCAATGATAAATCTTCCGGCTGGCAGTTCAGTGAGCCATCACTGGTAAGCCAGCTCTGTCTTGCATCCCATTCCCCCTCCCTCAAATCACTGTTTTGAAAGAGGTGTGTGTGTGTGTGTGTGTGTGTGTGTTTTTTAAGACTGATTGATTGATCGATTGATTTGAGAGGGAGGGAGAAAGAGAAAGAAAGTGTGTGTGTAGGAGCAGAGAGAAGAGGCAGTGAGAGAGGGAGAGAGAAAATACCAAGCCGACTCCTTGCTGAACACTGAGCCTGATGCAGGGCTCTAGCTGAGGACTCTTGAGATCATGCATGACCTGAGCTGAAATCATGAGTTGGATGCTTACCAACCAAGCCACCCAGGTGCCCTGAGATATTTATATTAACTAGAAAAAGTACCCTCTTTCCCTTCCCTGGTAGCCTTGTTTTCCATCTTAGGAGATCATATTTCAAAAGTAAAATTAACTCCTTTCAATACAAGTCAGGAAAAAACCCTCATTTGCCTAAGCCATCATTCTATATATTTGGAAATCACCCCAAAATGGATTTCCCTATAACAATTTTCCACTATCCAACTGGGGGCAGGGAGTTAGAGAAAGTATGGGTAATTCACAAATCCATCTCTGAGTTATTTTGTATGTATTGTCAGATTTTAAAATCAATACCAAATCAAGATAACAACTACAGTATTATATAGTATTATATAACCTTTCTGGTTAAAAAATTTTAAATTCTGAACAAAAATTTTCTTTTTCATTTATTGGTGTGGTATACCTTAACAGAGACATGACCTCTTATTGCTGAAATGCTTTTAGAAAGATGAATGACTGTTTTAGTAAATTGAACTCTGGTTTCCTGAAAGTAATATTCCCTACTTTCTTTATGCAGATGCTACATAAAAGCTGAAAGATAAAAGGATCAGAGAGGATAGGTAGGGAATATGGATTTGGGAATACTTAGAGGACAGTGATTATCAGTGGCACAATGGGAAGGAAGAAGTCAGAAAAGGGAGAGTGTGCATTAGCCTGAAAGTTAAATTTCCATTTCGAAGAAAGATGAAAAACAAATCATAATGGAGTTTCCACCATGTGTCGCAACCTATCATAATCTTATTTAACGTTAATGGCAACTGTATAAAAGAGCATTGTTCCCCATTTTTCAGATGAAAGAACTGGGCTTAAATAAAAATATTCAAGATCCCATAGTGATCAAACTATATGAATGGAACCCACATCTGTATGATTCAAGAACCTGCCCCTCTAGATAGGAGAAGAGGGTCTGATAAGAACAGATTATTCCAGAATATAAGAACTATTTGTATGCTGTTTCAGGAGACTCTAAACAAACTACAGAAATGTGATTACTCTTCAGTGACTCAGTAATGTTTTATTCAAATTACAGATTCTTTCATTATTTCTTGATGATTTTTATGTCCTACAATGGAAACTTTCTCATTCAACACAACCAATGTTAGCTCACCAAAGTAGGAATTCTTGTTCTAGTTTCTGCTTTTACTGATAAACCTTCCTAAGACTATCCAAGTAATCTCCTCGTTTTAACTATAAAATGTTTTTCACAATATGAGAAAATTCTCAAGTATTAATGAGTTCATTCATGTGATGTCCTTTGAGTTCCTTGAAAGAAATGGCTAAGTATAAGTGATTTTATTCTCTTTTTTCCCCTTCATTTGACATCCTGCCTGAGCTGACTGTTTGTGGCTTGTTGAGTCTATTAATTTCCAGAAAAATGAAGCCACCCTTCAGTGCCCAAATAAGAACAGAGATCAGTTAATGATTTAAATCCTACTTGTAGCCTTCTAGGAATAAAGGGAGATGTTTTAATTCATAGTTTAGTGTGTATGTGGATTGGGTTCACGCAATGATGTCAGATTAATTCAAGAATTCAGACGCTATTGGTAAGAGCAGATGTTGTGAACATTAGAGAGAGAGCCCTGATGAAATTTGAGAGGTACGCCTCAAGCTTCCAGAGCATAAACTGAAGTGGGGGGAGCGGACTTACCATTAATGGACCCAGCAATATTCCAAGTAAACATATTTAACTTTATGAAGCACTGAAGATGCCACAAATGTGGTGACCCAGAAGACAAGCTCAGATGAAGAAATATCTTTTTGACAGGGGAATGGTTGTTTGTAAATGGATTTTAAACGTACTAGAGAATGTGTCTTGTATTTCATTACTTTAAAAGCTAATCACGTAGTTCCTAATTAACAGGAGAGAGTCCCTCTAGGTCAAAACAAGAATTTAAACTCAATAACTGGAGTTGCTAATTTTATTTTCTCAACTTCTTTCAGCTTCCTTGTACCTGTTCTTCTTCCTGCTTGGTCACTGGGCTCTTCAGGCTCTCCATTTCTACTGGTTTCTTGCCATCAACATCTAAACATGATTGATGTGTCAATTGTCTAAAGCAGACAAGCGAATCCCTCTCAACCTCATGACCTCTCCCACTGATCATCTAATTCTTAATAGTCAATTTTTCTTGAAAATATTTTCCTTGTGTTTTATACATAATAAATACTCAGTATGTATTTGCCTAATCAAATAATGTTCTATTAGTACTTAACAAATTTCATTACAACACTTAATGCACTATATCATGATTGTTTCTATCTATAAAATGTATCAAGATTGTTTTCATACAGAGGATCCCAAATCTGTACCTCCAGCCTGTTCTTTTGCCATATAGTCCAATATCATACATGTATGATTACCTATTAGACTTCACCTGTGTGTCCCACAGCACTCCACACTAAGTTCATCCAAAACTGCCTTTTTTTCCCCTCCAAATCGATTTCTTATCAAGTCTTTCCTATCTCAATGAAAGGAAGCCCCATCCATTTGGTTTTCTAAGTCTCATTATTTAGGAGTTATCCTTTATTCCTCTTCACATTTCACCTCCAATATTTAGTTAACTGTTACATATTGACAATTTTCTTCCTTAATTGCTTCCTGGGTCCACTCATTTCCATCCATCTGTCTTTATTATAGGCCATACTACCACTATGTCCCTGGATGACCGGGACTGCTTTCTAGCCCACCCATCCAGTCTACAAATTGATTTAAAGTGAGCCTTCTAAATAAAAATATCACTCTCCTGGGGCGCCTGGGTGGCTCAAAGGGTTATGCCTCTACCTTGGGCTCAGGTCATGGTCTCAGGGTCCTGGGATCGAGCCCCACATCGGGCTCTCTGCTCGACAGGGATCCTGCTTCTCCCACCCCCCGCCTGCCTCTCTGCCTACTTGTGATCTCTCTCTCTGTGTGTCCAATAAATAATCTGTGTGTCAATAAATAATCAAAAAATAAAACCACTCCCCTGACAAAGTCTTTGCCCATTGACCTTACAATAAATTATCAATTCTTTACCAGAGTTTGTAAGTTCCCACCTATATCTCTAGTCTCACTCCTCATTTCTTCCTCCTAGACGAGACTGTTGCAGAGTGACACGGAGATTTTTACCCCAGTGTTTGAGCATGACACATTCTCATAGTCAGACCTTCATCTATCCAAATTCCTTTCTCTGGAACATTTTCTCCCATTCTTAACATCTTCTGGGAAATCCTTAACATCTTCAGATCTCTGCTTCTTTCTGGAAGCTTCCCCCTGGTTTGTATAAACAAGTTTAGGTTTCCTTCTATACATTCCCATTAAACCTGGTATTTCTTCTGAGTTACTACTCATCAGACTTTATTTTAATTATTGTAAACTTGTTTGTCTTTTTCAATAGAGCTCAGAATTTGTAAGAGGATAAAGCATGTCTTTTCCTGCTCTCACTCTATCCTTAGGTTCTAATACATGCCCTACAATTAGTAGGTATTTAATAAAATTTGCATGTAAAATAAACACTTCCTAAATAAAAACATTGCTTAAACACACAGATTCTTTATAGTTAATCCTATCCTTTCTTTATATCAGAGAACACAGACTCGACTCTCCTGGATAGCATAACCATATAATTGTTCATCTACATTAGGACGTTTTTGACTGCACAGGGCATAATATTAATGAATTATGAGTCAATGGAATCAACTAAGACTGTTACAGGCATACCAGGAAATACTACCCTGAGAGCAAGACAGAGAACATAAATAAATAAATAAATCACAAGAATGTCTGGGTTTTTGGTTTTTGGTTTCTTCAGCATGGAGGACAGTCTATGGATCGGGAAGAACCATAGAGGTCTAAGCAATTGTACCATATTGGAATAGAGAGCCAGTCTTATCAGATCTTTTGATCTATCAAGAATAATAGGAAATCATAATTTTATCCAGGTGTTTTAATATTGGAAACTAATTTCAAAAGAATTAAAACAAAATATTTTAAGTACTGACAAGAGATAAAACCTGAAATATGTAATCACCTATAAAGCTCAGACACTGACATCAGTATTAGTTCATGGGAACAGGGTATTCCAAGTATGATACTATTAATTACTAAGGTTCTGAACCTATAAGGAGGTTCAGAAAGTCTTAAAAGGGGGGCCAGGCATTCAGAATATTGAGAGAATACTCAAAATACCTAAAAGCATCATAATACTCTAATTTAGGAGCGCCATAACTAAATATCAGTCAGTCCTGGTATCGATACAAGGAATACTTCATGAGGACCTCTAGAGTGTCTTTGTTGAAACCCAAATAATTTAGTTGCTTCCACAGTAGTATATTGATCTTTATTTTTCTACTCACTCATTACATGATCACTCCATAAACACTGTGTCTGATTTACCCCTAAATTAGATTTTAAAGTTTCAAAATTTCATGAGCCTTGCCTCCACTACGGAGTTTTACTGATCATTTGCAAAACAGGTACCATTAGCTGCCAATGCCAAAATCATCAGTTGGGAAATAGAGCTTGGACTGGAAAGATTTAGCACAGATTCCACCTCACCATTCCCAATTCCTAACCCACAATTTGCCCATGAGTAGTATCTAATCGTCATAGCTTGGTCTGCAAGCTCTTGCTTAATCTGGTAATAATGCACATGGAATTGTTTCATGATCAAGGACTGAATAAGTAATTTTCCAAGCTGCTTGTGTTATTCATATTCTCCAAATGTATATAAAACAGATTTACAGATGATTATGCTAAAGATATAATTAAAGAATGAGCCACAAGGAAACTGTGAGATCATCTAGCTCAGTCTCTTCATTTTACAGCTGAAGAAACTCCACCTGGGGAGGTTGGACAATTTACCAAAGTCACACAACCTTCCAGATGTGATGTTTAAGAGCCACTAAAGTATTTGTGGGTGACAGAATTTCAGCATATGGATGGGGAGGAGGTTACAGAATTTGGGAGAGGAGTTTAGGAACCAGAAATAGTTACTAGCTCATTAACAAAGATAGACTTTTCAAAGAGGCAAAGTAAATTGCCAGTGACCTAACTACAAAGCAGAGGTAGACTTCCTGTGAAGACATTAAAGCCTAACAGCCATCTGAGAAACAAGATGGCATCCACCAGGAAATGCCTTCAACCACAGATCCACTGGATTGTGGAGTTTTTCAACTTTGTGTTATTATGTATGTAATTGTGGGTTTTTTTTCTATCTCAAATCCTACTGAAGTCACTCACCTCCTCCCATTTCCCCATATCCATTTGCTTTAGAGCTCCCCTTTGCCTTTGATTAGCACATTCCTAGCCACCACGTCCTAGTACTCCAAAGAAATGCTCCACTTTCCTTAAATTTTTCCATGGGTTATGCCATTTATCTCCTCACCACTATTGAAACCTGAGTTTGCTGTGACTGCCTCACTTCCCTCACAAACTTTCTGAGTGAGCAACTTTTATTCTCTTCCCCAGGGCTGACTGCATCATCTAAAACCCAGGTCACGCCAACCCTGGATTCCTATCTTCCATCACCAGATTGGTCCCCCCTCAACGTGTGGGAATCATCCAATCCACGGAGGGTTTGAATAGAACAAAAAAGTGGGGAAAGGAAATTTCATCCCTTTTGCTTCCTGGCTGTCTCCTTGATATAGGACATCAGTCTTCTCCGTCCTAGGACTGGGACTTGCACCATTGGCTGCCCTGGTTTTCAGGCCTTCGCACTGGGACTTTAATTACACCCAAAGCTTTTCTGAGTTTCCAGGTTGAAGACAGTAAATCATGGGACTCCTCAGCCTCCATAATTTCATAATTCCTCATAATAAATCTTTTAATATACATAAACTATTGGTTCTGCTTCACAGGAGAGTCTTGACTAATACAATCATCTAACAGAATAGTATATGTTCATTCATGTGAACCTGCATACTTTAAAAACTATGGCTAACATAATACTTAGTGGTGAAGTCAAATATCTTTTTCCTAAGATCAGAAACAAAGCAAGAATGTTCATCTTTCCACTTCTACTCCATATCATACTGGAAGTCATAGGTGGTGCAAGCAATTAATAAAAAGAAATAAAAGGTGTACAGATTGGAGAGGACTAAATTAAACTATTTTTAGTTATGATTATGTACATAAAATAATATGAGGAAACTGACAATCATTTGCCACTTAAGAGTGTGTTTAGTTAGATCATAAATTACAAGGCTATCTAAGTCTAGAATCACTATCTTTGAAACTATAAAACACTGAAGAAAGAATCAAAGATTGAAATAACAGAGAAATAAATTATGTCACTCATGAACTGGAGAACTCAATATCATTATAATGTCAATTCTCCCCAAACTGATCAATAAATTCATTACAAACCCAAATTCCCACAAGTATTATTTTGCAGCTATTGACAAGGTGATTATAAATTTTATATGGGAAGGGAAAGGAACTTGGAAGAACAAACTTTTTTTTTTTTTGAGATTTTATTTATTTATTTATTTGGGAGAGAGAGCACTAGCAGGGAGAGGGACAGACGGAGAGGGAGAAGCGGGTTCTCCACTGAGCAGGGAGCCCAATGTGGGGCTCAATCCCAGGACCCTGATGGACTGAGCTGAAGGCAGCTGTTTAACCAACTGAGCCACCCAGTTTCCCCAAGAACAAACTTTCTTGGAAAATAAAACCACTCATGGGGTGCTTGCATGGTTCAGTCAGTTGAGCATCCAACTCTTGATTTCAGCTCAGGTCATCATCTCAGGGTCATGAGTTCAAGCCCCATATTGGGCTTCCCCGCTCATCAGAGAGTCTGCTTGAGATTCTCTCTCTTTCTCTCCCTCTGTCTCTCCCCATGCTTGTGCACACACTCTCTCTTTCTCTCTCTCAAATAAATAAATCTTTTTAAAAAAAGAAAGAAAAGAAAATCGTTCAGGTTGAGTATGATTTGACTGCAAGACTTACTATAAAAGCCAGAATAACAAAGCAGGATACAATTGGTGAAAGAATATGTCAATGTAACAGAATAAATAGTACAGAATATACCATATACGCCCCTATACATACAGTCAATTGATTTTGACAGGTGCAAAGCCAATTTAATGGAGAAATCATAGTCTATTTTACAAATGCTGGTAGAACAATTAAATACACATATGGCAAAAGAGTGAACTCGATACATACTCCATACCTTATATAAAAATTAGCTCGGGGCACCTGGGTGAAGGCATCTGCCTTTAGCTCAGGTCGTGATTTCGGGGTCCTGGGATCTAGCCCCACATCGGGCTCTCTGTTTAGCAGGGTGCCTACTTCCTCCTCTCTTTCTCTCTGCCTGCCTCTCTGCCTACTTGTAATCTCTGTCTGTCAAATAAATAAATAAAATCTTCAAAAAAAAAAAAAAAGATAGGCTCAGAAAGACAAGGGGAAGTCTATACAATTGCTTAGTTTAAAAGAAGGAGAAAATGAGTTATTATTTAAAGTCTGTACTTTGAAAAGAAGTACATATGTAACTATATACGTAATTTTTATATATGTGCATACATGAGTATAAAATTATAAATTTGGGGGCACCTGGGTGGCTCAGTGGGGTAAGCCTCTGCCTTCAGCTCAGGTCATGATCTCAGGGTCCTGGGATCTAGCCCCATATTGGGCTCTCTGCTTGGCAGGAAGCCTGCTTCTCCCTCTCCCACTCACCCTGCTTGTGTTTGTTCCTTCTCTTACGGTGTCTGTCTCTGTCAAATAAATAAATAAAATCTTTAAAAAATATTAGCTCAAAATAATACATAGACCTAAATATAAAAGCTAAAAAATAAAACTCATAGGAGAAGAAAATAAAAAATTTGTGACTGTAGTTAGACAGGGATTTTAGATACAA
Organism: Mustela nivalis; assembly: GCF_964662115.1. NCBI lineage: Eukaryota > Metazoa > Chordata > Mammalia > Carnivora > Mustelidae > Mustela > Mustela nivalis. Next base: position 57,029,156 of record NC_139020.1, read on the forward strand.
CAGAAGCACAGCCAATAAAACCAATCATAAACTGACCTTATCAAAATACAAACCTTGCCTTATTAAGAGAATGAAGAACAAGCCACATACTGGGGGAAAATATTTGCCAATCACATATGTGACAAAAGACTTGACCCAGAATATATAAAGAATTCTGAAAATAAGAAAACAAACAGCCCTTTTTAAAAAATGAGATAGAGGTTTGAATAGACACTTCATCAAAGAAGACATGAACCCAAATAAGCACATGACAAAATGCTCAACAGTATTACTCATCAAGCAAACACAGTTTAAAACCAAAATGAGATATGCCTATTATATGCCTATTAACTGGTTTAAAAGTACTGATAATATCAAATGCTTATGAGGATGGAGAGCAACCAGAATTCTCATACCTGACTAGTGAGAATGTACAATGGTAATGCCCACTTTGGAGGATATCTTGCTAGGCTGTTATATGTCTAAATATTTATGATCCAGCACTCCTCCTCCTAGGTACTTACCTAAGAGAAATGAAACTTACGTTCACACAAAAACCTGTGTGAATATTTGAGCATCATTACTCATAATTGCTGAAAACTGGAAGCAACTCAGATGCCCTTCAGTTGGTAAACAGATGAAGAAACTCTGAGAAACAAACTGAAGGTTTTGGAGGGGAGGGGTTTGGGGAGTTGGGTGAGCCTGATGCTGGGTATTAAGGAGGGCACGTATTGCATGGAGCAATGGGTGTGGTGCATAAACAATGAATTTTGAAATACTGAAAAGAAATAAAATAAAATAAAATGAAAAAAAAAAGAAAGAAAGAAACTGGTGCATTCATAGAGTAAAACATGAATCAGCGATAGAAAGGAACTCGGCAATAAATCTCAAATAATTCCAGTATGTGACATTATAGAAAAGAACAACATGATGATTACTGTTTAGTGATCAATTAATGGTAGACAGTTTGGCAGGGGGTGGGGGTGTGCTGGTGGATGGCTTACCTACAAAGAAGACATATAAGGGAGTTTGCTGGGGTGGCGAGGGAACGGCTCTGTATCTTAATTATTGTGGTGGTTACTCAACTCTATGCTTCTGTCAAAGCTCACAGAACTGTCCATCAGAATGAGTAATTTCTACTGCATGTAAAATTTTTAATTAATCAAAAGCTTTAGAAGATCTTGTTTGCTGATGGCTGCCAGAGGGGAGGCAGGTGGGGTGATGAGCAGAATGGGTGAAGGGGAGTGGGAGGTATTGGCTTCCGGTTACAGAATGAATAGTCACCAGGATGAAAGATACAGCATAGAATACATATTCATTGGTATTTAGTAACTTTTTATGGTGATGGATGGCGGCTATACTTGTGGTCAGCATAGTGTGTAGACTCATCTAATCACATGTTGTACAGCTGACGCTAATGGTAACATTGTGTGTCAACTATACTTATTGTTTACAATGTTGTCCTAGAACCTATTAATACTTTTTTCTTTTTTTTTTAGAGTCTATCTATGGGACACCTGGGTGGCTCAATCAGTTAATAACGCCACTGCCTTCGGCTGGGGTCGTGATCCCAGAGTCCTGGGATCAAGTCCCAAATCCAGCTCCTTGCTCAGCGGGAAGCCTGCTTCTCTCGCTGCCTGCCATTCTTCCTGCTTGTGTGTGCTCGCTTGTTCTCCCTCTCTTTTGACAAATAAATGAAGTTTTCTGGTTGTTGTTGTTATTTATTTAATTATTTGCTGGAGAGAGAGAGCGAGAGTGTAAAACAAGCAGGAAGAGCACCAGGCAGAGGGAGAAGCAGGCTCCCCACAGAGCAGGGAGCCCATTGTGGAGCTCGGTCCCAGAATCCTGGGATCATGACCCGAAGCTAAAGGCAGATGCCCAGCTGACTGAGTCACCCAGGGAATCCACAGTTTTGTTTTTTTTTTTTTAACTTTCTTCCCTCAGAACTTAATTGGAGAAGGTCTGAAAACAGCCTTACACAACTGTCCATTGTCAACATTCATCCTTCTTCAAGCTCTCTTATGAACAGGAGGTAAACTAAAGAGAAACAAAAAACTGTCCTCATTTTCTGTGCAAGGAAAAATTAAGGTTGCTCTGTGTTTTATAATTCTACTTATAATGATGCAGCACTTATACCTTGGTCTATTAAAATAGCATTTCACATACTTATTTCCATTTGCAACCATGTGATCTGATGAGACCATCATAAAAATTTAGTTACTGTACTATATCAAATCAAATAAATACTGTCTCTTTGTATTATGGGTTTATATGTCATTGTAAATGTAGAGACAAAATAGAAGTTTCGTTTATCAAAATTAGATGTGGTATTGAAACAGGAAATACACCCAAGACAATATTCTTTCCATTAGAATGGCATTTAGATTCTCGAGTTCCCATTGTGGCTTTTCCCTTACCTAATGGATGCTGGAACGGAACAGATCCTTGTGCATTACACATTTCCTGGAAAGCTTTATGTTGGTCATCTGAAAACATGTGCTTTCTGAGGAATTAGCTTCAGAATGGTAAATTGGATATTTCACATGTAATTCAGTAGACTTTGTTTAATTCAAACTTAATTTTATTGCATTTTATAGACAAAAAAATATTCTATAATCCAGTTTAATTACACATACAAACTTTTATATTATTTTCCTTTTGGATACCTCATAAAAAGAAAGGCATTAAGTAGAAAGTCAACAAATACACATACGGTGAAAATTTGTTCAAATAAATCTATTCATAAATGACATAGAATTTTAACATTTAAAGTAGGACTATAATTATGCTTTTGTTATACTATGAGTATTAAAATGTGAGGTGTGCATAATTATTTTAATGTTTATTTTAAATAATAATAATTATTCATTTTTAAGCTAGGAAAGTATAAAGAAACAAAATAACCCATAAGTCCAGCCAACAGCTAGCATTTAAAAATAAAGAAATCAAAGGGATGTCTGTATGGCACAGTGGCTTAAGCGTCTGACTCATGATTTCAGCTCAGGTCATAATCTCAGGGTTACGGGATTGTGCCCCATGTTTTAAGCTCTGTGCTTAGTAGGAAGTCTGCTTGAGATTCTCTCTCTCCTTTTTTCCTTCCCCTTCTTCTTGTGCTTTCTAAAAATAAATAAATAAATCTTTAAAAATAAATAAATAAATAGTTTAAAACAGATTCATTTAGTATTGGAAGAATATTCAGAGTACCTCAAAGGTACATAATGAAATGTAAAAAATACTTCCCTCTCTACCTAGAGTTTACTACTCTAAATATAATCACTGTTAACATCTTCTGAAACTCTCAAAAACAATGTTTCTCCAAAAGAAATACATACTCTGTTGCACTTTGATTTTTTTTTTTTTTTTTTTGGTTTATTAGCACATATCTTTGTTTTATGTTTTTAGCAGGTTCTCTGGTATTTACTATATAATTTTTCTATATCTTAGTCTGTACCAAATAATAATGGGACACATCATGTAAATTTTCCCATTTGCTTTTTTACCTCTTATTATACATTTTGTTCCTTCTTATATTATTGAGTTTTATTATATTTCTCTAAAATAAATTAAAAATAAGGAAAATATCTCTTATATGTGCTCACATACTTAGAATTTCCAGTGTTCTTTATATCAATCCAAATTTACACTAGTATCATTTTTTTTTAACTTGAAGTTAATGGTAGTGCAAGCTTGCTGATCAATCTCTCCGCTTTTATCTACCTAAAAAATTCTTTACTCTTCTTTCATTTTTAGAACATACTTTGCTACATACAAAATTCAATGTTATAGAATTTTAATGGTGTTACCATCGAGTCTTTTGACCTGCAAAATTTCTGAAAAGAAATCATTTGTTCATCTGATTCTTTTTTCTCCAGCTGCTTTTAAGATTTTTTCTTTATTACTCATTTTAAGCAATTTGTTTCTAATGTTTGGTGTGGTTTTCTCTTGTTCAGATTTGCTGAGTTTTTAATCTGAGAGTTTATTGTTTTCACCATTTTTAGCCAATATTTGTTCAGGTATTTCTCTATGCCCCCACCTAATTACACATAAATTAAACTGCTTGATTTTATTCTACTGCTAACCTATGCTGTGTGCATTTTTTTCAGTCACTTTTCCTCCCTGTGTTTCATTTTAGGTAGTTTATGTTGCTATGCCTCCAAATTCATTGATCTTTTCTCTGCAGTGTCTTGTCTCCTATTTAATTCCATTTGTAATGGGCTCAGTTATATCTCACCTGAAATTATATGTTGACATCCTAATCCCCAGTACCTCAGAATGTGACTATATTGGGAGGAAATTGAGGTTAAATGAGGTCATTGAGGAGCACCTGGGTGGCTTAGTTGGTTAAGGGACTGCCTTCGGCTCATGTCATGATCCTGGAGTCCTAGGATTCAGTCCCGAATCAGACTCCCCACTTGGCAGAGAGTCTGCTTCTCCCTCTGACCAACCCCCTTCTCATGCTCTCTTTCTCTCTACATTCTCTCCCTCTCTCTCTCTTCCTCAAATAAATAAATAAAATCTTTTTAAATTTTATTTTATTTTATTTTTTAAGATTTATTTATTTATTTATTTATTTATTTATTTATTTATTTGACAGAGAGAGAGGGATCCCAAGTAGGCAGAGAGGCAGGCAGAGAGAGAGAGAGGGGCAAGCAGGCTCCCTGGCAAGGAGAGAGCTCGATGTGGGGCTTGATCCCAGGACCCTGAGACCATGACCTGGGCTGAAGGCAGAGGCTTAACCCACTGAGCCACCCAGGTGCCCCAATAAAATCTTTTTTTAAAAAATGAGGTCATTGAGGTGGGACCTAATCCAATATGACTGGTATCCTTGTAAGAAGAGAAGAGGACACAGAGGAAGACTACATGAAGATCCAAAAGAAGAAGGCTGTCTATAACCCAAAGACAAAGAGGCCTCAGGATGAAACCAAACGTGCCAACACCTTGATCTTGGACTTCCAGCCTCCAGGATTATCTCTTGTTGAAGCCACCCAGTCTGTGGTACTTTGTTATGGCAGCCCTAGCACACTAATACATCAACAGAACTAGTCTTCATTTTAAATATTGTAGTTTTTGTCTGTTGAAGTTCTACTGAGTTCTTTTCCCCCGACTTCTCTCTTCATCATGTTACTGCTTTCTTCCATGTTCTTGAACAAATGGAACATGTTTATATTTTATATTTTAATGTCCTTCTCTCCTAATTCCATCCTCTGTATTATTTCTGGATCTGTTTCTATTGCTTGATTTCTCTTAGCATAGAACATATTGTTCTGCTTCTTTGCATGTCTGGTAATTTTTTTATTGGATAATATACATTTTGAATATTAATGTTACATTTTTGGGTTCTGGATTTGGGTGTGTTTCTATAAATAGCATTTGACCTTCTTGTTGTATGTTGTTATGTTATTTAGAATCAGCTGTACCCTTCCGAGGCTTGTTTATAAGGTTCACTAGGTTAGGTCCAGAGCAGCTTATGGTCTAGGAGACTTTTGCTCAAGTGATGTAGCAGTGTCTCTTGAAAACCTCCCCAGTGCTTTATATATTGAGACATCTTCCTACTTTGCTGTTGGAATCACACATTTTTCTCAGCCCTATGTGAGCTCCAAAAATTGTTAAGCCTACTGTCTCTGGGATTCTTTCCCCAGCCTGTGGTAATCTTCTTCCTGTATATGCACAAGTTAGTACTTAGCCAAAGACTTAAAAGAACTTCACCACAGATATCTGAAGCTCTGTGTGTAGCTCTGTTGCCTTTAGGCCATGTAGGCCTTCTGAAACTCTATTCTCTGCCTATCATATTCAGTAAAACTCCCAGGGTCCATTTAGATTTTGCCTATCATTATTCAGCCTAGAAATTACCTCCAGACACAAAACAAAAACATACAGCGTCTACCTACCTCAAAAGTATGTGTGGTCTGTGGTCCCATGTCTGAAAACCATTCTTTCATATACTTTTTCAATTTTCTAGTTGTTTAAGGCTGGGAAGAACATCTATTCTCTATTATTGCATTATGGCCAGAAGTGGAAGTCTACGTTTTCATTCTTAATTTTTTATATCATTATGTTTAAACTAACCCATTTGTAACATGTATATAATACTCCATTAGATAAATATAATGAATTTGTTAATAAGAACCATATTAAAGGACATTCAGGCTATAGCCAGCATTTTGTTATTTAAAAAGTAAGCATTTTTATGCTTACAACACAGAGTAATTTCATATATTCTATTTTACTGGCTAACTTCCTAAAAATAGATTTTCTGGATCAAAGGGTTTGAGAGTTATGCAAAAATAAATATTTCCAAATTGCTATCTAAAAATTACAAAATTAATGCCACTCCTCTCCATACTTTCCCCAACAGAAGAACATTAACCTCCACCAATCTAAAAGAAAATGAACCTTTTGTTTGGTTTTCCCTTATTCAACTATGAGTAAGATTGGGCATATTTTATATTTTATCAGCCATATATTTCCATTTTCTGTCAACTGACTATTTATACTTTTGACTCTTTTCCTTATTTAATATGCATGAGCTAATTGTACATAATAAAGTTCCTTGTTATGTTTTTGTAATTGTTTTTCTGTTTTTTTTTTGTTTTGTTTTGTTTTAAGATTTTATTTATTTATTTGTCAGAGAGAGAGCGAGCAAGAGCAAGCACAGGCAGACAGAGTGGAAGGCAGAGTCAGAGGGAGAAGCAGGCTCCCTGCGGAGCAAGGAGCCCGATGTGGGACTCGATCCCAGGATGCTGGGATCATGACCTGAGCCGAAGGCAGCTGCTTAACCAACTGAGCCACCCAGGCGTCCCTTTTTCTGTTTTTTTTAACTTTAAGTTATTTATGACATATAGAAGTTTTAAATATTTATGCAATCAAATTTTTCAATATTTTCCTTTATGTTTGTGGAGTTTTGTACTCTTCTCTGCAAGCCCTCTTCAAACATACATTTTTTTTTTTTGGTTAAACTTTACAGTTTAATTCTTAAATTTTAATCAATTTAAACCTTATGCTGAAGCAAGGAATATGGTAGAAATTCCAGAAGGTTTTTAATTTTAATTTTTTTTACCTTTTCAGTGTTCCAAGATTCATTATTTATGCACCACACCCAGTGCTCCATATAATACATGCCCTCCACAATACCCACCACAAGGCTCACCCATCCCTTCAACCCCTCCCTTCCAAAACCCTCAGTTTGTTTCTCAGGGTCGATAGTCTCTCATGCTTCATCTCCCTCTCTGATTTCCCCCAATTCACTTTTCCTTTCCTTCTCTTAATGTCTTCCATGTCATTCCTTATGCTCCACAAGTAAGTGAAGCCATATGATAATTGACTCTCTCTGCTTGACTTATTTCACTCAACATAATGGCCTCGAGTCCTGTCCATACACAAAAGTTGGGTATTCATCCTTTCATGCTTGACTTATTTCACTCAGCTTAATCTCCTCCAGTCCACCATACAAAAAAGTTGGGTATTCATCCTTTCTGATGGAGGCGTAATACTCCATTGTATATACGGACTGTATCTACTTTATCCATTCGACTTTGAAGGGCATCTTGGCTCTTTCCACAGTTTGGCAATTGTGGACATTGCTACTATGAACATTGGGGTACAGATGGCCCTTCTTTTCACTACATCTGTACCTTTGGGGTAAATACCCAGTAGTGTAATTGCTGGGTCATAGGGTAGCTCTATTTTTAATTTCTTAAGAAATCTCCACACTGTTTTCCAAAGTGCCTGCACCAACTTGCATTCCCACCAACAGTGTAAGAGCGTTCTTTTTTCTTCACATCCTCTCCAACACTTGTTTCCTGTCCTGTTAATTTTGGCCATTCTAACTGTTGTAAGATGGTATCTCATACAGTAATTAAGTAATGTGGCTGGATACAAAATCAATGCACAGAAATCAGTTGCTTTCTTATACACTAATAATAAAAATACAGGAAGGGAAACTAGAGAGTTGATTCCATTTATTATAGCACCAATAACCATAAGATACCTGGGAATAAACCTAACCAAAGAGGTAAAGGATCTGTACTTGAAATTGAAGAAGACACAAAAAGATGTAAAAGCATTCCATACTCATGGATCAGAAGAGTAAACATTGTTAAATATCCATACTGCCTGGAGCAATCTGTACCTTCAATGCCATCCCAATCAAAATTCTACCAGCATTTTTCAAAGTGCTGGAACAAACAATCCTAAAATTTGTATGGAACCAGAAGAGACCCCGAATTGCTAAGGAAATGTTAAAAAAGAAAAACAAAACCCGGGGCATCACATGCCTGATTTCAAGCTTTCCTACAAAGCTGTGATCACCAAGACAGCATGGTACTGGCTCAAAAACAGACACATAGACCAGTGGAACAAAGTAGAGAGCCCAGATATGGACCCTCAACTCTATGGTCAAACAATCTTTGACAAAGCAGGGAAAAATATACCATAGGAAAAAGACAGTCTCTTCAATAAATGGTGCTGGAAAAATTGGACAGCTATGTACAGAAGAATGAAACTTGACCATTCTCTTACACCACACACAAAGATAAACTCAAAATGGATAAAAGACCTCAACATGAACCAGGAATCTATCAAATTCCTAGAAGAGACCATAGGCAGTAACCTTTTTGACATTGGCCACAGCAACGTCTTCCAAGACATATCTCCAAAGGCAAAGGAAATAAAAGTGAAAATGAACTTTTGGGACTTCATCAAGACCAAAAGTTTCTGCACAGCAAAGGAAACAGTCAACAAAACAGAGGCAAGTCACAGAACAGGAGAAGATATTCACAAATGACACTAGAAAGGGCTGATATCCAAGGTCTATAAATAACTCCTCAAACTCAACACTCAAAAAGCAGATAATCACATCAAAAAATGGACAGAAGACATGAACAGACACTTCTTCAAAGAAGACATACAAATGGCTAACAGACACATGAAAAAATGTTCATCATCATTAGCCATCAGGGAGATTCAAATCAAAACCACATTGAAATTCCAGAATTATTTAAAGATGTGTTTATTTATTTTAGAGAGAGAGAGCACACATGAATGAGTAGGAAAGTAACAGATGGAGAGGGAGAAGATGACAATCTCCCGCAGACTCTGTGCGGAGTGCAGAACCTAAAGTGGGGCTCAATCCCAGGACCCTGAGATCATAAGCTGAGCTGAAACCAAGAGTCAGACATTTAACTGACTGAACCCCCCAGGCGCCCTAGAAATTCCAGATATTTTATCCAAATAATTAACTAGCTATTTTAACTCTATTGACTCCCTGTTCTCATCAGTGATTTCACCTAGCACATTCATCATTAAAAGAAGATCTTCTTTATCGACTTTATATCTATTGATTTCTCTGGATATAAGTCTGTCTCTAGGATTAGATTATTTACATTACTGTAATTTGTTAAGTTTTAATATGGATTTTATGAATTTACATTCACTGACTTCTGGCTACATATTTCCTCTATTAAATTATTTCCATAGAGATTGATAAGTTTCCATATCAGATAGAACTGATCCTTATCAACCTGCATGCATTTTTCTTTTAAAAAATCCCTGGATATTGGCATAGACTGACTTTTCCAAATGAATTTTGCTTATAATCAAAATGTATAGATTAATTTATGAAAATTTATACCTTTTCAATATAAGTTGTGCTATCAAAGAACATAGTGTTTCCATTTACATTAGACTTCCCTTAACATTCCTGTGCAAAAATCAATACACTTTATATGTGTGTATTTCTGGACTCTATTCTAGTCTATTGATTTATATGTCCATTCTTCTTTTAAAACCACATTGTATTTGCTGAAGATGCAAAATAAATCTTGAAACCACATGGTGTAAGTCCTCCAGTATTGCTCTCCTTTAAAGTTGTTTTGTCTGTTCTATGTATTTTACATTTTCATATATATTTGAGAAATAACTTGATAGTTCTTAAATAAATAAATAAATAAATGCCTACTAGAATTTTGATAGAGACTGTTGAATCCATAGAACAACTTGGGAGAACTGCCATCTTAACAATGTTGATTCTTCTAGTCTCTGAGCACAGTATTCTCTCCACTTACTAGGTCTTCATTTATTTCTCTCAGCAATATTTTCTAGCTTTTGGTGAATATAGGTCATGGAAAGTTTATCAGATTTACCCCTTAGAATTTCGTATTTTTATTTACATTGGTTTATTAGTTTTATTCATTTTCTGATTTTTTTCTTTGCTAATGTATATTGATGTATTTATGAATACACCCAGAAAGTGAGATTTTACTTTAAAATATGAGTGTTTCAGTATATTATACTATAAGAGTATATGCATTGTAACCACAATAAAGTAAAATATAAAAATCAAGATATTACATATATTAATGACACATAATAGACACACACTCAGGTTTTAGAAAGGGATCATGAGGATGAATACAGCTTTGCCTAATAATCTTTATTTTTGCCTTTTTAAACATTGTTTTTATTTTTAAATACTATCTTAACCATTTTTAAGTATATAGTTCAATAATGTTAAGGATATTCACAATATTGTGAAATATTACTAGATTACTAGATTATGAAATATTACTAAAAATTGCTAGAATGTTTTCATCTTGCAAATCTGAAACTATTTTTCACTAAATAACTCCCTTCCTCACCCAACCTCCTTTCTTAGCAGTCACCATTCTACTTTCTGTTTATGTGAGCCTGAATATTTTAGATACCTCAAACATGTGGAATTATACAATATTTGTCTTTTTGTACCTGCCTTACTTAGCATAATGTCCTCAAAGTTCATCTATGTTGTAGCATATGTCAGAATTTCCTTCCTTTTTAAGACTAATAGCCCATGGTCTTTATTTACCATGTTTTGTTTACTCATTCATCTGTTAATGGATATTTGAGTTGCTTCCACCTGTTGGCTACTGTGATTGATGCTGGTATGAACTTGTGTGTGCCACCTCTTTAAAAAACCATTACAATAAACCTAGCTCCATACAATAGAGTTATGTCCACTTCTTTGCCATGCTTCTGCTGGATGGCCATAAATTTTGCATTTATAATATTTAGTAGATACACTAAGTGATTCTCCACCAAAGATGGTTCTTATTCCTTAGGATATTTGGATTCCTGAGGTGAAGTTTTTGTTTTCACAATGATTAGAAAACACTACAGGCATTCACTGGGCAGGGCTGGGATTACAAAGCATCCTGCAATGCAAAACAGTCCTGCTGAATGAGGACTAAAGAGACCCACCTAGAGCTCTAAGGGCTTCCCTTGAGATATACTAGCCATTAATTACATGGGCTTAAGCTTATTACACTAAACAACGTGGAACATTTTACTATGCCTAATTGTTCTGTTGGTAGGTTTTCCAAATTGTTTTTTTTTTTTAATAGAATAAATATTATTTCCTTTGCTGGAACACAGGCTGCTAGCTGCAGAAATGAGTCTTCTGAGTAGCAGAACCATTTCTTTGAGAATGGGTCCTATTTGGATTACAAGAAGAGGGAAAGTATGGGACCCTAACTTATTGCACATTGTTGTAAAGAATAATTCTGGCAAAGAAATTAACAGCAAAGTCAGTCTTAATAACTAAATCTGGAGCATGAATTGAATATGAATTACTTAGAGGTAGTAACTGTAGCTTCCTTAAGGAAAAAAGATCATTGTATACCTAGAGCCTAGCAGACAGAAGATGTTCAAAAAATACTAAATGTTGAATGACCAGACTTTAAAAAAAAAGGGTGGGGGGAAGGATGGGATAAATTGTCGCCCTCGGCCCGCAAGAATGACAATCGGCCTGGTATGGTGTTAATGCTTCATCTGTTTATTTTGTCAACTTCCTTAGCTTATATGCGGCAGGGTGACCAATAAGGGGCCAAGCAATGGGGAGAGCCAATGAGAGTCCTGTTACTATGCTGATTAAATTTGAAACAGCCAATGACTATGTCCTCCTTTAGGCGGGCTTCACCAGAACGTTCGTTGTTTACTTCCAGTGAGCCAAGCGCCATCTTGTAATGGTGGGGACTTTCCAGGCCAGAGGTGGTCCCCGACAATAAATAGCACACTGAAGGGATTAGAAGTAAAAGATATTCCAGTTAATAAATGATGCATTCTGGTGTCTGCCGTAGGTCCTTTAGAAACGTTGATGGAGGAAGGATGGAAGTGAGATCTACAGGCCTCCAGTGTAAGTGCTTAAGAGCCTAGAGAAGGAGATCTGACCCAAGCCTGTGATGGAACTCGGCATGACCTCCAGGAATTTCATATGCCGAGGGCTGAAAGGTCCAATGACACCAGATCAGGTTTCCTTTGGCCTTAGAAATGAGGACGTACTTGTGAAGAGTTCACAATACTGGTCTTAGGAGGACAGTTCAGGTTCCAAAGATGTAAATGTAAAAGCACTGCAAGTATAATACTGGGGCAAGAATTCAGAGTTTGCAGATGAGGGAAATAAGAATAACCTCCCTGGGCTGTGGGTGATAGGACATTGATATAGTTACTGGGGATTAGTTAAGACCTGAATTTTATATCTGAATCACCTAGATTCAGAAACTGCAAAGCCCAAAGATTGCAACTGAATTGGGGTGGGACCCAGGCATCTATAATTTTTGAAGCTCCCCAGATCATTCTAACATGCAGCCAAGGATAGAAAGTGACCTAAAACCAAAGACTGAGTGTTAGAGGCCACGGCACGATTGGAGTCGTGGATCACACCAGGCCCTGACTTGTGTCTCCTTTAAAGTCCAGACGCCTTGATAAGGGTTAAGGACAGGAAAGTTGAGTAACACTGAGAAAGGGTCTGTGCTATGTGTCCTGCGCTCGCCTACATGACTTCCCACACGTTCTCCCTACAGAAGGGAATAATGTGGTCAGGGTCATGAGTTCTTAGTTGGTCCTTGTTCCTGTATCTCCCATAATCCACTCCCTGGTTGATTGTAACTTCTTGTATCAATAGTAGCTAATGGCATTAGTCGTGATTTAATTACCTGGTATCATGAGGTTTGTAGTTAATGTAAGACTTGTTATAGGAACTTGCAGTCATCTGACTAGATACTGATGTATTACTCCTTCTATTGTGATCTGCCTTATAAATGCTTGTAAGATGTGGAATAAAATCGGCACTGTTGGACATCCTCCTCAGTGCTCCTCCTGCCCCCATCTCTTTGTCTCTTAATTTCTTTTCACCATCCTCTTATCCTCACATTCCTGGTCAATTTGTCACGCCGGCCACAACAACTGAGGAGTCTTTAGGCTAAGTTCACTGGTGAAGCCTTAGAAACGGTGCATTGACGGTTATGAGGTCTGTGGCTGGACCTAAGAGCATTGCGGAAGTATTTAGGGTTTGGGGGTTCAAATATTTGGAAAAAGGTAGCTGGATAAAGTAAAAGATGGGTCATTTTGCATACTCACATGAATTATATTTCAAGGACGGTTATTTATGACCTCCACTAGAGGCTGGTAGATTCACTGAGAAAGCATAGATCCTGTGAATTTAAGTTCAGTTGCATCTGCCCACCAGCTGACTGACTTGACCTCTCTCCACCTGACTTCTACCATCTATAAAGCAGAAATGATCATTTTAAAAGCCAGAGAGTCACCGGGAAGGGAGGCATCCTTGGGATGTTGGTGTTAATGCTGCTTCTTAATTCATGCTAAAAGGCCTCCCCAAGGCGGAGTCATTTTCAATTTAGGGAGTTTGTTCACAAATTCGGTTTCAAAGTGACAGTGGAGATGGGCAAGAAGACCGTGATGATGAGAGAGCAGAAACAAAGGAATTGGAGGCAGGTATCTGAAGCGAGGTCCCTATGGGTCCAGGCTGAGGAGCCAGAGAGGAGACAACAGTTGAGTTTGGTCCAAAGGGAGCAGGAGGCTGAAAAGAGTAACATGACCTCCTTTGAGGCAGTTTAAAGATTAGATAAATGGAAGCCGCAGAAACTAGAAGAACTGAATCCGCCAACGGCTGGGTTTTTCCTATCCCCAGAGTACCTCTCAGTGCACCCTTCTTAGGCGCCTCCCGGCTGTGCCCAAGGCTGCACACTCATATCCCAAGGCCATATGTGGGTTGTTGTAAAAAGACAAAGGAACCAGCCTTTTCATTACTGTTTCAAATGAGGGGAAAAAAATTTTCTAGACAGGACGGCCAGAAATTTAAATTGCAACAAGAGACTCCAGAAAATAAACAAAGAAAATGTAACATTGCCCTAATGCCTAAGAAGCACCCCAGTGGAGAACGAAAACAGTTCTTATTTTCCAAGGGTTTGCATTGCCAGTTTGGCTACCGTAAAAACAGGACACAGTATCTGTGACATTGAAAATAAACAGGCACCCTCTAAAAACATATTATGGTCTATTTATTTCAGACTTCTCCTTTGCACTGAAGCATTTGGTTGAAATTAATTTGAGCTTCCATCTGTGAAATTACTGTTTTCCGTAGCTTTGGTCATATGACTATTCAATGGTGGTGTTAGTTTTGTCATTTTCTTTATTATAGTTTAATATCAGTGTTTTATTATCTAGGTAGAAAGTAGGACTAAGAACCGTATCCACATTCACTTCATCTCTTCCGTGAGAAACCACACAATGAGCTTCTCATGAAATGCCACCTTAAGGAAGTGTCACAGTTAAAACTAGACTTCGAATACGTAAAATTTCCCACCTAAGAACAAAGCCAGGGACACTCTGAGCATTGCTCCTGAGGCTGTATTAGCAGGAGTGTTTCCCGAGACCCCCACCTGCCCCATCTCCTTGGGTCCACTCACTGCTCACAGCTCCCACTGCTTGGTCAACCAATCAAAATACACGAGTAGATGGAAAAAGGAGATTTGCATATGGAAACGCACCCTGTGGCAACACTTGACTGACTTACTACCTGTCCTCTACTTCCTGACAGTTCAAGCAAGCTCTTGAGCTTAAAAAATGTTAGATGCAGGTGTTTCTGAACCGCACCTTTAAAATCTTTTGTAAGAGGTGAGGAATTTCAGGAATGTTCTAGGACACACATCTTATCTCCACTTAGCTAAAGGAAAGCAAAAGATATAAAATAAATTTGAAGGAAAGAAAAGGAAGGGAAATAATACCACTTAAGTGGGGAGGCCTGGATGGCTCAATTATTAAGCGTCTGCCTTGAGCTCAGGTCATGATCCCAGGGGTCTGGGATGGAGCCCCTGCCTGGTGGGGAGCCTGCTTCTCCCTCCACCTGCCTCTCTACTTGTGCTCTCTCTCTCTCTCTCTCTCTCTCTCTCTCAAACAAATAAAATCTTTAAAAATTAATAATAATAATAATACCACTTAAGCAGACTTCAGGTGGGATATCTGTCTAGTCTCCCGCAACAGACACCATCCAGACCCGATGGGTACACAGGGAGCCGGGAGCTAGCTGGGGTGCTGGATACCAGCACAACTTTCGCCAACTCTAATGTCAACCTGCAAAATAGGTCAGACTCTGAGGCACACAAGTAGCATGCATATAATCACTGTGAGAAATTTATGATTTATTTACTCAGCAAGCTGGAAAATATCAAAGGATGAATTTGGCTCCTATTAGCATGAAGCCTTTTAAAATGACACTCGGGAAATTCTTTTCTGCTCTTTTATTTGCAATTCATCTCCTGCGCACCTTTGTACCACATCTTGAAATTACGGAACCACCCACAAATTTCATCCTCTTCTTCTAGACAAATATTGAACTTACCCACCCTTCTAAGCTCAAGTATTTTGGATGGGATGGAAATGAATGTCACATTCCTCTTTCGGCTGGCTGTAAGTACTTAATAATGAGATGCCCTGGGGTGCTGGGGCACCAGCGTGGAGTGGGTCAGGAATTTCAGAAGGCGGGGCTCTGACGCAGGGAGGAGCTCCATTGTTTTTAAGTTCTTACTTGAAAACTCAGGCTCAGCCCGTGATGTGGCATGAGGGCTGGGAATGCTGTCACATTGCCGAGAGCCAGCCCTTCTCAAGGGCTTCAGAATGCATTCTGGAGAGTGGGCCACGTCACAGGCGCCTCTGAAGAGGTTCTTGGCGAACTCTGTTTTGGGCCAATCCCCAGGCATGTGAGCTGGTTGGCTCAGAACTGGAATGAACCTCCCTGAGGGCTCCCAACAGTGGAGCGCATTCTTCTGAGACACCTGTACCACCTCTCCTCTCATCCATGGAAGCCAGGAGAGGGGAGGACCCCCATTCTCCAGGAATTCAATTGGAGGGGTCAGAGCTAAACTCTTCTTTCGGGAGTTAGAGAGTAACAACAATGCTGGAGCGGAAATGGGCGCAGAAAGGAGAAAATACGAAAGTGAGCTAAATAAAAATACTGCCAAGCTAAATAGAAAAAAAAAAAAAAAAAAAGACTCAAACCTTGCCTGGCAAGGCAATTGCATAGAAGGATTTGAGCCATCGTGAAGCCACCAAAAGCCTCTGGAATTCTTGTGTGACTTTGAGACCAGTTTCATCTTCCACAAGTCAGTTAGCTTCCCTAGGTTTTCTGTGTCCCTTGATAACAATTAAGGGCGTGCTTTAGAGTTAACATGGACTGCTTTTATACACATTTTATCTTGTAATCTTCACTGTAAAGCTGTGGAGCGAGGATGGGAAGGGGGAGAAACACCTCGCAGCTGCTGCTATCCACCAGGTTCTGTTTTAAGCGGGTTACACCTATTCACTTAATCCTTCACCAAACCCATGAAATAGCGACTATTATTCAACCCATTTTATAGAAATGTAGGCCAAAGAGGTTACCTAATATGCTCAATAACACTCTCTCAGGGAGTTTTAAAAGACGGAATTCACACAGACCCAGTCTGGTTTCAGAACCCAAAACCAAACGTATTATTACTGCCACTTTCACAGGACAATAACAAAAATATGATGACAGAAGTGCACTGCAGAAAGACTTCTGCAGAGACTAAATCATGTTTTCTCAGACTCCAAACTGCCTTCCTCCAGTAAGCGAGGCACTGTTGAGAACTAGGCAAACTCAGAGGCATTGTTGAGAGCTACACGAACTCGCGTCAGTGAATCCTCATAACCAGTGGCATCCGAGAATTCATGCACTTTCCAAAAGTATTTCTCACCATTGTTATTAGTCTGATTAAACTGAGTCAGCTGAGGATTCCTATTTCCTATTCACACAAGTATAACAAATGGGATAGACAGTTGTAATGCAACCAAATCTTGTTGACAGCAAAATGCAATAAACGTTCCACAAACTCTTTTGGCCCAGTTGGATCCAGAATTTCCCTCCTATTTTACTCTCTGGAAATTCAACTTTCAGGAGTCATTATAACTCTTCCAGAATACTCTGATTCCCCCTTTTCTCTCACATGATAGGCTTGCCCTTCCCTATCCCCTGAATTAGGCAGAGCCACATGACTTGTCTTTGCCGAATAGGAACATAAGCGACATTGTCATTTCTAAATTTTAAGAGTCATTGTGAGATCTTCCACGTTCTCCTTTTTCTCTTAGGTCAGGGAGACCAGCAATACTTTGCAGATGGGTGCTTTCTCGAAGCTGGACCCTAAGTAAGAAGACGGAACACTATGTGCAGACCTGCTTTAGATGCTTTGTGTGAAGGAGAAATTATCCTTTACCATGTTAAGTCACTGAGATGTGAGACTGTTGTTACTGTGGTATAATATAATCCTCCCGCACTGCTTTGCAGCCCTATAACTGTATTAGAGTTCAATGCAAGAACTGGAAGTTACTCTGCATATTATTTTGGCACAAGCATTATTAACAAAGTGATTTAGGTGCTCTAAAATCATTAGAAAGCTTAAAGGAGAGGGTATGAGCCACAGGGTAGCCAACTATGGCCTGTAGACCAAATTCATCCTTGCCACCTATCTCTGTAAATAACGTTTTATTGGAACACGACCATGCCAATATATTTACATGTTGTGTGTGGCTATTTGTGAGCTATAGCAGAGTTGATTGCAACAACTATGGTCTGCAAAGCCTAACATGCTTACGTTGTTCTTTATAGAACAATTTTCCTATTCCTTGTTTAAGCTTTCAGGAATGGTTTCCAATAAGATCTAGAACAAACCAACTTAGGAAGCAACTCCCTCTGAGGTTACAACTAGAGCTTTGACAGACAAAATAAGGCGATTGTGCTTCTGTGCTGTTTTCTCAGAAACAGAGAGGAAGCTGAAGAACAGACATGGGAAAGCTGATGCATTAAAACTGTACATTTCTGGAACACTGCTTGATAGCACTGTAGAAGATAGCATTGCTTCACTTCTGCCTCTCAAATCTTGTGCAAATAAACCTAACTGAAAGAACTTATTTCTCATCCAGAATTTTAGCTTTCTGGCTGCAAGAAAGACAGGGTGTAGTTTTTATTTATTTTTTTTTATTTTGTTTTCTGGAAGTATAATGCAAGAGGGATCGAATGAACAATTCCAGAGTATTTGGTTTACAGGCACTGTTTACTGCTCTCATATTTCTGGGATAATCTATCCTCTTTATGACTGCACATGAATCTTTGCAATACATATTGTTATTGAAACTAATTTGAGTGCATCTCTTATGATCATTAGAAAATAACTTGAAATAAAGTTACAAAAATTATGAACATTATTTTGATTTTTGAAAAAATACATATGTATATTTTACATATTAATTTCTGAAACAGTCACAGCAGCTACCAGCTAACAATAAGTGGTTAAAGAATGTTACCTTAAATTGTCAAAGTCCTTCACAGCCTAACCATTTCCCTCTCCATCGAATAACATTCTCTCCATTGGGGATTAAAGACAATCAGTCCAGCCCTATTCTATCTAATTATGGGGCTGCCAACTCTTAAGTAAGTTCCCTGTTCTGGTCAGGCTGGTCTCGTTAGTGCCCATAAACACATCAGATTTAACACCTACCTCAGTGTCTTCCCCGTTGCTATCCTTCCTTTTCCCTTTCCTTTCTTTCCAGCCTGTAGCAGAGCTTCCAAGCCAACGTCTTGGAGCAGTTGTCTATGCTTGTTGTCCCAATTCCACCCTGCCAGTCATTCCATCAATCCATGCAACAGCAAAATCATCCATGTCACCAAACAGTGGACATTCTAGTCCTCATATTGCTTGACTTGTCAGACACATTTGAAGCTGTCGACTACACCTTCCTTGTGAAAATACTCTTTGCCCTTAGTTTCTGTGACACACTCTTGCCTGTGTGCACTTCTCTCCTCTCCGATACTAGCCAGCTTCCGGTCTGAGTTAGATGGGACTGCCACAACAAAATCCTCGGACTGGCTTCCTTAGACAACAGAGACAGAAATTGACTTTCTCATAGTTCTAGAAGCTAGAAGACCACAGTCAAGGTGCCAGGAGATTCTGTTTCTGATGAGAGCTCTCTTCCTGGCTTGCAAATGGCTTCATACTTGCTGTGTCTTCACAGGGCCTTTCCACTGGGTGTTTGTGGAGAAAGAGCTCTGATGTTTCAGCCTCTTCTTATGAGGACACCAGTCCTATCATATTAGGGTTCCAACTTTATGACCTCTTTTAACTTTAATTGTCTCCTTAAGGACCCCGTCTTTAAATATAGAACATTAGGATTTAGGGATTCAACATTTAGATAGAGGCAAGGGAAATGATATAATTTAGCCTGTTAACTATCTTCCAGGTACAGGTGCCTTCTCAATTTTCTGACCGAGGCTCAGCCTTCTTTGTATTCTCTTCTTAGGTGAGTTTGTCCCAGACCATGGAATCAAATACCATCCTCACAGTGATGCTTCATTGTGGCTTATGTTCTAGATATGAAGGACGTAATTCTCACTCCTTTTGTTTTCTTCCATAATGGAGGATGTCCATTAGTACACTCCCATCTTCCCTATAAACCTTTCTTGTTCCTCCCAAAGGAAGGAGAGATTATTTTTCAAATGCTAATTTTGAGAAGAATTAACCAGGAATACTTAGGTCAACACTTAGCTCTCGCTCTCTCGCTCTCTCTCTTGCTCTCTATTTCTTTAGAAACCAAACAAAAGAGTGTATATTCTTTCTCTTCTGTAAGTTTCCAAACATGGAATCCACCCATGAGGGTTATAGCACTGCCTGTGACAGGCTGAGGGGTCTGTCAATTTGTGGGGTTCACTCTTAGCAAGCAGTGCCTTCAGTCAAAAGCCATGGTTAGCAATATCAGTCTTGCCACTAGTGAAAGTAATGCCAGTCATTTCAGTGATAAAAACAGGTTCATCTCCATCTTATCTGTAGTTTTTCTATCACTTACATTTGTAACTGACTAGGGAAAGTCGCACTCAAGATAAAACTTATAAAAAAGTCTCACAAAATTGTTCATACACAATAAGTCTCATAAAACTGAGCCCAGAAATTTTTACTGAACCATGTCCAGACACTATGGACATGGACATGAACAAGTAATGAAAATACATACATATATTCTCAATGGCAAGACAGCTAGTTCTTCTTCCTTATTTATTCACTCATTTCATCAACAATTATTTACCAAACATCTGCTCTATGTGCTTGACATATAAAAATTATGATGATCAAACAGAAAAAGGTGCAGGTATTTAAGGAACTTTTTCTTATTGGGGGAAGATAAACAATAAATATAACAAGTAAACAAATTTCATGGTATGTTAGAAGGTGTTAAGTGCTAACAAAAAGAAAAGAAAGGAATAGAGAGGAGAAGAAAGAAGCATAAAAGATTAGGATAGTAGGGGTCCCTGGGTGGCTCAGCATGTTAAGCAACTGCCTTCGGCCCAGGTCGTGATCTCAGAGTCCTGGGATCAAGCCATACATCGGGTTCTGTGCTCAGCAGGGAGCCTGCTTCCCCCTCCCCCTCCGCCTGCCTCTCTGCCTACTTGTGATCTCTCCCTCTCTCTGTCAAATAAATAAATGAAATTTAAAAAAAAAAAAAGATCAGGATAGTAGACATAGGGGTGTGATTTTTTTTTTTAAGATTTTATTTATTTATTTGACACAAAGAGACAGATCACAAGTAGGCAGTAAGGCAGGCAGAGAGAGAGAGAGAGAGAAGTAGGCTCCCCTGCCAAGCAGAGAGTCTGATGCGGGGCTCAATCCCAGGACCCTGGGATCATAACCTGAGCCGAAGGCAGAGGCTTTAACCCACTGAGCCACCCAGGTGCCCCGGGGTTGTGATTTTTAATAGGTTGATCAAACTAAGTTTCATTGAGTGGTTAAGGTGTGAGCAAACTCAGAAGGGCATAAGGAATTAGCCTTGTAAACATCTGTGGAAACTGTATTTAGATAGAATGGCCAGTGTAAAGGCACTGAGCATGAATATGTCTGGTGTGCTGTAAAGACTGGCAGGGGGACTGTGTGGCTGAAGGAGAAGAAACAAAAGGGAGAAATATAGGAATTGTAGGTAGACACAAGCCCTGAGGCCAGAGCCTGTTGTACCTTGCAGACCACTGTAAGACCTTTAGTATTTAATAGCATCACTGGCTTCTGTGCTAAGAATGACTCACTGAAAGCAAGGACAGAATCTGGGACACCACTTGGGTGGTTTTTGCTAAGAGAGGATAGTGAGGCGGGTAACAGTGGAGGTGGCAAAAAATAGACTCTGACTATAGTTTGCAGGTAAAACCAGCAGGATCCCCTAACAACTGGATATGAGGTGCCAGAGAAAAAGAGAAGCCATACGTGAAGTCAAAGCTGCTTTTGTTTTTGGTTTTATTTTTTTAATTTTTGGTGTCCTATTTTATTTTCTCTTCTGGCTTTTTCACTATAATTCTTTGTATTAATTATTGTTTTATAATATGTATCCTTTGCTTACCATAGTGTATTTAGAATTACAATTGTATCACTTAACCTGAAATATAAGAACCTTTCAACAATATAATTTTATTTACATCCCACCCTTTGCACTACTGATATATTTTTCTTGTATCTATGTTATAAATTCCACAAGAAAATATTCTATTTTTGCTTTAAGCCATCAGTTGTCCATTAAGGAAATTACAAGAAAAAAAATCAGATTGTCCTTTAAACTCACCTATGTATTTATATTACTTCCTAAGCTTCTTATTCCCTTCTACAATACAATTTCCATCTGGTGCTATTTGCCTTCTACCTGAAGACTTCCTTCAGCATTCCTCATGGTACAGGTCTTTTGACAACAAATTTTGCCAGCTTTTCTTTATCTCAAAATGTTTTCATTTTATCCTCATTTGTAAAGGTTGTCTTCAGTGAATATAGAATCTGAGTTGACAATATGTCTTTTTTTTTTCAGCACATTATAGATGTTGTGTATTTGCCAAAATTCTCACAGTAGACTTTAATTTAGTCCACTGTTGGCAGAGAGAGAGAGAGATAATGTAATGTCACTCTGGCTATTTTTGTGATTTCAAAAGTTTTTGAAAACCTCTGCTTTGCAACAGTATATGATATGCACTGGTGTGGCTTTCTTTTTGTGTCCACCTTGGGGTTTGCTGAATGTCTTACATCTGTAGGTTAATATTTTTACCAAATTTGGGGGAAGTTAGGTCAAATTATTTCTTATATTTTTCTCTGTTTTGTTCTTCTTCTTCTAGGACTCCTGTTACATGTATATTATAGTTCCTGATATTCCATAATAATAGTGTGAAATAGGTCACCGGGGCTCTATTTCATTTTGTTGTTGTTGATGACAATCTTTTTTCCCTCTCTCTACTACTCTATCACTTTATATTATGATCTCCTATAAATGCTTACAATTTTTTCCACATATACATCACTTTTAACAATCTATCCCAGTAGTCAAGCATTCCCTAGTTTTCATATTGGTATGGAGAAAAGATTTCTAAGAAAATCACCTAGAAACTTTATGGCTGCTTTTAGAAGAAGGTAATTATCTCTCTCTCTCTGCCAACAGTGGACTAAATTAAAGTCTACTGTGAGAATTTTGGCAAAAATGTGAAACTTTGTTGCTATGGATTTGCAGGATGCTTCATATAGCAAATTGAAAGACATTTTTGTGTTGGGTATTCTGTCCAAAGTGTGGCTCAATTAGTCACAGAACTGCATTCAATATATTTTACTTATTTTGCCAGAATTTGAGGTAAATAGTCATTAATTTATAGTCTATCATTATAGTTACAAAAATTTCAAAACATTTTCAGTGGGCACATTCTGATAAATAAAACAACCGACATTCATTAAAAAGAAAAATATTTACTTCCTACCCTCTACCACCTCCTTTCATTCTCCCAAACTGCTTCTCATGAAAGCAATTTTTGTTGCTAGTTGTTGTAGTGATCCAGGCTTGCTGCCTAATTCCCTTTGCTGTTTCTCACTCGATTCTCAATCACAGCACTGAACCATGGTGCTGAAAGACAAGTCCAAAGCTGCCATGTTTCTGATGCATTAGAGTCTGTACTTGGTCTAAATGGGGAGACTGCCTCTTTGAACATTATATATCAACAAGGCCCTGATAACATCATCTTGAATTTCACCTGATTTTAGCCAAGTGTTGATTTGTTGCTAAAATCACAAGAAAGGATTATAAATATGGCAATATCCAAGGGGTGAGAAATGAGAGCAGAAATCTTCTTCAGAGTATGGGAATCAGGTTGTTAGTTCACTGTGAGTGATTATTGCAAATCCAAAGTATGTGAGTTGGGAACAGAAGACAGGGGAGGGAGAAAGCTGCTGAATCTATTAAAGAAGACAAGACATATGCAGATGGAAAAAAGACAATGGAAGCTATGTACAAAATCAAGGATAAAAAAACTTAACTGGAAAAAAATAGATTAAAATTCTAGAAGAATTTGTTTTGTGATATTAGAATTATAATTGATGTTTTTAGCCTGTCTTCCAAATTATGAGTAATCTCTTTTATGACAGAAATAATATACTTATCAACAAGATTAAAAGAACTTGTGAACTATTAGCAAGCATAAATGTGCATACTAGAAATCAATTAATAGGTGTCTATTGCATGTCTACTATGTGCCTGGAATGTGCTAGACACTGTGAGAAACAGGAGCAGAAGGCACAATCTCTGTACTCAGAGTTTACCCCTCTATGGGTAAAATAAAACTAGACATCCCAGAACAATGAAGCATCTTGAGGGTCAAACTCTTAGTCATAGGGATAGAAAACCCATTGGTTGATTATTTTCTCAATAAACATTATAACACTAAGTATCCATTATGGTTATAAAAAATACGATGGTTATAAAACAGTGGCAAAAGAATTGGTCCTGGTATTTCTGGAGCTTAGTCAGGTAGGTATAAATTGATGTTGACCAATTAGCCATAATAGATGCATGTAAGAGCCACTTTTTCCCTTGATTCCAGAATAAAACTGTCTCTTAGTTTTCTTCCTTACCTCACTGATCACTCATTTTCAATTTCCTTTCCTAGATCTGGAGCCTCTTTTCTTTTTTAAAAAATACATACTTCATTCCTGCTATGGGTTGTATTATGTCCCCTCAAATCCATGTTCAAGTTCTAATCCCCAGTACCTCAGAATGTGACATTATTTGGAAATAGGGTTGTTGTAGATGTAATTAGAGAAGATGAGGTCATGCTGGAGGAGGGTGGGGCCATAATCCAATATGGCTGATTCCTTATACAAAAGAGAAATTTGGAGACAGACACATACATACACAGGGAGAACATAACATGAGCATGAAGTCAGCAAACAGGATGATGCTCTATAAGTTGAGGAACACTGATGATTGCCAGCAGACACCAGAAGCTGGGAGGCAGGGGATATATTCTTCTTTACAAGCCTCAGAGAAACCAACTTGGCTGACACCTGATCTTTGGATTTCCAGCCTCCAGAATTGTGAGACAATAAATTTCTGTTGTGTGAGGCACCCGTTTGTGATGCTTTGTGCTTGCAGCCCTGAAAAACTAACACAGTCTCTAAGAGATCTGATAGTAATAGTTTTAAATGCCATTTCTATGTCAGCATCTCCCATATTTATACCTTTATCCAAAACATTTTTCCATCCTCCAGATTCATCTATACAATTCCCTACAGAATTTTCTCCTTGGAGGTCTTAAAAACATCTCAAATTCAACAGGTCCAAAACTGAACTCTTAATCTCTCCCCACAAAACATATTCCCCTACAGCCTTCCTGTTAGGATATATTTCCATTCTCTTGGTTTTCAGGACACAAATTCTGGTGTTGCCTGCTATGGATTGAATTGTTTCTTTCAGAAATTTGTATGTTGATGTCCTAACCCTCAGTGTGATAGCATTTGGGAGATCAAGCTTTTGGGAGGTGACTAGGTTTAGATGAGGTCATGAGGATGTCGCCCTCACGGTGGGATTAGTGCCTTTTTGAGAAAAGACAACAAAGGGCTTGCTTGTTCTCTCTTCCCACCACGTGAGGACACAGCAAGAAGACAGCTGTCTGCAAGCCACAGCCGACCATGCCGGCAAACTGATATCAGACTTCTAGCTCCAGAACTGTGAGAAAATAGATCTCTATTGTTGAAACCACCAATCTGTAATATTTCATAAAGGCAACCCAACTGAAGACATTATCCTTGACATATTCAATATTCAATTTTCTCAAAAGTCTTCTTGGTTCCACCTCCAAAATATTTCCAAAATCTATTCTTCTGCCCAGTGCCCCCATGGCTAAAACCCTGAATGGAGCTATCATCTCTCTCCCCCAGATTCCTACAATCGCTCTCTAACATCATAATCTCCTGCTTTTACCTTTAACCACCTTTGGTCCCTTCAATCCTCAGTAATCTTTAAAATATAATTAACATAGTTTTAATCCTCTGCTCAAGGTCTGCAGTGGCTCCCCATTTTTCCTCCCATTGGAAATGTCAAAGCATTCACAATAGCCTAAGCCAGGTAGCCCAACACCCAAAGTTTTTGGCTCTGGCACATTTTCCAATACACTGATTGGACAACTGATTAAAATATTTCAGATTCTACTTGTTTTGAGTTTTAATTAATTACACAGATTGTGTAATTACAAAATGAAGAGATTTTGATAATCTGTAGGAATCCTTTCAGCTCTAACACTTACAATTTTTTATTAGCAGGAGAATTCACTATGCTGTGTATGGTGCCAACACGGTGTTGAAGGAACCCCAAATGAAGCAACTATTTTGTAATTATAGAGTTGATCTAATCATTGCAGACAGCACACTAGGTAATTTAATCCCTGTAGTGAATTTTATTCAGTTTAGCTGTCTAAATTTACACAAATTAGATAATTAGATAGCCTCAGCCACTATGCAAGAAGCTAGTATCTTTAGACAAGTGGCATGCTCTTGAGGGGCTGATCCACATGTCAGGAGGAACACACATTTGTAAAAATACACAGGTGTTTCTGCTTTTATGTCAACGATGTACATGTTGGAGTGCACAGAGAGACAAAATGGTGAGAGAAACTTGATTCAGACCTTTTAAGATGTGAAATTTTTTTTAGAAGTCTATTAGCATTAAATTAAAAACAAGCTGATAAAATCCTTTTTATTTTGCAAAAAAAATACTTTTTCGTTGATGTATTTGTTTTAAAATTTTATTTTATCAATTTAAAGACTGTTTTTAATATTTAAGCATTTCTTTATTTGTGAACTTGAACATTGTTGTCAAGAAAATATATTCTTGGGGCACTTGGGTGGCTCAGTGGGTTAAAACCTCTGCCTTCGGCTCAGGTCATGATCTCAGGATCCTGGGATCGAGCCCCGCATTGGGCTCTCTGCTCAGCGGGGAGCCTGCTTCCCTTCCTCTCTCTCTGCCAGCCTCTCTGCCTACTTGGGAACTCTGTCTGCCAATGAAATACATAAAATCTTAGAAGAAAAAAAAAAAAAAAGAAAGAAAATGTATTCTTCTCCTCCTCACTCCCTCCCCAGCTGGTATACTACTGCTTTTTGTTCCTGGAGCACATCAGGCACACACACCCAGCAGGGCCTTCTTGTTGGTGGTCTTCTTAGCTTGGAACACTCTTCCTTCAGACTCATATATATGGCCATCTCTTTCACTGCCTGATGGCTTTGCTCAAATGCTGCTTTCTGAGCCATGTCTTCCTTTTAATCCACATTCATGATTATACTTATTTTCTTCCATTTTTGTACCCATAGCATGAAATACTGTATAACATACAATATAATTTTTACATTTTTTGTGTTCTTATTTTAGTTCTCCCTGCCCTAGAGTGGTAGTCCTATAAGGTATAGACCTTTGTTATCATTTAAAGATGCCTCCCAAATGCCTAGAATAGTGCCTGGAATTTAATCCATGCTCAACAAATAACAGTTAAGTGAATGAATCTAACAATGTTCTTATGTATATAAATTCATATGACTAATAAAGTCCTCGAAAATAGCCAAGTACTAGAAACAAATAAATCAGTTTGTAATAGGATGATATTAAAATTGTAATGATATATACAAATAGCATACACATGTATTTAATTGTCCTCTTAATTCAGAATTCCTAATAACCTTCCAACTTCCAGTGTGGAATCTTGAGTATTATTGCCTCATACAAAGAAAGGGCAAATATTTTACTTTTTTAGAAGGAGGATAATACATAGGCTTGAAAACTGTTGGAAAAAGAGATAATCTTCTAAATTTCACTAACATATTTAGCCAAGCATATTCAGATTACAAAGGAAGGCTAAGCCAAGAGTTTTAATGCCCTAAAGTAGAAGGAAAGAACCTTCTCCATGCTTGACAACAGTAATTATTTTAGATAAGGTAGGACACACTGAAAGCAACTACTACTCACTTATGAATCTAGAACAATAGCATGACAAATAGGAGTTCTACACCAACACAGAAGGTCACAACATCATTAAGAGGAGAGACAATAGAATGGGCAAAAAGAGGGTCCAGGTGGTCCTCCTGAAGTACACTCCATTTCTGTGTGCTACCTTTGATGTAATGAGAGGAGGTAGATCACCTGCTACGACCAGGGTGACCCTCACATTCAAGTAAATCATCTATATTTTGCTAGCACCTGTTTCAATTCAGAGATGAAGTTCTCTGTGAAGGACTCTCATGTGTGTTGATGGATCATCTACTCCTGTCCTTTCCTCATGGCTCCCATACTGATGATCATGTCTTGCTGAGACTCTTGAGGAGACGAGATTATCACTGCCACTTCTGCCAGGAACCAGCAAGGGGAATTTCAAGGATACTTTTTCCTGATGTTCCTGAAGTGCCCAACCCTCAATCTCCTAAAGCTTCTTCACTGACCTAAGCCATTAGCACTTCATCATCCCCACCCTTCTTATAAACCTCAAATTACTGAAATGACTCAGAGTCATACCCAAATGATGGAAACTGAAGCAATCATAAGACTTGTAGTTAGCATTAATTCCCACATGTGCCAGGAGTGTGCTGGGATGACTGGAGTAATCATATATGCATGGCTTTAATCCAGAAAGGGAACAAGAAGGAGTAAGTTTTGAGACAAATTCTTAAGGACGATCAGGAGGCAAGAAGAAGTTTGAGCACTCCAGTCAACGGTAATAAAACAGTGCAAGCCAGGGGCCAGTTAGCTGAGATGTATAAAACCACACATTTGTTTTTCTGAAGTAGAAACTCCATGTCAGGGACATGAGACATGGAGCTATTACACAGTAAAACCTGAAGGCAGCTGTGAAGAAACTGTGGGATATAACTTCCTTAAGAGCACATCTCCCTACCTCAAAAGAAGGGCATTTCACACTTCAGAAGCAAAATTACATCCAGTATTACCCCTCAGCTGAAATTTTATATAGAAGCATATTTATTTTTTTCAATGTACCCTTAGAGTATTATTAAAACTACTGTCATAATGAAACCACTTGACAACTGTAGCTACATTTGTAATGCTTGAGTAGTGCTTAGCTGAGGTACCATGACACCAAAAAACACAACAAATCGTTTGGATGGACAAAGACTGTCCTCTATACTTAGCAACATTGTGTCTGCATATATCACGGGTGAAAAGGCTTCCTGAGACAAGCTTTGAATAACAAGAAATTTGATTCTCCTTTGCTAAAAGCTGATAAAGAGGCTGAGTTTGACTGTAAGTTTACGATAGCCAGTATATGAGGACTAAAATATTGGAGATGTGTGTGCGCATAGAATTTATCATATAAATATCAAATAAATACTATATATAAATATTTTATATTGTACAAATATATTTTGTATTGTACAAAATACAGATTATACTTAGAATATAAATATAGAATTACACACGGACTTTATATATGCACATATTTATGGGATGAAAACTCACTTTTGTTCAAGAACATATCTTGGACAACAGTGAGCTCATTGACTTTGGATCGAAGAATATTTACTTAAAAATCTATATATTATCTGTGTTTCATGAGGTGCAGGCTTGAAACACTATCTCAGACCCACAGGGAGCCATAATCTGTCTTCCCTTAGAGCAGCAAGACGGAAGACAAAGGATGGAACTTGGACCCGACACATGTCTAGATCACTGTGCAGCCCAAAATTCATAGGACTTGACAAGAGGCAGCATGCTCTAGGCAACTGTGAGTACTTTACTGCCAAGAGAAGGTCATAAGTTTCCAATAAGTATGCACTTTTCCTCCTACAAAATCCAAGGCAAAAATGCTCATGGTTTGCCTTCAGTAATGGAGGTTTATTCCAGGATGTAAAAATATTAAGCTACAAGAAATTTACCCCACCAACCTAATAACCATTCTGAGATTCAGATGTCTAGGACTTCCAGGAATCCCATAGAAACCCAGAAAACATGTTCAGCTTCTGGTAGAGGACATCCTGAATAGTGAGACACTCTCAGAAGTTCTACATCTCAAAATAAAAGTGCAATTAGACTGATTCTC
This sequence comes from Mustela nivalis, assembly GCF_964662115.1. Classification (NCBI taxonomy): domain Eukaryota; kingdom Metazoa; phylum Chordata; class Mammalia; order Carnivora; family Mustelidae; genus Mustela; species Mustela nivalis. Next base: position 57,058,845 of record NC_139020.1, read on the forward strand.
CATCATTTTCTCAAGTGCACCCACTGGGCAGAATTTACCCCCAAGCCACCTTGGGCCCTGAACTTCCTCACGTGCACCTTTGCATTTACCTCATGCTGACTCTCTAACTCAATGTTCTCTGGCTAGCACACTAGAACTGCTTTCACTTAAAAAACCATACTTTAGGGTCCAAGAGTAACTGAAGGAAAGAACAGTCTCCGGCCACTTCTCTTTTCAAAGGCAGTTGTATATAAACGAGTCTTTGAGGCTACAACATCTCCACAGTCTGCAATACCAGAGCACACGGTCTGAGGGGCCAAGAAGAGCCCATGCGTGTGTGTTCCAGCACCAGCAGGTCAGGCAGGCAGATGCCTGCCATGGGTGACCTCCGCAGGCAAGGAAACTGAAAGGAACAGGTATCATCTATCAGAAACTGAACCAGAAACCTAGTCCTGGAGAATCAGAATGTCAAAGCAGAGGTCCTCAGTGGAGCCCAGAGATGGGTCAGTTTGTCAGCAATGTCTTGGGTAGGGTCCAGTTAAATCTTCAGGCAGAAAGGATGCAAAGACTTAGCTGAAGGGCTGGGGTGATACAAGTGAAGGAAAAGGTAAAGTTAAAAGAAGACCAATGGAGAAACAAAAAAAACAGGTGAGAGACTAAATAACATTATAGGCAATAAACCATGAGTTATGGCACCTAGGTGGCACTCTGGGAGCTGCCATGGCTGTCATGCTAGGAACCTCCTTCACAGGGGAGAAGATGCTTCAGCTCCATCATGAATGAATAGGCACTCATCAGGCAGTGAGGGGAAAAGTTGATGTGACTCCAGAGTAAGGGCAGCATAGGGATCAACCTCACACTTAAAAAAAAGAAAAGATGAAGTAACCACGCCACAGGAATACACTTTTGTAAAGTTTGCCTCATCCATAGGAGGCCCAGATGAGAAGCTTTCGCTCGTGCCCACATTTATTTGCATATTCAGAAAGAATATCCAGAAGAAATCTCACAAACACGTTATATTCTTCACACTGAACTTAAAACACAAAAAATACAAGACTCTCCAGATGTAATCTGCGTTAAAGCTGCCTTAATGAGGCAGGACGCAGTCTGTCAACTGGTTCTGAAATGGAGGCCTCCCCACCAGCCAAGCATGTCAGGAAAACACTGCGTTAGATGTCTCAGTTCATCAATCTAATAAACGAGTTCTCAAATGTCATTTTCCCTCCATATGCAGCAAACATTTTTCTATTATTTAGTAATGCTGTTTTAATTGGATTAACTCTCAGCGCACCAGCACGGTTCCATCTGTGAGAGCCGCTTATGTCACTGAACAGAGAGAAGGAAGCTGCCAGAGGAAGAGGATGACCGTTCAGAGTGACATGTGTTACATCCTTATCAGGACAGAAAAATACCATGTGAAACTCATGTGTCTCAATTAAAGCTCACACATCAGCTGAGGCTATGCCTTTTAGTTTATGAAGAGAAACATTCGCCGTCTTGAATATCCTTTAAAGCAAAATAAGTATTTTCGTTAAGTGCTATGAGCAGGGGATACTCTCCTGGTCTATTGGCCATATGGAACAAGTATAATGGAGTCAACAACTGCATCTGAAAAAAGAACAAAAGCGGTATCAGTAGGGTTTTAACCTGGGTGAAATCTCTAGCCTCCCTAAAAATCAGCACAGGGTAGCAAAATATGCCACCCCCAAAATATGCTACTTTGGCATATTGCTTATCTTGAGCTGAAAATTTTTGAGGAAAAAATAGATATAAGAAAAGCTCGCTGCCTGAAAGTGGGACATAAATTTGGAAAAATATTCTTCCTCGCCTTCTCTTGCAAGAGGAGAGAAGTTAATCAGTGGAGAGAACTCTCCACCCTGATTAGCCCAAATAACAAACTTTACTAAAACCAGCCTTTATTTACCATTAGTTTCCCCATATATTTTCTTCCTCAAATTCACTGAACCTGAAAGTTCTAAGTCCTTTTCCTTGTCTTCTCACAGCTCTACAAAATTACCGCTCTTCATTAAAATGCTACATCAGCCCGAGTTGTGACCACCACTTTAAGTTACTGATCACAGAGTGCTTCCACGTGTATTCATGATGCATGTTACTAAACTTCTGCTTGCTTTTCTCTTGTTAATCTGTTTGGTTTTTTGGTTTTGGTTTTGGTTTTTTCTTTTCCCAGTCTAATTTCTGAGCAATAGCCCATGAAGCTAAGATGGTCGTGGGAAAATAAGTTTATTCCGCCCCCCAGAAAAACTCTTCTTGGGCAGCAAAAATCCTAGATGAACACTTAAAATACTAATGTGTTTAATTATTTAAATATTTTGCTAGTTTAGAAGTGGTTACTAGGAATTAAGTTTTTATGGTAAGATAAAAAATATATTTATGGAAAGAAAAATTTGCCAAGCCCTAAAATGTTGTATTAACTTTTTAAACAATATTTACATAACTGTTTTACATAATTTTCCTTTGTAAGTATCTGAAACCAGTTTTCCCAGAACTTGGTGACTAATGTATATATAAGTTTAATATACATATGGTCTTCACATATATAAGCATCAAGTGTGGTGATCCTTGCGAAATGTGGGTCACTCCATTCAGAATCTACAACTGGATGGCAGATTGCTGACTTCTCACATAGGGTCATGGTTACCTAATCACTCAATGTATATGATTAAATATAAAAGGCCAAACTGAGTAGAATTCACTTCAGGGAAAACATCATCTTGTTTGGCTTTCTGTCTTGTCAGATTTACTGTATTATCATAAAATATCAATTTCAATTTTTGTCAGGTCCACATAGCATACAGCATATTTCCTTGTTCTGAAAGAATTATAAAATTTTTGAGCTAGAGGAACCTTAGAGATTAACCCCTTATTTAACATATGAAGAGACAGAGGACTTAAGATGTACCCAATTCGATCAGTGTAGCTAAACCAGAAGCAAAACACTTTTTGGAATTGAATCATCTCAATTGAATTTTTTAAAACATATAGTAAAGTAGCATGCCAGGCCACCTGGTTTCTAATCTTGAAACTATTGCTAATAAACTGTGGGGATTGGGGCTAGATTCTTCCAATCAAGGTGGCATATATAGGTGAAGAAATTGATCCTTTAGGCCCTAACATGCCTGAAAGGAGCTGTACTCTTGAGTGTGTCACCACCAAACATGAAGACTTATCCAAGAGTGCCACACAAATGCTCTCATTTTCTATTAGTGCAGTTATATAAAGGGACTGGAAAGAACTTGATCTTTAGTACTTTAAGCAATTAAATCTAACCTGGAAATACCTCAGACACCTCTTGTGTAAAGTTATGAGCTCGGACCGTATTATTTGCACAAATACTTACCAACCAGTTCTTTAGTTTATCACATTATCCTAGAACCTTGGGAGGATACAGCTGTAAGACACAGCAGAATTACATCAGTCAGAATAGTCCAGGCTATGCTATAATCTCAGGGACCTAACCCAACTCAAACCAAGGGAAGCAGAGGAGCCCTCCTCTATTTTATTGTTATGCCTTCTATAATATGTGTCATCTGGGATTAAGACCGTGGAGAAAAGGAAAATGCAGGAGACACAACAACTCTTAACTGTTTTACCCAGAAGTGATAACTTAATTCTGCCCTCATTTCATTGGCTCGAATTAGTCACAGATTTCTATCCTAATTGCTAGACTGTTAGAAAAATAGGAAATCATATAGATACTTGGTGACCACTAAATCCTCTGCTTTATTCATGAATAAAAAGATAAATAAATAAATTTTATTTTATACCAGCTTTATTCTAAGATGCCACGCTTCCATGTTTTCTTATATAGCTCTTAATGGGCATATTTGTTTGCCAAATGAACCCTGGTTATGTCGCAAATACATGGCAGCCGAGGGGACGCCTAACATTAAAAACCCAGTCTTTTTACTCAGATGAAATATGACACTAGTAATAATAATGGCTCACATCATTATAGCTCTTTTTTAAAAATGATTCATACATATGAAAATAACACCCATCTTGTATGAATGATTATGCAAAAATTAAATTTTCAAACATATTTAAGATGCTTAGCATGGTACCTACACAGAAGAGCTAAATTAAGTATTAGATATTATTGTCACTGTGACATCATTATTGTTTTGTTGTTAGTTCTCATTTGATTTTCTACAAGCCATGTTTAGCCTTACTGAGGGAAGACAGATTCAAAAGGCTAAGTCATTTGCCAAAAATATGCAGTTTCAAGTATGAGAGTCTAACCACTTAGGCACCAAGTCCAGTCACCTGGACACTTTTTAACAGGAAGAAATAAAACAAGTGTTCTTTTGCAGCCCTAGTTTACCTTTAATTTCTGGACCATCTTCTAGTTGCACAAGACAGTGAGTTAAGTAGGAGACAGTTTGAGCCCCTTTCCTATTCTAAAATTTTAGAAATACCCAATTATTTTATAACTATAAGACTAACAGCATAAACATTTAAATAACTTTAATTGTAGAAGGATAACTGTGATTTGGAAAGGTCACAATCCTTATGCTATCCCCTGCCTAGCCTGATGTCTCTAAAAGTCCCTCTCAATCCTAAAATTTGGTGATTTGGCATTAATCAGGACCACCAGAGAATCTCCTTTTTGCTTCTAGTACTGTTTATGCAACTCTCACACTCACTGTGAATAAAAGTGTTTTCTTAAGCTCTGGTAATGAAAAATATTGGTTACCTTTTTAATGGGACAACTATGCAGGATTCAAGCACTGCCACCTCTTTACAACTTTCAAGACCTATTAAATTCATCCTTTAAACATAAATAAATTTTTTAAACTTATCTAAGTATTTTATCCCTTCAATGTTGATCAGTACTTCTCATCTAAATCTTTCTAGTTTCATAGTCACTAGCAGTCCACTATCATTTTATATATTGGAAGACAAAGTTAGAACAATAAAAGGTTAATGTTCTTTTTTTCTTCTTTATTTAAGAATGGTCTTGTATGTCTTTGGGATCAAGATACCAGAAGACCAGAGAGTAAAAGTCCTCCTCACCATCTTCCATCCTTAAGAAACAGAATTGGCCAAGACAGTTAAATGTAGGAACCAAATGAATTTTCAATAAATTTCCATATGAACAGGAATCTTAGCAGTCAGTTCTTGGTGATTTTGTAGTTCAGTCAGTCCAAAACACTGAACTGTCTCTTTATTTTTTCACAGGTGCTTTTAATACATAGGAAGATTTTAGAGAATGTGGAGGAGCCAAACTCTTTCCTGTGTATCCTATGGCACAAAGAAAAATGCATGTAACGACATCCTATTCAATCTTTGCATCAGTGACTAAGGTGATTATGTAGAAGATATATCCACTCTATAGGTGATACCAAGTGGGGAAAGTTAGTTTTTTTAAGATTGATTGATTGATTGATTGATTGATTTAAGAGAGAGCACAAGCAGGGAGAGGGGGAAAGGGAGAAACAGACTCTCCACTGGGCAGGGGACAAAGGGGCAGTGTGTTGGGGGGAGGCGCTCAATCCTAAGACTCCAAAATTATGACCTGAGCCAAAGGCAAACACTTAACCCACGAAGCCACCCAGGCACCTTGGAAATGTTAGTTTTTATGATGAAAGACAGAATCAAATTCAGAATTATTTCAATAGGTTGGAACAGCACACAAACACCAACAAGAAGAAAGGTAAAAGATACCCATTGTTTGTTTATTCATCTACTAGATATTTATAGAACACGCTTACATATTATGTTCTCTGGGTCAGGAGTAGGGCAATAATAAAAAGACGTGTTTCCAATCTCAAAAAATTATAATCATGGGGGTATTTGTACCACATTTCCAATATTATAGATAAAGAACGTTTGTATGATTTGTCCAACCTAAGATGGCAAGTCAGTGAAAGGGCCTAATCCAGATCTAACATCAGGAGAAATTTCCCACCGTGCCACATAACTAGGTAAGAAATGACAGGTATAAAAGAAGTACTCTAAAAAGGATAATAAGAAAATGTCTCTTCCACCTCACCTGCTCTTTACCCCCATACCTGTGGAATAAGATATGATTAGGATAACTGTCTAGCACACAAGGGAAAATGGCCAAAGCAGCAGTGGCATAAGATTGTTGGGGAAGTGTTCATAGGGAAATATTCATGAAGGCAGGGGTTGCCCCCCCCCACCCCCCGAGGTAGTAGACAGAGTCCTTGACTATTCAAGATTAAATGCATGATTATGGATGTGTCAGTCCCTCCCTGGTGTGATCAAGAACTACAATACAATATCACTGTAATGACAGAGGATCCCTGCCAGAGGACCCCATAGAAAGAGGTCTCTTTCTATGACTAGGAGACAACGCTGTTGGTCATGGTTAGCCTGTCCTCAGTAACCACAGTGACGTACAGATAGTTGTCCTATTACACTTTCCAGCTAGATACCTCCAGGACTATTCAGATTAATAGCCCTTTCCATTCTGCCTTAGATAAACATGAAGTGCTCTTGGCAGTAGTTATTCATTCATTCCTATTGTGTCAACCACAGTAATGCTGTCACTAGCCACACAACTCCTACAGGTGAAAACGGTAGATTATACTGCTTAAAGGCCACTTCTTCATTTGGAGAAAGATGGAAGAGCTGAGGAAAAGATAAATTTGACTGATCTGAAAAAAAGCTAGCCTCATAAAAAGTGCTGATCTCTTGCAAAGCTCCATGGAAACTGGCTATAACCCAATGATTAAGGCAGTTAATCTTGATCAACTGCAATGCCAGGACCCTAGGCCCTGAACAAGTTGGGGGAAGGGCTAAAGTATATCCAACCTACAACTCACAGAAGTGGTAGAATATGGCTGTAGAACCATGTGCTGCCATGTCATATAGCTTTGCTATGTCAGCCTCTGATCACACAGATCTGATCATGCAGCTTAGAAATCCACAACCATAGGGACCGTGGTCCCTCTCATGGAGTCTGATGAAGAACTCGGATAGATTTTTGTGCACCACCCAAAAAACAACGGATGTGGAAGGGACACAGGCCACACATCTGCTACTGATACTGTACTAATGAATTTTCCAGAACACCAATCTGGTAGGCCTTGTGTGAGGGCTGTTTTGCAATTCATCTTTATTTGTAAAACAGAGACATTACAATTTATCATTAAAACAAGAACATTGTAAGAGTAAAAGAGAACACTGTTATTATTTATACCTGGACAACTCTAGTATCCGTGGAAATCCAGGCATGTGGTCACCCTAGGTAAATTATCTTTTAGGGAAAAAAAAAAAAAATCAATCCATGAAAGGCCAAGATCCTGGAAATCATATGAGCACATAGTCAAACTGATAGTTTGAGGCCATGTGTGTGTATTTGTGTGTATTGAAGGCCAGTGGAGGGCAACATAAACTTACTCAAAGGGCCAGCATGTAGCAGAGTGAAAGGCTTATTCTCTCCTGCTCCAAAAAGCAGATTCAAGTACAATATCAAAAAGAGCTTCTCATTGGAGCTGCTCAAAAACAGAAGAGGTTGCCTTGCCATAGTACTCTTCCCATACTCTGGAAGCATGCACACTGGTGAAGGATGTGGACAGTGAGAATTTTTCCACAACAAGTGAGAAATTTTATATACGGCTCCTAAGAGTCTTAGAAGATTATAACTTACAAATGGCTATTATGAAAAAATTATGATTTCTTGTTGGTTTTGTAATACCAAGAATCTCATTCATTTGTAAGTAGTCCACACTCAAACCAAGGCAGAGAGATAACATAATGCAAGAAAGGAAACTTTGAAATTGTCCAGTGTGTCATCCAAGATGGGCCGAGAAAGATAATACAATTCCATGCCTGATTTGCATGCATGAAGGAAAATCAGAGCAATATATTGTTACCAAGGATGTAATTAACTGATATTACTTGAATAATATGGAAAGTTCAGAATTTCACTCATAACTTCTATTTACTTACATGAAGTTAAAAGATTTAAGCACTACTTGAACAATGGTGAAATTTTATTAGCTCTTGAATCCTTTGGCTAAATGGCATAAGCGTGTATATCAATTCTTTTGAAATTGGTTTGAACTTTGACTAAATTATGAAGGGTAAAATTTGTCTTCAAATAAACTTCACCTCCTTTTTCTTCCCTGTCTTATCAGAAATAGGGCAACCCTTTTTCATGGTTAAACTCCCTACTGTTTGGTACCTCTCCTCTTTTTTCTTTTATTCTCAGAAAAGGGTCAAATTGAATCAGGTTTCTTATAACGACGATCTGCCAACTATTTTATATAAGTTTGAGAAATCTTAATCCAGTGTGATAAAATTCTATTCATGGAATTCCAGGAATCGGTCTTATCCATTAAAAATTGTTTAGAAGAGCATTATTGGCTCCTGAATTTCTGGTATATAGAAAGCTATCAATTCTTCACACTAGTCATCTTGTCCTATGTTTGTCTGCTCTAGCAATACCCAAGTAAAACTGGTACGGTCTTTATGTATTACTAATAATAGCTGGGTGTTTATTCAGGATTCTATGTGCTAAGCACTGCACTGATCATTTTACATATATTGTCTCATCTTTTATTTATTTATTTTTAAAGATTTTATTTATCTATTTGACAGAGAGAGAAAGAAAGCATAAGCAGGGGGAGCAGCAAAGGGAGAAACAGGCTCCCCATTGAGCAGGGAGCCCAATCCTAGGACCCTGGGATCATGACCTGAGCCGAAGGCAGACGCTTAACTGACTGAACCACCCAGGCGCCCCTTATCTCATCTTTTAATCTTCGCAACAACAATATAAATTATATATTATTGTCAAAGCACAAAAGATTTTTTTTTAATTTAGTTGCAAAAGGTTAACAAATTTGTTTAAAATTATATGAGAAGGTGGGTGTGCCGAATTCCCAAGCCTGGACTCTCAACTGGCAGGTGTTATTCCACATTAGCTTGCTAAAACTAACTCCACAAGTATTTTACATGTGCACACTGAGAAAATGCATTGAAACAACAAAGTACCTTTTCTTCATAACTTGTCCAATGTCTCGTACCCTGTTTTCTTCCATTGATACTTACGCCTGTGCAAATTTAATCAGAACTTACCCAAATATTTCAGCACCAATTAGAGACTATTAAGCTCCTCTCAAGCTTCAGTGCCTTCTCCTTCCTACCTCTTTTTATTTTTTTTTCCAGAAATACATGTCTCCTTTTTGATTAAATTATTTTAGGCAAAAGTGATTCCTTCCTCCTGGAAACTGAAGCTTAAGATTTCCTTCCTTCCACTGGTCACTTTAAACAGAAGTTGGGGTGATTTAACAGGGGAACAGAGTCAATTATCTCCACATTAAATCATAGGGGAAGGTAGTTGAAATGGAAAATTTCTAACTGATCACTATGAAACAGCTAACCAAATTTTACAGTCAACTAGGAATTAAATGGTCCTCCATTTTATGTCCTGTTAATGAAGATAAATTGGAGAGATTGCAGATAGAAGACAAGAAAGTGGGTTCAAAGACAGCTGCCCATGGTGGAGGAGGGAGACCTCCTGGTCAGTTTCAAAGTCAACCTCAGGTCTACCCTGCTATAACAACTGGTAGTAAGATCCATTCTTATGTGTAATAAGTGTAATATGTGTCCCCTGTGAGACAGGTTTCAGGGAAGCACACCTATAATGAACAGGAAAGGAGGGAAAATTGCAACCACTGTAGAGAGAAAGCAGGCAAATTGTTGGGACCTTGACTGGTTCAACTGGGAACTGAGACAGGGAAGCACACAATGCTTAAGAAAGAATGGCAACAGCTGGGCAGTGTATAGCTCAGCCCCTCCCACAGGCTAGCATGGCAATCTTAGATCTGGATAAATGTTTGCTGTCATCGCTGCTGCCTTGGAAAACAACCCTACTCCTACGTCGAAATTACATGAGTATTTAAGAGCTGTTATCTTGGTGATGTGGCGGTGGAATACTCCAGAATAATGTGTGCTCCATTATAAAAATTGCCTCGTAGGAGTAAAGACAAAGAGAAGGCATAAATCCTGAGATTCCAAATAGAAATCAACGTGGCTGTAGTTGTTAAGGGGTCTCCAAACTGACTTTGAAGGTATTGGTTATGATGACCTTGCTATTTGAAATTGGATTTTGATTCGATCAAAAACATTGGAGGTTCATTTAGTTGAGCTATGAGCATCTGCTACACCACTCAAAATGGAAAGTAAATATGACCCGTTTACTGAAGCTGTGTCACCATCTCCCTGCAAGGCCCCTGATCCTCTCTCCTCCCATTTAGGAACTACTTACTGCATGTAGAGAAACCCAGTAGTTCCCATTCAGGAACTACTTACTGCATGTAGAGAAACCCTGGAGAGATGTGTGAGTCACTCTCTAATGACTTCATCATCAGTGAATCCAGTAGTTGCTCTCCTAGCCCTGGCTGTCACAGACATTGTGACTGGAACCAACCCTGTTGCATAGACTAATGGTACCAGGAATGCTGCTTGGATGTCACCAGTGCCTTATTCCTGGCCGCTGGTACCTGATTACCAAGACCAATTCTCATTCATGTAGAGATCCACCAGAGCTACCTAAACTCCACTGTTATTTGCCACCAATGAGTGAGTGGGTCAGGATTTAGCGCAAATACCTCTATCTCATTTGTCCAAAGGTTTCACTCTATACTTGATGTCCTGTGGGTTAGCAAAACAAAAGCCTCAGTCTCAACATCCCTGACTGCTTATGACCCCCAACTGATCTTGAATCCTCTTATTAGAAATTTGTAAAAATATACAGTTTTGCAGGAAGCATTGCTTTTTTGGGCAGAACATTCAAATACATGTTTTTGGTTTTTGGTTTTTTTTTTTTCCAAAACAACATTAACACAGTCACTGAATTACTCAATTTAAATAAAGCTTCCAACTCCAGTCTCCTCTGGTAGAAATAAAAAGTTTATGTGTCAGAATAAATTGAGGAAGATGCAGAAATGGTCATTGAGAAGAGACAAACATTTCATCTTATTCTATTTTTTAAAAAACATTACTGAAGATAAATGATTAAATATTTTATAGAAATTACCATTTTAATTCAGATGCAAACTAGAGAACTTAGTATATGAAAAGGGAACTCTGGATGCTTACAATCCTTCAAAACATCAGAATTTAAAGCTATTAGTTTTCATATTATCTTTTGAGCCATCTATTAAGTTCCTAGCTGAAAATTAAAATATATTAGTAAGAAAACAAAATATCAAATCCTTTCATTCAGTGAATAACAACAGATTATAGAGCTGAGAATACACTAAGTTATTACATGAAACAGTGTCAAGGATCCAGATGAATTTCTATTTTATTTTATTTTCAAACAGTAAAACTCACTTTTTTTAATGTACAGTTCTGTGAGATTTTAACATGTATAAATTCTTTAACCATGACCACAGAGAGGATGCAGAGCAGTGCTAACACCCCAAAGAGCTCCCCTGGAGTGTCTCTTGTGTTCTGACCCTCCTCACTCCAAAGCTCCAGAAAAACACTGATTTGTTTTCTATTCCTTTTTTTTTTTTTTTTTTTTTTTGCAAGGGGAAAGAGCATTTCCAAAATGTTATATTAATGAAATCATAAAAAATATGTAAACTTTTGAGTTCTTTGACTCAGCATAACTCTGAGGTGAGTCATCCAAGTTCTAGTGTGTATCAGCTTATTCCTTTCTATTGGTAAATATGTTTCCCTACTTGGATTACCATGGTGTGTTTCTGCATTCACGCACTGAAGGATATCTGCCGTGCTTCTTGTTCTGAGTGATCATTAATAAAGTTCCCATAAACATTTATGCACAGGTTTTCATGTGAACAAAAACTTTCCCTTTTTAAATATATATACCTAAAGGTGGGATTGGTAGGTCGTAGAGTAAGTGTATGCCTAACTCAGAAACTGCCAAGCTGTTTCCCAGAGCTGCTGGACCATTTTGCACTCCTATCAGCAATGTACAACAGTCCCTGCTGCCCACCGTCCTCATCAGTCCTGGGTTTCATTAGTAGTTTTTATTTTAGACAAGATAATTGGTATAAATGCTATTTCATGGCAGTTTTAATTTTCATTTCCCTAGTGACTAATGGTGGAAAACATAGTTTCATGTGCTTATTTGCCATCTGTATATCTTTTTTGGTTAAGTACCCATTTAAATCTTTTGCCCATTTCAAAAATTGAGTTATTTTCTAACTTTCTTTTAATTTGGAGAGTTCTCTGCATATTCTGATACAATCCTTTGTTTGATATGTGATTTGAAATAATAAAAGTTTTTTATAAAGTCTAATTTATCAGTTACTTGTTATGGATTGTACATTTAGTATTGTATCTAAGAACTCTTTTGAAACTGAATGTCAGAAAGATTTTCCCCTATACCATATGGAAGTGTTGTATCACTATATCATATACCTGAAACTACTATAACATTGTATGTTAACTACACTGCAATTAAAATTTTAAAAATAATTTTTTAAAAAAGATTTTTCCCTGTGTTTTCCTCTAAGTGTTTATAGTTTCACATTTTCATTTACATCTCTGATGTATTTTGAGTTAAGTTCTTTTGGATTAAATTAAAGAAGACAGTTCATTGTTTTGCATGTGAATTTCCAAGTGTTCTAGATTTTTTTGTTGAAAAGAATGCCCTTTATCCATACAGTTGCCATAGCACCTTTGTTGAAACTCAACCACTTCTGAATGCTGGATCTATTTCTGGATTATCTCTTCTGTTTCAGTGTTCTATTACCACATTACTCTGACTACTATAATTCTATAATATGGCTTAAAATTCAATAGAGTGCTTCTTCAACTCTGTTCTTTTAACTATTCTAGTTCCTCTCTTTCCACATTAGTTTTATGATCATCTTATTGATAGCTACAAAACAAATCCTATTGAGATATTGATTGGGATTGCATTACGTCTCTAAATAATAATGGAGACAACTAACATTTTAACTGTTGAGTCTTCCAACTCATGAACATATGTTTTTCCATTAATATCAGCAGTATTTTATAGTTTTCAGCATATAGATCCTACACCCATTTTGCTATATTTATTCCAAGTGTTTCATTTTGGAACAACCATAAATACTACTAATTTTTTTTAAATCTCAATTTCCAACTGTTCATTGATAGTATATAAAAACATAATTGAAGTTTATTTATTGTTCTTTTATCCTATGACCTTGCTAAACTCAATTATTAGTTCTATAAGTTTTTAAAATAGATTCCTTGATATTTTCTACATAGACAATCATATCACCTACAAGTAAAAACTCTTATTTTTTCCTGTCCAATCATTTGGGAAGAAAAGGAAAATGACTTGCATTTCAATTTTTAGACATATTGCATTTACTAGAATTCTAGTACAATATTAAATAAAAGTGGTGAGACTAAACATCCTTGTCTAGTTTCTGTTGGGGAGAAAGCAATCAGGCTTTCACCATTAAGTATGACATTAGCTGTAGGTTTTTCATAAATGCTCTTTATCTGATTGTTCATGTTCTCTTTACTTCCAAGTATGCTGAGAGCTTTTATTATATATTGGATGTAGAATTTTGTCAAATGCTTTTTCTGAATCTACTGATACCATCATTTGTTCTTTTAGTCATTAAGTCTGTTAATGTGGCTATGTACATTAACTGATTTTAGACTGTGAATCAAGGACTGGTGGAATGATCCGTCATTTCTAATTACTTGGAGAGTTTCCCCAAGAAAAACCTTCACATGGTTGTGATTTATTATTCTTTTTATACATTGCTGGATTTGCCCAATATTTTTGAGGATTTTTCTATGTTCAAGAGGAATATTGGTCTGTAGTTTCCATTTCTCATGTTGTCTTTGTCTGGTTTTAGTGTCAAAGTAATGCTAGCTCTGTGAAATGTGTTGGGAAATGCTCTGTCCTTTTCTATCTCAATAAGAAATTTGAAAAGTTGATGTTATTTCCTCCTTAGGTATTTGGTAAAGTTAACCAGTGAAACCATCTGGGCTTGAAAATATTTTTTGAAGATGTTTAACAATGAGTAAGATTTTTTTCAATAGGTAAAAGATGACTCCAGTTATCTCTATTCTTAATTGATTTTGATATTTGTCTTAAAAATAATTAATTTATTTCATCTAAGTTGTAAATTACATGCATAAAGTAGTTCATAATATTTCCTTATTATTCTTTGAATGTGTTTTGGGTTGTTAGTAATATTCCTTCTTTTTTTCCTGATCATTTCTGATCATTTGTTTTGACCATTTGTACCTTCTTTTCTTGGTCAATTGCACTAGAGTTTTATCAATTTTACTGTTTGTTTTTTAAAAGAACCAGATTTTGGTTACATTGATTTTTATGTTTTCAATTTCATTGACTTTGCTTTTCTATTTGTATTCAGTATATTTTGCTCTTTTTTGTGTTTCTGTAGGTAAATAAACATAGCCATGTTGAGCTAATAGCCATTGGGTTTATTCCTTTTCTTCAGGTAATCCCAGTGACTGTGGTGATATGTAGAAGTGAAACAGGCAAGTGAAATGAACACCTCTGCTGTGAATGTTTTAGGAAAAGAAATTTTAGAAATTTTGTAACTAAAAGCAAACTACAATGTTGAATGTGGATATTAGCTTTATTCTACACTTTTATTCTTAAGATTAATCAGTCAACTTCACATTAATAAGTATTGGCCATAAGGGCGCCTGGTTGGCTCAGTTCACTGGGTGACCTTCAGCTCAGGTCACGATCCTGGAGTCCCGGGATCCAGTTCCAGGATCCAGTCCTGCATCCGGTTCCCTGCTTGGCAGGAAGTCTGCTTCTCCCTCTGATCGCTTCCCTCTAATGCTCTCTCTTTCATTCGCTATCTCTTGAATAACGAAATGAAATCTGAAAAAATATATATATATTGACCATAGTTTTTCTCAAATATTAAATTACTGATTTGAGAACTTTCTTTTCTCATATAAATTTTTAATGCTATAACTTTCCCCCTAAACACTGCTTTAGCTGTGTCACACAAATTTGGGGTGGTTATATTTCCATTTTTATTTAGTTCAGAATGATTTTTAATTTCCCTTCAGATTTCCTCTTTGATACATTATTTAGTAATGTTTTGTTTAATTTTCTAATGTCTAGAAAATAATGATTTACAGATATGATTCTGTTATTGCTTTCTACTTTGATTTTGTTATGATCAGAGAACATGCTTTCAATAATTTAAACTCTTTTAAATTTTTTTAAAAGATTTTATTTATTTATTTGATAGACAAAGATCACAAGTAGGCAGAGAGGCAGGCAGAGAGAGAGAGGAAGGGAAGCAGGCTCCCTGCTGAGCAGAGAGCCCAAAGCGGGGCTCAATCCCAGGACCCTGAGACCATGACCTGAGCCAAAGGCAGAGGCTTAACCCACTGAGCCACCCAGGCACCCCTAAATTCTTTTAAATTTAATGAGGTTTGCTTTATGATTCATAATATGGACTTTCTTAGTGAATGTTCTATCCATGCTTGAAAAGAATGTGTATTCTAATGTGACCTGGAGTGTTATATAAATGTCAATTAAATAAAGTTAGTTAATGGATATGTGGATATTAGCTTTATTCTACATTTTTGTCATTCTGAGGGGTAACTGATCTAGGCAGCTCTGCAAGGCTTGGCCTCACAGTGTTTCTGCTGCCACAGGACTCCTCTCCGCAGACTGTGCCACCACGTGCTGGTAGGGAGAAAGAACTTTTGGAAAACAAAAATTAAACTGGAAACTCACTTGCCAGATCATTCCTCCAGTCCTGAGATCCTTATCCATTCTGCTTGCTTTTGTCCATCTGTCACTCAGTTGTTTAATGTCTTTTATTCTGGGGTATTTTAGTTATAACTAATAGAGGAGATAGGGTGGAGTGTGTTTACTCCATTGTGTCCAGAATCAAAAGTCCCTTTCCAAAAAAAAAATCTAAAATGGGGATAAGAGACAAAGGAAAAAAGAAACCTACTTCATAAGAGTATGTATGACAAAGAGAATATGTGATAGAATATTTCTGGCAAATGATAATGCTAGGATGAGGCCTTCATTTTCCACTTCAGATGTATCCTTCCATGTAACCCACCAGGGTTGTCTCCCCCACCCCCCACCGACTGCTCCCTAAGGAGTCAGGAGTGAGATAAAGTCATTCATTGGTGAGTTTGGAGAAACACAGGACATGCACTGCCCAGCCACATCTATTTCCTCCTGCTCTTGCCCAGAGAGACGCTGTGTTCTCATTCCTCTAAGTCATATGATAAAATTAGTGCCAAAGGCCATATCCTTTGGAACTAATAAACAAAAATTAATTAATTCACTAAAAGACCACCCTCTCAATAACAAAATATTCAGTTATAATATGACTATAAGGCATGTACCTTAATCCCTTATTGTGAAAGAGTCTAATTCACTTTTTTATTCCCAGTGTTTAACACTTTGCTGAGTAAATGAACACATAGTAAGTGCTTAGTAAATGTCTACTGAATAAACAAATAAATGATTCAGTGAATAAAAGAATTCCAATATGCATCATGTTAGGTATACCTTTCATAGGAACAATCTTTTGTTTAATGGTGGTGATTCCATCTCAGATAGTCTCTGCTTCCTCAATAGATGTAAGACATCTTGAAATATCCAGCATTTACTCTATCCCAATTAAGACAGTTGCCAATTCATTTAATCACATAAAACTTCTCTGAGGTAGGTACTATTATTATTCACATTTTAGAACCAAGAAAAGTGCTAAGCATAGAGAACAGGTGAATTGTCAGTGGTCAGAAAGCCAGTCAATGATAAACCCATGATTCAAACTGTGAGAACTTGATTCTAAAGTTGATACCAGTTTCAAACACACCAGACCATCTCCCAAGGCAGACCGTCTATAGCCCTCACCAACACCTTGTTCATAGGTAGACTAGTTCTAGGCCTACAGTCAATTTATCTTTCCCTTCCAACCTCCAGCATATGTATTCCTCGAGACCTGGCCTGGCCACATCAACTCTACCATCTCTCCCCATGCTTCTACCACTTGGGGCTACACAAACACAGCCAGAAATTTTTTCCACAACCACCTCAAAGGATTAGCTTACCTTCCTCCCACCGTCACCAGCCCTGCTTGTGCAAGCCTATGAAGTCCTTTGTATCGTCAGGTCTTACCAGTTAAGAATAGGGCACAGTGAACTGAAAACAAACAGTCACTTGGAAGGGAATGATAACATTTAGGGATGATAAACAACAAAGAAGTTACAGCACTTTACATATAATGCCTTTCATTTTTCAATACTATTTCTCTTGACTTAAACACCGGTACACTTGCAAATTTTTTGTCATTACAAAAAGCTATGACTCTTTCCCTCTGGCTCCAAAGTTAAAAAAAAAAAAAAAAAGGCATTAATAGAATTCCTAATCCCAATAATTTGTTTATTTCATAAATTAAAAATGTGTAATCTAAGTCAAGTTGGAATATTTCTTAGAATAATTATGCAAAAAGTAAAATATGAAACAACTAATCCAGAAGCAAAATGGGTTTTAAACTGTTTCATGTGGACCATAGACTCCAGATGAACTCTGACCCCTTTTAAAAATGTTTTATTTATTCATATGAGAGAGAGAATGAGCGGGGGGCGGGTGAGGAGCAGAGGCAAAAGGAAAAGCAGACACCCCATCACAGGAATCGACCTCAAGACCCTGAAATCTTGACCTGAGCTGAAGTCAGATACCTAACTGACTGAGCCACCCAGGAATCCCGGGCTCTGACATTTTTAAAGGTATAAATGTTTTACCATGCAAGTGCCATGGTCTCCTATCATATTGTATGTATATTATCTGCCCCAATAATTCTCAGATTTCAGTGTGCATAAGAATCACACCTGGGCAGTGAGGCAAAGAATGACGTTAAAAATACTGCTTCCCGAGGACTAGCCTCAAGAATCTTTGGGGACAGAACCCAGGCAATAATACTTTGAAGGAGCTTCTCCAATGATTCTGATGCCCACAAAGTTTGAGAAACATGGTTATATATTTGACTTTCAGGACTGACCAATACAGGCATCGTCTGTAGGTGCTAAAAAGAAAAAAAAAAATTTTTTTTTCAGATAATTAGTCTTGATGACATCTCTACTCCAGCATTAAACACTTACTCATATTGACCATTGTGCTGATATCTTTCTTAATTTTCCACTACTTACATACCTCTTTGACAAGAAGTCCAGTATGGGCTCCCCAATATAAAAATGTGTGGGGTTTTTTTCCACAAATATCAAATAAAAGTGCAATTACGATTTAAAGAAGTCTGGTCCTATTTGATACAGATAAATGTACTATTCCATTTTTATGTATGTATGTATGTATGTATGTATGTATGTATTTGCTGTGTGATTTACGACTTTTCTTGTCAATCTATTTTCTAGGTGTGTGGGTGTTTATATACATATGTATTTGAATACACAAGGTATTAAAAAAGATTGACAGCTTGACAACTTAGAAGTTTTCCTCACTGTGTAGCATTTTGGCTGTTTACATATCATCTGCTAAACCTCAACCAGCAGGCAACAACAACAAAAAATTATGTTGAAATCATTGGAGAAATACTAAAATATGTCATGTGCATTTGCCTCAAAAACATCATTAATAGCTCTGTTAATTCTTGTCAATCACCATGTGTTCTTTATCTTCTTGGTTATTTAAACGTAATTCCTATTTCCTTGTTGAAGTCTTTTTCTAGTACCTTTAGTATCTTCTACATAACTGCACATTTTTCATATTAAAATCAAAATTGCTTTCCATTTGATTTGTCTTCATAGCCCTTCAGTTGCTAATGTTACTACTACAATTCACAAAATATTCAAATTCCAAACTTTCCTGTCATTTGTTGAATCAAAACAGTCACCTGAATGCTTTTTGGGTAATTTTATTCTATGTTTATTTCTGCAAGACAAACCATTTCAGAATGCCTAACAATAAATTACCACCTGTCTAAAGAAGTCTTGCTGTTTGAAGGGTTCTTCAAAGCTTAACTCCTTAAAGTAAAATGTAGCAGGTTCATTTAACATCTCTTCAAAAAGAAGAGCTTACACAATGCAAAACTAACCTGTTTATGAGGTACATGTCATATTAGTATCTCGAGACATGCTACAATGAATTTTCTGAAAGCAATGGTAGTCATTCAAAACCAGAAATGGAACTTAGGATATAAAAAGAATTAAACTTGATGAAGGAAGACAGCACCCAAGCTTCAGAATAATGCCTTTCAAAACGTGCTTCCAAACACAGTATTAAACAGTTCCAGCCATAAGTTGAAGAACCTATGGAACTCACAGAAAATGTCCATTCTCAGCCCCATGGATTGTCATCCCTACAAGGGGAAGAAATAAAAACAAGTTTGTTTTCAAATTCTGCCTAGCGTCAAGGAGAGTAACCCCAGCTGCAAAAAGCGGTCATGTGATTTCTAGGCCCCATGAGAAAGATGGAAACTGAGGTGCCGTGATCAGGACAACACCTTTAATCCTGCACACGAAGTTGTCTAGTCTCAATAAGTTATCAGATACTAACCAGTAAAGACGGCAAGAAGCCTTACGTGGCATGGAGTCTTGACAATGATCTCACTCCTGAGGCTCTGCCTCAACTCTCCTAGGTAAAGGAGTCCACGGCCCCATTCATGGAAGTGTCCAGGGAAAGAGATAAAAATCCTGCTTTTATCTGTGTCCTCAGTTCTTTAGGTCTAGCATGTTCCATTCCAGTCAAACCCCCAAAGAGCCCCTGTCCTGACAACAGTGCTCAGACATACCCGAATCTTCAACAGAAGGCTAAACTATTACATTAAATCACTGAAGCATATTGGATCAGCTGAAACAATACAATTGTGGGAGATGAATGTTAGAGTACTTCCCAGAGGCTAGTATAAGACCAATCACAATCATCTCTCCTTTGCCTGGGAAGATTCTGTTGGCCAGATTAACATTCCAGAAAAAAAAGAACTGCCATGTTCAATCCTAACTGGGCTTTGACAGTCTCCTTTGGATGGAAGGAAGCAAGGTGATAGTAACAAATATAGTTTGAGAAAGAAAATGTATTGTCTATGATCTCTCTTTCCCATCCCAAACCCTAGACAGAGAGAGGTTCTGGCTTTGGGAAAAGCTCAATCACTTGTGTGCTATTGCTTCATCATACAAATCAATAGCAGTTCAATTGTGAATAGAACAGATGCAGAGAGGGACTAAGAAGTCACCTGGGCCAGCTGGTATAGATTTTAGCAAACCGATTTTTCTGGGTTTCCATGCAAAGTCCTAAAATAGATAATTTTTTAAACCATTTGAGTGCCTCTTCTCTGGCAGAGAGGGCAAAGCTGCTGGCATTTGATTTGTTGGATACTCTTCTCAGCTGAACTCTAATCTGCCCTGAAGGAGAACCACAGCCGTTATTTATAGTTCACCTGTGATAGGTAAATAAATATTTACTAACAAAGAATGTTGATACATACTTCAGCTATAGATTTTCCTACGATTTTTCTGTCTATTTTCAATTGGCTGGGTAAAGTTTTTCTGAGCCTCCAGTCATGATGTTTGGTCACAGAGAGAGAAAGATTAGGTTCAGTTAGCAAATAGCTAAAGGTCCATGCTTGTTCAGAATATCCCCTTCTACTGGCATCGATAGGATAAAGTGAAGATTCCTTTTTTTTTTTTTTTAAATTCTTGACACTCAGTTCTTCCTGCTAAATTACCTCAACCAGCTAATGCCCCCCCATCCATCCCTTTGTCCCATTTATATTGTTTATATTTTTTCCCAGACAAGAATCGTGACACCTCTTACATGTAATTAGAACCATCTTTTCCAGACTTTCACAAAAATACCTCCTCCCTTTGAATATGCTTCTTCCAGAAAACATCTCCTGCATACCAGAACAGTCTTGTCACCCTGGGCAACTTCAGAGGTACCTGAACTGACATTTCTTTAATTAGGGATTATATTTTCCAAAGCGGTCACAATATCCCCTATTGTACACAATCCACTGTGATATTGACACTCCTCCCTGGGGCAGGAGGGGTCCACATTTCTTTCCTTTGAGTATACATGGCCTGTGACTATAGCAGAATTGACACTATCTGCTTTCTGTGACTAGATCATAAAATCTAGTTTCTGTCTGGTTCTCTAGGAAGCTCACTCTTAGAACACAGCCGCCATGCTGTGACTGGATTCTAGGCTATGAAGAGGCCCCATGTGGAAAGAAACCAAGTCCCTTCCCTACAGCATGACTGAGCAACCAGATGACAGTCAGGACTAACTTGTCAATCATGTGAATGTGCCATCTTGAATGAAACGTTCAGTCAAAAATAGAGCTGTCTCTGTTGTACTGCATGAAGTGCAGATGAGCCTTCCCAGCCAAACCCCCACCAAACTGCAGATCCATAGGCTAAATGAATGACTGTCATTGTTTTAGACTACTAAGTTTTCAGGTAGACTATTAGGCAGCACTTACCCAAAATGAGTAAGGCGGTATAGTAACTGATACATTTGGGAGTGGGGGGTGCGCGCGTGAGCACGAGCACACACGCATGCACGGTACTGAGACTGCTGAAAGGGGGATATGTTACTTCTTAATCACTGAATATAGCAGTTCTGAATCTACCTCTTTAAAATCAGCCTAATGATGGGGTGCCTGGATGGCTCAGAGGGTTAAAGCCTCTGCCTTCGGCTCAAGTCATGATCCCAGGATCCTGGAATCAAGCCCCGCATCGGGCTCTCTCCTTGATGGGGAGCCTGCTTCCTCCTCTCTCTCTCTGCCTGCCTCTCTGCCTACTTGTGATCTCTCACTGTCGAATAGATAAATAAAATCTTTAAAATCAGCCTAATGCTGATCCCATGCCCTGTCCCACTTAACTGAGGAAAACTTCCTATTCAGTCCCTCTGGAGCCTCTCTTCCTCTGTGCCATGACTTGAGAGCTGTGTTCAGTACCAAAGCTCTGCAAAAGCTGTAAGAGCATGAAACAAAATCTTGTTTCTGGGAATGGTACATTTAATTTTACATATATTGGAATTCCGGTCTTCACTGAATTGTTTACTCATTTACTTGACAGGCATTTACTGAGAAGTTGTTATGTGCTTATTAGAGTGCTTGGCACCATGCTAAGCACTGAAGACAAAAGATGAATTAGACTCTTTTGCAATTAGATGCTAAGAACATGTCCCATAGTCATGTAATAATTGGGTTCTGTATACAGAAATAATCTCTGTCTTACCACACAGAATCTCTTTAGGTATGGTTATTCTACTATCTCTGAGCCACACTCACAATATTGAGGCTGAAAGTGCAAACATTTAAGGTTAGACTCCCCAGGTACCTCATACAGTCTTCCCTTTCGAGACCTCACAACCTCTTTCCACACAAAGTAGTATTGCAGAAAAGTGTCCCGCCTACCTGAGGATAACAGATGTATAGTCGCACCCTGTGTGCTAGGTTCTAGTCTGAATTCCTTCCCCACGTTATTACGTCCCTTAATCCTCACTAAAGCCTTAGGAAGCAGGTAAACTATTCCCATTTTTCATATGAGCAAATTGGAGCACAAAAGATATATAATTTGTTTGAGGTACAAACAAATTACATGCGAAAGCCAGGAATTGAACCCAGACACTGTCCACAGAGGTATTCTAAAATACTAGATTATACTGCTCTGTTGCCATAAGAACAGACAAGAATTTAGAAGTTCCCTTCAAATTTATTCTGTTCAACTTTCATGTTTAATTTTGACTAATGTGGAATGTGGAACCGTAAGTCAGATCATGACTTTCTACATTCTTCATGATACAGACTACTATGTGTTTTCACATAAGGTTTCCTGTAATTGTTCCTTTAATTTTATGCATTATTTTATAAAAATATATTATTTGTAAGCAAGTGGTTAAAAAGAAAAAGAAATGGCAATCATCTAGCCCAGATATATAGTGGAAGGCAGCTAATCAAACAGCATATTCTTAAATGTCATTACTGAATCTAGGCTGATGCCCTTGCACATCTCTATTCCTATACTTTTCCCTTTGGGGGTCTGCTAACTTGGGGAATGTTATCTCTTTAGAGAAGATCAAGAATGTGATCTCCCTCCCAACTATAAATCAAAGGCAGATATAAAATACAAATATGGAATTCAACTGGCCCCATCTTATTTCCCACTACTCCCCACATGTCTAAGCTACTCCATGTCTCCAACATATAACAATATTGCCACATCTGTACCTTTCTTCATGATGTTCTCCATCAGAATCATCTGCTTTCATGTCCTTCAATGCTGTCCACCATTTTCCTTCAGAGAGGACCCTCCCCCTAAAACACTACATGGCTAACCCCCACTTTTATCTGCTGTTCAGATAAAAGTCCTTTCCCTTCTCTTTACTCTTTCCCTTGTGATTGTCTCTGCACCATCTCTGCCTTTATTCAGCACCTAACTTTCTAGCTCTGTCTTCTGTTCCTGACCCATCTCCTGAACTCCCTATCCTTGGACACAAGGACTCAACCATAAGGGCTGCAGCATTTCTGCCAACATTCTACTGGATCTGGTTACACTTGTGCTCTGGTTCCATCCAGCCTCCAGAAGTCCTTCGAGTAAAGTAATTTTAACCTGTTTGTCTGTGGGACTGGATAAATCTTGACTGTGTTCTGCCTTCAAGGCCCACGTCAAAATGCACCTATTCTAAGAAGTCACCTCCTATATTCCACCTTGCAATAATCTTTCCTTTCTATTAGTGCTTACTTAACACTGCCACTCTTAAGAGCTCTTTTGAATACTTTTGATAGTACTCAGTAGTCATTATGTGATTGCTTCACTTATTTTCTCTGAGCAGGCTATAAGTTATTTGACAGCATCGAGCAGTTCTTCTATGTTTTATATATGTTTCCTTTGTTTCACTTTGAGATAAAATAGCTTCAGTTTAGGTACAGATATTACATCCATGCTTATTGAATGGGACAAAATAAAATCCAGATGACAAAACACACTGGAACTTAATGACCCTAAGTCTTAGTGAAATATTCACAGGTAGGTAAGGGAAATGGTGAGGGGGTTATCAAGATACAGGGAAGGCTTAACCAAAGACAATCCCTCCAAAATTCTAATCCATCTGGGAGGTGCTTCAGTCATCATTTCTTTAACAATCCTTGCCACAGTGATGTATTAGGATATCTCCTATCATTCAAAAGGATTTGAGCAAGAAAAGTTAAGAAACACTACTCTGTTACAGTCATTGAATAAATTACCTTTATAATGAAGTTTTCTTAGAAAATGTTGTTTAAAAAGATGTTGCATTAAACTGTGGCAACTTAGGATCAGATGAATGTCTGTTCTAGAAATCACGAATAAAGGCCCAACTAATATTGATTTTACAGGTTATAATAGTACAGAGGTTTTGGCTTGCCAAGTTCTGGGGTAAAATTTTCTCTAGAGACACTCAAATTGGGAATAAACAATTATTAAATTTTTGCTCCACATGATGCCCCCGATGCCCCCCAAAATAAATTGAGTTCTCTTCAAAATAAAGATTGACATAAATAACTTACCCTTGTATAGCACTTAGGCAGTTGTCTTGTTTTGTCATCTAAGAATTCAACAGGTACCCCAATGTCAAAGTTCCCTAATACAAAAGAGCCACTGGGCTTTTTCAGCAAAGTAACCTCAAGAAATCCCCAAAACTACCTACGGAGTGTTAATTCTCCTTTTTTAGGTGAGGAGACCAAAGATTAATGGGTTTCAACAAATAGCCAAATTACACAATAGCAAATGGCAAAACTTGGATTCCGTATTTAAGTTTTTTAACTTTTAAGTCCAGGCTCAGACAAATATCTACTTATATAATTACATAATACCTTGAATTACACACAGAAATTTGCTTCCTAATTTTAATCTTAAAATGAAACCAAATTTTAAATCAGTATGAATTGTAGCTCTTGAAAAGAGATGATGAGATGACTATTTTCTATTTCATCTATTATTTTTTATATATAAATTTTAGCCAGAGATTTTTATTGAGCATCACAGACCACACAGCTGTTTGGATACTAAATGCTCATTGAAATGTATTCTTTTCTTTAGTTGTACCATCTTTATAATTCTGCTTTCTTCCCTGTAAAGAGAAAGATATTCAGGGGATACTTCTCATGGTAGTTAATAAAAATCTCAGTTACTGTTTCATCATTATGTATGAATGGATCTATTGTTCTGCTCACCAGAAGAGCTACCACCGTAATGATCTAGCACTGTGTATTTTCACAGGCATCCTAGAATCAAAATGGTAATTACAACTAGAAGAGAAGTCAAATTCACATTAGAAGTCGTTTAAAATAGAATTTCAAAATTTTGAACTCATTTAAAATTATGTAACTCGTGTAAAAATTCTTTTAATCTGTGTTGAGTTTTCCTCTTCATGTACACTATTAAAACCTCTATTAAAATAGCCTTTCTTGGGCCTCTCACCAAATGCAGAACTGACTCTAAACCAGAAGGAGGGAAAAAAAGGGAGGGAAACTAGGGTGCTCATCAAAGGCATCCTCTAGAACTGGGAACAAGCAGGGTAATAATGGAGTGTCTGAGATAGTTCAACACAAAGGTTTCATGATGAGAGCAGAGCTGCAACTCTTTACGGCTGACGGAATCCAGCTCAGGAAAGCCCCAATCCAATCTTCCATGTACAACAGCGATCCTCATGTCTTGAGTTTGGGGGAAAAAAAGAAAAATGAAGAATGTTCCTTGACCACTCAGTGTAGTGATTTGAATCTACCAGTTTTGTTGTTCTTTTATTTTGTCCTGAAAGAGGCCTTGTCAAATCAGAATGAAAAGAATGTTTTGAAGCGTGAGAAAATTCAAATTTTTCTATTTAAAGCCTGGAGTTCATTAGCAGGAGTAGACTTACTTATTTCAAGGGTCAGTGGATTACCTAGAAGGGCCTGTGTCTCTGCTACCCAAATCCCAAACCATTCCCCTGAAAACAGTTTAGAAACATTCTTAAGTCTATTAGATTTCTATGAGACTTAATTCATCTTTGCTATGCTTTGTTTTATGATCCTGTCAAGTCGAGGGTCCTGTTTTGATTACATGCTATTCCTTTTTCTCTTGATCACTTTTCAGTTAAGTAATTGTCTCATTTTAATTAGTTGTAATGATTAAAACTTTGTTTATATTACACTGCAATTCTATTTTATCAATGACACTTAGGCTAACTATTTTATTATTTACTGCCCAATAGAGAAATTTTACCTGGAAGAAATAATCTTTTTATCTAAACTTTTTCTTTAATTGAGCTATATTTATTATATATGTGTTAAGGCTAAAATATAAATTTTGGCAAATAAGAGAAATTGCCTGTTGTTGACATTACAGGATTAGACTGGATACAAAGAGATTATATAACACTGTAATAAATACTGGAAGATGGAATGTAATGAGTACAGGTTTCAGAGACTAACAAACCTGGGTTTGGATTCTGTATCAGGACTTACCAGGACATTTCTGAACATAAATGGTCTCATTTGTAAAATGAAAATATTAATATTAACCCCATGCAGACAGCTTGAAGATTATAGAAGATCCGTATAAAGTACAATATTGAACCTAATGTTAGTTATTGTTTGCTTTAGCTTTGCCACTAACCAGCGAGGCTATCTTGAGATTGAGCGTCTTCATTTCTTTGTGTTTCCGGTTCCTCCGATAAATAAGGACTAGATCATTTCTACTTTTTCTGTTAAAACTCAGTTAATAAATAAACCCTCTCTATTTATTCTCTGTAATTCTAAATTAACCAAAGTTTTCTTGTGTTAAAATTTCCCAGGTGAGTAAAGGCAGCATTGGTTGGAATTTGGATAGTAGTGTGGGAACAAGATGACAAAAACAAAATGTCCACCAAGGAGTATTCCCATACAGAACACTGGGACAAGAACCAGAGTAAAAACAATCACATTTAGAAGATACAACCACAGGTGAGGGACTAAATAATCTGTTTAAAGAATTTATGTTATAACTCCCTAGCTGATGTAACAAATGTTCTTTGATAAAAATCATGGAAAGGTTTAATCAGCCTGCCTAATCTCAGTTTACTCAACTTGTAGCAATGAGCATCCCACCACCTACCTAGCTATGTGCGTTCCCATGAGAAAAAAAGGGAACAAAATAGATTAAATATGGTCCTCTTTATACTCATCAAGTATTTCTGTTTACAACACACCAACAGTATCTGTTTCTCTGACTTGCAGGGAAACATTTTTTTTTAAATGACCCCCAGCCTTTATCTCTCATCAATAGTGGTAGGTTTTATTTTTAATTTGTTTTTACTTTGATACAGCTGTACTATTTTTCTGAATATATTTTGCAAAAACAACTTTATTTAAAGACATAAACCATGTTTAATAATTCAAGTTATAAAGATAGCAACACAGAATATGAAACCTGAGAACACATAAGTTCTTCTTTACAAATACAGTGGAGGAGACATAGACACCTTTTTCCCCTGTTTGTGAGGGAGGGGTCAAGACATATGAGCAACAGAGTTTCAGAACTAAGTACTTATCCAGATCTTCCCTTATCTGAAATCTATACTCTAAATTTGGAATAAATAAACTTTATGTGGAAATCAGCATTGTAGATGGGAGTGGGCATATGGCTAACCAGACTGGAATGAAAGTTTTTCTATGATAGAACAACTCATCCTGAAACACCTTATGATAAGAAACAGTAACAAAGCATTAATAACAACGCTTATATCTACCCTCTTTTGAGCTTTTAGTAATAGGCTCCATGATGCAAGATTTTCTGTACATTATGCCTTGTGTGGCATAATGTTTCTTATATTACATTGAGAAGATATGTACATAAATATAGTTTAGATCATTTGAAATTTCACGTAATAGCTTGAGCCCATTTGTAATGCTCAATTAGCTCTACTAAAATGTTATACTGTCTAAACAATCGAACACTCTTTAGACAACTAAAGGTGTCAAAGCCTGACTGACTTGAGAGTTCCCTCCCATTTTACTCCAAGCATGGAGTATGACATTTTACAAAATTCCTCATCCCAACTTGAAATCCACACCACATCATAAAACTTAATCCAGGGCAGTTTTTACAAATCAGGCTTAAGGATCTTTGCCACTGCTCCTGCAAATCATTCCATTCCCTTTCCAACTTCATTCTTCTAATAGTACAAAACCCTATTCTGGGCAAAAAAGAACAAAACAAACACATTGGTTATCTTCTCCAATTCTAGTGTGGTAACCATCAGGGTTAGTCCTAAGGAAGGGAGACAGATACTTTACACATTTATTTCTATTTGCACCTTTATTATTCTTATATGCAGTGGGAAACTGGAACAAGTAGGAAATAACAACAGGTAATTAAAGCTACAGGGGAAACTCTCAAACTCTTCTTAAACCTCCTCTCTCAAAGTAGGGCATAAGATTAGTTTAAACTCTTAGTTTACATCCTGGGAAGAGGATTAACCTAGTGTGCTGGGAAAACAATGGGAGAAATGAAATAGTCTTGAACTTTTCTTAAGTACTTATTTTCTTTAGGGTTCTCTGAAGAACATGGGATTCTGTGAGAGTCTGGCTAAAGAATAACAAGGAAGGAGGCTATTAACTTATTTGACTAGGTTTAATACATATGGCTAGAGAACACCAGAGGCACATTCAAAAGGAAGAGCCAGGTAGCTTACCAACAAGTGACAAAAAGAAAACCAAACCATGGTTAGAGATAGAGGAGATGGTAGTGTTACCCTGTCCAAGAAAAGTAGCAACCACCACCCCCTGAGGCATATCTGAATCTGTTAGAAAGTGGCAGAAGTTCTACAAAGTACTGAGGATGAAGAATTCAAAAGGAATCTCTAGCCAAAGGTAAAAGATAATGAGAGGAGCTGGACATGACACATCTCCACTTAGCGGCTAATATCTGGAGACATTACTCAAAATGATGGCATGGGATGGCTTCCATCCTCAGAGAAGGCAGTGAGACTTGAGCTAACTGAAGACACGAGTGACATCTGCATGAATTTTGGGAACCACTGCTCCAGAGTGAATGCTACTTCAGCCTAACAGGAGGAAGTAGGAAGTAATCCCACTACTGGGGTTAAGTGTTAAAAATTTCAGTTACTTTGCTTTTACCACATCTTTAGGCTTAAGGATCTCAGCATAAAAGCTGCTCTCTTTTTGATAAACAAGAACTCAACCAACAGGAACAACGATATGGAGAAAACTACAAAACTAAACACAGGGAGAACCCATAGCCATACCAACATGCTACAGGCCCTCATGAGGCTGCACTCTGTTTTTGCCCAGATCCCTCAGCAGGCTAGGTCTCAGAGACTTGGCATCACCTCCTGCCTCAATCAGCTCAGTACCCTGCCTTCCAGGGCGCTTCCGCTTCCTAGACCTCGAGAAGGTCCGGCAGACACAGCTTAAGAAGCGACCAAAGCAGAGTGGCGGTGATGCCAAGGATGTCACTGCAGGGGAAGAGGGCCCAGGCTCCGAGGATGCTGGCTGCTCACAGGGCTGGATTGGACACTCCTGATGAGTCACACAGGCACCCTCATCCTGCTGACTCTGTAATGGGTTCTGCAAGGAGAAGAAAGAAGTCAAAGCCCTCAATACCAACACACATACACAAAAAAAGCATCACCCTCTGAGCCAGTTCATGCTTTATCTGGGCTTAAGGATCTCAGTTTGTTCTTCAAGCTCTTTACCCCCACCTCCTCCCACTGCAGGGGAAGAGTTGCCATTATTTTTCCTAAGAAAATGTGGCAAGCCCAGACTTTTGACACCCCATGCCTTATCCTTACTTCACTGGGAAGGTCAGGATCATCGTCGTGAGCACTAAGTACAGTTGGCTTTGTATCTACCACTTCATCTTCTTCACTTTGTGGTGGTACCAAAGGTGTTGGAAGGATTGGGGGGCATAGGGTCTCCACTTTCTCCTTCCTCTTGTTCTTTCTCATTCTCTTTGTCCTTACAGCCTTCCTAAGACGTCTATGCTTTTTTGGAAGTGGATCTAACTTTCTCCTCTGGACTGGAGGCATGACAGGCTCTTGTGAAATGTCACCCATTTGACTCTCAGATGTCCCCTCCAATGGCTCTGATGATGACTCCAAATTTCTCTTCAGAGGATCATTCTCCCACAGGTGGAAGCTCTCCTCTGTACCTTGAGTATCTGGTGATATGTTCAAGTCATCAGTGACATGTTTTGGGATGGAGATTGGAGATTCCCAACCTCTTTCATTGAGGGTTTTTTTTTTACCCACTAGGCTGACCCCAGCCAGCTTTGCACAAACAAAAAGCTCACCACAAAAGGATCAAGAGTAGAATGCAAATGGAAGCAGTTAGTACCCTGACTCTTTCCAATAATTCATCTTCAGCTATCATAGACACAACACTATACTGATCTCAGATTTCCCCTCTAGACTTAAAAAGGAATTCAATGGCCTTCAAAGATAGTCCTCAGTTTGTTCTTCTTGGCCTGGGAGAGCACAGATTTCCTAAAAGGAGAGAGAAAATCATTGAAGTAATTGCTCCATGGATAGTAGAGTTCTTCCTGCTCACACAAAATGTACAGTTTAGTAAGACTCTGTAAAATGTAGCATGAATTTCTCAGCAGAAACAATATTTAGCAACTTAACAAAATTTCCAAAGAAATATTTTTAAAGTAAGAAAACTCTCCATGTATACCAGAATCACCAGAGGGTGCTCTTTGAAAAATCAGATTCCTGGGATATGCCCCAGACCTACAATCAGAACCTCTAAACTAAAGCTGGGTGGCAGGAATTTTTTCCCAGTATTTGTATTTTTTCCCAGTATTCTATTTTTCCCCAGTAACCTACACTCTAAAATCTGCACTCTAAAACCTGAGAACTACTGCTGTAGAAGGACACTAAATTCAATATTCTATGGGGCCGTGGGGATAACTATTCATAAAAACATGCCACTTTCTCCTTGGGTTTTCCCTCATCATCTCAGCCCATAATGATCTCTCTCCTCTGAAGTCATTTAGTTATCAACACTCACTTTGGTATGTTATCCTTTATTACCTTCTATTATAATTTAACTTCAAAGCCTTGTTATTCTGTCTTCTAACCAGAGTATAAGCTTCTCAAGGGCAGAGCATCTTAGAGTGGTTAGTTTTCTACAGGGGCTTGCCAGTATTATTAGTACTTCATAAATTGAAGAAGTAAATATAAATATGTATAAATGTATATCCCAGTGTATAATGATTGCTATGAGGCTGCTCTGTATTAAGAGTTATAGAGCAACAGAATGTTAAAAAGGACACAGGTCCTGGGTACAACCTAATCTAATTCCCCAAGTTTACAGACGGGGAAGCTAAGGCTCCAGTAAGATAATGGCCTGCCTAAAGCTGGGGTTGACAAATTTTTCTGTAAAGGGCCAGATAGTAAATACTTTAGGCTCTGTGGCCATATGGTCCTGTCACAGATAGTCCTCTCTGCACTGTGGCCAAAAGAATAAATGAACAAATACTCGTGGCTCTGTTCCAATAAAACTTTATTTGCAAAAAACAGGTGGTAGGTCAGATTTGGCAGCAGGCTATTGTATGCCAACCCTGGCCTAAAGCCATTCAACTAGCTGGCAGGTTAGCTTGGATTAGAAATCAAGTCACCTGATTCCCAGCAAGTGCTCTTTCTACAAAGGAGTAGACTACTGTAGAATGAGAAAGAGCTTTTTCAGTTAAAAGGGGGCCTTTAAGGAGGAAGAAATCAAAATGTGTCTGGGCGTGGTGTACTTCTCAGATGGTTTCTGATGACCATTAGTCATTTATACAAACAACTAGTAGCTGAATTCTGAAACTGGCCAATTTTCAAACAGACCCACAACTGGGAAGGGGGTGGAGTAGATTGAATATTTTCTATCACACCTGCCTAGGAAAGCATACTATTTGGTCCCTTTTTAACTGAGAAAAAATCCTACAGATAGGTAATGGAAAATACTTTCCTCATTCATTTCTGGAAATTATTGTGGCCTTGCGAGTAAGTTATGCAGTATACAACCCAGGGACCAAAAGTTTCATGTAATTACCAGAGGAACATGGGGTCAGAGATAGGATAGGCTATCTAAGAAGCAAAAATCTTATTTCCTAACCCAAGATGCTCTTTAATAATGAGAGTGACCCTACTATTAAAGATAAGTACCCAAAGTCTTAAGGTTATTTTATATTCTGGGCTTTCTAAGAACTCTGAGGTCCATCCAGAACTCTCTGTTATATTTTTATTTCCACCCCTAATGTGTTCTTCATGTCATTATTCTCCCTTCACAAAGTAGATGATTATCAAATATTTGCTGACTCATGGACTAATAGATGGATGAGTAAATAAAAGAATGAATTAACCAAATGCTGTTAGAAGGTTCCTTGGTTTTGTGGTTGTAAAAATAAACCAGAGTTAGCACATTCTGCAAGAGGAAGTCTAATATTTTTTTTTAAGTTACCCCTCAGTGAAGCTAGTAGTGTCTTCACACAGTAAATGTCAATAAAAGTTTCATGAATGAATTCAAACATTTGATGTAAGCTATTTAAATCACATGTCAAGTACAAAGTTATACTGCTTGTCACACACACACACTCACACACACACAAACACACACACTCACAAAAGGTATCTAAGTTCAGCATTATTTACAAATATATTAACATGGAATTCTTTGTAATTAGCTTCAGTTCCACACTATGAAGAGAATTTCGGAAAATCTTTGAGAGAAGAAAGATCCATGGGATAAATGAGAGAATGCAGGTTCAGGTTTAATCTGCAGCCTCTAGCAAAAACAACTGTGTGGGCAGCAACTACAGAAGCAGCAGCCCTAGGTGCCCCCAAAGAGGTGGGCGAGGATTAGAAGTTATCTGGGTAAATTCAAGCCTCTAAAAGTCAACCTGGCTTCTTCAATGTCTTGGCAATGGATCTAGACCAGGACCTCATCGCGCCTCAACTCCATTTTGACAAGGCTCTATTCCCTCCATCCTGTTCTCCACAAAAGAGCTTGAATGATCTTTCAAAAACAAATCTGACCTGCCACCCTCTTATTTAAAGCTCTTCTCCCAACAAGATACTGGTCTTTGTGACTGGTCATTTGAGATATGACTCCATGTCTCCTATCCCACCTCAAATCTACCACTCACCCTCAAAGAATATGATATTAGGGAAGACAGATCACTTGCCATTTCCTGACAGCACATGCTTTCTTAAACATTCTTCCTTTTGCCTATAATGCCCTTTCCCTCTTTAGTACATGGCCTAGCTCTAAGTATTACTTCTTCTTAGAAGGTTTAGCTAACCTCCTCAAGCAGAAACAAACAAAAACATTCAATTTATGTGACATCCTGTACCTACAAAAATTATCCCATTAAGTTTAAGCCATTTAGATTATCTATGTCCTTCACTAGACTCAGAGCTCCCTAAAAACAAGCATTCTTGCTTCTTACTTGATTCCTAGTGTCTCTGTGGTACTTGGCTCCTATGAGATGGTCAGGGTTTATGGACTTCTAAATGCAGTTATCTGGTCTTCCTCCAGGGCCTGAGCCGAGGGGCCAATCCACCCCCCTCTCTCTGAATGAACAAATATGCTGAAGTTTGGGGGACAAAGCTAGGAAGCTATAGCCAGGACTCGGAGCCATATATCCAGCTACCAATTCAAAGCCGTATCATAAGTAGCAGGTTTCACTTAGGAAAGAATGAGCTGTTCAGGAGTGGTTAGCACTACTCAGCAGAATTCTGTTCTAGGAGCCTCCTTCCACTCACTTCCTCGTGAAAATTACAAGGAAAGCTAACAAACGGGGTCCGAGTCAGATCCCTAGCATGGTTTCCTGAAGTCTGGACCACACTTCTCTATCTTGTTGGTCGACTCTCAGAAACCCTTAACCATCTCTACTTCCCACTCTGCTCCATGTGGGAACCCCTCCCAAACTCTCAGTGATGTCTGCATCACAAGTTTTCACCCACAATCAGCATTCTCATTCCCATAATACATATACCCAACTCCAGGTCTTGATTCTTTCCCCTACCTGGGGAACCTGTCCCTGGGGCTATATGTGCTCATTTGCAGGGATATTGCTCAACCCACAGAAGTCATTTCCCTGACCAGAGGTTAAAAGGGTTTATATCACATCAATCTCCCTGACTCTGGAGCCCATAATTCCCCTGGATTTCACACATCAGAAATTATTGGATATATAATACAAGTGAATTCACATGTTACACTTTGAGCCCATTTGTCTCCATAAACCTGTTGCACTTCAGCTTTCTTTGTGATAGATTTCCCCCCTTTCATATATGATTTGAAGCAAAGCTGAGAGCATTAAAGCCCTTGGATGAATCCACTGCCTAAGCAGACCCACAGCCAACTGAGAAGTCTTAAAACAACAAACTCTTGGCCACTGAATTTCTGGCTCATCCTGCAGAAGAGATGAGAGAAAAATTTCACTAATCATCATTGACAGTGAAGTGAATATCCCTCTTTAAAAATGGGAAAGAAATGATTGGCATGAACTCACTTTACTTCTCAGTGACTCTCTGGAGAATTAAATAACTGAAGCATCAGACAACAATTTTCTTTGAAGATGACCTTTCATATTAAATGAAAAGCCAAAGAGCTAGTCTCAAAGGGAAAGAAAATGAATAATCTTTGAGGGCAAGTACTCATTCCTGAGTTTACAGTAACAAAGAGACTAAAATATGATCTTAAACATTACAGAATGTTGCATGGCAAATTAATTTTTCATTTTCATTTTCAGGGTAACATTTATTGAGAGTCTACTAAGAATCAGACATTAGGAAAGTTGCTTTTTGATAAAAAAAAAAGTACTTGATCAACATAAATTAAGTCAATTGTTTTCTAATGTTAGCAGGCATGAGAATTACATGGAGGGCCTCTAACACATAGATTGCTGGGCCCACCCTTTGTATTTCTGTTTCAGTAGGTCTGGATGAGCACATTAAAATATACATTTTGAACAAGTTCCTGGGCAGTGCTGCTGGTCTGGAGACTGCACTTTAAGAAACACTGAATTTGATAATCTCAGGTTGAAAGCAGAGTTACACAGACTCAGAACAGATTGGGGGGGGGGGTGTGCATTCCTAACCATTTATGACCAGATGAAAATGTACAGGCTCTGAAATGATTACCTTCTGGATTGACTCCTCCAGCCATGCTGCCATTCCACCTACCTCTTGAGCTCTTGGGAGGATATGGCCAGAAAGCAGTACACTTGGAATGTGGATACTATTGCCACTGGACTTGCCCATGGGTCTTTACTCCAGGAGCACCTAGGACCCCTGACAACTCTCCTTCAGTCTCAACCTCAGACCAGTTATAAGCTTCAAAACTTGAATGTCACAGACACTCTCTCATTATTAAAAGGCTAGGGATGCACATATAAAATAGCCATGAAATAGTTTCATTTTTCTAAAGAAAATACGTGACTATTATCCCGTTATTAAGTTCTTATTCTTTTCTAAAATTTCATCATCTCCTTTTAAGACTTTACCCCTCTGGGCTGAAAGTCAGTGCAGAAAAGAGCTGTGGTAACCTTTGATTTAGCCTAATAAAACAATAACAACACACTCAGTGGGTGGTTAAATCTGATAAAATTTTGTGCTGAATTTTCTGTAGTAATTCAATTAAAAATCTATGGTCAGCCAACAGAAAGCATACAGATCACCAAAGTTTTATAGTATTACATTTCTTGGTCTTAAAATAGCCTTTATTAATTTGGTGTCTTTATTTATAACCTAAATAGTTCAAGTAGAGTTTCTCCTAAATGTAATTTAGGATAACCATTTATATCTGCACTGTTTAAAAACTTCAGCTGGCTCACATCATTATGGTGCTTAAAATTCCAATTAAAGTGGAAGAAACACTAATCAGAGAGCATATTACAAAGGCTGTATTAATATGACTGCCACCATATCATCATTTATTAAAGGTTCTGGGGAATCGGTTCATGCTGGCTCCTCTATGTCTTCCTTCAATGAGCAAGGCCCCTGGAAAAGGAATATCATCACTCAAGGGAAGCTGAAGCCATTCAGAACCACTGAATCGTTTGGTTACATCTACTCCTGCCAGCCTACCTCGCCAAAGAGTCAATAACCCTGGGCTCTCTTCATGCCTTCTCTAATGACAGACTTGGAACATTCCAGAAAACTTTAGCACTTCCTTTTTTAACCATAAATTGCACATAACTCTTCCAAATTCTTAGTCTATAATTTCTCATCATACTCGTGGAGATCCTTTGGTGAAGATAAATGGCAAGAGTTATTGGACTTTAAATTGTTATCCTTCAATGTTATATGCACTGGATCATAACTCTATGGCTTTGCTTCCCTCATAAAACTAAACCACGAAGCCATTCCTTTCATTTCAAGCTTAACAGCATACAGGCCCATGGGTGAAGCAATATAAACACTACTGAGTAATTTCTCAAAACCAAATCTCTTCTGCAAAAACAGACTTGCAACTCAGTGGTGTATAATCTCTCCTCAGAACCTGTGAAGTTTGTATTTCTCAGGCCACCCAAGTGGAATGGTGAGAATAATGTTCATGTATAGAAGCAGGACAGGACTAAGAACTGTCTGTAACTACAGAACTTAGAGTTAGCCCACCATTTGGTTGCCCTAGACAAGTCATCAAGCCCAGTAATTGTTTTGGGGGAGAAGAAGGTGAGACTTCAGGTTTACTGAAACTTTTTTTTTATCCCAGTTTCACAGAATTAGTTTAATCAAAATTACTGGCTCACGACATGCTTATGCATGGTTATATATATGGAGTTAAACGTCATTTTTATCATATATACTCTTAGGTATACACCTGAGAAAAAGTCACACAAAATGTGCATTAGAAATATGTATATGTTTATAGAAACATTATATACTACAAAAAACCTGGAAGATATCCAAACATCTACCATCGGGATAATGTGGTAGACTCCCACAATGGAACAGTAAACAAGAGCCAAATGAAGGTACTTATGATAATAGAGAGTCGCTGTTTCAGAGCCTCTTTTGCCCTCTTAAATGGAGACAACAATACTACTTACCTTATCTTTTTTTGAGGATTAATGTAAAAATTATAACTAATACATGTTAATTATTTTCCACCTATATTCTCTAGTCTCTGGTCCTATAAGAATAATCAGGAAACATCATAGTGAAGAACAGGAAAACAGAATAACTGGTGATACTAATATGGAGTTACACTGCTGGGGTTCAACTCTCTAATCTAGCAATTATTTCCTGTGTGGACTCAGGTAAATTAACTAACCTCTCTAAACCTCAGTTTTCTCTTATCCTAAGTGAAAACAAAATTAGTTCCTGCTTGGGACACCTGGGTGGCTTAGTTAAGCATCTGACTCTTGATTTCAGTTCAGGTCATGATCTCAGGGACATGAGATTAAGCCCTGCATCAAGCTCCATGCCCACACTTAAGATTCTCTCTCTCTCCCTCTGCTCTCCCATCTCCCCCTCTCTCTCTCATCCTCTTTCCAAAAAAAAGTACCTACTTAAGAGGGCTTCACTGAGTACTTAGCACACTGCCTGATACACCATAAGTGTTCACATCAACAGTATCTATTACATTAATAGGGATCCCTTAACACTCGTCAAATAGACATAGTTGCTTTCCCCTGTCCTTGCTACCTTACCTACCATTCACTCTTCCAATACAACACATGCACACTCATGCACACATAAATTTCTTTGCTTTTGCCCAGTCTTCAGCTCCTCATATCTAAATCAACATTAAGGATAATAAACACAACAATTAGGCCCAAAGTTCTTGCCTTAGACATCAGGACAGAAACGGAAAAAATCTTATCAGATTATAGCACCCCTAAACATAAAGTTCTTCTCAAAAGAATCTTGCTCATAATTTCCATTAAGAGCAAAGTTCCTCTGCATTTTATTTAAAAGACCTGCAAACGAAGAAAAGCAACCATTTTCACCATCCACACAGAATACTAAAAAAGTGTGGGAATAATTATTTAAATGTAACATAACCTAATTGGAGTAAAGAGAATTAAACTACAATATTTGAAACATAAACACTTTGAAGGACATATTTTACATTTGCTGAATTTGTTAAACCAGGTCTTGGCAGGTCATAATAGAAGACACTGGGACCTGAAACTAGACCTGCCCCCAGGGAGGATGGCCCAGCTGCAGGTGCTGGGACAATGTCCAGTCTGGCAGGCAGAACAAAGTAGCTAAAAAATATGGCAGTACATAAGAGCTGATAATGCAGCTAGGAAACTGGCATGAGGAGGCAACCATGAAAGAACGGAAGTTCACTCAATATGAAAGCACCATGTGATGCCAAGGAATTCAGAAGCAAAAAGTACCCCAAGGTGCAGGCAGGCAGCATCAGACAGCCTGATCTGTGACAGCAGAGCCTCAGTCAGCCTGTGGCGCAGGGACAGTGCCCTGATGGCTGAGAGAGCGGGGAATGGCAAGAGTGAGGTTCTTTAAGGACCTGGGGAAACTTTGCAAATTCCTGAGATGGGAACTCAGTACAAGAACTGTAGTGCAAGAATCCTGAACCCAAAGAACAAGAGACATACATGATTCTAGAAAGATGTCATAAGGCAAAGGCAGACCAGAAGCCTAATTAAGGTGATGCTGAGGAACAAAAAGTGTGGAGTTAGGGTTCCTTCAATGCCTTTTGTCTTGGGTCTCAGGTCTGGTCACAGAAAGCCGAGAAGTCTCAGTGAACAAGCTGTGGTCATAAAGATCATGATGGGAGCCTCGGGACGGGTGTGGAGCAAAAACAGGAGAACAGGAAGGACTTGACAATAACAAGAGCCAGCAGTTCCAAAATTGCAATCACTATAATTACCTTGAAACTTCACAAACAAGTAGCAGCACTCTTATTTAAGCCAAATCCCAACACAACAACCACAAAAATAATTAGGAAACTCCATGTGAGTTAGTTTTTTAATGAATGTGACCTATAGTAAAACAAACAAACAAAAAGTCACTAATCATCAGGGAAATGCAAATCATAATTGCAATGAAACATCACCTCACACCTGTCAGAATGGCTACTATCAAAAAGACCAGAAATAACAAGTATTGGCAAAGATGTAGAGATAGGGGATCTCTCCTGTACTGTTGGTGGGAATGTAAATTAGTGCAGCCACTATGGAAAAAAAGCATGAAGCTTCCTCAAAAGCTTAAAAAAAAAAAAAAAAAAAAAAAAAAAGAAGTACCAGTTGGCCCAGCAATTTCACTACTGGATATCTATCTGAAGAAAATGAAAACCTGAATTCAAAAAGATATGTGCATCCCTATGTTTACAGCAGCATTATTTATGATAGTCAAGATATGGAAACAACCTAAGTGTCCATCAATGGACAAATAGATAAAGAAAATGTGGTGTGTGTGTGTGTGAATATCACTCAGCCATAAAGAATGGAATCTCACCATTTGTGACTACATGGATGGTCCTTGACAGTATTATGCTAAATAAGTCAGAAAAAGACAAATACAGCATGATTTCATTTAATGTGGAATCTCAAAAGTATAACGAACAAAACAAAGCAAAACCCGGACTTACTGATACAGAGAACAGACTGGTGGTTGCCAGAAGGATGGGGTTGGGGTTGGAGATGGGAAAATAAATGAAGGGGATCAAGAAGTACAAACTTCCAGTTTTAAAATCAATAAGCCATGGGGATATAATGTATAGTCTGGGGAATATAGTCAGTCATATTAATTTGGTATGGTGACATCCACACAAATGTCTGCCATGTCCATGGCCCAAAGCATTCAGAAGAATCACCACAAAGCCATCCTTTGTGGTGTCAAGGATCTCCCTTTGGCGTGTGAACAATCATGAGATGGAGAAAGAGTACTTTCATAAGCCAAACATGTCCCATTGCTGTGGCAGCAGCCTATCCCTTACGAGTGTAATGACCACTGGCAGCCTGGACCTCCAGACTGTGCAGATGCAACCAATCAACAACATCATAGTCAATGTCAGCATGTCCTAGTAAGAGAGGGATCTTTAGCAGAATAGGTATTCATGAGCAACTGCTTCTGGAATGCTCCAAAGCCAGATAATTAACAGCTGTGTGCTGCAATTAATTTTTATTTATGCCTTAGATATTCAGGCAAGATATTATTTCTTGGGTATGACAGATTCATATTTCATGCTGAGTCTCAAAGCAGCAATAAGAAAAACAACATCAATTTTGGTTCTGTTTTTATTTTCTTAATTCAACTGCTCTGCCATTTGTATCTCAAAACACTGTGTTGCCTTGTATTCGGGGAGCAAATTCCAAAGCTCATACAAGGGGGCCATGAGGGAAAAACTGGCAAAGGCATCCAAGGCTTTCCCCGGGCATTCACAAGCCCTTAGAGAATGCCAAAAGGCACAATCTAAATTAAGGCAATGACGCTGAAGTCTCAGCAGTCCTAATTCACCTCCACGGCCCCTGCGGGTATGTTATTTCATTCAGCAGTTGCTAACTGAACGTCCACCGGGCAGTACTGTTCAAAGGTTCGCAAAATAAAGAGAGTGGAGAGTATTTTTCCAGATTCTTCCAGTTTTATAATTTTACAAGTTGGTAAGTCTAGAAAACACAGACCAGGACCTCAAGGAGTTTACCTTTCCGAAAGTGAGACCAGATTACACAAAGAAAAAGAGCCCTGACACAAGGCTGGATCAGGAAGTGCCAAATACTAGGCTGCTTGTTATAAGACCACAGAGGAGAGAGTGCTTTGAACGCCAGGTTGCGGAGCTCTGCAGCAGTGGTTATTGAAACTCCAGGTTTGTTAAAACGGATCAGTGGGCCTGACAACCAGAGTTTCCAATTTAGTAGGTCTGGAGGAGGGCCCAGATTTACATTTCTCACAACTTTCCAAGTAACGCTAATGTTGCTGGTTCAAGAACCACATCCTCAGACCCAGGGCTCACTGGGAAGCCATCAGAGTCTACTGCACAGTAGAAAACCACGAGGGAAGCAACGTTTTAGAATAGTTAATCTGGAGATGGTAGGTAGGACCAACTAAAAGGAGGTCAACACATCTACAACAGGCCCCGGGGAGGGCAACAGTCAAGGTCAGAGGACTTGGATTTCAACAAAGCATCACCTTGACTAGCAGAGAATTGACTTGACTAGCAAATGGGCTATTTGGTGACTTTAGCTCCAAAGGACTCCCAATGCACAGAATAGAACCTTGGATGAATTTAATTTAGCCATGCTGTGTCCAAATCGCTCCAGGGATGGATAAGAATCCCTTGGAAACCACATCCTGGCCTTTATATGGAACTGTCCAGATCACTCAGGCAGGAGTCCTTCAGAAGCCTCTGCTCATATTTCTCTCAAGTTGCTCAAAGTACTTGAAATCCCACCGTTTGAGTCACTACTTTAGATTAAGGTGCTGACACCCTAAAGCCTATTAAAGGTAGTGTGTGTGTCATCCTGCACCTCAATTAGGATCTCTTGCTCCTCTGTCACTCCCAGGGGGACAAAAGTGATTTTTCTCTTAAAACTCCAGCTTTATGAACTCAGTCCTCTCATAGTGAGTCATTCGGATCCTCACACATTCCAGGCAGTAATTGAAGACATAAGAATCTCGGCAGCTTTACTACATGGAGAGGAATTTTGGAAGGGGAGTTCTATGCATGTCAGCAAATTGTAGGAGTGTGGCGGTTACCAAGCAGACTTTCTTGCTTTCCTTCAAAGGATGTCCACTTTACTGTTTCCGGTTAGCCAGCCAAGGCCACTCAGCACCACCCTACACCAACCACCTCTTTTCTCAGCTTCCCCAGGCCAAATGGCTTAAGAGCTTTAGCCACTTGACTTCTATCTGCCCTTCACACCTCAAACCCACAGGCTATACCTAACCTCTGTCAGAGAGTTACAGAGTTCAAGCTCAGTAATAGAGGGTCTATCTGAAGTCACACTGAACTTCTTGTCCCCAGGACCTGGCCTCCCTTTGGTTTGCTCAACTGTTCTGGTAAGTCACAGTGTATGCCAAAGTCTCTGTCTTTATTTCTTGTGGACATGGGACCTACTAGGACTTGTCCCTCTGTCAGGCCCACCCCTATCCCAACACTTTCTCAAACATTTCTGAGTGACTAACTTTATAGCTATCCTTAATCTACCCCATCCCTTTCCAAAACACAGCAAGAAGCCAAAGGGCTTAAACAATGGTCTTTGTTATTCGGTGTCCACTGTCTGAAGTCTGGAATTCCACAAGTTATTTCCCTGTGGAGGGGAATCCAGGCAACTCTCTAGCCCTCCTCTATGCCCTCCTCCCCAGCCTGCTCCTACGACGGCAGAATCTACTTAGTCCCCTTCTCCCCACGTTTTTCTGGCTTCCTCTGTCCT
Organism: Mustela nivalis; assembly: GCF_964662115.1. NCBI lineage: Eukaryota > Metazoa > Chordata > Mammalia > Carnivora > Mustelidae > Mustela > Mustela nivalis. The sequence continues at coordinate 57,101,130 of NC_139020.1, forward strand.
TGATCCAAGCACTATCACTCGGGGAGAAAGGAAGCTGGCCAGCTGGTGTGAGGGCTTGCTTCTACCTTGCTGGGCAGGTACGTATGAGGATCCACCTTAGGCCAGATGTTGAGGACACAGAGATGAAGTAAAAATAACAAACATCGGGGGCACCTGGGTGGCTCAGTGGGTTAAGGCCTCTGCTTTCAGCTCAGGTCATGGTGTCAGGGTTCTGGGATCGAGCCCCCCATCGGGCTCTCTGCTCAGCAGGGAGCCTGCTTCCCTTCCTCTCACTCTGCCTGCCTCTCTGCCTACTTGTGATCTCTGTCTGTCAAGTAAATAAATAAAATCTAAAAAATAAATAAATAAATAAATAAATAAATAACATCGTTCCTACTTCCACTGAGCTTTCATTCTAATGATCAGGGGCTGCTGACCTGACTTCCTAGATTTAGATAAAGGACCAGAAAATTAATGTGAAGTGAGAATCCTAACACTATTCAGAAATAGGACAGAGGGTTTTGGTGGGATTTGGGCAGGGGAATGGGGGGGGGGGGGTCTGTCATTTGGTTTTTGTTTTTTTATTTTATTTTTTTAAATATTCAGTGTGTATCTCAGCGTGTAAGAAGTCTGCTTGAAAATGATTTTTAAAAAGAAAAAGGACTTACACCTGTTGCAGTCTGTTCACTGGCCCAGACAGAAGAGCGTTTCTAAAGGTTTTGTCACAGTGTAATGCAATCTCCCTTGATGGTTGCCCCAGGTGCCTTTCCCTCACTGAAATCTATCATTAAAAGAGGATCCTACATGTCAGATTAAATGGGGAGAAGAATAAAGGAAGGTCCTTTTCACACCTTCCGGAGTTGGCACAAGTAAGACAAAAATGCATCCATGAAACTTTGCTTCTAATACAAACATCAACTTTTCACCTAGCAGCAAATTCTCTCTTTCAATTTCTTGCTAACTTATTTCTGATTATAAAACCAATACATGCTTAAAATAGTAAATCTGGAAAATACATGCATGAAGAGAAGAAAACACCTGCATTCTCACTGACTTGCGATAACCACTTTTGATATTTTGGTTTACTTCCTTCCAGTGTTCATTTTTTGGTGTGCATAGGTGCACACACACACATTTTACATACCTTTGATCATGCTGTATGTATATAATTTTGTATCCTACTTTTTATTCTCACCATTAGACAAAAAAAAAAGGTCTTCTATAATTATTATTTGAAAACATCAGCAAGGCTTAGTCTTCATGCTTATAATGAGCTTATTTCTCCCATTTATCTAAGCCCCGATCTTCTGTGAAAGGCCTACTTATCATTTACTCTAAACCTGACGTTGAGATCACACTGAAGAAAAAAGAAAAAAAGAAGAAAGTACTGATAATAAAATCTCTTAAATGAATTGAGGAATAAGACACTCTGCAAACCACGCCTTCCTCTCTGAAGAGAATTCCAGCAAACTCAAGGGAAGTGAAGGTGGTGTCCAATTCTCTCTTCCCACCTAACAGGCAGTTCTTTAAAATTTCACAGTAGTCTAATCTCCTGGCTATTGAGCCTCATCCTGAAACCAAGAAAGGGTTTTTGTTGTTGTTGTTGTTTGTTTGTTTGTTTTTTAAGTAAAGTTCAGAATTCCAGTTTGCAAACTCAAGATAACCTGGGTTGGCCACAATCTATGTTAAAAAAAAAAAATCATGGCTTTTTATTAAATTGACATGAACTTGATATGAACCAATGTGTGGTATACTTCCTATAAGAGCAAGAGAAAAAAAACTTTAAAAGTCAGATACATTTTACTTTATATGGAGTTTACAGGTGACAAATCATTTTCTTTTGTTTAATTTTTAAATATTTAAATATATCTTACTTTTTAACTAACTTCTTTTGAACATAACTTCATAGATATGCTGATTTTGTCATAAAAGTAGCCCATAATCATTCGACATGTTTTCCTTTGTACTTTAACCTCTGAAAAATACTATGAGGTGAGTGAGTAGGCAGAGGAATATTGTTATGCTGGTTTCAGAGATCAGGTCATTCAGGACCTAGAAATGTTAAATGACTCATCCAAGGTCACATACAAAGTCAAAGAAGTAGAGGTAAAATTTTTCTTTTAACCTAAGTGCACTGTTGTTTTCAGACCATATATTTTGAGCATCTTTTATAGAAATACGGTTTGTCTAGACTCCGTTCTGTTTAGAAATTTACAGCATTCTGTCCAATTTATCACAAAACATTTTAAGAGGAAAATTGGTAGCCTCAAGTTGGCCCCAGAGGAAGGTGAAAACTAGAGAAACCATGTTCTATGACCAATAATGGATGAAGGGACTTGGTATATTTAGCTTGAAAAAAAAAAAAATCAAAAAGGGATAAGAGAGTTCTTTCAATGTTTAAAAAGACTGTCAAATGCACAGGTGAGCAGACCTGTTCTGTGTTGCTCCAAATATCAGACAAGAACAATGCACAGAACTTCAAAAGAAACAGATTTCTACACAATAAGAGATATGTCTTTTGAACCAATGAAACTGTTCAACTGTGGAGCAAACTGCTCTCCCTCTAAGACGGAGAACTCCATTGCACTGGGAGGAAGGGGCTGGGGGACTGTCAAGCATGTTCTGATAACTTTTTGGTTTCTGTATCTTCAGTTTACGTTTCCTTTGTTTTTCTTGGCTCACTAATGCAATACATAGTGCACCACATGTGAGCAAGGAAAAGCTACTGTGAACCATGTGCTTCTCAATGATGTTTCCCAGCTGATAAGAATCTCTGGGGGTGGCTGGTGGCCCCCCTTGAATCAGAAGCTCCAGAGACCGCAGAGGAGGGGCCTGGGAACTGTTGGTTTTACCAGTGCCCCAGGTGATTTTTGTCATCATGGCAGTTTGAGAAAACTTTCCAAAACATCATTTTACCCATTCAGTTCTCACCGAGATCCTGGAGGGCAGATGAGAAACTAAGGCTCAGAACTCTGTGCTCAAAGTCACATAGTGATGAGGTAGCAGAGCAGGGATTCCCACTCAGGGAGCTTTTGTCTGGAGCCTGAGATCTTACCTGTCCTCCACGGGATTCTGAAAGAACGACACAAACCAAGGAAATGAGTAACCTGAAGATGAGTTTCATTAGAGGCAGATCTGGGGTTTTCAAAAAATGGGTCATGAGTCGTTGGTATGCACGATAAAATGTGGAAGCATGTAATTGGTGGTGTTCCGATTTAGGCAGGGACTCTGTTGAGTGTGCGTTTTGTCTTTCATGAATAATTGTGAAAAGGGTGTACTAACCAAATAAATAATTTCAACATGATTACAAAGAGAACAACATTTTAATGCACTTAGCAGAAGCAATTTACATGCATACAATTAATGTGCTAATTTCAGAGATCTTTAGCTATTCATTAAAACAGGCCTGGCAGGTCCTGTACTTGGCAACACTCTGTTGGTCATTTCCTGCTATTACTTTATGTACTCAAAAGTAATCAGCCATCTATAATTTAAGACTTTTCACTAATTAAATAGCCTTTTCTCTAATTATGTCCAAATTAGAGAGGTTAGTATGTGGATAAATATGTTTGTATTTGGCCCAAGTATTCAAAGAAGGTGATTTCTCAGTATGTGACAACAAAGACCAGTATGTGATCAACAGTCTTCAACACAGTGTAGAGGGGACTATTAGCGTATGCAAGAAAGGCCTTTTGACTCAAAATCTCTGCAACAGAGGAAGAGTATTCTCTTTAAGACAGGCTTTATGCTCAGCCTTGTAAACCTAGCAAAGTCTGGATTTGTTGATCTTCAGGGAATAATACAAGGATCATCTGGTTTTTCAAGCCTTTGCCCAAGAGATGAAATGGAATGAGGGTTCAGGGAGAAAAGAGTTAAAGGTTGTGTTTGCAGGAATGTGTTTGCTGACATTGATCAATGGGTAATTTTGTGATCGTAGGTTTATTCACATAGAGGCTTCAAAAAACAGATCAATAATAGAGCAATGGTGAAGATGCCAAAGGAAAGGTGATTAATGAAAAATATGGTGGAGGTGCAACCTGCCACATAGCATGAGCGCTCCTTTATTCCACACCCTATAAATAAATATGCATCCAATGGAAATGGAACATTCCCTTGGAATGTCTTTAGAGCCAAGCAGAATCTCATCAGAGCCTATGCTTCAAAGAGCAGTTCCTCATGTCCACAGAAGCAAGTTTAAATTCTCTTGTGTAAAGTCTCTGTAAGCAGTGCCACTCTTGCATTATGCATGATTCTGACATCTTGTAACGTGAGCAGTGTTCTAATAGTGATTTCCGATTTTATTTCCTGTGTTACATTTTAACAATCCTATTTAGGTTAGCATTTTACTTTGGCCAAGTATCTTGTTACATTTCCTCATATGGTATTTAATTACAGTAGCAGTACTGTAACCTAGTATTGTATAGATGCACAAAGATTTAGTGTAGCCTTTAAAGAATTTGTTGCTTTTTTTAAGCCTGTGCTTTGTTCCATCATTTTCACTGTGCCAATTTAATATGTAATGATGAGTGTGAGGCAGGAGACAAACTCCTTAGACCAGGGACCTGAAAATAAGTTAGTAACGAGCTTTGCTAAAACTGAATGTCAAAATCTAAGACAACCCAACACGACAGTGGGTTGTAGGTCTTTCCTAGGGTGATGACACTCAAGTTCTTAAATGGAAAACTCCAGGAAGGGTCGACACTAGGTGAACTTGTGAAGAAGCCAAATGCTTCACTCTTCCCCTTCTTGTGTCTCCCTTCCTCTTCATCCTCTTTTCCCAGGAGTCCAGGCTTTCCTCCCTGTTGACCTTTGCCCTTAAAAAGGACCTGAAACCAATCTTTAGCACCTAGATGATACCATGTCAGGAAATACCTTCTCCACATTTCATGTATATCTAAGGGTTACTTCTTACTCTGAAATGTCAGTCCCCTATTTAAATTATTTCAGCAGTCCGTAGAGAAGTCATGGATGGTATCTGCGTAAGCAAATGTGAAACCAGTTTTCTTTCCTGATCTTGGTTTTTTTTTTTTTTTTTAAGATTTTTTCTTTATTTATCTGACAGAGATCACAAGTAGGTAGAGAGGCAGGCAGAGAGAGAGGAGGAAGCAGGCTCCCTGCAGAGCAGAGAGCCCGATGTGGGGCTGGATCCCAGGACCCTGGGATCATGACCTGAGCCGAAGGCAGAGGCCCAACCCACCAAGCCACCCAGGTGCCCCCTCCTGATCTTGTTTTTTAATGGTCCAGAGAAGATACATCTACCCTGCATTAAGGATAAAATGAAATGCTTTCAATTACCCTTTTAATTTGGTCCATGCATCACAGCATTGAGAAATATATTAATTCTTTTTAAACTTTTACTAGGTAGGTTAAGCATCTTTACTGATAACCTAATGATGACCAGGTATGCTTCTCTCCATGAAGGATGACAGATATGTCCGCGAAAAGTATGTTTATGCATAATATGTGTCAGATATTAATATGCTGTATGGAAAGCAACTGTTAAGAGGTCAGCTGCTTTACCTACATTTGCCTCATTCATGAACTCTGCACATACTTGCACCCTGGACAAACCTGTCCAGATGAGGAGACAGAAAGCAAGGCAGAAATCCAGCCCAGACTCTCCAGGCCAAATCCACATACGGTGGAAATCCTAACAAATGATACTTTCCAATAATTGGTCCCCCAAGAGGAGCTCCTGTTGCTAATCCGCATACAGGCACTATAAGTGCTAATGTTAGCCAGGTCTCATTTCAGACTCAGTACAACTCCATCAAGAGTGTGTGCTTATAGGCAAAGTCCACAGGGGTGAGAGGAGTTAAATTACCTGCTTCAAGCCCCAAACTACTAAGACACTTCAGAACTTGAAATGAGACCTTTAAATACCCAAAAAAGGAAGAGTGCAGGGGAAACTCACACATTTCTTTTATGTATGTCTGCTTAGCTCAATTGTTTGGTACTTATGAAACTACAAAGCCAGCAGGTTTAGTTAAAGGCACTGAACTACACTTTGTGCTGGGTCATGGCTGTACTCTCTGCATACTGGGCTTGGGGTGCAAAGCAAGGAGAGGGGAGAATTCGATAGCATGCTTCAGTGGTCCTCAAACTCTAGTGGGCTTCACAATTACCTTGGAGGGCTTGTTAAACAGAGATTACTAGACCCCCACTGCGGACTTACTGATCTAGTGGGTCTGGGGTTGATCTGAGAATCAGCATTTTCACAAGTTTCCAGGTGAAGTCGATGTGGCTTACATGAGGACCATACCGGGGGAGTGTACAGGATCTACCCATTACGAAAACAAAAACTAGAGCCAAACAAAAGTCACTTGTCTCTAAGTCAGGACTATGAACTAAGACCTTAAAAATAGCACAGATCTTGGGTCTCATTTTTCCTTCTGTTCAAATGAAACTGCTTGCAGGATTATATGGAATCTTTAGCTTTCTATTTACACCCAACTTGTATTTAAGGTTAAAATAACAATAAAAGATAACAGCACACCAAACCAGGCTTGGTGTTGGATGTCCAGCCTAATATAAACTATCTTTGGGAGCAATGTTACTGCTGGGAATGGCATAAAATGAATAAAGGATTGGAAGATTGCCCTACTCATTGTGTATTTATTCTTGTCCCTTTACTCATTTTTCATATACGGACAATCACAGTTAATCACAAAGCATTTCTTTCAGGATCCTTCATAAAGTGTGAAAAAAGTTCTCCAATAAAATGTTTAGTAGAGTGTATCCAGTTTCCAATTAAAGAAACGTGCTTGTGGGGCACCTGAGCAGCTCAGTGGGTTAAAGCCTCTGCCTTCAGCTCAGGTCATGATCCCAAGGTCCTGGGATCGAGCCCCACATTCGGCTTTCTGCTCAGAAGGGAGACTGTTTCCCTTCCTCTCTCTCTGCCTACTTGTGATCTCTGTCTGTTAAATAAATAAATAAAATCTTTAAAAAAAGAAACAAACAAACAAACAAACATGCTTGTATGGTGTTATGAATTCTTTCCACAAAACATTTCCTTTGTGCAGAAACACTTTATAGTAAATCTTAAAATAACTCTAATTTATCAGGACGACCTAAAGCAGAGTAGCTGGTGGGCCCCCCACCCCGCCGCCCCTGCACACATACCCTAAGGAATAGTCTGTACAAAATAACTGGTTCTTGTCTGTATACAAAGTCAGCCACTGGGGTGTGAAAGGCGCTGGTAGTCGTCTTCATAATCTATATGTATCACTCCGTAATCAATACGGCTAGCGTACCACCTGAGTGATCCCATCAACAGATTCTGTCAACACATACTGAATGATTATCTAGAGCCACCATCCATTTATCCACGGGGGATCCAAAATAGCTTTGTCATTTTTTTTTTAACTCTTTTTTCTAGGTCCCTTCTGTGCTTTTAATCTTCTTTTAAAGAATCTCCATCCTCCCACTCTGTTAGTAACATGAGAAAAAACACAATGAGGCAATCCATTTTCTGAATGGTGGAACAGCAGATTCACAGCATTTAATTAGAGCTAATTTAAGAGAGTTTTCTTAGTCTTCAGGACAAAATCCCTCAAGGGAAACAGTGATGCAATTGTTTGATGTCTTTCACTCAGGGCTCATCTTTAGAGTTCTTAGTTATGTCTGGGAAAAATTCAGACAGGTGGGCTCAGGTCGATCCCCGTGGAAGCAGCACTGTCCTGACAGTCTGATCACAGTTCTGGAAATCTAGTTTTTCTGGCTCTGAGTTACTGACAAGTCTGTCTCTGGCTTTAAGGACAGCCTTGCTTGGAGAGCTGTTTGCTTTGATGGGGATGTCAAACTAACAGTGATCACACTGTAACAATGAGGCTTTTTCTTCCTTTTTATTAAGGCCATAGGTAGAAGAGGTGGTTACCCAGTTTTCATGTGAACTGTAAGAAACGAGAATTTCCTGAGACTTTTTTAAAGGCACAAATTACTAAGAAAATTTTAATTGAAAAAAAAATTAGAATTGTGGTCATCTGAAATGGACCTAAAAGTTCAATAAATCATATGAGAAAACCTCATTAGAAAGCTAAGGTATCTTCTTGTATATTCAGACCAAAGCTAGCATGGTAATTGACTTGAGTGCAGGATTTTAAAAGAATCAGATTTGCCTCTTTCTCTCAGGTTGTCTTCTCAAGGGACTTTTTTAGTTTCTCAAATTCTGAAATGATAATAATAAGAAGAAAAATAATAGTGGAGAGGGATGACTGGTGAGGCAGAAATTTAAGTCTTCTAATGAGAGAATATGCATTTCAAAAACTGCCAATCCCTTCAGCTTCTACAAGTGGAGATGTCAATTAGCTGTGGAAAGAACCATTTTTAATTATGTGACATAAAACAAATAGGCATCCATTGTTATGGGGCAAAGGTATTACAGGTTGCCTTTTTATTTTTCCCCCACCACTGAAGATGCTCTACCCAAATCCTTAGAATAGGGAGCTCAAAGGATGCTGGAATGGGAATGGGCAAATTTTTACAGTGTTTCTGGAAAGAAAGGGATGGAAAATTGCGCCCCTGCTCCCTTTGAGGTTGCAGATTATTCACACACCTCTAACTGATGTGGCTGAGGTTAGCTGGTGGTTTAGGAGCTTAGGAGCTGCTCAGAGTAATCTCACCATGAGAGAAAGATTCTAGACTAAAGAGCCAGACTCCAGACTAAGGTCTGGGTTGTCTCAGACATGGATTACTTCTGAGGAAAGCTTGCCCAAACCAGCCGCCCTAGTACAAAGGGTTTGTCACAGGAAAAAAAGCTGTGTGAACACACGTCTGTTTAAGTGTGTGTATACAAACCTTAGAGGTCAGTGATATTTGAGGTCCAGCTGTTTTCCAGCACTAGGTGACTATGTCTGGGGTGACCCTGGCTAGGAAGATTTCTCTCTCCCGCTCTGGACCTGCACCCTAATGGTGAAGTACAAAGAGGGTACCATTTTCAACAGCCAACACCTTCTCAGTGGAGGCCTGACGCTGTGGACAACCAACCAAACAACTGATTTCTTCTTGATGGGATTTGATTGTAATCCGAACTGACCCCAGATCTGAGATAGCCTCCAGTTTCCTGGGCTCTGCAAGGACAGAGTTGTTCTTACTATGCCAAGCTGACTGTTCCAGGCCTATCAAATGGAATATTTTTTTAAAAAAATTATGACCCTATTTTATTCTGGGGTTCATAACTGCTAGAGAGTCTGTTAAACACACACACAAAAAACCATCACCTAACATTTATCCAACGCATACCATACACTACAGCAAGCACTTTGCACATATTAACTCAATCTTCACCTTTTCTTCTAGAAAGGAACCTGCTTTGACAAAAGATTGCACACTTATGAAGGGGAGAACAAGGATTCAAACTCAGTTTCATCTCTCTCAGTAACAGTTTAGCATCTAGAAGAATTCAGCTAGCATTACCAATCTCAAATTTCAATTGCTATTATGAAAATCTCTTAGTAAAGAAAATAATAATTAGCTAAAGCCCTGTTCATTTAAGGGGTTAGCTACCTAATCTTTTTTTAAAAAATCCCCTAGAGATAGTACTGATTTATGAGAGATAAATGAATGCAGTTCCACATAAAAGTTACATTTTCAGAGAATAATTTCTAGCAGATTCTGAGGGGAGTCAATGATGTTGTCCATACACTTAATACATCACCCATCTTCCTGTATTACACTACATGACCCTCCCTCTCATACTCAATTTTACTTGTCCTCAACAGATGGCCTTTCCAGGCCTGGATATTTGAATGGAGCTAAAGTTTAATTTGCCAACTTGAAGAGGCTGATTTCTAACAAAGACATTTAGGAAGCCTTAGCAACAGTCTGGGCAAAAACTACTTGCCCCTGTAGATCCCCCACTTCTGATCGTGGTCCCCCAATGCTTGCCCCCTGTCGGCTGAGCAAATAATCTTCCAGGTCACTTCCCATTCTCCCTCTTCCTTCACCCATCAAGTCAGTAAGCCACCAAAGCCTGTGTCTGACCATGCATTCACTCCTTCGTTCATCCCACATCCTTAAGGAGGTTTTTCTTTCTTTTTTTTTTTTAATTTTTTATTTTCAGCATAACAGTATTCATTATTTTTGCACCCAGTGCTCCATGCAATCCGTGCCCTCTCTAATACCCACCACCTGGTACTCTGACCTCCCACCCCCCCGCCCCTTCAAAACCCTCAGATTGTCTTTCAGAGTCCATAGTCTCTCATGGTTCACCTCCCCTTCCAATTTCCCCCAACTCCCTTTTCCTCTCTAACTCCCTTTGTCCTCCATGCTATTTGTTATGCTCCACACATAAGTGAAACCATATCATAATTGACTCTCTCTGCTTAACTTATTTCTTTCTATATCAACCACCAGTCATTACAACTTCCACCAAACTCTCTCCCACACAATGCTCTGAGACTCTTCCTTGGCCTGCCTAGTTTTGGTATCACTTCCCTGATCCATCCCATCCAATTCTGTGACTCTCTCCCCAGAATACTACTTTGTGTAATCGGGTTCAACAGTGCTCTTTGTGGTGATTCAAGAATATATTAAATCCTTAGCCTAATGCTCAAGAGAAAGCACAACAGAGCCCACCCTGCATTTCCAGCTTTCCTTCCACTGCTTGTCTCGCCAACTCATTCCTTTGGTCCAGTGTAAATGGTCTACTCACAGTCCCCCCAAAAGCAATTTGGATTGTCCTGTCATTTCTCTAACAAAAAAGTTCCTTCCCTCTCACTATCAACCTATATTCACTTTTCCCGTCTTTCAAAGTTCAGATTAGATCCCATTTCCAACAGGCAACTCTCCCGTCATCTCAAATTAAAGGAAGAGTCCACCCTAAGTGTCAAGGGTCTATTCCATTTATTTGACACAAAATTATTTCGTGAAATTACCAGTTCCTTTTCCTATATCCAGGCCTGGAAAGGCCATCTGTTGAGGATGTATCCATCTGTATCTCTTTATTTGAGCCAGACAGAAGAAATTTGCAAGCAGAAACTATATCATATATGTTATTAATCCTTTATGGCACTCTTGTTATATATTTTATATCTATTTATACTCATAATAGTATATATTTACTATATATAAATATTCATATGCCTGCTTCACAAAATTCCAATTAGCTTGTTTTAGGTAGTTCATCCCTCTCTGAAGATTTGTCTCCACGACCCTTAAGAAATAAATAGAGTGATGGGAGATTAGAATGAGGTTGAATTTAGCCTCTATTTTGGTTGTTACTTAACATTATACGGTTTTTTGTTTGTTTGTTTTTCAGAGCCTTAAGGTGAGTTACCTGTCTAGGGGCTAAATCAGTTCTGTTCTTCCCCATGCACAGAGTCTGTAATTGGCATAAATGTTCAGTTTCTGTAAATGCACCAAGTGTCACCCGTCTGACTTTGTGACTCAGATGGATTTTTACAGCTCACACAAAGAACAGGGACTCTTTGATGACCAGTGACATCCCTTAAGCTGACAAATCACTTCCTTGTTATCCTTGGCATCTCCCACACCTAGCCCATTAGTAACTAGCAGTTTTAAGAGATGCTGAAAGTTGAGGCAAAAAATGAGAGCCAATACCAGTCATTTAAATATTGACAGGCATTAGGCAGACCGGATTTTTAAATTAGCCATTCTGAGACAGAAAGAGGATTTTTCTGTTAAGATCAAAAAGCTAAGTCCCAGGGTGCCTGGGTGGCTTAGTGAGTTAAGCCACTGCCTTCAGCTCAGGTCATGATCTCGGGGTCCTGGGATCGAGTCCCGCATCGGGCTCTCTGCTCGGTGGGGAGCCTCTCGCTCTCTCTGCCTGCCTCTCTGCCTAATTGTGGTCTCTCTGTCAGGTAGATAGATAAAATCTTTAAAAAAAACAACAACAACAGCGAAGTCCCATAGTTTTCCTGTGTGGCAGGTTTTAGTGCCTGGGAGAAGTCATGACTTGGATTGTGGCTAGTCACATACACTGTGCCTTACTTAGATGAGTAAACAGCTTCCTTAACTTCACTTAGATGAGCATTATTGGTACAAATTCTGCTGTTTCAGGTTAAATGAACATTGGCAGGGGCCCCACAGCTGAAATTCAAACATGATTGTAGAGATGTGGACTAGGAACATGGCTGCCAACGTGTGTTTGTCTAAGGGACTGTGGAATCTCTTGGAACGTAATTCTTCCTAAGAGGAAATCATACCCAAAGGCTCAGCTGATGAACCAGCTTGGTTTCTGCCATTCCAGCCTTCCAGGCACTCATATTTGGGCTCTAAGAAGCTGTGGGTAAAAACTAAAAGACACTGGAGAGCAAGTGACTACTACTTTAAGAGAAATTCTAATAAAGGACAAACCCCCAAATGGAAGAGAGGCATTTCCCCCACCCTACTTCACTACAGGATCACTCCTAGTTTCAGTGGCAGCAGCGCCCTCCAGAAGAGGCAACGGTGATGTGTAAATGCACCACCATGTGGGAAATAATCAGTGTGGCTCACGAGTGCCTGAGAAACACCCTTGTTGCATTCTTAGAAATACCTGAGCAAGGACAGTAATGCTGTTTAGAGCACTAGAGTCCAGCTGTGGCCAGTGGCAGCCAAGGAATGATGGCTCTCAGAGTGACCCCATTTTCACTCAGGGCACCTTGGATTGAAAAAACAGAGATGGTCTCCAACTTATAATGGTGCCACTTATGATTTTTTTAATTTAAAATGGAGTGAAAGCTATACACGTCCAAATAAAACTATAATCTGAATTTTAGATTTTTGTATTTTTTCCAGGCTAGCCATATGCGGTAAGATACTCTCTTGTGATGTTGGGCAGTGGCAGCCAGCCAGAGCTCCTAGTCAACCAGGAGATCACCAGGGCGAATGACTGAAACACTTACAACCATTCTGTACTCATACAAACAATCTATTTCTCACGTTCAGTCCAGCATTCAATAAATTCTGTGAGATATTCAACACTTTGTCATAAAATGGGCTTTGTGTGACCTCATCTGCCAACTGTAGAATACTGGAAGTGTTGTGAGCACGTTGAAGGTAGGCTAGGGTAAGCTATGAAGTTTGGTAAGTGAGGTATATTACACACATTTTCAACTTACAGTATTGTCAATTGATGTTGGATTTATCAGGCCATAATCCCATGTAGTTGAGGATGATCTGTAAAGCTGATGTTCACTGAGTGTTTTGAACATGCCAATATTTTTCACTTGCTAGTTTATTTGATCCTCAAGTCAATTCTATGAGGTACACACTAATTTTTTTTTTCATTTTATAAATAATAAACTCAACCCTTGAAGAAATTTAAGTGATTGGTCCCCAGGCTAGGAGCTGATCAGTGAGAGCCTGGGCATTCAGACTATCTGAATGCTGTGAGACTCCAGAGCCCAATGGGTAACCACTCAGGTATAGAGGCTACTTAGTTACACCACAAAGGGAGCTATGTGGGCTTGTTCTTGTTGTGAAAGCTAAATATAAATTTGTTGTTCCAGCAAAGGCCAGAATTAGTGCAACTATTTAACATTAGCTGAGTCCACTATAGCTAGGTCACGATCAGGACCCCACTCTCTAAAATAAGCCACAGAATCTCCATAACCTAGTAAGGGAACATCACAGAGCAGGCAGCCTGACATCCCACAAACAAGCTGAGGCAGGTGTGGGATTCTTGACAACTCCTGAAGCTGCCTATTGCCACACTGTCTTTGAGCTTCATGGTTAAGTGCTCACAGAGGTTAGCACACTGGGAGAGCTCTTATCTCCATAATGTGGACAGAGGGGGACTAAGACAGTGTCCTACTGTGCATGTTGGGAAGGCTTATTATTGGTACTTTCTGGGCTAAGCGGGGGTGGGGGTCGGGGTGGGGGAGGAGAACTGAAATATTTCCTTATTTTTCCTGGAAAATCACTTCCTTGCTCTTTGAGTATTAGTCACCTGTGTTATGAGAGAGTTGGAATAGATCACCTCTGAATTTTTCTGTTGGACTAAGAAAGACACTGAATTAGAAAACTGGGAAAGCAGCTTTTACATTTTTATGGTAAACTTTCATGCTGAAAGAAAGAGAGAGGGAGAGAGAGAGAAAGAAAATTCAAAAACAAGCCAATGGAGATAATACCTAGAAACTGTGGTAAGAAAGATACAACAGGTAACAGAAAATGAGAGAGAAAGAAGGCATCCCAGGGTTAGCAGCTCCTAGAGAGAGGTGAAAGGTTTTCTCCAGGTTTTAACAGAAATAGATTAAACCTTTCTTCAATGTGTTGAGACATCCTGCAGGGTATTTTATGGGCCAAAATAAGACAGAGCCTTCTCCATTCAAGACCCAAAGCACAAAAGAAATGAGGTGGAGAACACTAGGAAGTTCTGAAAGTTACTCTGTCGGCTGACAATCAGGGACACAGTTCTTGACCCCATAAACAATGGGATTTGGGGATTCATCTCCTTTAGAGAAGAGTGAAACCTTTGTCCCTTAGAATGTTTTAAACTAAGATAGACAAAGAGTGCACTGTTTTAGAAATGCTCTGTATTGTGTTAAAGAGCATACCGCAGAGACCAGTCTGATGGGGATCCCCAGTGTAAAGAACGAGGTGACCTATAACTTCTCTATTTTTGTGGATTTCTGCTATCTTAAACCTTTTGCTGCAAGCAGCCAGGTCCCTGAGGAATGGGGAATTGAAATACAACAGGTGGCTTGGCTGGCTCTTTCCAACAGATGTAGAAGATGCATGCCAAATGTGCTGTTGCCAGCATCACCCAGCGTGCTAGCATGCTCCCTGCCACTCTCAGACACATGAGCACACACACACTCATCGACACACCTCTTCTCCTGCCCTGTGCTTCTAGAAGGACCTACACAGATAAAGGGTGGAAGAAGGCTTTGGTACTGTTCAGAGTTATAGCTCTTCATAAGGCAGAGACCAGAGAAAAGACCAGTCAGGCTTTTTAGCTCATCATTGCCCTGACAATGTACCCAATTTTGATCTTTCTGTAGGAAGTCATGGACAGAAACCTACACAAGAAACCAAGGCATCCTGAAGTATAACAACAATATAAGAATACGTTCACTGAGGAACAATTCAATTCTCTGCTGATAAATACAAACAAAAACAAAATAAACCACCAAGTAGACAAACTGAGCTGACATTATGTTACTTTCTATTACAACTTTAGTATCATATATATTTTATAACATCAAGTCTTAGAAAAGGCCAAAAGATGATTGGCTGATTGATTGACTGATTGATTGATAGAAAGAAGAGAAGAGGTCAAAAGATGATTCAGGGAAAGGTCAGGGCAGGGGTGTAGGGAGGGGGAATCATGTAATTCCCATTTTCAAATGCCACCACATTTTTACTGACTGTTTTAGTATGTAACAAAATAGTGTCACTGCCCTCAAGGGGCTTTCAGCTTATGAGAGAAAATGTACATTCAAACATCCAGTTATAATAACAAAGTGCTTTTAATAATTAGAGTACAAATAGTAAGAGGGTACTTTTATTATCAAAGCAAATGAGCACAGTAACACATAGGACAGAAAGATTCTGACTATGAGGGTCTAGTTAGGGTTCTAAGAGAAAGCTTCACAAAAGGAGGAGACTGAGAAAGAAGAAGAGGAAAATATACTTTTTCTTATTTAATAATCTTATATTATCCCCAATTTGCAGATGAGGAAATGAAATTTCAAAGGGATCAAATATACTTCCCAGGATAGCTATGCTAGAAGAGACAGAAACTGTGCCCAGCCCTCTTTATGTACGCCACGTCCTTCCATCATACCTAGGCGTGACCTTTGAATGGATCCATCAGGAGTGAAGGGTTTCAGTAACTGAAGACAGAAAGATCAACCTGAGTAAATCCACATGGGGTGAAAAGGCATTGCAAACTGGGCGAACTTTTAGAAGGAGGTTGGAACATCAAACACGTAAGTCTATACAGAAGATGAGGTCAGAAACATTTTAAAATGACAAATGGATACAAGAGGTTCACATCTTAGAAAAACAGAAATCCCAGGGCACTCTTCTGGTTGCTGATCTATGTCTCCTTTCCCTCAGATCAATCTTGGTTTTAGAAAATGCCACAGCATTGGGGGCATGCACTTAAGATACTTGATTCTCACAAGAGGTGACAATCGTGAGTGTTTTAAGACTCAGATGAGGGATGAATAGAATATTTTAAGGCTTGGGGCGCCTGGGTGGCTCAGTGGGTTAAGCCGCTGCCTTCGGCTCAGGTCATGGTCTCAGGGTCCTGGGATCGAGCCCCGAATCGGGCTGTCTGCTCAGCAGGGAGCCTGCTTCCTCCTCTCTATCTCTGCCTGCCTCTCTGCCTACTTGTAATCTCTCTCTGTCAAATAAATAAATAAAATCTTAAAAAAAAAAAAAAAAAGAATATTTTAAGGCTTGACTTATTATATGACTTGAAGATAGAGAAAGAAAAGGGGGCAGGAAGATGAGAATGGGACAAGAGAGCCTAGCGAAATCAAATCCACAGATTATCCTAAATCCACCATTACTTACGGTGCCCTTAAAGCACTTGAAATTCTATCACTGGCACATGTAAACCTATTACCAAAGCTTTAGAAAATGAGGAAGGAGGAAAAAAGGCATTTTGTGTACATAATTTGTACTAAAAATATCAGAAAAATGAATCTTTCTTTTGGCTGCACCAGAAATCGAACTTTCTATGGAAATTTCAAATTTCAGCCTAATCCCTAGACTTCTCAAAATATTGTATCTCATGACTAAATTTATTCTCAGACCATAATTACACAAAATATGTGGTCTACAAAATGTACATTTAGTATAATGTAATGACAGTAGTCAACCAGAGCCACACTACATGATAAAATCCTTCTCTGCATGATAAACAAATTAACTCAGCAAATGTCCAATTTTTCCTTTTCGAAGACCACATTTTTTATTCAAAGAACCAAATCCGAATACATTTTTCCTTAGTACTACCTCATTGCTTCCAGAATATAGATATTCTTGTTTGTATGCTTCATTGTCTTTATAAAATAGCGAACAAAAGTGCTTTTCATATTTCCCTAAGTGGAGAGTAATCCAGAAATTTACTGGGTTTCTATTGACCCAGGAAATGTAAGACAGAAATCCAAAGGCTCTTCACATTGTTTATGCTGAAAATGTATCAGATTCTACTCTGAAAGTACACTGACCTATAAAAAGTATCTGTCTTGCTCTGGAAAATAGGAGCCCTATGTAAATGGATATCTCAGTTTGAACTGAAGTTTACTTTGTTCTAATCAGAACTAATGTATCAGATCACTTAATGATGTCCTTGTTACACAAGAGAATCATCCACTCCCCAACTTGTCTACACTGCAGCATATGGTACTCCACTGAACTCAAAAGGAATAAAGAAAGAATTTTTAAAATCCTACAAAATGGAATAAATCTCTCTGAAGACAGATCGTAACAAAGACAAAATCTGTTGAAGCTGCCATTCTCAAAAATACATTCCTCAGAAATAAAAATGCCAAACAATGTTCACAATGGATTTTGTACAATCTTGCAGCCAAAAGATAAAGAATCTAAAGGCATTGAGGGTATTGAGACTCCAAGATTAGCAACTCCATCAAAACTGTGACCTCGTACAAAACTTAAAAGGGTATTAGGAACCGGAATGTTCATGTAGCATTCTTTCAGAATAACTTTCTTTCACTTCCTCTTGCCCTTTGCTCTGTTGGTGCCCCTTTAAAACTCAGCTCAAGTGTCATCTCTCTGGCAAGTCCTCCTTGAATCACCCAATTCCACTTAACTATCTCTCCTCTGTGCCCAACCCTAAAGCTGCAGCTCCTTACTCTACCTGGTAGTCTGTGACGGACTTGTCTACTTGTCCTTTGGAACAAGATGATGTCTTATCTGACTTGGTTTTCCCATTGCCTTGCTTGGTATCTGGGACACAGTAGCTGCCCAGTATGCTTCTTTGAATGAATAAATGACAAATGAACAATATCTCTATTCCTATAACAAGAAGATCAATTTGTACATATGTACAAAATTGCATTTTCAGACTTTTCTATTTATTCTCTGTCCTATATTTTAATATACAAAGACATTCTAATTTTGGCCTCTGTGTATAATCTAGCACATTTTGACTGTTAGCATTTGATTTCCATCAAGCAGCATATCGCACCAAAAGTGTGAAAAAATACAAAATATACACATATTTTACCTAAATATTACTTGAAACAGTGGCATGGGCTTATGAGCACAGTGATGAATTTATAATCTGAAATTCAGTGATTGTGTTCCACTGTGACTTGGGTATATAATTCTTTCTTCTGGCAAGGGGCTGTCAATAGGCAGCTTCAAAAAATAATGAATGTTTGCAGTAATAATTTCATGGGTTGACTGAAACTTAATAGCTTTTATTTCCAATTTAGACCTGTGATGTGTTCCAGCAGAAATAGTCTCAAATGAAATATAGTCTGATACAGTACTATTTAACCCTCTCTTATTTTGTTAATCCTTTGTTGCTGTTTTATTTGGTTTTGCATTTACAGTCATACAGACTGAGTAAGCCATCTCACTTTTGACTTTGTGCCTGTCTCAGATGATCTTAGTCTACTCTCCATCACCCAAAAGATGGATGTCTGATGACTGATTATCTGACTGACGAGGACCCTTGCTTCAGCTCACTGCTGTCAACCTCCCTCTTGGCCCTTTTACTATTCAGTACTGGGTAAATGAGAAACAAAGGAGACTAAATCTAGATTAGTTCACCCTGCTTATTGTCGGGAGGTCAAATTGGGGCCAAGGTTAAGACTCTCAAACAAATAAAAGTCTTTGGTGTCTGTAGCTATGGAAGAGTCTGCTGCCAGGAATACAGAATTTGAGGGGCTTGAGTCTGCAGGCCTATGTGTGTGGAGACAACTGAACAACTTGTCATTATGTACAGAGCACACTTTTGAGGAAGGCAGAAAGGGGACAAAACTAGACTGTACAAGAAACCCTTGGAGTACTGAGTGTATGATGCACAATGGAACATTCTTAAAAATAGTGACACTTATTTAGGATATGCATCAGGATGACTTGGGATGGTTTTACAAAATTAGTGCGTCAAAAAATTCCAGACGCAACCTTGACACAAGCATCTTAAAAAACTCTTGGGTCTGATGCACATTTCTGATAATAATAAACCATTTCTTAACTATTTTCCAGGTAGTGCCAAAACCAAATAATTTGATGGAGAAAATACATAAAAGGATTTAGGGTAGTTAAAGAACAAAAACTCTCTACATTCTGTGTCATGGTGCTCATGGCAACAATGTTACTATGCTTTTCCTGATCCTGATGGACAGAGAAGTATTGACCTGCACAGACTCATTCTGCAAGAGAACAGTCAATAAATACAGTAATTACTTTGAATAATCTTTTTTATCTAAACTAGGCTCCATAAAAATCACATAATTAGACAAAATTTCATCAAAAGCTTATTTTTAAACCAAATGAATAAACTACGGTGGATAATGTGAGTTCTTTCGGTGTTCCCCTTTCTCTACTCTAGATTTAAATAGGTGTTGATATAAATCTAACAACTAGAAAATCTATGAAGGAAACCAATAATGTTATTAAGCCACATTATTCGAAAATATTGTAGATACTACTATAAAAGATGTGATGAACCAAGGGATGTTTCTTTCCTTCTACAGTTGATGCCTAAGTAATTGAGAGTAAAGGGATGAGAGCAGCAGCACCAGAAGAAAGAAATTTTCAATAGAAATATAATATCTGGGGTGGGATCAATAAAAGAAAAAGGTTGGTCTCTTTGGTTCAAGTAAATGACTCCTCTGCAGAGTTACAATATAAGGGACAAGAACACCAAAAAGTTGACCTCTTTACCAGAATAAATGAATCCCTGGACAAAAATCAAGAATGCTTCCATGTTCTCAACAGTACTCATCATCTTGCTGGCCTTCTGTCAATGTTAATAATTATAACATGTCTGTCCCTTACTGTGACCTCTGAGAGAACCCATCTTCTAAGTCCTTTCTCTTGAGAAGAGCATCCCACTCCCTCTGCTCCAGGGCCAGCCCACTTCCTTCGGCAGGCATGGCCCTCATCCAGATCCAGACCATTCCTGCTGGCAGCTCTTGTCTGGATCCAATTGGCCTCAGCTGGAGGTCCAGATGGCTCATTCCTTATTCCCCAGCATGGTTTCAGCAGCATCCACCCCTTCCTGGTCTCTCTGCCATTAGTGCCATCAGGCCTTGAACATTTTCCCTAAATCCTAACAGCAGCTTAGTAAAGCACGTAGATTTTATTCCCATTGAATAGACTCAGCAAGAGAAGGAAGACAGCTTCAGAAAAGATACAATATCTTTGTAAATGAATGAGGTCCAATAGTGAAGTTCTCAAAGTTCTCATTCATGGCATTTCCTGCAAGTGTAAATGGCCTTTTTATATCTATATCTATCAACATCCATTAATTCATCTATCAACTGACAGATCAGATGAACAGATGAACAGAAACTGAAAAATACCATATATGGACAGAGATAGACACATAAAAAGAGATACAGATAAAAACAGAATGTATAAATATCCACTTCTACAACTACAACTACATAGATACAGACACAATTTTTTTAAACTAACAACAGGATAGATATCCTATTAGTTATAATAGATAAATCTATATCTATATTCATCTACCTACACAAACATTTAGAGTTTCTGACAATTCATCAATTTACATATGGGTTGCCATGCTATGTAAGTTTTCATCAAATTTGAAAAATATGGTTGGGATGATCCTACTTTAAAATATAGGCTCTATTATGTTAAAAGTAAAATTCAGTCTATGAGATTTTCTAAGGTAGTCAAAACTGAGGATATATTTTACCTCATTTGAAGTACATATTTGGGGTGGTATGATTTAAGACCTGAGTCATAGAGGGATGTCTGGGTGGCTCAGTAAATTGAGCATCTGACTCCTGATTTCAGCTCAGGACTTGGTCTCAGGGTCATGAGTTCAAGCCCCATGTTGGCCTCCACGCTGCACATGGAGCTTACTTAAAAAAAAAAAAAAAAAAAAAAAGGCTTGAGTTACAGAGACTTAGTTCACTTTGTGAATGCAACAAAGCTTTTAGTCATCTTCCAGAACAGGTGAAGTGAGAACACATGCTAGTTTAGTTTCCTAGAGCTCCTGAAGGCCCTAGAGAGGAATCCTCCCTTGCTTCTAGCTTTTGGTAGCTGCTGGCAATGCTTCCCACTCCTCAGCTTGTTGTAACATAAATCTAACCTCTGCCCCAGTCTTCATATGCCTCGTTCTTTGTGTATGCTCTGTGCCTTCAAATCACTCTCTCCTTATAGAGACACCAGTCATTGGATTTAGGGCCTGGGCCCACTCAAATCTAGTATGACTTCATTTAACTTGATTTATCTTCAAATACTGAATTCCCAAAAAGGTCATCTGTCCAAATAAAAGAACAGAGGTTCAAATTTCAACGTATCTTTTAGAGGGACACAACTGAAGAAACAACAGGAACCATTTAGCCAACATGAGTGGAGAACCACAATATGCCAGGCACTAAATATCAATCTGGAGAGACAGGCCCCAGAATATAAAATGCTATGAACACAGAAAACAACAAGAACTGCAATTAGGACCCCAAAAAGGATGAAGAAAAACTTATTATTCAAACCAAGATAATTTTTGAAAGTGAAATTGGTGCAATGAAAAATTATGTCAGGACAATAGGCATAAACCAGCACTTTCCTGAACAAAGTAAAATGTATAGTTACTTTAGCCGCCCTAAAGGAAAAAGTCACAATATTAGACTCGAATTGAAAGTATTATTTTGTATTTGAGTTGCTTCTCAAATGGGCAACTCCATATAAGGTGCTCTAGGGTGAGACACAGTGAGGATTTATATTTTAAATGATGGATAGTAATTTCTCTTGAGTGACACTAATTTATTGAAACAAATTAATTTATAAACATTGAGATACTTTTGTTTATCTAATAATCAGCTGCTTTGGCTCTGAATTTTTTCAGGTACTTATAAATAGAGACTTAGCTACACAGAAGTTTCAATCTCATCTTCAACGCATGCTAGTTAGCAGCTCCCAAAGAACAGTCCTTGTGTCATCTTCCCTCAGTATATTTGACCACATCTGGCATAAATGATACTGGTTATCTTCCCTGAATCTTGTTTTCTTGAGTCACCAACATTAAACCCATCATCTAAATCCTTAAGAACAGAGTGAGGAACTGTACAATATGTGCTTAGCTCTCCAAAGTCACTGAAATTCAAATGCAATAACAGAATGAGAAGTTTTAGGTTAGTTTTTGTTTTTGTAGGAGAAGAATGTGGGGGGGGGGCCCTCACCCAGCTGATAGTTTATCTTAAAAAGTAGGTCAGCTCACAGAATGAAAGGATGACTGTTTAATGAACTAGAAGCTTGAAACCCCAAAGTGGGTAAAACACTGTGTTTGTCTTTTTAGAGATTAGTCTTATCAACATCTTAGATATCTTCTGGATCCTAGCTAATAATAACCAATTACATAGTTTGGAGCCCCTTGATTACCTACCTGCAATGTTAGGTACTAGGGCAGTTATATAAAAACAAAACATGTCCACAGACATTTTTGTTGACTATTCAAAATATACTTACCCATATAACTGAAAATGCAATGACAAACTGGTGACCCCAACTAAGAGTAACTTAAATCCAGATGCCAATCAGTATGAACTAGAATGATGAAGTAACTCTCAAAATGAGTGTTCTAAGTACTGCTCCTTGTAGGTGACAAGATAGAAGGGAATCTGTCAAGAAAGAAAGAGTGTGCAAGAGCACAGAGGAGAGAGGAAGGAGCTAACATTTACTGAGTAACTCCTATGTGCCAGAGTGCTGGCCACCTTACTTACGTAATCCAATGTGACCCTCACCTCAAGCCCGGGCAGCAAGTGTAAGTGACAGATGAACCATTAAATGACAGAGCTGGAAGACAGCAGAGAGAATATCTGAGCAAAGATTCTGGAGACTGGCCTGGAGCTGGACAGGAGCAGAATCTCCTGTGCAATAGGAACAGCAGCTCTCCAGAGTACCTCTTCAGGAAATACTCACCACACTGAGGTGGTTTCCTAATTTAGAGGTTGACACGTCATCTTCATCTTCTTTTCTACAAACATTTGAAAGAATTACTCTAAGACTCTGGTTACAAGAAAATGTGGGTGGGGGTAGTGACTTTACACAGCTGTCTGTGGGAGTAATTTTTAGCAGCTTGAATTTATATTAAAATAAACTATATGTAAGTGTAAATGTGATGAGTCAGTATTCTGCCATTTTGTACATTTCAGGGCCATTTTTCTCTCCTTGTTTGACATGATTCACTAGTTTTTCTTTTTTCCTTTCATAAAGAAAGAACCATACAAGAAGGGATGGGAAAAATAATCGTTTGACTCCTTCTAGAAATTGTTCAGCTTAGCTATACACTCAGGGGTCAACATTTCAAAGGTTTTCAAATCATTATTGTGCAGACAGCCTATATAAGAATGACTAATTGCCAAAGGGCAGGAAAGTCTGTTGGACTAAGAAATGCCTTGGACTAATACAACTTTGAATGTATACTTTCTCATTAGTGGATAAGAATCTACGAGTTTCTTAGTTTGCAGTGATAAAAGGAGTTATTGATGTCATCTTTTACCTCTACTCATGGGACCTTGTTTCCAATGGTTAATTAATGTTGGTAAAGCCATGTGAAACCCTAAGATAAAAAGGCTATATATATATATATATATATATATATATATATATATATATATTATACATATGAGATGTTGGTGTAGCATTATTCTAATTTTCTTAAACTGAAATATGGATTCTGATCAAGGTGCTTCATACACTTTAAGATAAGGATTTTAGCAAAGTAAATTTTATACTCATTAAACACAAGATTTTAGCCAGGTGAACTCAAGTAGCTAATGATGTAAAGGTGTTCTCCTCCCTTGGTTCTCCTTGGATCTCCTCCCTTGGTTCAATCTGTGCAATGCATTAACTCACGAACATGTTAAGAGCAAAGCAACTTTCCTTCCTCTGTAATTGACTGGAAAAAGAAAAATGGAGAGGTTAAAAAAAAGTGAAATGTTTTTACGAGGTTGGGGGACCGAATAAAAAAAGAGCCCCCTCAATCTAGAATAATGGTGCATAAGGAAGAGTCTTACTACGCTTACCAGACTTTGGGCCCAGCATTCAAGGGCACCCTGAACACGAGAACAGCAGTTTGTAGTCTGGGTCAGGGACACATACAGCCATTGTTAGCTGTAAGGACAGAACATTGTAAGTGATGAGGAGACTGCTCTCAGACTTGGAATATCAAGGAATATTTCCCAGAAGCCTCAATGTCTACAGTGAGACAAACCATACAAGGTAAGTCAGCTAGATGTAGATCTGGGGTGGACTGGGATGGAAGTTAGAGTGGGGCAAGTTTACTGGCGATGTTTCAGGGAAAGGTAATCAGCTGTGTGTTTGAGAGACTAGGGCACATAGAGATCATATTCAGAAAACTAAAAAAACTACAGTATGCCTGTGGCACAGAGCTCTATAGACAGGGCCTCCTTCCTACAAACAGACTGAGTGACATGGCCATGAGCCTTACCCTCAAGGATCTTAAGTCCATTTAGGCAGTCAAAACCAAACTGTGAATAAAACAAGGGCTGATTACATAGCAAAGAAGTGTGCAAAGAAGATAAGATCACTGGGGGAAAGGGTACATCACCTCTCCGCCTCCTCTCTTTGGCACCCTCTGCACACCAGGAAAGTTTTGTGAAAGTGAAAAGCAGGCTATCCATAATGACTTACACTCATTGGAAGAGCTTTAACATTTGTCTGAGTGCAAGTATGCTCTCTGGATCTCTTGCAAGAGGAAGAGGTAAATCAAGAGTGCGCAAAGAAATACAAGTGACTGTCAGTATTTGAGGGCAGTAGCATGTGGTAGAGAAGCCACATGGCAAAGCCATCAGGTAACCTAGGAAAGGGCAGGAGCTGGTCAAGAATCTGGTGAGTCAAACATGTGGCCCTTTGATCTAAGTGGGAGTTCAGTAAGTGGAATAGAAAATTGCAACAGGAGGTATATATAAGAAAGAATAATTTCACTATGCTCTAGGGAAATTCTAAGACCTCGTTACAAAACTATTGGCGTAAAACTTGGTCCTGAGATCCTTTTAAATGTCAAATCTCTCTTAACACTCTACAAGTTGCAGTTGGAAACTCCAGCTGCTTCCATAACAAGGAGAGAGGCAAAATAAGACTGGGGTAGCCACATTAATTTGAATACATTATTCAATGCACCATTCATTCACAAGGTTGATATATCATCCACAAATGGGTCATTTTTGAAAAGAGGATTAGTTATCAGACACTTGAGTTAATCTAGAGGTAAGAGACTTCATGATCTTCTATGTACCCCCTTTGCTGGTGTGGACTCTACTGTTCTTTTTCTCATAGTGAGGACCACATCGCTGTAAGCTAAGTCTGGGAAGGTCCACCAGCATGAGGATGGCTGGGTTTGCAGTGCAGTCATTGGCCATGTACAGGTTAGATGGGTGCACCTGCTGATGAGCACTTGTGAATATGTATCTCACAAGTAAGAAACAAGAACAAAGATAAAGGGGGGGAAAGTGAAGGCAACAGAATGAGCCAGATAAAGACGTAAATGAGGAGAACAAACATGCAAGAAAAAAATGAAAGACAGGGCAATGAAAGTATAATAAAGGTTGAGAGTGAGGAAAGAATTAGTTAAGTGGAATAAGAAGATGCTCATTTGTATAGGTTTTTACACATACACCACTGGTTCTGGGACACATTTATAAGTACTTTTTTAAAAACTGACTGAAAAGTTGACCTCACGTTCAAAAACAGTTCCCTGTGGGAGAGGAGCAGGAAGGAGAATGGGACTAGGTGAAGAAAAGGAAGTTATCGTTATCTCTGCTTTAAGTCCAGAGCAGCATGTGAAAACGGCTCCAATTTTAAATTCCAGGTGGGTTCGCTGGTGTTTGTTAAGTTATTCTCCACAGTTTTATGGTGTCTGTTTAACTCTTCAAAGTAGAAAAAAGGGAGAAAGAGAGATGAAAAGGGTTTTGATGACGAAGTACAAAGCATCAAGGTACGTGGTCTACCAGCTAATTACCAGCCAAAGGAGGCAGGCAACTATTTAATGTCTCAGCATTCTGGGAGTGACTGGAGGGCAGTTTCCCACCCAGGATAAGGAGAATTATCTTCCGTGTTCCTTCTCATCTGGATGTGCTTTTCCTCCCACCACCTCCAAGAACCCCTCTGGCTGCTCAGCGATCATTCTCAATGTCTCAGCTTTGTTTACTTTCTGAGGTTGCTGATTACTTGATGTGTTTCTGTCAACTGAAATTTACAGACACATTACCATGTTCACCAGGCACTGGGAGCTACAAGACAACAATTTCCTGAGGAGAAAAGTACAGTGTGCTCTACTGGGGAGGCTTTTATTCCCTTCTGACCAAAGCGCTGTGTCCTAGCTCTATTAATGTCATTAGTGTGACGTGTTAAAAATCCCTCAGGAAAATTCTTGTTCATCAGGTACCTGCATTTCTAAATGGCAAATCGTTTTCTAAGCCGAGATATAATAGTATAATAGATACTTGGGGGGATTTGGGTTTTTTTATTTTGTTTTCCTTTTTTTTTTTTTTCTTCAGTATAATAGATACTTGTATCACAAAATCTAATAGGTTTTGTTTACCAAACGAGAGAAGCTTTTCATATCTCAGAAATGGGAGTGGAGTTCAAGCTTCCAGCCAACAGTTTACAGGGGCTCTGAATAATTGCAGAGCTGGGAAAAGAGAAACTGAGGATCTTTGAAAGACAAATGACTACAAGAAAGTACATAAAAAAAGACTTATTTGCTTATTTTATTGTGTAGGAGCTACAGTAGCCTGAAGGAGGGGACATGTTAATCAGTTTCCTGAGGTCACATATGATGAGGTTAGTAACATACAGAATCAATGGATAACCTCCATCTCAAGAGGAAAAACAATGTCATGTATAGTGGCTTTTAGATATCCTTCAGGCACAAAAGGAGCCTTAACTACAAAAGCCTACAGTCTAAGAAAGTTTCACTGCAGTTTGGAGGTAAAATGGGATTCCAGGATTTAAGAAGTACATAATATTTTTTGTCTATTTATCTAATATATGTCATGTCAATACCCACTATCAGCCTACTAGCCCCATCTTACCAGAAATGAAACTAGGCAAAAAGTGGCAGAGGGTCACAAAGCAATGCAGATTATAAATTATCACTTCTAGCCCTGTTGCTTAGCTACCAAACCAGCCTGTCTTCTTACCCTTACACTGCAGGCAAGCATCATCTGCTGTTATTTAAATACACTCGAGCAAATGCTGAAGTTAGAGACCAAGAAATTATTATATGGATACAATTAACTGAAAGAAAAACTCCTGAGGGATTAAGATAAAATCTACTGCCTGGGCAAGAGGGTGAAAGCCCTGAAAGGGTAAATTGTAGCTTTGGCGGATTTCTGGTCCACGGTGGAAATTTCACTAGTAGAGTTGGAAGCAAAGGAACAATTGATCATTCACCTGAAAGCAACGTCCAGACAGCACTGTCTCTTTGGTGGTTTTGTGCTAAAGAAGAGACTGGTTTGTTTCCTGTCTGATAGGAATTGACAGTTAAGCTGCCAACCTTCAAACCTCGTTATAAGTACATGCTCTGTAGGTGACCATGTGCATCCATCCATGTGGAATACACACACATAGAGAAAGACCACTCCCAGAGATTTTTACATAGGTGTAAATTTAAGGAAATATTGGTGCCTTGTTTGACACAGGAAGAGGCAAGTGTCACATAACCATGTTATAGTTCCCCTCGTTACCAAATTAGGCCAAAAAAAAAAAAAAAAAAGGAAAGAAAGGAAAGACAGAAAAGAAAAAAGAAGCACAATGAAATTGCAACAAGAACTAAAGCTCTGGCAGATGCTTCTCTTGTGTGAGTTCTTTTTTCTACACAGTATGAAATGCAGATGCAAATGAAAAGTGAATGTTTAAATGTGTTTTGTATAAATGTGAGGAGTAAACATGTCGAGTGGCTGAATTACTTGCATGTGTTGAGAGAGAAGTGTGATACCATTTGAAGAGCTAAAATTGGAGGTGAGCAATGACAATGACCGAGAAACAAATTGTCTAGGTGTTAGTTTCAATAAAAAAGATGAGAAACAGAGCAGAGAGGCTAGAGAGAAGGTAGGGAAACATTCTGATCAAATTATGTTTGATCAGCATTTCAGAAGTGTGTGGGGAGGGGAAAGTAGGCTCAGTGCATGATTAAGAGAAGGGAAGGGAGGGACGATCATACCAATATATTGTAATAAGCAACCAAAATTTGTAATTTTAAGTTAACTTTCAATGGTGATATTAATACAAGGTTAAAAGGATAGATGCAAACAGTATAATAGTAGATAAGGAAGAAGCATGCTATTTGGTAACTAAGAGAAAACTTCATGTTTATATCATGACGCCTTCGTTATTCAGTTGGTGTTCCAGGAAAGTCTTCCAAATAAATGAATATCTAGAATGATGAAAACATAACCCTTTAAATCCCATTACAAAACAATGTAATCATTTTGTTGAAACTGTGGCTGAGATGTATAATTCGCCTCTCTGCTCAAATCACCATACAGAATACAATTTACCCTTTTCTTGGTAACACGGGGTCCTTATGATGAGCTTCACGCTGATGCTCTGAATGTCTCAAGGCCACTGAGGACTTCGGACTTTAGATTGGACTCACAGAATTCTTCCCACCCACTAGTCTATGCTAGTTGCCAGTTTTTAGCATCTCTTCCCTATGTGGTAAGTCCAATGGTATGCGGGGCAGCCTCTATACTAAATGACCTAAGACTCTACTGCTCCAATTACTGAATCGGTTTCTTCCTTTCTCCCTGGGCTGGTTTCCTAGACATCCTTTGCTCACTCTCTGTCTGTAACCTAACATGAAGTAAAGATAGATGGGGGAAAATTAGTTTTAGTCATTTTACGGCATATTGACTCACAAAGGGAAAATGTGGTTCTACTCTACTTAGTAGCAAAACGTATGAGATTCATGCATGGGCTGTGTTCTTATCTAAAGATACAAAATATTAAACAATGAAAATGACATTCTACCTGATCGATAAGGTAATGGGCTCCCTTGGTATTATCACCTTAACTTCTTTCAACTCTGATTTTCCCTTTATACTTGCCCTTGCTCAGACTGACCATGCTCAGCCTGGATCACCTTCCAATTTTTCACCTTCCTACTTCATTGCTGGAGCAAAAGCCCTAAAGAAACCGTGCTTATTTGCAGTCGAAAGTAAGATGTACACACACACACAAACACACACACACACACACACACCAGCATTTTTATAAAACATTTTACCTGTTTAGACACAAAATCTTCCACCATTTCTTCTTGCCCATTTTTTGCTTCTTGCAGAAAGGAGAGACAGGAGAGGTTGGATGAAATGAGTTAAAGCATTTCCTCCCTTGAGAATTTGCTTGCTCAATAACTTAAGCTCTCACTACTACACCTAACACTCCCTTCGGTTAAAAAGTCTTAGGTACAAGATACAACCACACTCAGTGTGGATGTGTCCCCAAGCTTAACACAGATAACCTGGATACCTCAAGGGGAGTTTTTCCACACATCTGAAATTAGTAGGCATGGATAAATGACCCCTCTTATTTCAGAAAGAAAGAGAATTCTGGATTTGTTGTTTGGCTTTGCTTTGTTTCTGTCTCCTTATTTAAAAGGGATGAATCCTGCACTCAGCATTTAGAAAAATTTCTTACTTGCTTAGGAGTGTCTGGACATAATGAAAAAAAACCAGAGACAGAGAGTTAGATGAAAATCCTGCATGCATTAATGACTGAACATGAGAAAGATAATCCAACTAGAAGGACAACGTGAATCTCAAGAAGGAGGCAGCATGAGTGAGTATAGAGAAGGCTAGATAACCAAAAAGAATGAGTTACCAACCTAGACTAAAGCTAGAGATGTATCACTCATTCCTAAAGTAATAGAAATAGCTGCTGTTCAAAGAACAAGCTGTCCTTATATGATGTGTTTGTTTCCCATATGACTGATAAGCAGATGCCTCCAACTCTAAGTTCTCTAGCTTTCCGGGGTTACTCTTCCTGTAGTTTATATCTTAAATAGCTCAAACCTCCATCCTCCTTCATAATCTCCTGAGGTTTTTACGCATGTCACAAGTATTGTGTGAATTACTAGAGTCAGATATTCTCATAGTCACCTCCTCTTCTTTTTTGTAACAAAACCAACAACCTAAAATTGAGTATTACACATCTGTTTTTAAAGTCCTTCAACCAATCTCTACTCTTGCTTCCCCACCACCATGAAAATTTCTCTCTGAACCCCACTTCCCAACACATTGTTGTATCACCCACTATAAGCATCCTTCAACTTCCCTTTTTTTTTAGTGTCCCTCATCTCTATCTTCCAGGTTACCTAGTAACCTCTAGATTCTCTTTAACATAAAGTTATTCAGTGCTTAGCTTTTCCTTCTACTACATAATCATAACTGCACACTGAGAAGCATACAGCATACCAATGTCCAGTCCCCACCCTACACCAAATGGACTATAATATCTGTGAGAGAGGTCAGACTACCATAATATTTTCATAGCTCCTCAGGTGATTCTAATACACAGCTCGAGTTGAAAACTTCTAGCCCAGTGCTTCTTGAGCTTTAATGTGCATAGAAACCACTGGGGGATCTTGTTAAAATGCAGACTCTGATTGAGCAGACTTGAGGTGGGGCCCAAGATTCTGCATTTCTAATAAGAACCTGGTACTGCACTTTGAGAAGCAAGATCCTAGAAGCATGTTTTCCAACTTTGCTGTACACTAGAATCACCTGGGAGCTTTAAAAACTGATGCCTGGGTCCTAGTCCCAGACTTCAAGATTTTTAAAGTTTCTCAGGTGTTCCTAGATCTCTGGTTTAGACCATGAATACAGGAAGACTGAACCAGTCATATCCGTCATCTCTGTCATATCTGTCATACCCCCTGATGGGCTCTTTCTAAAATTGGTACTTAAATAAGGACACCAAGGTCTGACCTTGGGGGAGTCCATGAGTTATTCACTGCATGGGGGTCCCATTTGATGTCAAGATAACTACTGGTGCATTTATATGGAGAGTCAGTGGCTGACTACATCATCAACTTTATATGCAAACACTTGTGTTTAAATTCTCTCTTCAGGAGCACCAGGGCTCAGTCGGTTGTATATCCGATTCTTAGTTACAGCTCAGGTCATGATCTCAGGGTCATGAAACAGAGCCCTGAATTGGGTTCCACGATCAGTGGAGAGTCTGCTTGAGGTTCTTTCTGTCTTTCTCCCTCTGGCCCTCCCCCACTCATGCTCATTTGCTTGCTGGCTCTCTTTAAAAATAAATAAATAAAATCTTTTAATAAATAAATACTCTCTTCAAAGTATTAATTGTATGACCTTGTGCAAATTTATTAATTTCTGGGCCAATTTTTTTCCCATCTATAAAAATAGAATAATTACACACACATTACATTACACACACATGCACACACATCATAGATAGATACATGAATTTAAGAGAAATATATACATTAAATTGTTGTCTGTCCCTAACCCTGTGCTCAAGAAAAATTAGCATCCTTCCTTTGCATATTATATACCCCAGTCAGTTTGCAATTATAGTTGGCTGGTAAGATTTTTCAAAATGTCTCTACTGTCAGAGCTTGATTTTATACCTAATTTAAAGGCACACTACAAAGAAGAGCAGTATACCAGATGCTATAGAGAGATGTGAGGGGAGTAGATATGTTTTCCATATTTGAAAAGCATATCACTTACTGTCAGAGAGGATAAATATAAATATGTAAGTATATAAAAACACATACTAAAACACACAGCTAGTTTCAGCTTTGCAAAGAATCAGACAGGAGGGTGATACTGTTGCTGAGAGACCAGGCCCTGGGGCCATCTATCTGTGAAAGCTGTATAAAAATGATGAGTTTGTATAGAATTTTTAAGATACAGAGGGAGAGCCTTGGTGTGACAGAAAAGGGTGAGAGGGCAGCTGGAACAAAGAAGACTACTATTTAAGCAGTGTCATTGGCAGTGTTCCGTGGCAATACAATCCCATCAAGAAAACGTTACAGATCAGGATTTGGGGACCTACATTTTAAAATGACTGAATTATAAAATGAGTATGATTTTTAACACTCAAGTTTCAAAGGTACCATGGGATTCTCCTTTCTCTTCTCTGACAATTATGTAGTGTTATATACAAAAGAGACATAGTTTAAGAGATTTAAAGAGTATCCTATTACCTTGAAGATTAGCCTGATTTGCAATTGCCTTTCTGTTGTGTGTTCCTTCTGTAGAAACTGGAGACCTTTGAATAGTTTGCACTTCAGAGTACTTTTAAGTCTTTTCCTAAAGTGAAATGTGTTTGTCATGTGTATTTGGCAGGAAGGACAGGAAAGCAGATAAAAGCTTTTATTATACTTGATACTCTGACAATTTGAATTTCATTCACCTATAATGAGATGGCTAAATTTACAATAAATAATAACTGTACCATCATGATCAACAGGGCTCCATGCTTGTGTAACCAGATGACATAAATGTATGTACCAGAAAGTTAGTAGACTTACTACATGTTAACAATGTTGAACAGATCAAATATCCTTTAAGATTAGAGGTAAATGGATGTTGTGATATGAGATAGCTGGGCTGGCCAGAAGGTTTTCCAGCAGTGCTCAGAGCTATTCTGAGCTCAGCTGTCTTTTTAGACGTTTTCATCTTCCTTTTAAAAAAATCATCTATCAAAGGCACTTGAAAACAAGAATTATTGTAAATCTAACTCTTGTACTACACTGTTGCTACTCTAAAAAGGTCCTGAATCATTCTTCGTACTTCTTAGATATAGATGTGTCTCCTCTATTGGAAAAGGCATAAGACTTTTCAGTTCGGAAGCACCTCAAAAGCTAAGTGCTATGAACAGAACAACTGGATCGACTGGGTATCCTGCCTGAGTCCTTATGGCTTTACTATCTGTTTTCGATTCTATACTCAAGGTGTGGTGGCTCAATACTTAAGTTCCATGTAATCTCATACTGGGTAAATAATAATAAAATGCTGGAAAATCTCTAATACTTGAACCCATCATTTTGTTGATGTTGCAGGGCAGCAACAAACTAACCTGAAACCTTAGGAAATGCCCTCCAAAGACAGACAGAAAGCAAGAACTTGATAACCTCAGGTAGATGCTGCTAGACACATGTAGTAAGAATTATACTGAAATATTTAAAGAATTGCTACAGGATGAATATGGGCTAGCCAGAGAATACAGAACCTCTGGGGGCTAGAAACATAGGAAGATCTTGCACCCAGTTGCAATTCCAGTCTCTACATATCTTCCAGATGCTTACAAAAACACTGGTGAGAGTAAAAATAAAGCATCCCTTGAGATGCAGTCCTGGAAAGGAAACAGTCTGCTGGAAAAGCACAAAACCCCATTTGGATCCCTTTCTCCTATCTCTCCTAGAATCAAAGGGCTTAAAACTATTGAAAAAGGGAGGGAGGGAAACCTCTTTCCCTTCCTTTAGGGCATTGTTGAAAACCCATTCTTGCTAAAAGATTGGAATAGGAAAAAGTTCTCTACCCTTCCGTGAGGGGCAGAAAAAAAGTGCTGGTCCCAGACCAATAAAGGATCTTTCCTACTGAGTGAGAGACATCATGAGAAGACCCATGAGACTCCCATGACCCAGAACACAATGCCTGTTTAAACTAAATCTTAATCAGAACAACAGAAAATACTCACCACCACCACCACCACGACCACCATCCTTGCCATGATGCAACTAAAGTTGAGCAACAAGAAACAGCAGAGTACTTTTGGGAAAGGAACAAGATCATGGAGAGAGGCTCTCTCAAAGATAAGGTTTAAAACAGAGGGTGGAGCAGCCATTGGGAAAACTTTCTGGCAAAATAACAATGATTCAGTCCCCACCCTGAATATAAAAATATACTAAAGGATTTGAAGTTGTTATTACAGAGAAAACCACAGCAACAACAAAATGCAAATGGAGCTCAATTCCTTTAACGGACTTAACCCCCCTCTATACTAAAAGCCTATTAGAAAAAAAGAAGAAGAAGAAGAAGAGGTTGTTACATCATTTTCAGGCACAAAAGGCAAAAAAATTATTTAACTCAGTTTTTGTTATCTCTTTTTTTAAAGATTTTATTTATTTATTTGAGAGAGAGAGAGAGAGAGTGCACAAGTAGGGCAAAGGGGAGAGGCAGGGGGAAAGGGAGAAATTGCTGGAAGCCTCATGCGGGGTTCTATCCCAGGACCCTGAGATCATGATCTGAACAGAAGGCAGACACTTAACTGACTAAGCCACCCAGACACCCCATAGTTTTTGCTATCCTACACAAGATGTCCATATGCCAAGAAAAACTTAAAAGCATCCAAAAAAGCAAATAAAAAACAATACATTGTCAAAAATAAAGCAATAAACATAACCAATCTTAGATATGATATAGATGTTGGAAACACACATTAGAAATAAGAAAATAACAATGATTAATATATAAAAAGCTCTAGTAAAAAAAAGTAGACAACATGCAAATTCAGATAATAATTTCAATGGAGAAACTGAACCCATAACAAAAAAATCAAATGAACATGCCAGATGTTAACACAGATGAATATGGCTTCAGTGGGCTCAAAAACAGACCTGACTCAGCAGAAACAGAATAAGTGAAATTTAAGATAAGTCAAATGAAATTAACAAAATAAAACACAAAAATTGGTGAAAAAAAGTGAACAGTGCACCCAAGAGCCACGGCATAATATCAAACAATCCATATGTATAATCAAAATTCCAGAAGACAGAGATAACAAAGCAGGGAAATAACTTACAGAAATAATGGTTGAGAAGCTTCCCAAATTGATGACAGACATCAAACTACAGATCCAAGAAGTTCAGTGATCACAAAGGAAGTTAAATATAAAAACACTAGATATAACTAGATATATATTGAAACTGTTGAAAACCAAAGACAAAAAGAGGAAACATTAAACACAGCCAGAGGTGGTAAAAAAAATTAAGAATTAATTGCAGCAACTTCTCATCAGAAACAATACAAAAAAGAAAGAAGTGAGTGGCATCTTAAATGTGCTGAAGGAAAAACTCTTAAGCCACAATTTTATACCCAGTGTAATTCCTGTCAAATAAAGAAGAAATAAAACTTTCTTCAGGTAAATAAACACACAGAGAATTCATGGCCAGGAGACCTACACGTACCAAGTTCTTTGGGGAGAAGGTATATGACACCAATCAGAAATTTGGATCTACAGAAACAAATGAGCACTAGGAATTCAATAATGAATGAAAATACAAAATTCATTTTTTCATTTTTTTAAATTGTTCTACATGATAACTGACTACCTAAAGCATACAACTGTATTTTTGTGTTTATAGCATATGTAAAAGTGAAATGTATGACAGCAATAACACAATGAGAGGGAGAGATTGGAAATACACTGTTGTAAGGTCCTTATACTACATATAAAGTGCTATAATACAGATTCTCACTATTTAAAGGTGATTACTGTAAATGTAGGGGAAACCATTAAAAATTTTTAGGAAGAAGAAAAAATAATAAATCAAATGTTTAAAAATGAAATTATAAAAAATTCTCAGTCCAAAATAAAACAGAAAATAGAAAAAATAAGTAGAAAATAATAAACAGAAACAACTGAAAAAATGATAGATTTTAGTCCAACCATTTAAATAATTTCATTAAGTGTAAAAAGTCCAAGAACATCAATGTAAAAGACAATTGTCATATTGGGTAAAAGAATTCAACACAAGTATATGCTATCTACAAGATGCCCACTTCAGATATAAAGCCATATATGGACTAAAAGTGAAAGGACAGAAAAAGATATAGCTTGCAAACATTAAAGAGAGTCAGAGTACTTATATTAACATCAGACAAAGCAGACATGAGAACAAAGAATATCATGAGATGAAGAACATTAATAATAAAGGGGTTGATTCTGCAAAAAGATATAATAATTTAAAATGTTTATGCACTTAACATAGCTTAAAATACATAAGGCAAAAACTAATACAAATAAAAGGAGAAATAAATGAATTCACAGTTATAGTTGGAGATTTCAAAACACTCTTTCACTAATTAAAAGAACAAGTAGGCAAAGAATCAATAAAAATATAGAAGACCTCTCAACCAACTTTACCCCATTTATATTTGTGCAATTTATTACCAAATAACAGCAGAATATACATAATCTTCAAAAGCATGTGGAACATGAATCAAGATAGGCTATATTCTGCTTAACTTAACAAATACAAAAGAACTGAAATTACATAAATGAGATCCTTAAAACTCACATATAATCAAAGATATGCAATTAAAAATAAAGATAACTTTCTACTGACTCAGAAAGAAATTTTTTTAATACAAAATACAATTTTGGAAAAGACTGCTAGCATAGACACATTCACACACAGCTAATGGGAGAGTACTCTGAATCAATCATTTAAGAAAATATGAGACAATTTATTACAAACATTAAATTCTGAATAATCTGACTCAGAAATTCACCTTATAAAAATTAATGCTAAATAAATCATTAAAAATCTGTGCCAAGATATTAAAATTTTCTTGCACTATCATTTATAATATTAAAGTTAGAAATAATTTAATTATGTATTGATACACTAACCTATAACAAACAACTCTCTATTCAGTAGCACTGTGTACCCAAACTGCTCTAGACACTGAACAATGGGAAATAAGACAATCAAGTTTCTTATTTCCGTAAGTAGTAAGGGAGACAAAAAATAAAAAAGTACACAATATAATTTCAGTAACAATAAGAAAATTTATTAATTTGCCAAGTGTTTTTTGGTATATTTATACAACTCCAGGCTATGTAGCCATTAAAATCAAATTACAAGAAAAAAAATATTGACGTGGGAAAATGTTTCCAATACATTGCAATCTGTAATATGCTCTGAGACATATATATAAAATGAATAGTATGATGTTTATCACAGAAAAAAAACTACAGTACCAGAAAAATAATGCAAGATTATAGTTTAAAATGTTAATAACAAGGGTGCCTGGCTGGCTCAGTGGGTTGGGCCTCTGCCTTCGGCTCAGGTCATGATCCCAGGGTCCTGGGATCGAGCCCTGCATCGGGCTCTCTGCTCAGCAGGGAGCCTGCTTCCCCCTCTCCCTCTGCCTGCCTCTCTCCCTACTTGTGATCTCCCTCTCTGTCAGATAAATAAATATAATCTTTTTTAAAAAAAAGTTAATAACTTTTTTCTATTTTTTTCCTTTGAACTCTTTGTTTTCCAAGTTTTCTAAACTATCATAATTACTTTTGTAATCAGAAAATAACATGTTCTTAAAAATGACTTCTAATCCATGCAAGAAAGTAAAATAATGAAACAGTGGAAGAGAACATTTCTGGGCTAGTGGTCCTTTGTTTGTACTTCTTTGTTTATATTTTAGAAAATTTCATCGTTTCTCGGCCTTTTGGCTAAGATCAAGTGTAGTATCTGTTCTTATCAGTATATTTTAGAAAATTTCATAAAATGTATAGGTCTAGGAGAAAATAAATGCAAAAGGAGGTAGTTAAACACACACACACACACACACACACACAATGTAAGAGAGAGTGTTTAAACAAAGTCCAAAAAAAGATGGCAGTTATGAGATTCTAGACAGAGGAAACTGACTAGCCCTAAAGGAGGAGGGACACATTTTCCTTTGAAATAGGAAAAATTAGAAGTTAATAAAACTGCAAAGACAGTTTAGATGATGTATAAAAGCACAAAGATAGCTTAAAAGAAAACAAAGTTGGTATATTTCATAATATATATGTACCATTTCCTTAATTAAGAAGTAATTAATTATGTCTGCTCACAGTTAAGCGATCAGGGATGTGTATACAAGCTCGAAAGGGCAAAAAAAGATTTGCAAGGTGAAATGAGATAACTTGAGTCTACTTGGGTGAATAAGGAACAATTGAGTAACTATAAAACATAACTACATTCAGAGAAAACCAGTAATAGGGAGACCAGCCAACACGGTTATGTGATTCTCTCCAGAATTGCTTTGCAGTATGGAAACAGGAGCAAAATTAAAATTAAAAATAAATAGTTCTCTCCATTAATGCTTGCAAACATTTTAAATTCCATAGGTGAGTCATACCACAGGAAAGAAAGTAACATCTTTAATTCAGTATTTCACATTTTGGAAAAGCACAGAAATGGACTGTTCTCTGGACAGGATTTTTTTTTTTTTTTAAGATTTTATTTATTTATTTGACAGACAGAGATCACAAGTAGGCAGAGAGGCAGGCAGAGAGAGAGGAAGATGCAGGCTCCCCATTGAGCAGAGAGCACGATGCGGGGCTCAATTCCATGACCCTGAGATCATGACTTGAGCAGAAGGTAGAGGCTTAACCCACTGAACCACCCAGGGACCCCCAGGATTCTTTTATTAGTGGTTTAATTCATCTTTTCCTTAAAAAAGAAAAAACAACAACCTTTTCTCACGTTTGTGAATCGGTTTATTAAAGTGTTAAAATGAGGAGGTCACATATCTGAGACATATCTGAATTCAAATGGGTTGACTAACTCCAGGTGATAATAGTAGAGCCAATGTTTTGCATTTCACCATCATATCTTCATCTTTTAAATTCAAAATTTTTCCTTATCTATGGTTAGAAAAACAAGATAGAAAAAATATATTCCCTTCACATTACCTCAAAAGACCTCTGATTAGCATAAAACCAATTACATCAAATGGCAATGTGCTACTTTGATTCTTCTGGCTTCTACAATGCTATATTACATCATGATCATGATAGACATCACACCCTTTATCAAACCCTATTATAGCTTTCTGTTTGGAATCTTCCACTTCTTCCTTATGTCTTCAAGTTCTAAATTGTTAGCCTGGTATCATCTTCCTTATCCAAAGTTACTTTATCCTTTGGCCACTTAAAAAAAAAAAAAAAAAAAAAAGCCAAAACTGTATTTTGTTCACCATGGCACAAAACTTGACACGTGGAAAACTTTAATTTTTTGTAAACAATTTTCAGTGTTCATGAAAAGTGTTTTTGGTGCAGAAGACCAATATAAGCTGGTCTTCTCTTATTGGTGTCTATGGCTCACATACATTTAGCTGATTAAGTCTTTGCTTGGACTTCTTTCTGGCTCTGTGCAAAAGTGGTGATTAAAAAGAACAGCCAAGAGAAGCACTTCTAGCATGGGAGAATGGGAGAGTAAGTACCTCTGAAAATTTACTCCTCCACAAAAGCACCTCTGAAAAAGTGGGAACATGGGCAAAAATTGTAAATATCAACTTTTTTGTAACTATGTAAATAACCAAAGGCTTTCAACAATCTGAGCAATGTTACTTCAAGAAAAATGACTAAATCTCAAGAACAGTAAATTTTGTGACACTTGAATTTGTGTTATTCCTATTCTTCTCTCCCATCTGCATGATAGGTCTTTAAACTAGTGAGTAGTCTTAGAACCTACGAAAACCAGCAGAATAACAGCCCCTGGAGGGAACAAAATGGGTCTGGAGTTGTCAAAAAAGCCTCACCCCAGAACACTGTTCATATATTAGATTTATTTGTCAGCTCCCTGGAAGAATCCCATTCACAGAGCTTATCTTTATAAGATATAATTTAAAATTTCTGCAGTGAGGAAATATCCATATCACCTGGATATTTGTCAAAAATAAAAGTCTTAGAAGAAAATTACATGAAAATAGTCTGTCAACCAAAAAATAACTTAGAGAAATTAAATTCCTAGAAAGATACAACCCATAAAAACTGATTCAAGGAGAAACAAAACTCTGAGTAGACATATAACAAGCAAAGACATTGAATAGTACTATATACATGCTAAGACCTATGATTTTACTCATAAGTGGAATCTAAAAAACAAAATAAACAAACAAAACAAAACAGAACTAATAGATACAAAGACTGGATTGGTGGTTACCAGAGAGAAGGGTAATTAAAGAGTGAGCAAAATTTGGTAAAGGGGGTCAAGAGGTACAAAAGTTCAATTATAAAATAAATAAGTCATGGGAATGCAATGTATAGCATGGTGATTATAGGCAATAATATTGATTCAAGTATTTTAAAGTTGCTAAGAGAATTAATATTAAAATTTCTCATCACAAGAAAAAAAAATGTGAAACTTTGTAAGGAGACAGATGGTTACTAGTCTTACTGTGATCATGTCACAGTGTATACAAATATCTAATTCTTGTGTTGTATACCTGGGACCAAAAAGCCCACACCTAGTTAGATAACTTCAGTGATAAATTCTATCCAACAATTAAAGAAAAATTAATGCCAATTCTTACAAAGCTTTCAAAAAATATGAGAAAACTTCTCCCCCCAAAATAACTCATTTTATAAAATCAAAACTAGGATATCAAGGTTGTAATGAGCACTGGGTGTTATACGCAGCTAATGAATCACTGAATGCTATATCAAAAACTTATGATGTACTATATGCTGGGTAACAGAATATAATAAACAATATAATAAATAAGTAAACAAGTAAATGCTGATTTCATGCTCCTCCCAAATATATATAAATGTCAAAACTAGATGAAGATGTCAGTTAAGGAAAACTACAGACCAATATTGTTGATGAATACAGATGCAAAAATCTTCAATAAAATACTAGCAAATGAATACAGCAATATTTAAAAAAAAAAAAAAATCACACCACATGGCAAAGCAGTATTTATTCCAGGAATGCAAAGTCAGTTTAACATACAAATGGCATGAGATTAATTAATAAAATGAAGAACAAAACCACATGATTATCTCAATAAACAGAGGAAAATTTTTGATAAAACCCAACCACTTTCCTAAGAAAAAACACTAAACAAAACAGAATACATGAAACCTCTTAAACCTTTTGAAGGACACCTACAGGAAACCCATAGGTAACATCATATTTAGTAGTGAAAAGCTGAATGTTATCCCCCTAAAGTAAGGAACAGTACAAAGATATCTGCTCTCACAAGTTATATTCAACATTGAAAGTTTTATTCAGGACAAACAGACAAATAAAACAAATAAAGGACTCTCAGACTTGGATAGAAGCAGCAAAACTATCCTTGTTTTGAAAATCATATTCATATGATCTTGTATATAGACTATCATAAAGAATCCACAATAAATTAGAATAAAACAAGTTGAGCAAACTTGGAGAAAACAAGATTAAAAGTAAAAGATCACTTGAGTTCTACCCATTAGCAATGAACAGTTTAAAAACAAAATTAAGAAAACAATTCCAATGACAATAGCATCACATGAACACACACAAATAACAATATATATAACAAAGGAAATTAAATACATGTACCTGAAAACTATAAAGTAGTACTGAAAGAAATTTTTTTTAAAAAAATCTACCAAGGTGGAAAAACATCTCATTTTTCAGGGATTGAAAGACAATTATTAGTGAGATAATAATACTTCCCTAATCAACCTACAGATTCAATGTAATCCCTAATCAAATCCTACCTGGCTTTTTTTGTAAAAATTGACAGGTTGATCTTATATTTTTATATAAAGGACCTGAAACAGCCAAAATTATCTTAAAGAAAAACAAAGTTGGAGGTCCCATATTTCACTAAGCTATAGGGATCAAAACTGTGTCATACTGGCTTAAAGACATGCATCTAAAAAAAAAAACAACACACACACTTTTGATCAATTGATTTTTACAAAAGCATGCTAGACACTGTAATGGGTGCAAAGAACAATCTTTTCAAAAAATGGTGCTAAGACAGCTGGATATCTACATTGAGGAAATCAATTTGGATCCCTAACTCACACCATATACAAAAATGAACTCAAAATAGAGCACAGACTTAAACATAAGTGCTGAAACTGTAAGACTCTTGGAAGGAAATGGGGATAGATTTTTGTGATCTTGGGTAAGGAAGAGTTTCTTAAATACTGACAACAAAAACAGAAACAACAAGGGAAAAATAAATTGAGCTTCATCAAAATTAAAAACTCTTATGTTTTAATTAACAACATCAAAAAAGTGGTAACTGGACCCAAAAATGAGAGGAAATATTTATAGATTTATAAATTATTATAGAAATATTTATAGATTTATTATATTTAATAAGGGATTTGTATTCAAAATACAAAAAAAATCTTAACTCAATAATGAAGATACAAATACCTCAACTGAAAAATAGGTAAAGGAACTGATGCCTTGAAAAAACATATATATATATATGGCCAATAAACACATGAGAAGATGCTCAAGATGTTCAATATCATTGTAACCATCAGGGAATGTCAAATCAAACCTGCAACAATACCACTTTGTATCCACTAAAATGAGTCAAAAAAAAAAAAAAAGATGATAACAAGTGTTACCAAGAATATGGAAAAATCGGGGCATCTGGGTAGCTCAGCTGTTAAGTGTCTGCCTTTGGCTCAAGTCATGATCCTGGGGTCTTGGGATCTAGTCCCACATCAGGCTCCCTGCTCTGTGGGAAGCCTGCTTCTCCCTCTCCCACTACCCCTGCTTGTGTTCCCTCTCTAGCTATGTTTCTTTCTGTCAAATAAATAAATAAAATCTTTAAAAAAAAAAAGAATATGGAAAAATTGAAACCCTCATACATTGCTGGTAGAATTATAAAATGGTAGAGCCACTTTGGAGAGCTGTTCCTCAAAAGGTTAATGATACAGTTGTCATAGGACACAGCAATTCCACTCTCAGTTACACATCCAAGAAAAATCATAACATATGTTCATGCAATAACTTGTACACAAATGTCAACAAAAAGCATTATTCAAAATCATCAAAAAGTAGAAATAATTCAAATGTTTATCATGTGATAATTATCACATGGTATTTGTACAAACAAATTTGGGATATCCATACAATGGAATACTATTCAGCCATTAAAAGAACTACTAAATACTGCAACATGAATAAATCTTTAAAAGATGCTATGATAAGGAAGCCACACAGAAAAGACCACATATTGTATTATTCCATTTAAATGAAATGTCCAGATTAGCCAAACCATAGAGACAGAAAGTAAACTAATAACCATCAGGAACTAGAAGGGGAAGTAGTGTACAACAACTAACAAAACAGGGTTTTTATTAGTGCAATAAAAGTATTCCATGAATAGATATCATATGGTTGCACAACTCTGAATATACTCAACCTCACCGAACTGCACACTTTAAAATGATACATTTTATAATATGGTTATTATATATCGATTAAATTGTTTTTTAAAAAAGAAGAAGATCCAAGTATCTCAGATAGTTAAGAGTCAAAGGAAGAGGTGACAGCTTGGGTGATGGGATCATGATAAATCTGGCTGAAGGTCTATCTTTTCAGAACCTCACTAATTAAGACATGGAGATGGTACAGAGTGACAAGAGACAAAACTATGAGCATAGGCTGAGGATACTTAAAGGACTTGAACAGTGTTATGTATGTGGTATAGAGCTCAAGAAAGAGTTCTAGTGAGCAGGTGATGGTGACCTGATTTCATAAATATCATCATGAGGATAAATCAATAATAAAATAGAGCACCAAGCACACAGACAGTACACTGGAAAACAACATAAAGGAATTAAAATACATGTCCTCTGGCTTTACAATTCTTTAATAACAACAAAGAAAAAAGTGCAGCCATATTGAAAAAAATTTTTTAAAGCTTTCTTTTCAATGCAATAAATCTTAGATCAGCAGGAATTGGAATCAACAAACTATTTTAAAAGCCACACACAACACATGAACTCAAACTAGGACTTAAAGGGTGAATGGGATTATGACAAACTGAGGAGAGGAATTACCAGAGGTCAAAGTATGAGAAGTTCAAATGCCTATGCCAAACCACAACAAATCTGGATATAGTCAGGCACAAAGATAATTTCTTACCTCCAGCCCTACCCCATTCAAAACTACAAGGTCATCAGAGTAATATTACTAAAATGGCTTTATCTTTTTTTTAAAAAAAAATTTTATTTATTTATTTGACAGAGAGAAATCACAAGTAGTCGGAGAGGCAGGCAGAGAGAGAGAGAGGAGGAAGCTCTCTGCTGAGCAGAGAGCCCCATGCGGGACTGGATCCCAGGACCCTGAGATCATGACCTGAGCCGAAGGCAGCGGCTTAACCCACTGAGCCACCCAGGCGCCCCCTAAAATGGCTTTATCTTGGCTTTGATGTCTCCATTATAAAGTTCACTTACCTGATTAGGAATCATGGCATACCCAAGTCTTTAAAGACTTCCAATTTTCATCTTTCAGCTCTTCACCCCCAGCAAACCTTGCCCCTAATCCAGCTCCTATCCCAACCAACCCTCTTTCCAGGAACACTCAAATAAATACTCAGCAATCTCCAAATCTGTTGGTTTTTTTTTTTTTTTCACATGCCTCTGTCACTGCCTTGGTGTTCATGTTTAACTATCTAAAATACTCTGCCCATCAACATGCTGCTTATTCTCTAATGTCAAGCGGAGTTAACACCTTCATCAAGTCTTCCTGAGCCTTCCTCTATTTGTTTATGCTCAGATAGTAATAGGCCTCTCAAGGCTGTTTCCACAACATTTCCTGCAAACTGCTTTGCTATTTCTTCTTCAGCTCCCTTCACTTTATCTCCAATACTTGCCGTTGGAGCATCCAAAGGCTGAGATCTCTGGCCTCTTCTCCACTCACTCCCTTAGTAACATGCATAGCATGTT
This sequence comes from Mustela nivalis, assembly GCF_964662115.1. Taxonomy (NCBI): domain Eukaryota; kingdom Metazoa; phylum Chordata; class Mammalia; order Carnivora; family Mustelidae; genus Mustela; species Mustela nivalis. The sequence continues at coordinate 57,145,926 of NC_139020.1, forward strand.
AGATGATGATGATAATATAATTTGTTGCCTCACTCGCCTCCAGGTCCTTACTAAAATGATGTGCTATTTTAAAGCTGCATTTCTAATAGGCGATCTCAACTCTCCCTACTCAACTTTTCCTATTTATTTGTTCTCCATCACACTCATTGCCTTTTAACATACTCTGTATTTGACCTATTTATGGTTCATCATCTGCCTTGTCCATGAGAAAGTATTTCACTGGGAAATTATACCTCAATAAAGAAGAGAAAGGAAAAAAGAAATAAAGAAAGTCTCCAAAAGGGTACAGATTTTTGCTTGTTTTGTTGATTACTGTATCCCTACCATTAAAACATTGCCTGGCACATAGAAAAAACTCGATAATTTTATGTGACAAAGCACATTGGTTATAGAAGTCAATTCCTAATGTGAGTTGAACTCATTCTCTTGGGATATAATAGGAACGTATACATGATTTCTGTCAAACTTTCACTTCACTGAATCCTCATATTCCTAACTTCCATGTTTTCTCAGGAGAGAAACAAACCATTCTATAGTTCAGTTGATAACATATTTTCAATGTGGATAACTAACAAATCAAGGAAGTTTAACTTAATCTCTTCATTTTCTCATTATGTAATTGACTTATGACACCAGTAGTGCAAAGAAGAATTTGATACAAGGTGATTGTTTATAATTAGCATAAATGGTATGGAGATACTGCCACGAAGCTGACCACACACAATCCTGCAGAACTGAAAACACCGACGGAATGACAGCCAGATACCTGATAGAGTTAACGGTGAATTAGGTTCAACCCGATACATAACAACTAAGGACAAGATGGCTGGCTGCTGGAGGAACCAGAGCCTCACCTTTAGTACTACCCAAAGACTAAGCGAAGATACGGGGCAACAATGGACTCCCTAACTATGAACTGCAGGATTTGGCAGTCTGACTGGCAGCACTGGATAACCAGACCTCCCCCACTCAAGAGCCTTCCCAGTGAAAGAAACTCTACCTGGTACAGCACAGAGGAGCAGGCCTCCTTCGGCTCAGCCTCTGAAGGGGGCGCGCTCAAGATGAACCGAAGGAGCAGAGCCAGGCATGCCCAGTTCCTCCCCTCCCTCAGATCCACCAATAAAATGAAGTCCTTTCTCCTTGCTGGGGGAGGAGCCAATGAGAAAGGCGGGTAGAGAATAACGGAAGTGTTAAGAGAAAAGACTTCCCCTGGGGAATTGGAGGACCAGTATAGAAGGATTCCTCCCAATAGGGATCCTCAGTCTTGGCACCTGGTATCGTCAGTGCCGCCTTTACAGAGAATATTTAAAAGAAGGTCTCCAGTGCCCTAAAGGATGGGTGGAAAAATGAGGGCACCCACTTTCTCTTCACCCTGAAATTTGCCTAGAGTGGAAACTGGAGGCTTCCATAGTACCAACTACTGTGATCTCAAAGATCAGTCCCAGATGGCCCCATCTTCTTTGAAATATTCTGTAAAAACAAACAAAAAAACAAATTCCATTTCCCCTACAATTAGAATTCTTTTTTTCTATAGTGATTTTAAGTTTTCTTTATTATCCACTGCTAATTTTTCTCACAGCTTCCAACAGCTCTTGTTTCACTTTTTACGTACTTGGACCTCTTTTTCAAGATGCCTCTTGGTCTTTGCTTTACCTGACTTCACTCTGACCCTGCTTAACTGGCCCTCCCGGCGGGCAGCACACCTCTCATCCTGGCACTTGGGTTGGCCATCATCTGGGGAACTGCTTTCAGTTTTCTCTAGTGTTAGATCTACTATTTCCAGATCCCATGTTTTCCACTCTTTTTCTTGAATTAACTAATTTTAGAGTCACTACCTAAAAATTAGAGAACGGGAAAGAAACTTTTAAACCTTACTTATTTGAAAGTGACAATGTATTATTCTCTCAAGTTCTTTATAATTTGTAGATAGAGTATGAAGGTTGAAAACCATTTTCATCACAGTTTTTAAGGTATTTCTCCTTCGGATAGCTGTTGAAAGATCTGATGCTATTCTTAGCCGTAATAATTTGTATGTTACCTGTTTGTTTTCTTTTGTGGAGAACTATAGAATTTTCTCATTATTCTTGTGGTCTGAATTTCATGAGGCCGTACCTTGGTTTGGATCTATCTTACTTGTTACTTTCTTTTCTTTCTTTTAATTAACTATATTAGTCTCCTAAAAGGCGCTTTCTCTCCTCCACCCACCCACCTCGGCTTGGGTTTGGAGGGGATTTGGGGGTTTTTTGAGTTGTGTGGGTTTTTTTTTTTTAAGAAAAAGAGAGAGAGAGAGTGAACATGAATGGATGGGAGGAGGGGAGAAAGAATCCCAGGCAGGCTCCATGCTCAGCACAGAGCCCAATGTGGGGCTCAGTCTCATAACCCTGAGATCGTGACCTGAGCTGAAATCAAGAGGCAGATGCTCAACCGACTGAGCTACCCAGGGACCCTTCAAATGTCACTTTCAATCTGGACATTCATAGTTTTCATTAATGGAAATTGTCTTGCATTATTTTGTTATGAAATTTTCTTCCCGTTTTTCTCTATACTATCCTTCTGGATCATCTTTTATTTAAACATTAAAACTAGTGGATCAATCCTTCATTTTTCTTGTCCTTTCTTTTAACCTTTTATTAGATTTTTTTTCTGAGATTTTATCTGAGATTTTTCCTTGATTTTATCTCTAATCAGTATAGTGGTTTTTTCCTTGATTTTATCTGAGATTTTTCCTTGATTTTATCTCTAATCAGTATAGTGATATTTTTTCAGATACCAAGTTTTTATTTTCTAAGATTTTATTCTTAATGTCCAGTCTTTTCTTTATTTAAGCATCTAGTTCTTATTTTATGATAATAGCATCATTTTGTCTCTCTAAGGGTGTTTTTGAGAGCTTTTGTCTGATTTCTGGATTGCTTCTGTTTTTTGTCAAGTTCTTTTTTTCTGTTTGTTGGAGGAATTCCCCAACTGGCAAGTGATCCTTGATGGCTCATTCATATGTTAAGGTAATGTACTTTAAGGATTATTCAAAACTCCATGAGAGGGCAAAGCTTTTTGAGAGCATACATTTCACTGTGGGGTTTGGGTGGCTAGCTAGGTTTTTTACTAGGTCGTACACAAATGTTAATAGGAATAGATATTTTCTCCATGGCTCTTCAATTTCCCCACAGAAAGATCCTAACAATTCTTGCCTCAAGGAGAAGGTGACTGCCGATTTTCTGGGATTTGAGCAGGGGATGTTTGTGGGGGAGGGTGTTCTCATCATTCATGGTACACACTTTCACTTAATCTGTTCTGCTTTGAGTTAGCTAGTTTACCCACATCAATCTTTGCCTGACATCCACAAGTCTAGAGTCCTTGGGGTTAAATTTCTTCTGAAGCCAAATTTTTAATTTCCTCTAGAGGTGGCAGAAGGCTGGGTACATGCTGCATGGGGTCAGGACGGGTACCTAGATAACTGTCTAATCCTAATTTGTATCTTTAATGAATTCATTCGTTTTTAGTCTCCATCTTACCCCTCCTCATTCAGGTTGTATAACAAAATACCATACATTGGGTGACTTATAAACAGCAGAAATGTATTGCTCATAGTTCTGGAGGCTGGGTACCAGCATGAATTCTGGAGGCAGGTGAGATTATGGTGAGAGCCATCTTCCAGGTTGGAGGCCTTGGGCCTCTCATTGTATTCTCACATGGTGGAAGAGACAGGGGAACTGTCTAGGACCTTTTTCATAAGGGCAGAAAACCCATTCATTAGGGTTTCACCCTCATGACCTGATCACCTACCAAAGACCCTACCTCTTAATACCATGAGATTTCAACAGATGAATCTGGGGAACGGGGACACAGATAGATCTTCAGACCATAATACCCTCCTTGTGATTAACTGCTATCTCTAATGTGTGAGCCTTTCTACAGTTTGACAAATGAATAGGTTTACACTTTGTTACCTCCCTCTGCTTCCTTTTAAGATTCATCCTCCCCTATACTATTAAGTGTTTCTTCCATCCACATGCTACATTTCCCCAATTTTTATCTTTCTAGTCCACTGCTGTCTTCTCTCCCATTCTTATTATCTTGTATTGTATAAATCAGTATCTTTTTTTATTCCTTCCTGTAATTGACTGGAAATTTGGGAAAGAGCAGAGAGATGAACACATTTGTTCAATCACTCATGTTTACCTGACAGGTTTCTGTGAATTTCAAAGTGCGTAAACAATACTAGTCATATGGGAGTTTATCAGGCAGTAAAGGATTTGGTTTCTGCCCTGAAATTTTTAAGAATCCAACTGCATTTTGAATTAATAGTTCAGGAATAGCCACAAGGCAGTAAAAATTAATGGTAAGATAAGAAGTAGTGTGATCATGAAGGACTGAGTGATATGTGACCTTGATCTTCATCAAAAGAATACTCTTCTTCTGGGTATTTAAGAATAAGGGAGATTGTGTCCCAGGCAGAGAGAACTCAAGAACTACATGTCTGAAAGATTAAACCAAGTCATCATGAAATAAGAATTCCAAGTTCCAATACAACTTTCATATTGATGGTTAAAGTTTATTTGCTCTATTGATCTATTCCTAAATTTCCTTCTTCTACTAATCAGCACACATAATCCTAAAATTCTCTACTTGATTTGCTGTAATAATGTAGTTTAAATTTTCCATGCAGACAGCATCTGAAATTATAAAAATTTTAGATAGTCCCCTTCTAGCATTCATATTGAAATGTTCTGTTAACACTTGCTCATTCAGCCTTATAGTCTCTTGTTTTTTTCCTTAATCTTCTGACTATAAAACAATATAAAAGGTGTATTTCTGATGGCTTTCTCCCCATTCTCCCAAAGTCCCAATAAAAATCACATAAACCCATTGAATTGGTATACAGGGATAGATATGTTTCCCTAAATCAAGAAAGAGATGCTCAGAGCTGTATTTGAGAAGATAAAAAAGCCAGGAGTTGCTATCATTTGATTTCAGACAATAAAAACATGAACAATCTTTGCCGTAGTTTCAATTTTTTAAGTTTTAGAACTTTGCAAAAACTTCCAGGGTTTCAATCACAGATTTCTAATATTTTACAGACCTGCCAAGTTAAACAGCAACAGTTGTAAGATTTATCTGCAGAACACGTGGCTAATGACCTTTAAGGCAACTTGCCTCATATGTCAACTAGAAAAAAACATGAGCTATTAACTGTTGAGATGAGTTGTTTTTCTTATTTTTGCCCATTTATGCAACTCAGTATCTGGTATAATAGATGTAACATAAGTGCATGGAGGTGTTTTTAAGGACAATTTTTCTCTTTAAAAAATGTCATTTTTGAAACTAATTATTAAGAAAATTTGAGTTTTTGGCATTTTAAACTAAAATATGTCAGTGGTCTCAAAGTAATTGGGTTGAATTTTTCTACAAATGTGTATATTGGCTTATGTTAATCTTGGCTGAACAAACTGTTACTGTGAGATTGCGTTTAAAACAACTGGTGGGATTTGTGGGAAATACATTTCAACCACTAATGATTTGCCTTAATATTACACATTTCTTCAAGCAATTCAAAGGAGTTATATTTGTTTTTATTGTAAATGTCTTATAATACCTTACAAATGCCAGACATTACTTTTAATTTATTTTTTATAATTTTTAATTTTTTTATTAACATATAATGTGTTATTAGCCCCAGGGGTACAGGTCTGTGAATCATCAGGTTTACACACTTCACAGCACTCACCATAGCACATACTTTCCCCAATGTCCATAACTCAACCACTCTCTCCCTACTCTCCTACCCCCAGCAATCCTCAGTTTGTTTTGTGAGATTAAGAGTCTCTTATGGTTCAGACATTACTTTTATTACAAAGAATTTTTACTCTTCCCATAAGAGTGATTATCAATAAAATGATTATCAATAAAATGTTACAGATAAAAAAAGACCTGAAATATATATGGATATTTTATTCACCAGTAAGAAGGTTTTGTTGGAAAATAGCTAACAACATAGTCACTTTAAGTTCTGTGTTTACGATCCATGGTTATCACCAAAAGTAAGCTAGTGTCTAGATTAACTACAGTTCACAGCGTGAAAACAGAAAGGGTTCTGGTACTCCAGAGTGCTTATTTCCAGGCTGTAGTCCCACATGGTCTACCACCTCTGAGCTGTTTTACCTGAGGCAATTTGCTTCACTTCTTCATTTGTTGATATAAGTAAAGGCACCAAATCATGGCAAATAATAAATGGAGACTGTTATTAACTTATACAACAGAAGTAGCAGTTAATGGGTCAGGACTTGCTAATCTTTGGTCAAAAAGTCAGGAACCTACCTTCCTTGAAGAAGATGCATTTAGGTGAAAAGAAATTTTGACAGACGTCTTCAGGAGAAATCTAGACAGTATATTGTAATTTTGCCTGAGAGGTTATCTTGTTTTCTTTTATTCTGTATATTTTTAAAAAATGGCTGCCTTCGCTGTTATTAAAAATATAGGACTACCAATAAATCATAGGAAATCTTCGTAACTTCTACTACTCTAAATAACAAGTTTTCTGCGTTTCTGAGGATATGTGCATCATGTTAAAAACGTTAAATGTTTTGGACAGAAGCATTTTAAGCCATATTACATACGTTCATGCCTTCTTAAATAGAGCATATATGTGAAATAAAATTTTAAATCTTTTTAATGATCCATGATCCTCTCTGTGAACAACTAATGGATCATGCTCTATTCATTCTTTCAATAACAATTTATTGAGCACCTCGATGAAAGGAGAATTCCTTTTCTTGATGAAATTATACTATGGTGTGGGAGATAGACAAGAGAATTAAAAATAATAGAGCAACTTTATAATAACTATGCTATAGATAACCACAGGTATTCAGGCGATCAGAAAGGGGGTATCTAATTCAAAGCCAGGATGTGTGCTTAGGGAGAAGGGATGGGAGAACTTTCTTCCAAACAGGAGATTTCTAAAGATAAAGAGAAGTTAGCCAGCTAGAGAAGAGGGAAGAGCACAGGAATTTTAGAAACTCAAAGAAGTTTGGTTGGGCACTATACTCCATGCAGGTGGCAGAACTGTAAGATATTTAATGATGGAGAGGTAGACACAGACCATAGGCAATAAGGAATTTTGAATGCCAAGATTAAGAGTTTGACATTTATTGTAAAGGCTATTAGGAACCATTGGAGAATTTAAGTTTAAGTGGTTATGTAATTAGCAAACAAAATAGACATCAGGACAAGAAATATTACCACAGGTATAGATGGATATTTCATAGTTTAAAAATGAATCACTCTACTAAAAAGACATAATAGCCATTAATGCATATGCACCTATGAAGAGAGGTTCAAAATACACAAAACAAAAATGAAAAGCATGAACTAGAGATAGTGTTAGATTCTAAAATTTCTCCTGAAGCTGATAGAACAATTAGGTGAAAAGAAAATAAGTATAGGGAAGATTTGGATAGTAGTTACCTACTTAAACTAATTGATTTTTATAAAATCCAACATCCAACAAAGAATATACATTCTTTACAAATTCACATAGAAAGTTCACCAAGACAGCATATGCTGGGTCTATAGCCTGCCTCACTTTTCAAGAATGCTGGCAGAACACATAACACGCCAGGATCAGAGATAAAAGACTTTATTACTCATGGTAATAGTTATAGGCATATTATCAGCATTAGTGCCAATTCACTGAGCAGCAGTTCCCACAGGGTGACACAAAACGCATCAGACGATAATGGAACACACTGTACAGTATAGGACAGGAGAGGAATCCTGAGTTTAGGGAACCCAAATATTTTTGTTAGGCAGTGAGCCTGTCTGACCTTTGCCTAGGAGGGAGATATCCTCTTTACTGTATTTATTATAGTAGACAATAAACAAGCCTGCCTTTTATTCTGGAGGGAGACATTATCTCTGATTTTCAAGACTATTTGCTATATATATAGATCTATATAGATATATATAGTTCATCTATCTATCTATATATATATCTTTGAAATATATATAGAGATCTCAATATCTATATATATATCTTTGAAAAAATAATCCAGAACAAAGGCCATCTGTACCTCTGCTCACAAGACATGTAGATTTGCAAAATCTACAGAGAGAAAAGTCTTTCAACAGGTGGTGCTAAAAAAATCTGGAGAAGTATATGAAAAAGGTAAACAGAACTTCTCCCTTCTCACAATATGCAATGATTGATTGGAGATTTTTTTTTTACTTCAGTATAAAAGCTAAACTTCCAGTGAAAATACATGAGAAATTCTTCTTAACTATGGAATAGGCAAAGATTTCTCAGGACATAGGAAGTACAAGAAATTCTGGTAATCAGACTTCATAATTAAAAGCTTCTATTTATCAAAAGACACTAAGAAAATGATTAAGCAAAACATAGATTGAGAGAAAATATTTGCAACAAATCTATCTGATAAAGGACCTGTGTGAACAGAAAAGTTATATTGTACATAGATAAAGAATTTTTAGAGGGTACCATGAAAGGACAAGGGGCAATAGAGAGGAAAGCACTGAATGAATGTTTGAAGTCTTGGGTCAGCAGTTGTAGACTGGATAGGAGAAAAAAGTAAAAAAGTGGACTTCATATATTGGAAGACAATTAAGCAGTTACTTGACTAGAGTTATAGGACTATATTTGTGAAAGTAAATACAGAAAAAGTGGAGGTAAAGAAGAAAGTAACAGAAAGAACATACTTTGAAATTTAAGATCTTAGGAAATAGTGAGATTCAACACCAAGGCACAAGTCAGCTGCCGACAATGGGCTACTGAAAAGTAGCAAAGTAATAATGGGGTAATAATATCAAATGAATGATATCAAGCATTAAGAAAGAAAGAGACCAATGAGCCAGGTGCCAAAGCTTTCCATGATTATGGAATAATCAGAAATTTAGTGGTTGAGGATTACCAGAGGAGAGTGAGGGTAACTAGTTTATAATGGCATAATGGGCACTTATTATATACTGCGCATAGTTAAGCATGCATGTTCCTATTCAATTTTCACAATACTTCTATGATAGTAAGACCTCATCCTCATACACAGATGATTAAAACCATTCACAGATGATTAAACTGAAATTCATGGAAGTTAAGTAATTCATCCCAGGTTATAGAATTTGTGAATGGCAGCCTGGATTCAGAACTGTACCTGTTTGGCTCAAAAGTTAGTGTCCTTTCTACCATAGCATACTAATAGCCAGAAAGCCTGGGCTCTAAGTGAGAAGAAATGTGAAGGAGGGGTGGTGCTGGTTAGAAGGAGGTTAGAGGGTCAGATGGTTAGAGGGTCAGATATGTGGACAATCCGCCTCTAACCTACGGGAGACTGGAGTAGGACCATAGTACTGACCTTACCCCTGAGAGAGCTCAGAAAAGACATTTAATCCTCAAAGAAGAGCAAAGAATTGGTTAATTAGGTTGAAAAGCCCTTGGATGTGTGATTTTTATGGCATAAAACAGACCTCTTAAGGAGCTGTTACTCGAAATCTCAACTGAAATTTTTCTGTTATTTGTAGAATTTTTCTTGTTCTTTTCCCTTTTTCTTTAAGCTCAAGAAGAAGCAACTCTCCCATATTCCATGATTCTTCTAACCTTGACGATGGTCATAAACCTGATAGCCAAGTTTATTAAAACCATAGGCTATATAAAACAATAAAATTATGTGCTACATAAGAGCAATTGGCTTTGAGGGGAAATCTGGAAGTCCTTCTACACTTGAGGAACAAGAGCTCTTGTTCCTATGATCTATTTTGATTTTATTTTTGGTTTCAATCTATGTTCTTAGGGGATGAGTTTGCCGGTTAATTAAATTCCAGATAGTTAAGATGTTACTGTACATAAGTGGCACAATAAAACTAATAAATATAATTTATTTAAACATTATTTAACTAACCTTTAGTAAAACGAATGATATTAAGCCAAACTTTTTCAGTTCTGATGTTTTCCTTTTGGTCTGTATATTTGGTGGTCATTTAGAAGGTAAGCTAAAGGTATTTTTAATGACCCAAAATCTAAATCTAAATTCAAACAAAATGAGTTTCTTTGGGACAACTACTGACAGTATTGTGAGATCTCTGAGATGATCTTGGAGCTATTTTTTATGCTGGACTAAAATTTACAAGGAGAGGACGGACTCAGAATGGGGACTAAGAAGGATCAGAAGAAATATACAAAATTTGGGGTCCACATATCTTGTGGTAATTTCTGAGAAACCTAACTACACTCTAATTTTCTAAAGTACTCTCTTTCTCCATAACACGGACAATTGTTACACTGTTTTAAGCTACATAATGAAAAGTCCATTGGTCTAAACTAAAGTCTTTGGGAAAGCTTATAGCAGATGCATTTCCGTAATATTTGGATTTTATATAATGAACGTATATAACTCGTGCTCAGAAAAAAAAAAGACAAAAATGCGGAAAAAAGAAAAACCAAAAACAATAACTGAGAAAAACTGTAAACAGAATTTGCTAGGTGTTCAAATTACACTGGAATAAAATTGAAGTTCTCCTAATTCAGAAAGTATGTACCAAACTAATTCTTGAAGCAAATGGTCTTTGTCACAAGGGCTAGCTCTAAACTACTGTGTGGTCCCCAGCAAACCCATCCAAGTGCCTGTTACATTCTTTTACAAATTAAAATACCTTAAAAAGGGGTGCCTGGGTGGCTCAGTGGGTTAAGCCTCTGCCTTCGGCTCAGGGCATGATCTCAGGGTCCTGGGATCAAGCCCCGCATCAGGCTCTCTGCTCAGCAGAGAGCCTGCTTCCCCCTCTGTCTCTGTCTGCCTCTCTGCCTATTTGTGATCTCTCTTTCTGTGTATCAGATAAATAAAATCTTTTTTTAAAAAATGAAAAATAAAATAAATAAAATACCTTCAAAAGAAGATCCAGGACTATCTTGAAAAACAAAAAACAAACAAACAAAAAAAACGAAGTAAGAAAGACCATTCTTGGGGCTCAGTCGTTAAGTGTCTGCCTTTGGCTCAGGTCATGATCCCAGGGTCCTGGAACAGAGCCCCACATTGGGCTCCAGCCCTGTAGTGGGCCCCTGGCTCCACAGGGGGCCTGCTTCTTCCTTTCCCACTCCCTCTGCTGTGTTCCCTCTCTAGCTGTGTTTCTCTCTGCCAATAAATAAATAAAATCTTTTTAAAAAGAAAGAAAGAAAGAAAGAAAGAACATGAAAAAGATAGAATGTGTAATCCTGCCAACTTTTGTTTTGTGAAAACTTAGACCAGAAGATAAGAGAACAGAGAGAAGGAATTCCATGGGATTTTCTTTATTTCTTTTATCCTTCTGACTGTTCCCTGGAAAACTGATATATCATCAGATTCGCACACCAGAGCTCTCATACAGGTAGCAACTGCCTTTATTTTTAGGACCATCATCACTTACAAATAAAAGAAATGTTATAACTTGCTTGTGTTTTCTTTTTGCCAGGTCCTCCAGAATATGAAGGAAATTGAGACAAGATTAAGGCATTTTATTTCTACTTTTCTTATTATAGGGCCATGTTATAATTTATAAACAAATGAAATTGTCAGTTTCTCTTAACTCATTATTTAGGAAGAAAACAGCTGTTTGAGGTGGCTGCTGCTTTAAGAAAAATTGCATCTGTACACTTTCGAGGTAATCTTGAATTCCAAGTTTGATTCAGTCATATTATCAGTTCATATTCAACATATTATCAGTTGAAATTCTGGGGAACAGTATGAGTAAATGTTACCTTTTTTCTCTCTCTCTTTTGAGTATGTGTTGTATATTAAATTTGAAGTTGAAATCTTGGCAATTCATATATGAAGTGATGGAAATTATATTGTAATCAACATATTTGAGTCTGTGTTTCCTAACTATGCAATTATGTTCACATGCAGAATATAAAGTAGAGGGCCTTCTAAGAAGCAAATTTAACCTTGAAAAGTGAATTGTCTCTTCAACTTTCTATAGCCTCTTGTGAATGTTTATAAAATTCATACAAGAATTGCTAGAGAATGTGCTGGAGAATCTAGGGAAATATTGTTTTTAAAAAATAATCTTAATATTTAACATCATCATTGTTATATTGATTTTTTTTTTAAGCCGGTTTTATAAAGCCAAATTGCCTGGACATGTTTTCCAGCGTGTAATGTTTGAAAAAAATTATTCCATTGGAAACAATGATAAATGAATTTTCCTATAATTCATCCTGGCTATAACCACTTAGTCTAGCTGTACTAGCGTAAATACCGGTGCAGGGACCAAGAGCTGGATACAAAAATCTGACCATGAAAACCATAGCAAGAAGCAGGAGTGGGCACAGGACTCCCCAAACCAGAGTCTTCCCTTCAGATGGGCAGAACAAATAACCACTCACGAGGTTTGATTTTGAATTATAGAACCTCATGGTTTATGACAAAACTAAGGACCCAAGAAATGAGTGCAGCAGAACGATAACTTAATTGCTCCTGTTCTACACCTCCTAGTCACCTTGCCGCCACTTTGGCCACGCTGAGAAGGCTCCCAGGGCTCTCTGGCTGTTGACAGTGAAGCCACCCCAAATCTCAAACACTCCTTCTTTTTTTTTTTTTTTTTTTAAATAAAGATTTTATTTATTTGTCAGAGAGAGAAAGAGCGCACACCTGCAGGGGATGGGGGAGAAGCAGGCTCCTCACTGAGCAAGAAGTATGCCATGGGACTTGATTCCCGGACCCTGGGATCATGACCTGAGCCAAAAGCTGAGGCTTAACCATCTGAGCCACCCAGGCATCCCTTAAACACTCATTCTTTTAAGATCAGAAGTTTTGAGCCAGGTAAGGCTGAAAAGACTGAAAAGATGTGCCCCCTTAAGTACCTGCTTTCTCAACCCTTCTATAAACCATGTACAAGTCCCATCAGAGCTTTGTCGTTACATGATCTCAGAGCACATGTCCTCATTTTCTTTGCACAGAGGGTTTGTGCATCAGGTGAGGCCTGCAGGGCCAGGGAGGCGGGGCAGCTCTTCTCAGTGTTCGCCTTCCCCCTCCTCGGTGTTCATCAGCGCCTACGTGCTTCCGAGGGCGTTTCTCTCCAAGCTCTTCCTTGCCTTTCTGTCAGCAGCAGACTACTGTCACTTTTTATTTGAGGTTAGGCCCCTGCTAAGGACTGGAGGTGGTTTCTGATTCTCCCGGACCAGCCCCAGGGTCAGGCAGAGTCCATGCCCCTGGGCCTTGGGGCTGGGCCCGTTCCCTGTTTCTGCCTCTCTCCCCATGGCAAACAGACCTCATCTTATTTCTGAGGCTGCAAGAGCAGCTCTCCCAGGTTGTCTGCCGGGACCGGTGTTTCCTGTGAGCATCCAGGGTAAGCCCATGGAAAACAGATTGCAGATCCCTGTGAACGTTCCCTGTGAACTGGGCTCTCAGTTATTCTAAAGTGATATCTTACCCCACACTTGGCCCACAGGAATTTGTTGACATTCCAACGGATTTCTTTCCACCTGCTTACATGAAAGCCTCCCAGCTTCTGCCTCCAGCCTTTTCTGCCTCCCAGCCTCTGCTAATGGTGGAAGTGTGTGTGTGTCCTGTCCCTCCTCAGAGGGACTTGTCGCTCTTTGAGGTTCTGTCACCTTAGCTGCTTGCAGCTTCAAGTCTCTGAAGTTCAAACTGAAGAAAAGATACACTTTTTAAGACTATCTGGATTATTCCTGTTGTTAGTATGGGGAGGGGGGCAACATTTTTTATGGTTTATTATGTCCAAACAAAATGGAAACCAGTTTCTCATTATTGTCTAAAACAAAAAATTATTAAAGCTTCCTTAAAATTTTAAAACATAGTAATAGTCTTGGGGCGCCTGGGTGGCTCAGTGGGTTAAAGCCTCTGCCTTTGGCTCGGGTCATGATCTCAGGGTCCTGGGATCGAGCCCCACATCGGGCTCTCTGCTCAGCAGGGAGCCTGCTTCTCTCTGCCTGACTCTCCGCCTACTTGTGATCTCTGTCTGTCAAATAAATAAAAATCTAAAAAAAAAAAAAAAAAAACATAGTAATAGTCTCAGTGGGAGAGAAGAAAATGAGGACCAGTATTGCCTTTGCCTACAGCAGTCCTTCTGGCTTTCTCCTCCAAGGGTTGGGGAAAAAGATCATTGCCTTAATTCGGATATGTGGCAGGTGAGCTAGGAGAGAAGGGTGTAAGAAATGTTCCCTAATGCTTCTCATACTCAGGGCTGCAGAACTCAGAGTCCTGAACACTCAGTGTTACGGCCTGAATGTTTATGTCCCACTGAAATTCACATGTTGAAGCTCTAACCTCAATGGGATAGTATTTAAAAAATGGGTCCTTAGGGAATTAATTAGGGTTAGAGGAGGTCATAAAGGTAGGAATCTCATGATGGGGTTAAACATCCTTATAAAAAGAGGTATCAGAGAGCTTGCTTCGCACCCCCACTGCAAAAACCCAGAGAAGAGGTCCAGTGCACAGCAAGATGGCAACCACCCATGAACCAAGAGAAAAGGCATCAGAATGAAACTGACCTTGTCAGCACCTTGATCTTAGATTTCCTAGCCCAGAACTGTGAGAAATAAATGTCTGTTGTTTAAACTACAGAGTCTGCAGTATTTTGTTATAACATCCTGAGCTGACTCACCCAGTACTGAGCATTCAAGAAACAGCTGAGAGATATTCCAGTGAAAACTGTTATGGTTTGGCACTGGAGTGTGGGAATCTCTAATTTAGAGAGTTTTAGTTACGAAGTGGCTTTTTACATAACACCACCATAGGCTTACATAGGCAAACCAGACCATCTGAAAGAGCTACAAAGGATGGATCTATGTGGTTTGAAGATCCAAAGTCACTCCTATGGGGTGGTCAACAAAGACAGCAGCAATATCTTCAAAAGCCTCGAACTAAAATTTCACTTACATTTTTCCAGAAAGTGTACACTAGTAGGGACTTCTCTTTCCTGTGTCTCTCCATTGCATATCTGAAGGCTTTCTTTGTAAAATTCATTCATTCATTCATTTAACACTTTTTTTTTTTTTTTAAAGAGAGGAAGGTGGGGAGGCAGGGGGAGGAGCAGAAGGAGAGACAGAGAGAGAGCCTTAAGCAGGCTCCGTGCCCAGCATGGAGCCTAATTCAGAGCTCCATTTCACAACCCTGATATTATGACCTGAGCCAAACACAAGAGTCAGATGCTCAGCCAACTGAGCCACCCAGATGCCCCTCATTTAACAAAATTTTATTGAATGATTATAACATGCCAGGCACTGTCCTGGGATGTTGGAGTATATCAGAACACAAAATGGACAAAGATGCCTATCTATAGAGTGGAGTTTTCATTCTAGTAATGGGAGTCAGAAGTAAGTACATGAAATAGAATAAGTAAAGCTGTAGATGTTGTAGATGTTGCAGGAAAAAAAGCAATTTGGATGTTAGAAAGTGGTGGGTGTGGCAAGTTACAGTGGTAGGTAGGTAGCCAATGTAGACTTCAGTGTAAAGGTGACACCTGAGCAAAGACTTGGAGGAGGTAAGGGAGTGAACCACGCAGATAATTGCCAGACTGCTCCTGACAGAGGAAACAGCTGGCAGAAAGGCCCCTGGTAGGGGCGCCTGGGTGGCTCAGTGGGTTGCGCCGCTGCCTTCGGCTCAGGTCATGATCTCGGGGTCCTGGGATCAAGTCCTGTATCGGGCTCTCTGCTCAGCTCCTTTGAGCTCTCTGCTCAGGAATTCCAAAAATATATTATAACAGATAACAAAACTTTGGCCCAACATGAAAATACTAACAAGTGAAAGTACATAATGTTAAAAAAAAAAAAGTGGGGGATATATATGTATCATTTTAAAAGATCTCCTGCTTTAAACTACTTCTCTCAGCGGGGAGCCTGCTTCCTCCTCTCTCTCTCTCTGCCTGCCTCTCTGCCTACTTGTGATCTCTCTCTGTCAAATAAATAAATAAAATCTTTAAAAAAAAAAAAAAAAGAAAGGCCCCTGGTGGGCATAAGCTCGGTGTGTCCCAAGAACAGTACAAAGGCCAAAAAAGGGGAAAGCAGTAGGAGTGGATGTTAGAGAGGCTGGAGACAGAGGTGGCAGATCATATAAGTAGCAAGGCTTACCTAGACATATTTCTAATTGGCATGCTGGATCCCCTTTCAGTTGCTGAATGTTCCCTCTCTTTTTGTACGTGGCTTTGTAATTACAGACCCTTATAATGTTCCTACTGGGAGTCACCAGAGATTGATTGAGGAGAAAGAGGCAATAGTTCAGTCCCAGATTAGTGATAACAGCAGTTAGTAGAACAATTGTTACCAGATAATTGAAGCCGTTCGAAGTCTGGAAACCTTGAAATAAATGCAGTCAGCGACTGACCTGCTAACTGCTAAATATATTAAGATCATAAACAAATAAATACAGATGATCAATAAGCTAAAAGATGAAAAATAATTCAGTCTTGTTAGTCATCACCAAGAAGGAATTTTCTACTACCAACATAGATTATTTCTATATAATCTAGTTGGATATATAAGTTTTATACTATTATCTACTGCTGTCAAAGGTAGGGAAACTGAGATTCTCCTAACATATAATGGGAAATTTACATAGGTTAGAACAATTTGGCTGAACATCAGCTGTTCCCTTACTGGTCTCTTCTCAACCACTTTTCTAGATTAACCAGCACTCACCATTCTTGCTACAAAGCACATTGACTAGCTCCCTCTGCATACTGGATGCTTGAACCTAGAGATCTTCTCTCACATTCACCTCAACAATGCTGCTTTTTCAATGTTTAATATTTCACTTAAAATCAAGGCATTGATCACCAAGAGTTAGTTATGTTTTCCCTAAATTTCTGTCAGTTCTATTCATTATTGTAATTGTTATTTAATTAAATTGTATAATCTGATTAAATAGAAACTGATTTGTTTTTCAAATGGAAGCCAAGTGCTTTGCAAAGACTCAATGAATGTAGTTTTAAAAGTGAAAAAATTGCTGTCAAATTAGATGTGGGTAAGGGTAAGTCAAATGCAAAAGAAAATTATAAGGATCTTGAAGAGCTACTTTTCAAGTGCTTAAGTTCTCTCTCCATTTTAAGCAAAGTGGAACTAGAATCCTAAGTGATTTATTCATTGTAGTTATAATTATATTGGCTAATTGAATTTAATTTAAAAAAAGGAATTCCAAAAATATATTATAACAGATAACAAAACTTTGGCCCAACATGAAAATACTGACAAGTGAAAGTACATAATGTTAAAAAAAAAAAAGTGGGGGATATATATGTATCATTTTAAAAGATCTCCTGCTTTAAACTACTTCTCTCAATTAGCTTATCACTTATATTGTGCAAAAGGGCTTCAAAAAAAAGAAAAAGTATATGTCAAAAACCATAAAGCCATATAAATGGTCATATTACCAGTCTAATAATGAGAAAACATCAGACAAATATAAACTGAGGAACATCTCTAAAAATAACTAATGGGTACTCTTCATAAGTGTCAAGGTCACAAAAAAACAATTCAGAAAATATTAAGGAGACATGAGAACTAATTACAATATAATTTTATGTATTAGCATCTGGAACAGAAAAAAGACACTAATGCTATGGTTTAATTTAATATTTACAGTGTTAACTTAGTAAATATACAATGGTTACATAAGATGGCAACATCAGAGGAAGTTGGTTAAAGGATGTACAAGAATTTCTGTACTATCTTTGCAACTCTTCTGTAAATCAGTAATTATTCAAAAATTTAAAAATCAATTTAAGTGTATAAGTAATATGCCCTTTACCCAGCTCCAGAAATTCTGTTGATAATTTATTCTAAGGAAATAACTTAAGGTGTATGCATGAAGTGGCTGGGTGGCTCAGTGCATTAAACATCTGCCTTCAGCTCAGGTCATGATCCAGTGTCCTGGGATCCAACCCCACATAGAGCTCCCTGCTCAGTGGGGAGCCTGCTTCTCCTCTTCCCTCTGCTGCTCCCCCTGCTTGTGCTCTATCTCCCTCTCTCTTCTGCTCTCTGTCAAATAAATAAATAAAACCTTAAAAAAAGAAAAAAAGATGTTTGCAAAGATTTAGCCATAAGACGTTAATAGGAAACAATTTATATGTACATAATAGGTGATTGGTTATGTATAATTAAGCATTACAATCAGTGGAATATTCTAGTTTAGAGTGATATTTTACAGGTATTTTTTAATGATATGGTGTAGGAGTGCTGACAAGACTGACTTCATCTTTGGCCCTCCCTCTTGTTCATGTTTGCTCAGTAACCTCTTCCGGGTCCCTTGGAGGTTAATACATACCTTAGAAATGCCCGCCAAAGCCCAGAATGCGGAGGAGGCTTGTTTTGACCTACGATGAATCTGCTAGAGATAACATATCTTGTCCTTCCTAGTGCACAGGTGTTGCCAACAAGATCTAATTAAGGGTTAGCTGTCAAGTAGGTCCATGCAAGCCCGTTGAGGTGCGTGGGAACTCTTTGGTCTCGCTGCCGTTCTGCGTGGCCCCTCACTCTGTAAATTCTGTGGACTGAGGTCTGGATTTTGCAGAGAATACCTACGCAGCCGCTGTGGACATCCTTCATCTGATCCCGCCCCGCCATGTAGTAAGTTACCCTGAATGAAACTCTGCAAACTGTATGGGGTGGTCTGCTTTGTTTTCCGGTCTCAGAGTGACCTCTCTGTTTGGGGAATACCTTACTCTTTCTCCTCCACCTCTAACATATGGGAAAATCCTTATAAAATTCTAGTAAATGGGGAAAAAAAAAAAAGGATTTGAAAACAGGCTATAGAGTATGAACCCATTTGCATGTATGATTATATACACACTCCTCCAGAAACACCACACGCAGAAAAATCTTTGGAACACCAAAGATGTTTCCAGGGGCTATCGTGAAATTTTGGAATCAGTCCTGCTTCGTTTTTTCCCTAATTTTAACATACACTGCATTTTATGATCTAACTATCAAACTTCAATCGTTTTCTTTCTTCCTTCCTTTTTTTAATGCTAGTGAGGAAGTGGCAATTTCTATTTTTTTCTTTTTCTTCCTCCCTCCCTCTCTTCTTATCCCTCATCTCCCCCTTCTTGCCCTTTCGTCCTTTTCTCCTTCTTCTTCGAGAGAAGCTACAGCTATTATAGACAATCTTTAAAATTGCTTGAGGGAACCATATTTGCATAAGATCAGTGGCTTCCCGAGATATGAGAGTACAGGAACTCAAACCACTTTGACCCAAAAGTCAAGATTATTGAAATCTGTTACAATAGATTACGATAACCCCCACAGAGGCCCAATGACAAGAAAAAGCCAAAAAAAAAAAAAAAAAAAAGGCACGGAAATAAAGTCACCAAGAGGGCAGAAAAAGCTGGGACAAAGTGGCGAGGAGGACAGAAGAGAATCTAAAAAGCTAGACTGAGGAACTCAGGGTAATTTTACTATGGAACTCCACTATCTTACTAGAGCAATGAAGAAGGTGTTTGGGAGAAAGACAATCCTTCTTTGAGATCTTGAAGAATAACCAGACTGATCTGTACCAGCTGATGCAAAATCTACTGGAGCATAAAGTCCACTCTAATTCTTGCTCTCTTGGACATGAGCCATTCTAAATGATTACTAGACTTCTGGTTGCCTCCACTTTGGCTGCAACACCAGCTCTAAGGCAGCAGCCCTGTGTTGGAGAAGGTAGTGGCTTTTTAATGAGCAACCAACATCTGCTGGCCGCTGTGAAGTCTGCCAGCTCAGGGGGTAGAGTTGCCAGATTTAGCGAACTAAAATACAGGATGACCAGTTAAATTTGAATTTCAGAGAAAGAATGAATACATTTTAGCATAAGTTTGTCCCAAATGTTACATGGGACCTACTTAGACTAAAATATATATATTAAAGTATATATATATATATATATTTTATCTGAAATTCATGTTTAATTGGAAATCCTGTATTTATCTTGCAATTTTATCAAGATAATGAGTCCAAATCCCCACTCTAACAAGATAAGCATATGCTACTTCTTATTTTTCTAACTTAAAATGTTACTAAAGAAAATATTATAGCAGGAGACATTTGTGTGAGAGCTCACAGCAGCTCTAATGCCTTAGCGGGTAACCATTACAAAGAAGAGAAAAGATGGCCAAAGGCAGCTGACCTCAGGCACTCTTGCAGTAAGAATGCTCCCATCACACTTGAGCTAGAAGTCTATAGATTAGATTTAAAGAAACAAGATGAAAACAGGGAGGGAGACAAACTCTAAGAGACTCTCAATCTCAGGAAACAAACCATGGGTTGCTGGAGGGGAAGGAGGTGGGAGGGATTGGGTGACTGGGTGATGGACATTGGGGAAAGTATGTGCTATGGTAAGTACTGTGAATTGTGTAAGACTGATGAGTCACAGACCTGTACCCCTGAAACAAATAATACATTATCTGTTAATTAAAATTTTTTTAAAAGAACATTTCACAATAAGAATTGTTTTAGGCTTTATTTAATTGCAAGAAATACAAAGACAATAAAGCTGAAAACAAGGTAGGAACAAATAGAACTGACCCTTCGAATATGGAAAGGACCTTTGGGAGGAGATGAGTGTCAGAGAAAGAGTGATTTCTTGCTAATCTGCTTATCTACATGAGTAAAGTCAAACACACTATTTGGAGATGTGGTTCACTACCCAGGGCAATTATTCACACCTCGACTGTAAATTGGGACACCCCCAATTACATCGACAATGATAACTTGTTACTTGGGCAATAAAGAATAATGACTGTTAAGAAACAAAAGAAATAAACCAAGCATTTGGAAGCCAGGAATTCAGGTAAGAAAAGTGAAAGAAGTCAGATTGGTTACCAATGTCAGGGCAAGAAAATCTGGAATCTAGAATGCTGCATCATTTGAGAACATGAAAGGGTCTAATTCCAAGGCGAGAAGTACCTAATCTCTTAATATTTCCTGCCAGAGGGGAAGACAGTGGGCAAACTCAGGCTTCCCCAAGGTTGCTTGTGATTACAAGGACATTATCATAAGTGAGCTTGTGTTCTTAATGTCTAGGTCTTTGTTGGCATATAAATCAATCAGATTGTATGGAAAGAATTGATATTGCAACTAGAGTCTTAACAGAAGGTACAGGTTA
The DNA here is from genome assembly GCF_964662115.1 of Mustela nivalis. Lineage (NCBI taxonomy): Eukaryota > Metazoa > Chordata > Mammalia > Carnivora > Mustelidae > Mustela > Mustela nivalis. The sequence continues at coordinate 57,166,997 of NC_139020.1, forward strand.
AACAAAATTATTAAACTTTCTTTGGTGACAAAGAATAGTGTCCTTTTTCATTAATTCACTTTATAGGCATGATTTCATTTGCAGTACAATGAATAACTAAGTGTTTAATAAATGCTTTTTCATGGGAATAGGAATGGGGATGTTTGAATGTGAATAACAGGTAAGAGGGAGACTTGAAGGGAAAGTTGACTGCCACCCATGCAGAGACCAATTTGTCAAAAAAAAGTCAGCTGGCCAAATATTTGACTTACTGTATTTGTCTCCATCTGTCCTTGTCCCGGGAAGTTTTAAGAGGGCTTAGTGGGCAATTGTGTTCTTGCTCGGTGGCCTAGCAAGGAGCACACATGATAGAATTGTTATCCCTTTCCTATTATACCATGTTTTCTTCAGCAAGGGGATAGTTCCTTTTGGAATGGGTAAAACAAATTAAACAATTACTAAGTCTTCACCTTTATTCCATCTACAAATAAGTTCATAATTGTTCCTTGGTACATATTTGCTAGGAAATATTAAAAAGACTTTAAATCAACTATCAGATTTTTGAAATTAATTCACTGAAGCATTTCTCAGGCCCTATTATATTAAGGACATTTGCTTCATGTTTAAAAAGATTTTTTTTTTTTTTTTGATGGAACCAAGAAACCCTGCTGCTAAACAAATATCTAAGGATGTCCGTGGGCATTATCAATAGTAGCAAAAACTGGAAAGCAACCCCAAAACGTATCAATCATATAATGGACAAATAAACTGTGGAATATTCATACCCTGAAGTATTTATCTTTTTTAATATTTTTTAATTTTTATTTATTTGACAGATCACAAGTAGGCAGAGAGGCAGGCAGAGAGAGAGAGAGGAGGAAGCAGGCTCTCCGCGGAGCAGAGAGCCTGATGTGGGGCTCGATCCCAGAACCCTGGGATCATGACCTGAGCCGAAGGCAGAGGCTTTAACCCACTGAGCCACCCAGGTGCCCCCACTGAAGTATTATTTATCAATGAAATGATTGAACTCAACCTATAGACATCAACATGAATGAATTTCAAAATCATCTTGCTGAAATCTCAGACAAATTCATGCAATATAATTCAATTTGTATAAAGTTTAACATTTGAGGGAACTAAGCAATATAATAATGTTTAAGGATAAATATCTAGGTGGCAAAACTACAAAGAAAAGCAAGAGGAATAAGAACTTAGGACAGAAGTTACTTCCAGGAGAGAGCATAAAGGAATACACGTGGCAAATTGCCTCCAATGTGCTGGTAATGTCTTGTCTCCAAACACTGGGTGGTAAGTACAGAGATATTTATTTCACTATTATTTTAACTTTACAGGTAAGTCTTACATGCTTTGTGTAGATATACATTTCAAAAATTATTTGAAAACAGATGTTCAAAAAATAATTGAAAGGAAAAGCACTGAGATTTTTCCTATTCTGCCATCTCAGAAATACCAAATCTATAAAACATATTTTAATTAACTACTTTACTTACAAAGAACTTTCTCAAGTTTATAAGTATTCAAATATTGATGTTTTGGGAATAATTTAGATGATCACCACTGTAGGGGGATTCTGGAGAAAAGGGAAGTCTACCTCTAAAGAAAATCCATTCTCCATCTTTGGCTTTAAGATGGTCACATTTTGTTAAGAAAGAAAGCCATGTTTCTATTGAGTATAAATTTTAAAAGAGACAATGAATTAACTGAGAGGACATCACATTATACATGACTATAATATGTATTAGCTGAGAATAATCACCTGAATGTCAAACAAAATTAAGCCTCAGAACTGACTAGATAAGTCAATGACCCCATTATACAGATGATGAGACTTTGATTCAAAGATAGTCAGTATTAAAATTATAATATTAAAGATTTGTAAAAAATTTTATTAGAGCACTTAATTCAGAGACTGGTTTTTCTTTTCTAGTGAGAAAGAGAAAAAAAATGAGCTTGAAATAGATTTTACCAAGGAAAAGATAATGGAGTTGGAATTGCCTAACCTGGAGAAAGGAAACTAAGAAATAATTGATGGTCCGCCTCAGACCCATGAAGGGCTCCTTATAGGAGAATCCTGCATACATGTTTCCTGTGTCTGGAAAAGAATAAAAAGAGACATTGTATTTAAATTGAGATAGATAGATAGATGGATGGATGGATGGATAGATAGATAAATGAATTTTTTATTTGTAAATACATAAATCTAGAAGGCTATGCAACAGACTAACAGGAATTTGCTTGAAGAATGCATCAGAAGAAAGTGAAACTTGAAATACATATCATTAACTTTCTTTAATTCCACATTATTTGATTTTTTTATAATAAGAATGTATTACCAAAAAAAAAAAAAAGAATGTATTACCTTTTAATTTTTGAATTTTAAGTTATTAATAAAGAAAATGCAATGGGAAACATTTGGGCTGGACAGCATGGTGGCTCTGATACCAACTCTGTTATCTCTGTTATTTTATTATCCCTCCAACTGCAAATAAAGAACTTTTCACCCTAATCATTGTCTTAGTTGAGCATTGTTTACTTAGTTGCAAGAAAGAGAAATTCACTCCAGCTAGCTGAGGCAGAGCCATTGCAGAGGACAGGAAGGGTATCCAGGATGGCCAGGAACTGAAAAGCTGGCAGGAGCTCTCCAACCCAAATCAAATGCTCCCTTTTCCATGCTCTTCTGTGCTAATTTGCTTTACTCTTCTCTTTTTCTGTGCATAAACAGTTTTCCTCCATTTTTCTGTTCACAAGAGATGGTGTCCTCCATTTTGGCATCTACATTATATTCTACAACTAGCTTCTATAGCTAGCTACCTAACGTTCTAAGTCTCATTTTCAGACCCCACATTGTTGTCTCTCTGAAGTCAGTCATCTGCAAAAGGGATGTTCACAGGGATTGAGGGAGAGCTCTGAGAACAGGAAATGGGCAGGTTCTCTAAGATGGAATGTGGGGCAGAAAGGGAAGGATACTAAAGGCTCCTAAATCATTGCAATGGCCTGCTAAGACTTGACTTTGGGGAATATGCATATGTTCCAAAGTTCAGTATAATAAATATTTTAATACTCATATATGATGCTTTTAGTAACATTACATTTGAATTTTCATCCGATTATTTTATCCATGGAAATTTCTACACGGCTTATTCATAAAGATATGCCTAAAAAAATCTGGGCTGCTTTGTAAATCAGAAGCATCTCAGCAAACTCTAAAGCCTGGGAGAAGCCCAGTAAACACAAAATAGCAGTACCATCAGGAAAAGTGAAAATAACAAAAGCCACCCTGGGAATCACAATAGAGGACAATGGTAGGTCATCAATTCCAGATAACCTTAATGGTAAGTATGCCCATGGAGATGATGCCAGTCTCCTCTAGACAAGATAGACTCAGGCTGTGTCTGGTGCTTTGTTAAATGTCTGAGGTGGAGAGAGACAGGCTGAGAACAGAAGACTTAACATGTGGTTGTATCTCAGAAGATAATGGGTGCAAAATGAGCGATAGAAGCCATTTTCTAATGTAGAACTAAAAAGTTCTATTGTTATGTATAGAAAGACAATTGTAATTAGGTCGAATTAAGGAAAAACTCTTTTGAGAAGACAATTTCCTTTTTATTGCCATAACCCTGGAAGTGGGTTTTTTACTCTTTTATTTCTCATTTTTATTTCAGCAGTAACTTCTTTCAAACTGGATGCTTAATTGAACAAAAGATAGTTAAAAATGTGAGGAATTTATTTAAATGAGAATCTACTCAGAGTGAATCATATCTTAATAGCTTGGCATTGTATATCTGATCATACATTTTTTTTTTTTTTTTTTTTTGGTCAAGGAAGTTAAGTAAAGTTCAAACTAGATCAAGGACTCTTTTGAAGTAAGCTAGGTCCAGTGCATTAATAAAGAGCTCCAGAAATCAGTTCAGTGTAAATAAAGTATTAGACAATCAATGAAATAATTCAAACTAGAAGATTATCATTTCATATTACCCATACTTCTTTTGAGCTAATTAATTTGATAAGTATTAGGAGATAGAAGTCATGACCCAGGAGCTTTTTTTTCCTGATCCATTTTCTTAATCGAGTATAGTTGACATACACTGTTTTATTAGTTTCAGCATAGTGATTCGACATAGCAATTCGACAATTCTATGCATTGGTCAATGCTCACTATGGTAAGTGTGGTTACCATCTGTCACAAGTTTATAATGCTATTGACTATATTCCCTATGCTATCATTTCATCCCCAGGACTGACTTATTTTCTAACTGGAAGTCTGTACCTCTCAATCCTCTTCACCTATTTCACCCATCCTCCCACTCCCACCCCTCTGGCAACCACCAGTTCTCTGTGGTTATGAGTCCGTTTCTATTTGTTTGTCTTGTTTTTCAGATTCCACACACAAGTGAAATCATATAGTATTTAGCTTTTTCTGTTTGACTTATTTCACTTGGCATATTAACCGCTAGGTTCATCCATATTGTTGTGAATGTCAGGTTTTCATTCTTTTTTTTTTTTTTTTAAAGATTTATTTATTTATTTATTTATTTATTTATTTATTTGACAGAGATCACAAGCAGGCAGAGAGGCAGGCAGAGAAAGAGGAGGAAGCAGGCTCCCCGCCAAGCAGAGAGCCCTGGGCTCCATCCCAGGACCCTGGGACCATGACCTGAGCCGAAGCCAGAGGACTTAATCCACTGAGCCACCCAGGCACCCCTCTTTTTTATTCTATATAGAGAGATCACACACACGCGCGCGCACACAAGCACACACCACATCTTCTTTAGCCACTCACCAATCTGCAGACATTTATCTATATCTTGGCTACTATAGACAATGCTAAAATAACCATAGAGGTGCATACATGATTTTAAATTCAAGTTTTCATTTTCTTTGGATAAATACCCAGTAGAGGAATTACTGGATGGTATGACATTTCTATTTTAATTTTTTGAGAACTTCCACACCGTTTTCAGCAGTGGCTATACCAATTTATATTCCATGGGCCAACAGCTTTTTAAACACTGCATAGTCCTGCAATCTTGAAAACATGCACTGTTGGTTAGACCCAAGCAAGATGAAGTAAGGTACAGCAGAGAGCTCAATGCATTTTAAACATCGTATCTGAGCAGTCCATTTCAAATATTTTGTTTTAGATGATAAATAACATTTTTGAAGGGTGCCTGAGTGGTTCAGTTTTTAAGTGTCTGCCTTCGGCTCAGGTCACGATCCCAAGGTCCTGGGATCTAGCCCCACATCAGGTTCCCTGTTCAGCAGGAAGCCAGCTTCTCCCTTTCTCACTCCCCCTGCTTCTTTGTGTTTCCTCTCTTGGTGTCTCTCTGTCAAATAAATAAATATATTTTTTTTTAAAATAACATTTTTCTATTAAAGACCAGAACGTGTGTTCAAACAAAATACTTTGTGAGGGAACCACTTACCTAATCTAAACTAGAGGCTCTCTATTCTTAAAGTACAATTCCCAGACTAGTAGCATAAATGCTACATAGGATCTTTTTGGAATATAAATTTTTAGGCCTCACTCCAGACTTACTGAATCAGAATCTCTGGGGGTGGGACCCAGCACTTTTAACAAGCCTTCCAGATGACTCACATGCACACTAAACTTTAAGAACCACGGGTTTAAACAATTTTAGTCTGATGACCTTTATCGAAAAAAGAAAAATATCTTGGTCATTGACAGAAATGAATTCAGCATCAAAACACCTACAAATGTACTTTTAAGCCTTGATGGATTAATCATTCAGCCTGGGATATAACGATTAACCAAAATAATTACAATTCAACAGCCTTTAAGCAGTATCTCATTCTAGATAAAAGAAGGCAAGTTTCCATTTTTCAGGTGAAAAGTGTTACTAATAGTATTACAATAATTTTTCTTTTGCTACTGAAGACTCTAATTATGGAATTCTCTGTAATCAGCGCTGCAGAAATGATACTCTAGTAATGATGGAGAATGCTTATTTAATGAGGTTGCTTAATTCAAGAACTTGAATTAAAATTTTCAGATTTAAGTTTTACCCTGGCCTAAAGTTTTTTAGGCTAGTATTCTGTGTTCCAGAAGATCATCTTTCATTCAAATCTCATTTTTCTTACCTTCCTATTTTTCCAATAAATGAAACTTCTGAAGACTTCAAAGGATGTTATAAATGCTAGTTAACATTAGCAATTGATTACTATCTATTTTATGGTCTAATTGCTCTGTTTCTTTTTCCTGCATCTCTCTCCATGCTTCTCAGCAACACCCCCCCCACCCCCCCCGTTGATCTACAAGAGCCCTTAGAGGCTAATAATATTGTCCAGGAATTAATGAAGCTAATTTCAGGTTATAAAACCATTTTGGGTTGATAAGGATGTTAACAACTTTTATAAGACTCTCCAAAAAATCTGTGTTTGGATAGAGTTTTAGGCCTAATCAAGCCTTCCTGCAGACAAAGGGCCCATTTTAAAATAGACTAATTTAAATTACATTATTCTGAAGGAAGGTTTTAAATGCACTGTCATTTATACAGAAAATAAATTATTACTTTGATGAGAAAGGAGAAAGTCACTAAAGACAAAGGCAGAAACACATATCCACACTTAACTATAAAACTGTGTAAGCTATGGAAAACAAACAACAAAGTCCTTTCTACTTACAAACATTTTTCTTTTCTAAGTTTACAAATAGAGTAAGAAAATTTTTTTTAATTTCTGCCCCCTTTAATATAATTCTCAGTTATTTAACTTCAAAAGGAAAGGTCTATAAAATAAAACTTTTGAGAGAAAACTTAGATATCATTGAATCAAATGAATAGTTAAAACTTCTCCTTTACATAAATTTTATGGTAAATATAATTTGAATATCACATCTTAAGATATTCTTAGTACAGCTACCCAGAATTATAACCAAATTTTCCCTAAAAGGTAGCCATATATTTGAAGCTATTCATTCAGCAACAAATACATTTTTTTCAATCACTGGTGGTAGTATTATTGTTCAATATAATAGCTTAGAGTAATAGTAGAATGCAATACTATTATTATAATACTTAGTCAAGGATCCAAATATATCAGAATTTTGTCCCAGTAGTCACCCACCACTATAGATGGGTGACAGATTCATTTAGTCAATGCATATTTATTGAGCGCCTACTATTTGCCAAATTCTGGGGATACAATAATGAACAAAACAAATCACATTGCTACTTCCACAAAATTGACTTTCTACTTGGAGTGACAGGTCATAAACAAATATATGAAATAAATCTTCAATGTATCTGATAGTCAAAAGTGTGGATATGAAAAATTCAGCTAAGGGAGGAGAGAGAGAGGAGTGTAAGTGGTCAGAGAACAGTCCTCTATTTTTATAAGCAAGCCAAGTTAGGAACGCCCTCTCTGAGGAGGTAACAGTTGCAGAAAGCAAAAAATGAAATAAGGAAAAAAGCTTTATGAAGGTAAAGGTTGGGGCCGAGGGGCGAGTAAGTGAGCGGGGAATGGAAATGATGAAGTATCCGTAGCCAGGAGGCAGATCGCTAAAGACAAGGGAAATCCTTTGGTCTCACTCAGTCCATTCTGAGTGAGACAGAGAACATTACAGTGTTTACAGCAGAAGTGTGATGTGGGTTTTTTAATGATTATTCCACCTGCTGTGTTAGTGGCAAAGCTAGAACAAGGACACCAGGTAGAAACTATTGTAACAGCCCAGGCAAGGTGTGACAGAGACTTGGATTAAGATGATAGATATGGATGGCGTGAAAACTGGTAAGGTCTGGGATATCTTTAAAGGCAGAGTCAAGCGTGTTTACTTAAGGATTAGATATGGGGTGTGAATGTTAGGGAGGAATTCAGATGACTCGGGGTTTTAGAAGAAGGAAAGATCAGCAGAGAATATACTTACGGTAGGAGGGACAGAAGCTATGTTATCGGAAATCTTGACTTCTTGGAGGACTCCGTCACATCAGTTGAAGGAAATATCTAGCAAAGAAAGTAATGTCCTGAAAGAATGAAGACCACTCCCAGGAGAGTAGCCAGTTAGAGGTGAGCAGGACATCTGTGAAATAGTCAGACGCTCATGGGCCACCTTCCTCTGGCCTCGAGACAACGGGCGTGTCAGCATCAGACATTCTCAGATGCAGGTCCTAGCTGGAGATAGGGAAGTTGGAGATAAAAAGGAAGGTGCCACGTGATAATCATTGATATAGCTTGGGCATGATGATAAAACACTGCAGGGAGACTACAGGAAGAACTGTGAGATGTCTTACAGGGGCTGGAAGTTTCCACAATGCCATGTGTAAAAGAGACATCAAAACGCAGGTTAAAGTTAGTGTAATATTTATTTCATTCAAATAAAGTCCAGCTAACCTAGAATTCCTTACATGTTCCTTTGGTTTCAGGGACTTCCTAAATGAGAAATGGCACATTGCTTCCCTTGCTGCCATGTTTCACCAGTGAACTGTTTTGCAATTCATTTCCTATCTTATGATAAGGAAAATAAAAGTACTAAAGTGGTGCAAAATGGCATTTTAAATGTCTGAAACCTGTCTTTTCATATGATTTTATCAATAACATATCTATATATAGAGATATATAGATATATACAGCTACCAACATAAATCAGGTTTCTGTGTGATCCTTACTTTTGATATTTCTTATGCAAGCTATGTGTGATCTACAAGGAGAGGGATCGTCGGCCCACAGCCTCATTTGAAACAGGTATGAGCTAAGATGTAGTACATCTTTATACGTACAGTATGCATAGTGCACGCTGCAAATGGTATTTTAAATCACTACAAATATGGTGAAGGAGAGATAAGAGGCTTTTCATATCAGATCTAGGAATATAAACACCTCTTCTCTGAGTACACAATATCCACTGTCAGTGAGAGCTGATGATTATTTATGGAATAGAAAAGATGCGTTTTGGCTTTTGTGATACACACAGCTATTTTTCTCAATTATTCTTGCCATGTCACCCATCATACCAAGAGCTACCTCAGAGATAAGAAACAATGACCATTTTCTTCCAGGAACAATGTGAGAATTATTTCGTTTCATGATGTGATTTTTATTTCACAGCTCTGAAAGCCTTGTTGGTGTGGAGGAGTTATTTCTTAAAAATTTTCTTCACACCAAAGATAGAGTAAAAAAAAAGAGAGAGAGAGAAAGGAGCCATCAAGATAGTGCTATTTTCATATTTTAAAGGAGCACTGAAGAGAAATTACAATCTAAATGGTCAGGACAGGGGCCCCCGGGTGACTCAGTCATTAGGCATCTGCCTTTGGCTCAGGTGATGATCCTGGGTTCCTGGGATGGAGCCATGAGCCCCAAGCCCCACAAGCCCCACGGGGCTCCCTGCTCTGCTGGAAGCCTGCTTCTCCCTCTCCCACCTCCCCCACTTGCTTTCCGTCTCTCTCTCTCTCTTGCATGCACACTCTCTTGGTCAAGTAAATAAATAAAATCTTAAAAAGATAAAAAATAAATGGTCAGGACCAGTTTTAAGATTTTAATGATGGAGGCCTAAATGGAAAACTAAGTTTTGTGTTCAGTTTACTTGGGTAACGAAAAGTGAACCCCATGAATTCGGTGAGCGACCACCAGTGATTCAGTATAAATCTCAGCTCTTTAAAGCAAATTTATGACAATTAAAAACCACAGTAGATTAAGAACAACTGCTTATGTGTTTTCCTGGATGATATGCTGGTGAGCTTGTCATTGTGTAAAGTAAAATAGACCTATTTTTACAAAATCTATAATTAACCCAAGGGACTTTGCTCTGCATTTACAGCTTAGCAAGGATTCTAAATGGATTTAAACAGTAGGGAAGTGTCGCTGTTGAGTCCTCATGAATTCTCTCAAGGGCTATAATGGAAATGAAATAAGGATATCACTGCTCCTTTCCGAATACTAGCACTGCTTCCAAGATGTGGTGAGATTTTCAGTGAGATACAAATAGACACTTCCTTGAGTGAAAGAAACTTGAAACACCATCTCCATTGTAGTAGGGAGCCTGTTCGTCTCGTTCATCACTACATCCTCAGCACCTACCACAGTGTCTGTCACGTAATAGGAGCTCCGTAAATATATTCCATACACGACTGAGACTGTTTGGGAAAACTGTACATGTTAGCATGGCTGCTAAGTTGAGATGTATGACCATGTTAATCCCTAATATATGGGGGTGAGCCAAAAGGGAAGATTATCTGGAAGTGTTACAGTAATTCTGTCCAGAGCCAATTAAAGAACTTCCTGGGATCCCATTAGCAAGATAAAATTAATTACAGGAAAAAGAGCCTACAATTTAAATCTTTGAAACTGGGGCACACACTGTTGGTGTCCCACTCCCTAAAAATCCCCTTGGGTTTTACCACCGTAGTTTGCTCTAGGCGACGAGCACCTTCCTCTCTTTGCCGAAGGGCTCACTTGGCTGGCAGAATCAGGGCGGACTTGTCAGTGTACGAGCACTGCAGTCTTACCAGTTCCTGTCCTCAGAAGGGAGTCCCATGCTGCAGTTTCATTCTTCACAGTTGCTATACTGAAATTCTTAGTAAGCATGTCTTGAACTCTTGTGTCCTGTACGTGAGTCCCATGGGACATTAAAACATCTACAGGAGGCTCAGAACCTCACTCAGAACTCTCCTCTTGCTACCTTTCTGCCTCTCCCCTACACTGACCAAGTGTTTGCCACTCTCTGCCCATGGTGGGGTGGCAGCAGGGGGCCTGGGCACAAGCTGGGGTGAGAGTCAGGGGTCAGGTACATGTCTATAACCCATTACCATGTGCCCAAGTATGGGACGGGCTGGGACAGGGATCAGGTAACTGTGAGCATCTGTAGCTGCTCTGAGTGCCCCTGTGCCCAAGAAAGTGTGACATTAAATAAATAACAAACACATGCTTGTAAACGCACACACATGTACATGCATGTGCCTCATACACAAGCATAGTGCAGACACACAAACCATGACCGAGAGAGAGAATGAGACAGACACAAAGAGCCACCTTTTTCTAGCTTTTTGAGCAAGGGCTCCACATTCTCATTTTGCTCTGGGCCATATAAATCTTCTAGTTGACTCTGAGTCAAACCCTTTCCGCCCGAAGGCATGGCAGACCAGTAGTTCTGAAGAATGAATCTCTGCCTCACCCCCTTCATCCTGCCTTAACTAAGGACTGGTTATTGCAATTGGTGGGAGAATTATGAAGCACGGGTTTTGTCTTGGCTCCAGAGATTCCCCCCTCAGGACTCAGCTCCAGTTTGCATGTGCTAACTTGCTTGATAAAGTTCCCTTCTCTGTCTCACTTCCTTACTTCCCCACTGGTAAATCCTAACGTCATCTGTCACATCAACCACTTGGATTTAAATTCATGAGTCTGTTTTTGGAGAAACCCAAAGTAAGGCAGACTCATAAGCCAACATTTAAGAGATTTCTAATATCCTTGACTAATTGAAAAATAAGTATCTCCCACAGAAGAAAGCCCTTTCTTCCATAGGCTTCTCTCAATTCAGAGGCTTTGGGGTTTGTGTTTTTGTTTACCTTTTGCTATTTAGGAATCATAAGCAAACTTAATCATTTCCCGGTTGTTTATTTCCTCCTTCTCTAATTTGAATACAAAGGATTCAAGCTCCCATGGGTCCATCCCCACTCTACAATTCTATGAATCTCTAGGTCTGTTTCAGAAAGAAAAGGAAACATTGTTCTATATCTATTACTGCAAGGTACAATAATTTTCTGTGGATTTCTGAGTTCTGCTGTGGAGGTATTTGTTTTTGTTAAATATGACTTTCAAATTACAAAGAAACTACACATGTCTGTCTGAACTGTTAGTCTGGAAAACAGATATTTTCAATGGAATCTGAAAATGTGACTTCAACATTCCTTTCTGAATTTGGGAAAGAAAATTGGAAGTACTGGAAAGTTATATGAGGTATGAGATTTATCTTAAGAACAAAATATGTTTGGGGGCACCTAGGTGGCTAAGTCAGTTAAGCATCTGCCTTCAGCTCAGGTTGTGATCCCAGGGTCTTGGAATCGAGTCTGCTTCTCCCTCTGCCTCTCTTCCCACTCATTCTCTCATTTTCTCAATATCTCTCCTTCTCTCTCTCTCTCTCTCTCAAATCAATCAATCAATCAATCAATCAATCTTTAAGGAAAAGAACAAAATACATTTTATGCTTCACTGTTTCTAAGTTTTAAATCTTTATTTTAGAAATTTTTTGTACCTATGTACCTATATATAATATGAAATATGAAATTTATTATTATTATTATTATTATTATTATATGTCCTCAGACACTGCTACTTTATGCTGACATAAAAACAAAAGAGTTTGGAGAAGGAGCTGTCTGGGTTTTGGTCAACCTCCCATTTGGGGGATGCCTTGGAGAAAAAAAATACAATGCTAAAAAATAGGAATTAATTTCCTGTGCTCCTTTTTCCCTCCAGTGATTCTTGGAGTTTTGGATAAAACTAGTTGCAATCATTGACACAAAAAGTTTCCCTCCCTTGGCATGTCTGAGACCCAGTAAATGCAGCATAGATGAAACTAAATTCGGGCTGCTAAGGGACATTCCGGATCATTCCCGGACATAAGTACTATACGTGGACCTTATCTTCTTTAGGTATAACCTTGATTACCAAGCCTCTTGACTTGGAGCTATCTGCTTGACCTATCTCCCCTAATTCTTCAGTTTTAACAATCCTTTATATCTCTATATATCCTCTAGATCTATCCACTTCCCTGTTCCAACCCCTTGTTCTGGTGAAAAGTTCAGTCATTCATTCATTGTTCATTCTTTGAACAAGTATTAATTAGTGACTTACAATGGGATTCAGTGAACTATAATTCAAATACATCTGTGGTCTACAGAAGAGCAATATCAACATCACCTAAGGATTAAGTTAGAAATGTAAATTCAGGGCCCCTGAGTGGTTCAGTCAATCAAGCATCTGACTCTTGATCTCAGGTCAGGTCTTGATCTCAACGTTGTGAGTTCAAGCCCCATGTTGTTCCACGCTGGAGCCTACTTTAAAAAAAAAAAATGTAAATTCTTGGTCCCCACCCCAACTGAATCAGAACACCTGGTGGGAATCAAAATTCTGTGCTGTAACTAGCTGTTCAGGTGCATCTAAAGTTTAAGATGCACACTGGTCTTGGTCTAGATTGGAACCCAATAAATTGCATTTTTAATAAGTTTTCAAGTGATATCGATGCTACTAGTCCAGGGGCCACACTTTGAGAACCACTGATCTTGAAGTTCAAATTGTTATTCCTGCTACCTAAAAAAAACCTGAGTCTAAATTCCCCAAAATATTTTTCAGCTTTAACCCCTGCTTTGATCACACCAAACCCAATTTTACTGTGAATATTTCAGGCCCAAGTTGCCAACTCACAGCTTTTCAAATTCGGTGGCAATTTGAGATGCTGCCACTGTATCTGATTCATGATTACTCTCATTGTCTTCATTTCTGTTTCATGTGCTTTAACTAAAAGTTGCACAATGTGTTGGACTGAGCTCAAATTAGAATTAGACCCCATGAGTATAAACTATAAATTTGATCACATTACCTGTCTAATTTTCAACAAGTCACTTATTATTTCTGAAACTTATTTCCATACCTGCACAATGGAGAGGATTGAAAGATACCGCGTATTTGAAAGAAGTTAGCAAAATGGTCTGGCATAGCAGGTGCTCAATTAATGTTATTTAAATTATATATCTTTTTTAAATGCCATCTAATGCCAGGTAATGACATGAGATATGTTAAAATAATGTTTTAATCTTATATATTTCTTCAGAGTGCATTAGGTTTCATTTAAAAATTGATTTAACTTTATTATCGATACTTTCTCCCTTCTTCATTTTGGTGACCTCTAGGAAGTCTAAAAATTCTATTTTCCTTTGATTTATAAAAATACCTAGATTTTTTAAAGTAAAGCACACTATAATAGAATGTTACAGTGGTAGTTTTAATGTTCAGTTTCCTATATTTCTTTGTCATTTGATATCAAATAAAAGTCATAGCTAAATGTACCCTAAAATTTCTCGTTAGAAAAAATAGCTTCAACATTGACTAAGCCTTTCATCTAAGCACATGAAATCCCTTTATAGGCATTAGCAAATTAAGTTTTAAAATCTCTCCATCGGGGGCGCCTGGGTGGCTCAGTGGGTTAAGCCTCTGCCTTCAGCTCAGGTCATGATCCCAGGGTCCTGGGATCGAGCCCCACATCAGGCTCTCTGCTCAGCAGGGAGCCTGCTTCCTCCTCTCTCTCTCTGCCTGCCTCTCTGCCTATTTGTGCTCTCTCTCTGTCAAATAAATAAATAAAATCTTTTTAAAAAAATAAAAAAAATAAAATCTCTCCATCGGGAAAGTCAGAATTAGAACACATGGACTAGAACCACATAGGTCAGTTTAAGAAATAGGGGTTCATATAGATCTATCAGAATGACCTGAAAAGATGACAGTCTACTCATTCCTTTTGTTTTAATAACTGACATGGAACTCCAACCTTGAAATGGGTTTTTGATGTAAATATCATATTTACATAAAAGTAATGTATGCATATGCTTACAAAAATCAAATAGGACTGAAAGGGTTATAATGAATATCAATAACATCTTTCTCCATACCTCCCCAACCCCAAATTCCCTAGAGACAACCTCTTCTGAACTACTGACTTGGTATTATAAATAGTATGCTTGTATCGCTGCTCTTGATTTACCAATGTTAGAAAGATACTTTTTATACCCTTCTGATAAACGAGGAGTTAGCAATTAAGATGCAATCATCGACACACCTCCCCAATTCCTTCCTCTGTGATTATATTGGTCGTGATTAAATAATTTAACAGTGGACTATTTTGAGTATATATAAAATTTCTCTGCAGAGTCAAGTAGGTGTACTATCAAACAGTTGCACATCCTTTCATACGTAGCCTTTTGGTTTTGTTCCTGGAATTCCTGATTATTTTACTTTGTTCTCACAACTTCTTCTAATAGCCATCTTTTCAGGGGTTTTGTTTTTGTTTTTTTCTGAAGTACCATCATATCAGGTACTGATCAGATGCGTCCCTCCTCTCTCGCACTCCAACTACAGAAAGTTTTCACATCAACCTTCTGCTTCATTGGGGCTGCTGCTCTCCAGCATTGTTATCTTGGGACCACCCTTGACTCCTCTCCTGGGTTTGTAACCACCATTTCCTGAATTTCATGTCATTCTATTTCTTAGTATTGCTGGAGGCACATTTTCGGAGTCTTTGCTGGTTGAAAATGTTTTTCTTTTACTCTCTACACCACAATTAAAAAAAAAAAAGGTTTTATTTGTTATTTGGATTAGTTACTAACCAACTATATGGTATCAAGTAAATTACAGAAATTTTTGAGTCTCATAGGTTTGTTGTGGGAATTAGCTAAAGTATGAAGATTTCAGACACCTAGTATGTGCTCAGGAAATGGTTGCCATTATTACTATCTATCTCATGAAGAAGAATAGGAATAATAATTCTACTTTTCAAATGACCAAGCATACCAAGTTTTGTACCAGAAAATTATTTCAAAAAACAGCCCAATTCCAATATACTAATGTTTAGTTTCATGAACACAGATGACTACTCAGCTTCTCGTTAGATCAGCACTGAGCCTTTAGACCAGGTGCCCACACGCTACAGCCTACCACCTGTTTTTCTACAACTTATGAACCCAGAATGATTTTTACACTTTTCTTTTTCTTTTCTTGAGGTATATTTGACACACAACATTGTGTAAGTGTAGGGTTGATTTAGTACAATTATACTGCAATATGACTGTCAATGTAGAATTAGCTAACATCTCCATAGTGTCACATTATCACTGCCTCTGGAGTTGGAGACAGTTAAGATCTCTCAGCAAGTACAATGTTTATAATACAGATATTTTGTCTATAATATACTCCGAAATGGTTGGAAAAATGAAATCACATTTTGTGACATCTGAAATTACATAAATTTAAATTTCAGCATCCAGAGTTTTCTTGCAACACAGCCACACGCATTCATTGACCCAGTGTCTGTGTTGACTTTGGTGCTACAACAGCATGTTGAGTAGCTGACCCATGGCCTGCAAAGCCTAAAATATTTCCTGTCTAGATCTTAAAAGTTTGCTGACTCCAGACCATGAGTCCCGACTTCTCACTACACAGACACAACCTAGTGAAACCATTCCTGGGCTCTGGCATTTTTGTCTCTCCATCTAGAAATAGTCACCCCGTAGCAGCTAGCTTTCCACCAATCAACCCATCCTGAGTGCAGTGTTCCTCATCCCTCACCCATATCCTCATTGCTGCTGCTGCTCGGGTGGCTCTGACCTCAGCTTCTTGTCTTAACCACAATTCACACTTACCGCTGATGTGATGATGTCCCCTGCTGCTAATCTGAGAGGACACCAGCAGATCCCATTCTGAAGCAGAAGTCCATACCAGCAGCTAATCCAGAAAGAATCTTCAAGTGCTTTCCGGATGCAATTTTGGAAAGTGCAGTGCATTTTTTCCCAGTGTGTATTTCCACTCTTGACCACTATGGATATGAAGTATCTGCTATACACCTAGCACTCTACCATGGAAGAGGTGGGGTTTAGAAGATGGAAAGAAAGTTGAGTTAGGGGGGAAGAAGAAAGGTGATAAGATAAAACGAGAAAATGAACCAGTTTGGTGATGGACTATAAGTCACAGAATGAATAAATGAATGAATGAATGAGGGATTAATGGGCGTAATTAAGAAAGACTTTGCTGAGAGGCTAGGATCTTAATTAGTTGGGCCTAAAAGGATGGGATGGATTTGGGGAATGCCTACTGGAGGCAAGTAGGAAAAATAAATAGGTTAGTGAAATGAGTTCTGCATCTGAACAGCCCACAACAGAGGTCACTGGATGTAGAGGGTCCTCCCTTCTCCAGATTCCCACCTTCCATCCCTGTAGTCCTGTCACCCAGGCCCCATATCAATAAACTGCAAAAAGCACCTTCAATGAGTAGGCTAGACGATGGTGACTCTCTCTGCCTAGACCACTCTCTCCTCCAGGAAGGCAAGCAGGCCTGCACTAGGGCAGAACCAGGTGGACAGGGTGGCTGTCAGTCTCCATCTGCACCCCCAGGGCCAGATACCCTCCTTCACAGCACAACCTTACTAATATATTGCAGATCGGAAATGAGTGGATACCCAGCTGCATCCTAGATTTAGATAGTTTTGTTGGAATTTTCCAGCATATTAAAATGGTTTAAATTAACATTTGATAATATGCTCTGTTTGGTGAGGCTGTGGCTACACAGGTGCTCTCATTTTTGGCTGGAAAGCAAAACTCATACAATCCCCACAGGGAGGAATTTGAAAAAATCTAGTGCAATCACATATGCATTTACTCCTTTGACATAGCAATTTCAATTGTAAGCATCTGTTATATAGACATACTGGCAAAAATACAAAATGCTTTATGTTCAAGGCTGCTCCTTAAGGCATCATTTAGGATAGCAGTGAAGGGGTGCGTGGATGGCTCAGTCGGCCAAGCATCTGCCCTCCGCTCAGGTCATGATGCCAGGATCTCTGGAATTGAGCCCTGCATCAGGCTCCCTGCTCTGTTGGGAGCCTGCTTCTCCTTCTCTCCGACTTGTGCTGTCTAGTTTTCTGTCTGTGTCTCTCCAATAAATAAATAAAATCTTTTAAAAAAAAAAAGAAGTATTGGAAACAGCCAAAATTATCTCTTAACAGTAGACTGACTAAACAAACCAGGCAAACTTTTCCTGTAAATGGCCAAACAGTAAATATATTAGGCTTTGTGGTCATATGGTCTCTATTGTAAAACTTAGCTCTATCATCTAACCATAAAAGCAGCCAGAAACCATAAACAAATGTGTGGTTGTGTTTCAATAAAACTTTATTTGTGAATACTTGAAGTTTGAGTTCTATATAACTTCCATGTTACAAAATGTTATTCTTCTTTCGATTTTGTTTTCAGCCATTTAAAACCATAAAATTCGGGGCCCCCACGTGGCTCAGTGGATTAAGCCTCTACCTTCAGCTCAGGTCATGATAGCAGGGTGCTGGGATCAAGCCCTGCGTTGGGCTCTCTGCTCAGCGGGCAGCCTGCTTCCTCCTCTCTCTCTGCCTGACTCTCTGCCTACTCTGATCTCTCTGTCAAATAAATAAATAAAATCTTAAACAGAAAACCAAAAAACCGTAAAATTCATTCTTAGCTTGAAGTACTACAAAAACAGATCACAGACTAAATTTGGGTTTTGGGCTGTACTCTTGTTAATCTCTGGAATAAACTATGGTACATCCCAACAATTGAACCCTATATAATTGCACAAAGAAGTGAGGAAGATATCTATTTACTGTTATGGATCCAGAATTTAGTAACTGAAAAAAAAACAAGGGCCAGAGCAATGTTTGTAGAATGCTATCGTTTGTGTAAGAAATTGAAGTAAATAATATACATGTAAAATGTTCATATTTTCAAAAAGAATTATGGAGGGATCAATCAACAACTACGTAAAGCCATTACTCACAGGGAAGAGCTGAAACGGTAGAATGGACAGGAGTGGAAACAAGATTTCTATGACTGTAACTTGAAATATTATTTTGACTTTGGAATATATTTTTGACATAATTAACAAATAAAATGAAATCACAAGAGAAAATATTGATTTAGTTGTCAACACTTAAAAATTGGAATATTTTGTAAAGAAATCTAAATTTCATTTCTTTTGAAATATTGAAAGATCTGTTTGGCATCACAGAGTCTACTTACCCACTTGGCCGTGCATTCTAGCGACTTCCTTTTTAGTAAGATGTGTGTTCTCAGATTTTGCTATAGGACCCATTCTGGTGGCTTCACTTTCCCTTGCCTGCCTGGCCTGTGTGAGCATTAAGTTTGTAACTTCTGCCCTAGGAGAAGCAAATGAATTAATACTTGATGATTCATAGGGCAGTAATAGGAAACTATGCAGTATTTTGAGGACAAGTATCCAATGATAAAAGTAGTATTTCAGGGAGATTAGCTTGCCTGTGTTATGAGTAATGATCTAGAGTGTGGAAGAGCCTGATCCCAGAGAGATTCATCCAGATTTGGTTATGCTAACATGGGCATGAGATAAATTGACCTGCATGGGTGATGGCTGCAGGATGGAGAGAAAGTAAAGAAAAAGCCATCAGGACAGAAAATCAAAAAGAATGAGGAATTACAGCAGAGCTGGAAAGGACCTGAGAGATCATCTAATCTCACACCTCTCTTTTATAGGAAACTGAAGCCCAGGGTGGTACAAGACTATATTTGGAATTTCACATCTGGTTAACATCAAGGTTAAGATCACCATCTAGGTTTTTTCAAGTCTTAATGTAATGTCATTGCCATGAAATGTTATTATTTTGAGGCTGTCGCTAACAGAGAAAGACAAAACTAGTTAAAGAACTTTATAACTCTTATAACCATATACACACTAATTGCACCGTGGTGTCCCCAGTATATAAAGCAGCTGCTATTCTGGTTGATGGCAAAGTACTGACAAAAGTAAAGACTTACAGAGAGAATTTTCCTTGGAGAGAAGATAGCAAATCTGAGTTTTAAACATGGTGGGTAAAGTGAAACATGAAATTGGTGATTCTAGGCAATTGAAGATCTTTATAAATAGGCAATTTTATGTATTTCTCTGATCATTCCTACTATAAATTAATGTCCGTTTATTTATGGTACTGGATCTGTTATAACAAAAAAAGAGAAATGTCACTATAATTTGTCAAAGCACACAGATTATACAACCCAAAGTTAATAATAATGTATCAATATTCACTCATCAGCTGTTAAAAAAGGTACTACACTAATGCAATATGTTAACCGCAGAGGAAAATTCCTAAGGTTTTGGGGGGACACATGGGAATTCTCCAGACTTTCCATTCAAGTTTTCTGTAAATGACTCAAAACAATAAAGTCTATTAATTTTTAAAATTATATCGGTGGAAAGATCCTCCAATAATCTATTGTGAGGCCACAAAAATCAAAATTGTGAATTTGTTCCTTCAGTAGTTCTCCATTGGCAAATACATTCTCAGAAAAGACACAAATGATTAGATGCCAACCCAGATTTAAAGTGAATATTACATGACACCTGTGTGGTTCAGTCAATTAAGGTTATGGTCCCAGGATCCTAGGATCAAGGCCCACATTGGGCTCCCTGCTCAGTGAGAAGCCTGCTTCTCCCTCTCCCACTCCCCCTGCTTATGTTCCCTCTCTAGCTGTGTCTCTGTCAAATAAATGAAATCTTTTTAAAATAAATAAATAAATAAAATAAAGTGAATATTACTTTTTCTTTCTGAAAAAAAAAATGTGAGGATGATTTAAAGATCAATTTAAAATCAGTAAATGAAATTGAAGAACTTTATAACTCTTATAACCATATACACACTAATTGCACCGTGGTGTCCCCAGTATATAAGTAGTTTTAAAGGGGGAATTGCTTGAAACCCATACACAGTTCTCTGACATTTTTTTTTTTTTCTGCTGAAATTTGACTTGTTGGCCATTGAGATTATCAGCGAGATCCGTGTTTGTACCTGACAGAGGTTTTGTACTATAACATAGATTGCAACACACACTTACTGATTCTATGGCAAATGGCTGGAAAATATATATACCACACTGCTAGAATGAACCATGGCATCACCAACCTAAATGTGTCAAGTCCCTAGGAAGTAAAAATTGATCTCTAAAGCTATACCGATTATATAGTGGGCCGTTTGGGTCATTATCTTCAAAGTAATTAAATCAGCACTGAGTTGTTCACATAATAATGTAATCACATTTTAATGACTTTAAAACAGGTAAAGAGTGACTTGTCATTTGTGTTTGCTTTCCAAGGACAATGTAAAAGTTCATTTTTCTCTTCCTTCTTTTTTTATTATTATGTTTTTTATATAAGTTACCGTGTAACGTTAAGGAAATGAATGAGACACTGGCTTTGTTATGCCACAGATTTAGAATATTGTAATGTTAGAGTTTCAAGGCATTGACTTAATTGTTTTATTCACATGGGTCTCAGCTGGGAAGCTTGCACAAGCCTACCTCCCTGAGAGCCATCACTGCAATTCAAACTCTATTTTAAGCTTTCTTTCTTTCCGTTTTTTGTTTTTGTTTTTGTTTTTTTTAGATTTATTTATTTGAGAGCGAGCACACTCAAACACGTGCAAACAAGGGAGGAGGGGAGGGAGAGAATCTCCAAGCCACTGAGCAGGGAGCCAGACCTGGGGCTCGATCTCATGATCCATAGATCATGACCTGAGTTGAACCCAAGAGTCAGACACTTAATGGACTGAGCCATCCAGGTGTCCCCAAACTCTTCCTTTCAAGGAGAAGAAACCAAGATCCAAGACATTGATTGATTTGCCCAAGCTCTGTAGTGATCGGTCCTGTACTCAAATCTATTTGTCCTTTCCTATACAGGATCCTTCCTTTCACATTGCATTATGGTAGGTCAGTTGATTCAGTTCCATGTATCTCTTGTGTATATCAACAAAAAACGGGTATGTTAGACGGGGTGATCTCTACAATCCCTTACAGTTCTACAATTCCATCAGTTACCAAACTGTGGGTTTGGGGTGTGGGGAGGACATAATCTTATTTAGCTTTGATTGCTTTCCCCTCCTTTCCCTTAACTGGAAAGCGAAAAAAAAAAAAAAAAGGAAAGAAAATATATTTAATGCGGCATAGGTATGAAAGTTAGACTGTAGCTGGTCTGCAGAGTGACTTCTAAGGTTATCCTGTGTATTACCCCAGGCACCAGGGGGCTCTCACAAGGTCTCATCTTTTGCTGGTAGACTAACCTTCCACTTTTCACATTCCACCAACTACTCCTCTAGAAGTAAGGTTTTATTTCACAAAAGAGACACACTGGCATAACCACTCAGTCTTAAATTTCTACTTGTTTCCAGAGCATTCAAGCTATAAATAGCTGTTAAGCCATCATTCCTATTTCACGTGAATTTAGTTATACATAATTACCTTCTTCATGACTGCCTTAAATCTCTCAATTGGAATAAGATCTCATCTTCCTTTCCGCTTGGGAGAGAGGTCTGAGAGAAGCTTTAAAACTTAGCAAATAACTCTCTCTTTCATACTTCTTCTATGCTATGGCTTAAATTCCCTGTCAAGCAAGGAAGACCTCTTTTCAATATACCCTTCAGTTCTGAGAAAAGCAAACTACTAGGAGCTGAATTGCTGTCCTGAGGCCAATAGGCAGCTCCTGGCTTCTGGTTCTAACTTCTCTGTGTACCTCTCTGAATTGTGAAGATTAGTGACACAGTAGGTCACTGTGGGTTGTCTTGCCTTGTGAGAAGGCCTTCGCATACATGTACCTTCCTATATATGCCCTGAGCCAAAGACTACATACAGCAGGAATTCTTAAGAACAAAGGTATGCTTCAACTACCAAGCATTATAATTTTGTATAGCATAACAAGAAATCTAATATTCTGGGGAAAAAATAAAATCAGAGGTACAATCCTTGAATCTCTAGAAGTCTTCAAATAGGATCCCATCAACAATGAACACGTCTGAGATTGTTTATTTTACAAACCTAAGGGAGAAGTTCAGAGTTGCGATTTATGCAATTAGAAATCACATTTGCAAAAATATTGCTAATCCTTCTTACTCCACAATGTTTCATATATCCACACACACATGCACATTTTTAAGAAAAATAATCCAGAAAATATTGCTTCAAATACACTTTTTACAAAATATTTCAAGATAATAATTATAGCTACCAGGACAGGCTGCTTGGGAGCTTCAATTTCATAGTTAGCAGCATCACCTTTCTTTGGGGAACATGTTGTATACGGTAGAATGTGCCCCTGTTCTTGCCAGGGCAGACAAAGGGAGCTGAATCTAAAGGGTGAGAACTAGCCTGCCTGTTCTCTATGAAGGGCAGGGAAGGGGAGAATTAGTCAGCAGCACTCACTCTCCACCTGCTTCCCAGATGCCTCTTACTTTTTTTTTTTTTTTTTTTTTTTGCCTTATTTACCTTTTTCCTTTAAATCTGGACTGTTTGCATACATGGACAAACCTTGCCACAATTACTAGACAATCAGACTGGGCCTTCAAGAACTGCCTGGCACTACTTCTTCTGGACCGGGATTTTGGGGGTTGGCAACTGAAATGAAAATAAAGGAAAAACTCAGTGCATGAATGCCTTTTAAATCACTCTTTCCCCCTGTCTTTTGGTCTTCTCTCCCTACCTATTTTCTACCTCACAAGCTATGGAAGGAGTAAATATGTGAATAAATATGGAATATATTCATTGAAAACATTATCTGCTCTTTGGTTTTATTCATTTGCTCACTTAACAAATATTCTTTGAAGGCATCTCTGTGTTAGCTAAGTACTGGGTATGTGTGTAGTAGTCAAGAAAATAGACAAGGTCTTAATGAAAGTTCTACTCTTCTGAGTTAGATAGTAAATCAACTATTTGCTACGTGAGGAAATAAACTGGGTTGGTCCCTAATTTAGACCTTTAGACTGACGGGCCAGAGAAGGCTTCTCTGAGGGGATAACACATATGAACATATGAAAGATATTTGATTGTTCTCCTAAGTCTTCTGGTATAAAAATCTCTGAGCATATCTAAATAACTATAAAATAAACATAACAAAATGTGTGAACATTTATTTGTCAGTGAAGGTCTCTTAATTTTTCCAGAAGTGGACCAGTTTCATCCAGCAATCTTGCATCTTCTAGAACTATGAAAGAAGACCCCAGATAAGAATATTTTATATTCAATGTCAATGGGTCTTACTATATAAAGTGACAGAGTTAAGACAAAAGCAGTGGACCAGACACACTGTCCTTTAAAAGTGCTAGGATTTAAAAGCTCAGTGTGAATGAGAAAAGGAGTCTGCTTAATACTACGAACACATTCAAACCCTTTTTTGATTGCTCCTTTGTTGCTACCCTAAGAATACAGAGAGGGCAAAGAACACACAAACGTGAGGGGGAAAGTTTTCTAGACATGGCCTTGATTTTAGAACTTTGTTATAAATCCATGAGATAGTGTCTATCCCAATGAAATTATTGAATTAACAAGATACATTTATGACTCCCTTTCTCACTTATGAAATGCTTAAATAACATCCCACTGTGTTCTCAAAACAGATCTTTGAAGTAATTATTATTATTCCCCATTTTTAAAAAAGATTTGATTTATTTATTTGACAGAGAGAGTGTACGAGAGAGGGAATACAAGCAGGGGGAGTGGGAGAGGGAGAAGCAGGCTTCCCACTGAGCGGGGAGCCTGATGTAGGGCTCCATCTCAAGACTCTGGGATCATGACCTGAGACAAAGGCAGACGTTAACCAACTGGGACACCCAGGTGCCCTTTCCCTCATTTTAAAGAAGAAATAGAGTTCAGATATGTCATAGTGTATTAGTGAATGGGGAAACTGAGCTTCATAAGTTGATTTTCTGACCCCAATGCCTGTGGTCTTGCTACTATATCACACTGCTAAGCCTTATTGTAAGCCCAATAGCCTGAGCCTGTCGTGAGTGGAGTGACAGATTCCACAGAGCAAAATGTCAGTTGGACAATCATGCTTGCTGCTGTGTCACTTCATGGAGACCAAGGGGTCACAACCTCATCTCATTCTAGTTTCCTTCAGAGACTCATTATAGGATCTCACATCCAAAAGCAGAAGGGCAGATAAATCTTAACTTTTAATATGGTTTTGAGGCACCTTGTGACTAGCACCTGTGGAAGCAAACGTGGCTTAGGTGAGACTCACATTCTCAGAGCTTATTTCTGCCATGAGTGTCTTTCATAAAGAAAAATGAATAAAAAGTATGGAGGTTTCTGAATTGGGTAAGAATTTGAAAGCATGCTGAAACCATCTCCTCCTAGAACAATATTTAGTGGAGAGGGTTCTTCACAAGCCTGATTTGCTCTAAAAGAGACCAAAAATCCTTCTGAAAAGAGATCTGTGCATCCCAATAATTTCAGTGTTTAAAGAAAAGCAAGTTCCTGGCCTCAAGTAAGATGATAGTAATAGTAGTAGTACCAGTAGTAATGATAATACTTGTAGTATAGACAATGGGACACATTTACCAATTCTGTCTCCATTATTCTGAAATAATTCTACTTTAAGCAACTTAGGCATTCTTGATTTATTTTCTATCTCAGAGTATTTAGGTAGAATATGGCTGATTTCTAATTATAAGGAAAATTGTTTTCTTTTTTTTTTTTAAGATTTTATTTATTTATTTGGCAGACAGAGATCACAAGTAGGCAGAAAGGCAGGCAGAGAGAGAGAGAGAGAGGAAGAAGAAGACTCCCTCCTAAGCAGAGAGCCCGATGCAGGTCTTGACCCAGGATGCTGGGATCGTGACCTGAACCGAAGGCAGAGGCTTTAGCCCACTGAGTCACCCAGGTGCCCCAAGGAAAATTGTTTTCTAAAATCACAATAGCTGTGCCTGATTGACATAGTTTGTTGGTGAATCATATAATCATTCTGAAGACGATTCTTGCAGAAGGCTAGAAAGGCCCGTACTAGGCACAGCCATGTGAACTAGTCCTGGCCAAAGAAATATGAGGGAAGTCTCTTACACGTTTCTGGGAGGAGTTTCACTATTGTTGAAGAGAAGTTATTAACCTCCGATCCTTCTTTCTTTTTGCCTTTAACTTGGCCATGATGCCTGGAGCTGTTGCAGCCCTTTTGTGACCATGAACATTGAAGGTAATGAAGGCCAAGAGTCAGTAACCTATAGAGCCCATGGCAGAAAGACTGAAATTGCCTAGGCCTTAAATGTTACTAATCAGTTGGACTAACACAAGCATTTGGTTACTTCTAGCCCTTGCATCATACAAGAAAGTAAATCACTCTTTGTGATTTGCTACTATTCCTGAGATTATTTGTAATGTACAGCTGAAGGAATTTAATTAATAACACTGTATAGGTTTGAGCTACTTACTTAAAGGGTTTGAACCTAAGGTTCCTCATGTATGAAATAAAAGAAGGCTGAACTCTTTTAAATCTAGGAAGTCTCTGATTCAAAAAGTACATTGGCTCCATTGTATTCAGAAACAGTTTTTTAAAAAGATACTGTACACATTTCCTTTCTATTTTGTAAGTAGCCTTACCTTTTAGTACCATGGGAATATGAAATAGTACATATTTTCAACATATTTTGCTATTACTTGTTTACCCTTGAAATGGTTGTATCACTTTAATGCAAAGTATTTTGTGTTTTCATAATTCTTCAAAAGTGTAGATTCTAGTCAATGCAGTGGGAATATTCCACTGGATTTACACAGAAAGCCAAAATGTACAATTTATACTTTCCTATACAATTACAGAACTATTGGCCTTAACACTGAAGAGTATCTATTTTAGGAAGACTAAGACTTCATCACAAAACACCTGTCAATCCAGTCTTTACTCTGAGACTAGCACTAGGATAATACCTTTTGCAATGACAACTTCAAAGAAAATATCTTTTTATTGTTGCTATTTAAAGATCACTATGGAAGGTAATGCTTGGTCATTGAAAGGAACTATCTCCATAGGCAAAAGAATGAACGTAAGGGATTTTTAAAGTACTTCCTAAGTAGATTTGCAACAACAGACTTACAGGGAATGAATATTACCTTTATTTTCAATAGGAGACCATCCTATCATAACAAAAACTATTGTGTCTTCCCACATATAATTTTAAGAGTCTTAAATGAGAGAAGGGTCTTAGCTACATCTGAAGATTAAATTTCTGAGAAAATACATTTATTTTCAATCTGGAAAATTAGGATTTTAAAAAAGCAATTTAGTGAGCAGAATCTTTCAGAGTATAATATTTGCAGTGAAAAGCCTGAGAAAATAACAATGTGTTATTATGTTTTTGTGCCTCAATTTTTTAATGGCTAGGTTATTATGTCAGAAATAGGTGAAGCATACCAGCTTTCTGCTCTTCACATTTTCATAGTTATAGATCAGCATGACTCAGGATATAGTTCTACTTCTCAGTTTAGTGTAAATGGTGGAATATTTTAAAAATTCAGTCCAGTACACTTTTTTAAGTTCCTTTTAAAAACCTCTCAAAACAGATTCTTCTTATACTAGATTTAACATGAATAATAAACAAGTAAAAAAGAGTTTAACGAAGCTGACAACTTGTTCATAAATTTATAGATGGAGCTTAAACTTTCCAAATCTCACCAAATTTCTGAGAACTTAAGAAATTCAAACTGAATTCGTGTTGCTTCTGTGTAAGCAAATCACTGTAAATGCGTTCTTGTCTTTGTATGACAGATGATTGCAAAGAGTAAAAATGAGCTATTTTTCCTAAAAGGATGGTGTTTCCAGGCAGCTTCATTGCCCATTCTCATGGTATCCTCCAGTTCAGAGACCATCTTTTCCTCAGTTTTCCTATTAGCAAGAACACAAGAGTAAAAATTAAACATTTCACTTTCCCTAATCTCTGATACCAACCAGTTAAGAGTTGCACTTAAATTGGACACCTGCATAGCAAGGAACTGGTTTGGATCTCTAATAACCAGCATCCACTTGGCCTTTAATACAGACTCATAATTTGACCACATTCCCATGGTCAGCTCCTTCTCCTATTCTCCACCAAAATTACTTCCAAGTTCTATCTTCTATGATTCCATTCCCTCTGTACTCCTAATACTCTCAGGACTTTGCATTCTCCTTAAAAAAAAAAACTCAAACAGAAAATATCTTCAACCCTTCAATCTCCTGTCACCAAATCAATGCTACTTCTTCCCTCTATTCTTTCTGGCCCTAAAAATGCAGGATATCATTATTCAAAGCCAATCTCTCCACACATTCCGTGGATTATATTTCCTTCTGTATTTCCAGGAAATTCATAGGCTTTTTGTGCTCCCAGTGTTGTTGTTTTGATTGGGCAATATATATAAATGGTTCAAGGTTCAAAAATGATAAGAGGGAATATGATGAAAATCTTTTTATTCCTAGTGCCAGGTATCTGTCTTCTACTTGAGGCAAGTGTTCTATGTACACAGAAGAAAATGTACACAAACATCAGGGAGGAAGAATTTCCTCTGCCCTTCCAGGTCTTTCTACCCGGATGAAGAATCAAACTGACATGAGACAGATTAACAGGGGAAAGTCAAATTTAATTTTGTATGTACAGGGAATCCACATAGATATGAAATTACAAAGACAGCCGGCTGACATGACACTCCCAGGAACTAAGGAGAGCAGTGGGTATAGGAATACAACGTGTGAGGAAGCCCTGTAGCAGAAAGGTGAAAGGAGATGTTTGGAAAACAGAAATTGCCCTGTCATACAGGTAAGTGTCTTACGTAGTGGAATCTCCGTTAATGGCTCCGTAATGGTACAGGCAAGCAGTTGAGGGCGAGGTAAAGAGCTTTTCCTGAATCTGCTGCATTCTGCTTGCTTTTAACTCAAAATTAATGTTCATGCCAACCTGCCTCATCTTGGGGAAGTTCACCCTTGGCCTTCATAAAAACATATTCTTCCTTAGGTCTTTAAAAAATAAAAAAGGAAAATTCTGAGCACATTGTTACGCATCTTGTTTTCATTTTAAAAAATGCATCTTGGAGACAATATTAATTCATAAGGTAGAAACAGTGTCCATCTTATCAGTTCAGATAGAAGAAGGAACAGTAGAGGTCATACCACCCGAGGCACGGCTGGACTGACAAAGGAGCACGTGGGCCTAGGCTCAAGGGATAGGAATGCTTATCACTCACAGGAACCTGTGGGACAAGTAGTTAACCTGCAGCAACCTGGAGATAGAACGACCAGATATATCTAATGAATTCTCTAACATAAAGAATAAAGATATTTGTTCAGATTCCAAGTCTCTTGAGAGCGAAGAGACCCCCGGAGGACCAGATGAAGTGATAGCAGAACACCTGCTAACATGACCTCATGGGCCTACAACCACCACCATCCACCTTCTTCCGAGACTCCTGCCACAAATCTTGCCCTGAAAACCCCTCCCTTGCAGGACACAGGGGAGTTTGGGACTTTTGAGCATTAATTCCTTATTCTCCTAGGTGGTGCCATACCAATAAATCATCTTTCTTCACTGCAAAGTTTCAGTATCAGTTTTGTTCACTTGCTACACATCAGGTGAAGAAGTCTTGTTTGCTTCAGTTACAAAAGTACTGGTTCTTTCTTCTTTAACTACATTACGTTAATTATGAATGACCCTTACATTATTGAAGCTGACCTCATTGACAAATATTTAGCTTGTCTCCAAACTTTTATAATTATAAACAATGTGGCAACAGATACGTCTGAACATTGGAAATATACCTATACATTCAATTCCTATTAGTGGGATTACACAGTGAAAGGGAAAATGCAATTGAAATTTTGATTGATGTTGCCAAATTATCCTCCACAGATGTTAAGCCAAATGACCATTCCACCGAAAAAGTATGAGAGTGGTAATATTCACCCAACAAAAGGGCGTCACAAAGTTTTTTGCTGATCTCATAATATGCATTTTGCTTATTGTGTTCATTAAAATGAGCATTTTGCTTATTATGAGAAAGATTGACAGTCTTTTCCAATAATTAGAAGCGATTTTTAGTTCCTTTTCCTTAAAAAAAAAATTCATTTATTTCAGAGAGAGAGAGAGAGAGCGCACACAGCATTGGGATGAGCAGAGGAAGAGGGAGAAGCAGTCTCTCCACTGAGAAGGGAGCCCCATGTCTGGCTTGATCCCAAGACCCTGGGATCTTGATCTCAGCTGAAGGAAGCTGCTTAAAATCAACTGAACCACTCAAGTGTCCTTTAATTCCTTTTCAAAGAGCTGTTCATATGCTTTATTTTTCCATTGTACTGTGTTTTCAAAAAATTGATCTGTAGAAGTTATATATGTAAAGACAACTTTTGTAATATGAATTGCATTTTTTTTTTGGCCATGCAGAACATTTTTTATACTGAGATTTATTAGTTTTACTTTTATGGCTTCTGGCTTCTGTGATGAACTTAAAGAGCCCTTCCTTACTCTAGGTTTATGGGGAAAAAATTCTTATGGTTTTCTCTACAACTTTTATGATTTCTATTTTAAAGTTTTCTTCATTCAAATTTTACATATTTCATGTTAAAATCAATTCTAGATATTTTACCATTTTATTGACATTATAAGTGGATCCTATCTTTTATTAGATCTCCTAACACATTTTAATATATGAAGGGTACTAACTTCTGTATGTTAACTTTGTAATCAGCCACCTCGTTGAATTCTTAAATTGTAATGGGTTTTCAGTTAATTGTCTTGAGATTTTCTGGTGTACAATTATATTACCTGCAAACAGTGATAATTCAACTTCTCCCTTTCTAATGTTTAAATATCCAATTTCTCTTTTTCATTTTCTCCACATAGTACCCTCAGAATAATGTTAGACAATAGCGTGATCATATTTATTCTTATCTCGCTATTCGAGTAATCCTTTGCTGTAAATTATCTTCTAATCCCCAATATCATCAGCTTCTCCAGCTTCCAGTCTGGAAGAATTCTGTGGATACTACATTGCACTCTGGCTCCAGCTCCCTTGCTCCTCTTTCATAGCCAGACGACTTGAAAAAGCCACCTAAGCTTATTGTTCTCACGTTCTCCTCTTGCATTCCTTCCTGAGCTAGTTTCAGTCTAGCTTCTGCTTCCACACTGGGCAGATCAGAGACATGGCCTATGAAACACACAGTGCTCGAGAAACTCTCTTTGGTGGTCGTGATGGTGGCAGAAAGACTGAGAACCTCAGACAGTGGTGGCAGCATAAGAGATGGTGCCTGACTGGGTTCAGAACACAACTATCCCCAAATATGGCACCTTGACATGCTGAAGATTTTAAGCCAGAGACATTTGAGATAATGGCAGAAACAAGAAGACCACTCTGACCTTCCCCTTGCTCTTTTCCCTGAAAGTCGGTCCGAAGACCCTCTTGTGAGAAGGTGCCTTTCCTATACCTGGAAAAGAGACTTATCTCTGAAGACAAGGGATGCTGAGAAGAATCAAACAGGCTGTGTTGTTGTCCGCAATTGGCTATACTTACCTTATCGCCTTTGCTCTTATCACATTTCTCTATGACAGTCCACCCTTCACGGAGACTAGGATAAGAAATGGGTTTAACAGTTTCTTTGGGTTTTTATTTCCTTAGGAAGGCTCCCCTGTCACATAAAACTTACATTAGGTAAGTTAGTAGGTTTTTCTCTGTTAATTTGTCTTTGTCTGTTTCATTTTCAGAACTCACCAGGGTTGCTAAGAGGATTAAGGAAAACTTTCTCCTCCCCTACATGTCTAATATACAGTTCAAGTCTTCTTGGTGCCTGATGTGGCACTTATTGCCCTGGCTCCTTCCTGGATCAGCCCTGCAGTGTGATTTGGACTATTGTTTCTGTCTGCTAGTCTCCATTCTTATTTATCAAGACTCCTAGAGATTTGCCTCCTAGAGATTTAATGAACTACCCAAAATACTTTTAATAAACTCTGTTACTATATTAATATAAAATGAGAACTGAGTAGGTGGAGATGCTGTTCACTAAGAAAAAACAATTTTAGGGGCAAATATTGTAATCTTGAATTTAAAGTATATAAGACCTCCATGCAGATAAGATAGTTGTACTATTGGATATCCAGATATGGTCTAGTCTGGGGAAGTAAATTAAGAGATAATCAGCAAATTAATTGTATTTCAAGCCATGTAAATACATGAGTTCACTTAGGACATGATACAGAATAAACACATAAGCCGTAAACCTGAGAAGGAGGAATATTTAAATGACATGTTGAAGAAAAGGCAGTTCTAGCAAAAAGAACAAAGGAATTGCCAGAGAGGAAAAACGGAAACTAAAACTGTGGTGGCATCAAAACTGAGGGACAGGAATGTTTCTGGAAAGAGGGAATAGTCAATTATGTTGAACATTATGATTAAAATGAGGACATTGATAATCTCAGATAAAGCAAGGAACAGAAACCAAGTATGGCTAATATAGGCAGAATTTATTATATTATTAATAATATTGATATAGTTAGGATCACCTGGGTAGTTCAGTTGGTTAAGAGTCTGCCTTCGGCTCAGGTCGTGATCTCAAGGTCCTGGGATCAAGCCCTGCATCAGGTTCCCTGTTCAGGGAGGAGCCTGCTTCTCCCTCTCCCTCTAGCCCTCCTCCCCTCCCCGACTTGTACTTTCTCTTTCTCTCTCTCTTTCTGTCTCAAATAAATAAAATCTTAAAAAAATAATATTGATAAAAACAATGAAACTAATTATAAATTTTTGTCTTTTCTCAATGAATGGCATCAATACCTACTCAGTGCTCAGGTCAGAAACTTTAGATCAGCCCTGACTTTGTTCCTCTTACCATCAAAATCCAACCAATCTTTAAGTCCTACCAATTCCTTTTCAACTCTGTCAGCTTCTCTATTTTCATCATTGTGGCTCTAACTATCATCACTTCTTGCTTGGTTTCCTATATATACTTAACTTGAATTTCCTTTTATTCTTACCAATACATTCTCTCTGGCAGTCAGATTGCTTTCTAAAAATGGAAAGTTGATCGTGTCACTTCTCTATTGAGAATCTTTCAGTGGCTTGCCATTACCATGAGAAGAAGTCCAAAATACTTAGCATGACCTATAACATCTCCTTTACCTGGACCCTTTCTGCCTCTCTAGTCTCTTATGACACAGTATACAGCCAGGAGAACAGACTTAAAGGACCATTTCAATGAACGAGATATTACCTGAAGATCAGGATGCTGCTTTGCTCCCTGGGCCAGAGTCCACTAGCCTTCACTTCTCTTGCATATGCTGGAGACATGCTATGTGTTCCTATTGCTGGTGGGACTAAATAGGCACTTGTTCTACAAATGCTGTTAAAAATTTTTACTGACTTCTAAAGCCCACAGTCTTCTACCACTTCTTTTGCTCTACCAGAGGCTCCAAGAAAAGCAGGAAAAAAAAATGACTTTTCCATTTCTCCTACGCTAAATGGCCCACCAGTGCTGCATAGTGGCAGAAATTCACAGGAAACGTGCTGACAAAGGAGTCCGCAAAATGTAGTTTGGGAGCCCCCCACCCTGTGCTTTGAAAAACATGTTAAGTCAGGATGGAGTCAAAGCAAAATCTACATGCATATATCTGGCACATGCTCCTACTCTAATTTTTCAAAACTGACATTCTGTGGCCTTTACCAGGACCCTTGCAATACACGCATGCAGACACACACTCACTAACACAGTTTTCATAGGGATGATACCAATTTTTTTCCTAGGTCTTAGCTTAAATAACACTTATTCAATGAAGTTACTTATTTTATTTTAATTCCAGTATAGTTAGTGTACAGTGTTATATTAGCTTCAGGTGTACAATATAGTGATTCAATGATTCCATTTATCACCTGGTGCTCAGTGATCATCACAAGTGCCGTCCTTAATTCCCATCACCTATTTAACCCATCCCTCCCACCTCCTCTCTGATAACCATCAGTTTGTTCTCAGTTAAGAATCTGTTTCTTGGCTTGTTTCTTCTCCCTCTTTCATTGTTTTCCTTTGCTTGCTTGTTTTGTTTCTTAAATTCTACATATACGTGAAATCATATGGCATCTGTCTTTCTCCAATTGATTTATTTCGCTTAATATTATACTCTCTAGCTCCACCCACGGCATTGCAAATGGCAAGATTTCATTCCTTTTTGTGGCTGAATAATTTTCCATTGTATGTATATACCACATGTTCTTTATCCATTCATCTATTGATGGACACTTGGGCTGCTCCCATAGCGTGACTATTGTTGATACTGCTGCCATAAACATCAGGGTGCATGTATCCCTTTGAATCAGTGTTTTTATATTTGGGGGGTAAATACCTAGTAGCACAATTACTGGATGATGAGATAGCTCTATCTTTAACTTTTTGAGGAAACTCCATACTGCTTTCTATAGTGGCTACACCAGTTTACATTCCTAACAGAGCATAAAGTCTCTTTTTTCTCCACATCCTCGCCAACATTTGCTGTTTCTTGTGTTTTTGACTTTAGCCATTCTGATAGGGGTAGAGGGATATCTCATTGTAGTTTTGGTTTTCAGTTCCCTGATGATCAGTAATGTTGAGCATATTTTCATGTGTCTGTGGGTCATCTGTATGTCTTCTTTGGAGAAGTATCTGTTCATGTCTTCTGCCCATTTTTTTAAATTGGATTATTTTTGAGTGTTGAGTTGTATAGTTCTTTATTTTAGACACTTCAGTGTGGTTATTTTTAACTGCATGTATGGATTCAGAACCCTTTATATACACTCTGGCATCCTGTGCCTTTCCTCACACCTTTAATAAAATTATGACCAAAAAAAATGCACAATTATTCATTTAATATCTGCCTACCCTAATAAACTGAAAAGTCATTAAAGAGAAGGATCTCTATGTCTTCTTTATTGCTATATCTCCACTCCATGGACCATGGACAGTCTGGAATATTTATTGAATAAATGAAATGTATCTTCTATCATAGCATTCAAAAACATAGTTTATTTATTGGCAATAATCCCTACAGGGGCAAAATATTTAATAGTTCTGAAAGGTTATTTTATCATGAGGCAAAAGGGTTAGTTCCCCCAGGAATTCCTCTCATGCTGTTATAAACAGAGATTGGCAAAAATGACATATTAGTTTCTCTAGGTGAGTTGTATTGGAAGTATGAATGCCTAGATATTTTTCAATAATACAGTATATTTCATAGTAATTTAAGTAACCATAGAGATAGTTATGGAAATATATAGGAAAAGACAAATTCAAGGAATTAAATAGATAGAATTCTTATGAATGTATAAAGGTCAGAGTAAAAAGGACAAGGAAAATTAGAAAGCAAAGATTCCCTCCAATCCTGAGGCTCTATGCACCTAGTTATAGAATCACATATGAAAACAATAACAAAACCTGTTTATCTACCCAAATACTTACCATCATTTGTAGCAAAATGATATTTTCAAACAGTAAACGGCAACAGCTAAGCATTAACATTTTTTATCATGAAAGGGACAGAACTGATTCCCTTGGCAAACTGGCTTGTAGTTCCCTGATTTAGTTCTATGCATTAGGACAACTCCTTTGTTTGGATTTTCATTTCTGTCAGAGAAAGCATGTAGGGTACCAGAGAGCAACAAAGCTATCAGCAGTGCATTATCCTTAAAGCTGAGTTCCTGATTCTGAAGATGGATTTAAAGAATTGTAATACTCAAAGTGTTTGATCTGTTTCTAAGAAGTGGTTCATCTATGTTCTTCCATCTTTAGCTGCTTAGAATATAATAATCTACAGGTTCTGATTAGTGGGGGAGGGTGGAGATGAGGTTGTTGTCAACAAGCTTTCAAATTAATGCTAAGGGAGAGGAAAGGGCGACAAGGTAAGTTAAATGAGAAGGCGACTGATGTAATTTACCTACGAGAGAGTTTTACTTTTTTTTCAGGGAAATAAGAAACAACCTTATCCAATGAGAGTTCATGGAGTAAGGAAAGGAATGGAAACCTGAAGAGAAAGAAAAAATTTTGGAGCAATGACTATAAAGGTTTTACTAAGGATACGTGCAAGGTCTGTGGAGTAACTGAGAACCTGAGGGGAAATTTGACACCATGAAATTTCAGGAATTACAACAGGTATCCTTACTGAGATTTTATCCAGCAGCTCCTGATCTGGGGCCAGAATGCCCTTGTTAGAGAGGGTCAGCAAAGCAGGCAAGGGCCAGTGAGTGCATTACTGAAAATGCCCAGTCTGGAGAGGAAGGCAGAAAAGCCAGGATGGGGAATAATGGATTTGGAGATAAGTGTTAGAAGACAAAAACAGGAAGATGAAGAACAAATTCAACAGTGAGGATACACTGGTAGGAAAATGGGGGGGCTAGGCTAGAAAAGCTCTTCAGGGAGAAGGTCTACAGGGGGCTGGAAATAATGATATTGTCAAGGGCTTCAAGTAGTAGTAGAATAAAAAAGTGTATGTGGCTGGGTTGTTGAATGAAGGCCTGCAGAACAAGGCCCAGGAAGTAGATACAGCCAGTCCTGCTTTGGGCGGCATAGACTGAAGTCGAAAAAACAGAAGCTTTTTCGTGGAAGATAATGTAAAAGATAATAAATATTAAGAGAAAATCCTTTTTTTTCCATTTAGTTTGAGAAGGCAGGAATGTTAAGAACAAGGATATGGGGATATTGCCTCATGGCAGTATAGGTGTCCTCTGGAGTCTCATGAAGACAGCAAGTTGACTGGTAAAGAATGAAGTTGGCCCACAGTGGTGCTAAGGGAAGCTAGATGGGGTAGATTAGGCATAGTGCTGAGTTTTGTATTCAGGTCCTTGAGTGTTGGTCAAAGAAATTAAAAAAGGGGGCTTGGGAGGTGTACTAGTAAAAGAAAACTCAAGTTTCTTCTCTACTCACACCAACATCTAACACCAAATGTGGTGAGGGGTGTTCCCAACTCTTTCTACCAACTGGGGATCCTACATTTCTAACCTGGAGTCGGCACAGACCCAACAGGCCAACCCACTTCAGACACCAAGCACAGGTCCCAAACATCACTGGTACTTCTGACCACTGGCAAAATATTGAGGGTTTCTATGACTCTCCCTCCTCAGATTTAATGATTTGCTAGAATGGTTCTCAGAACTGAGGGAAACACATTTGCTGGTTTATTATGACACAGCTCGGGAACCGCCAAAGGAAAGAGATGCCCAGAGCAATGTCTATGGAAGGGGAGCAGAGCTTTCGTGCCTTCTCTGAGTGCACCCTGCTCCCGGCCCTCCATGTAATGATGAGCCTGGAAGCTCCCCAAATCACTTCAGTTAGAATTTTCAATGGAGGCTTCACTAAGGAGGCATGATTGATTGAATCATTGGCCATTGACGATTCAGTCTATCTCTAGCTCTTCTCCACACTCTGGAGGTTGAGTGGGATAGTGAGGTCGAGAGTTCCAACCCTCTAATCATGTGGCTGGTTTTTCCAGGGACTAAGCCCCATCCTCCAAGAGTTGCCTTGTTAGCATGAATACAGATCTGGTTGAAAGGGGCTTATTAAATAACAAAAATATTCTTCTCACTCCTACCCTTCAGGAAATTCCAAGGCTTCTGGGAGCTCTGTGCCAGGAGCCTGAGACACAAAGATTAAGTATATATTTCTACATCATAACTAGTTTTCTACTGCTGCTGTAACAAATTACCACAGACTCAATGGTGTACAATAACACAAATTTATTACCTTATGGTTCTGTAGGTTAGGAGTCCAACAGGGGTCTCACGTGGCTAAAATTAAGGCATGGGCAGAGCTGCATTCGTTTCTGGAGTCTACCTCCAGGAGAGAATCCAGGTCATGGCCTTTTCCATCTTCCAAACCTTACCATATTCCTTGGGTTATTGTCCCTTTTCTCTATCTTTGAAGCCAGTAATGTTGCATGCCTGGATCATTTTCCATGGTCACCTCTCCCTCTGACTCTTCTGCCTTCCCCCCTTTGACTTTTAAGGATCTTTGTGACTGACTTCATTGGGGCCACCTGAATAATCCAGGATACTCTTCCTACTCTCAAAGTCAGCTAATTAGCAACCATAAGCATTTGCAAGCTTAATTGGCCTTTGCCACGCAACCTAACACAACCGCAGGTGTTGGGGATTAGAACATGGACATCTTTGGGAGACCATTTTTCTGCCTACGCGGAAGGTCCACTGCAGAGGTCTGCAAACGGTGAAGAGGAATGCTGAATTAGCACAGTCTGGTTAATGGTAGGCAGAGTTCATCAGAACCGGTTTCAAGATTTCAATTATACTTAGGCAACGAAAGCCTGCTCAAAATTCCACTCCCAGGTTGCCGATGATTGATAACACGATTCCTGAAACTATATTCAAACATACTAACACTACTACTAATAACAACAACAACAACAACAACAACATAACCCCTCTTGGGCTTTGTATGTCAGACTTGTCCTAAAGTCATTGTATGAATGAATTTTATCCTTAAACAATGCTGTGAAGAAGGAATCAACGTTTCCTCTAAACAGAATTAGTAACTTGCCAAAGCAGAAGATTGGAACTGAAACCCGGGCAGTAAAGCTCCAGGGCTTTTAACCTTACATTACAAAGCCTCCTTAAATCTCAGGGTCAGCAGACGTGGAGGGCTGATCAGTATCTGCTGTGGGTTAGATACCAAAGGGTACAAGTTAGAAATACAGCTTCAGGCAACTAATTAGGACAGGATTTGTTGAAACACCCACGAGGGGAAAAGTGGCTCTTCGTTGTACTGAACCTACACAGACACCAGATTTCTTTTGTTCAGTCAATCGAAATACGAAGCCATCCACAAAACTCTTTTTCTCTTCTTTTCATCCAACAGATATTTATTAATGATAATATATAGAGGAAAATGTACAGGCCACTACATGAATCTGAGTTACACCCACAGGAATTAAAGGAATAATATAAAGTAGAATTATAAAATTTGCCCAGTAAATTATTAAACCATCAGTTATATTATTTCGACCTCTCTCATTTGATCCCCTGGCCTTACTTTCTTCTCCACATTCTTTCTTCTTTTAATGTCCCTCTGCCTCTACCCACATGTTCATTACCCTTTTTCGTGTGCCTCTCCTTTCATCCTTTTTTGTCCTTTTGTTCATGTGCCTTTTGCCTCCACAGTTGCCTCCATTACTACCTGTTAGCTAGCCATGTATACTCAGACCACTGTGGGAATAGATGATTTTGTCTTAAAATAATAAAATTCTCCTGAATTCATTTTCTCCTTTCCATCCACTTATCGCGGCTTGAGTTCAGACTTTTATTTGCTGTGCTCCTCACAGGAACTTCCTTCTGAAATTTCTGCTGATTTTCCCCAAGCCCCTGGACAATCTATCCATCCATCCTCCCTTTCACACACATCTCTGACTTTTCTAGAAAACCAGATGTTGTCATTGCCTACTCAGAATCCTTTGATTATTCCTATGATCTACCAGATACAATCTAAACTTCTTTAGAAGACCTCAAAACTCCCTGCCTACCTGTCTAACTTCATTTTTCGCCCTTCCTTCTAATTCCCCTTGGCAGGTAACCCTCTAGCAGCCCAGTAATACTTGTGGTTTCCCAAACACATCATACTCTGTCGTGCCCCCATATCCTTCCATCTGTCATTCTTCTATTCCCTCTGCTGCTTTTATACCATCTGTATGGAGAATTCCGAGTCATTCTTTAGGACTATTCAGATGAGATTGGGTGCATTCGGGGTGGTATGGCTGTAGACCTATAGGACTATTCAAATATGATCTTTGCTTTTAGGCCTTCCCTGTCTCTCTCAGGCAGACCTGGGACTACCCTGCTCTCTCCAATAGTGTACCTCCCTCCATTGCTTGTAAGAATACTGTTATTGGTATTTGGGGTCTGGACTTGGGTTGTTTTCATCCCCAACACCTGTCATTTGGAGTTTAATCATCTTTGCTGAATTAGCTTACTCTTTTACCTGAACTTCCATAACGCTATAGCATAACTCTTCTTTCTGCCTCAACACCAGTTTCTTGAACTGTATTCTTTAGAACCCTGGTGTCTCTAAAAAAGAGTTGTATATTATAGAATTAAGCTTTAAGATAGCTATGTGAAATGTATGTTTGTTTTCACTGTAGGTTTGGGAGAGAAGTCCATTGCTTCTTTTCCCAAATAATCCTCTTATCTTTTAGTTCCATAATGATTCTCAAGTGCAAGCAAGTTCTGTGAAATAAATAAACCACCTAAAATTAGAAATTTTTTTGTTTTAACCACGATCTAAAGAATATTAGCAACAACAAAAATAAGTCATATATATATATATGAATAAAATACCAACATAATTACCACCGAATTTACTTATTTCAAACCCATATGTTAATGGGATTATTGCTAATGATATAGAACAAATTTTGTCCATTTACCTTATTGTTTTTATTTATATTAATTGACAGATTGACGTTAGTTCTGTTATCTTAGACAGTCTGACGGAGAGAAAACTAACGGTTACAAAGGGAAGGTTTTGGGAAATAGTCACTGAAATAAAAAAGAGCACCAAATAAGGTTCAATCAGGAGCACAGGAAGCATACTATGGTACTGAGGGAATTTAATAATAGGTATTTTTACACAGGGTTTTGGAGGGAGTCTCCACACCAAAAAGAGGAACACTGAGGTAATCCTGCGATGTAAACTATAAGGAGCCGTTACCACCTTTAAAGCCAGATAAACGAAGGGAAAGGGTTGGGTTATGAGAGCTCAGAAGCTCGCAGGTTAGGGTTCTTGCTGAGTGAGGGCTCAAACCTCTGAGAATTGGCACAACCTGGCCAGTGCTGGTACCTCTGCAGAAGTAGGATGGGTCTGGTTCTTAAGAGTGTAAAAGTGGGAGGCTGGAACCAACTGCTGAAGACAATGGAAAGGGCTATTAATGATGATTGGATGCTGGTAGGAACAGGAAGCAAACAGAGAAGATCAAGCCTCTGTGCCTCTACTCCTGCCTTCCACCCTTCCTCCAGGGACTTCTATTGACAGAAACCACCAGAAAGGCAGCTGGTAAAGGAAGCAGAGTTTCCAGAGCTCCTGCCCCAGTATTACAAACCTGGAATGTGAAGGAGTAGAGAGAGGATAGCTAAATAAATGGCATTAGGAGTAATTAAATACAGAATCTTTAGAATTTTTTTTTTTTTATTAGAGAGAGAAAGAGCCGGGGTTGGAGGGCAGGAGGGGAGAGGGAGAAGCAGACTCCTTGCTGAGCAGGGAGCCCAACACAGGTCACGATCCCAGGGCCCTGGGATCATGACCTGAGCCAAAGACAAATATTTAACCAATGGAGCACCCAGGGACCCCTAAATAGAGACTCTTAAGCAATAGTCAGCGAATCATCTTCCAGCTTAAAAAACTCAACATGATCATATGCTCAAAGCCTTAAAAAATTAATAATTTTCTTCTGTTGAGTTTGTCTGTGATTAGACACACACTTGTAGACACACACTTGAGTATGCTATGTCACTACAGGTCATTTAGTAATCCGGTATGGGACTTGCATGGCAGATACTGTTCTGGGTGATTGGGCTTCCACAGTGAAAAAATAGATAGGTCCCTGCCCAATCTTGTGGAACTTTCATTCTAGTGAAGGGAAAAACAGACACTAAATAAAAACACAAGGTGTCAGATGGTGTCAGAGTACAATTAAGAAAATAAAGCAAGTTAAGGGGGATAGGAATGGGGGATAGGGGAGCACCTGAATGATAGAGTGAAACTTGAGCAAAGATCCAAAGGAAATATGAGGGAGAAATAAGTATGAATATATAGGGGGACTCTTTTCAGTAGAAAATAATTGCATTTGATATATGTGACATTGATGAAGATTTTGCAAGTGGGTGGACTTTTTGTGGGTTTGCAGTTAGATTTTAACTATTTGCATAGTTCTGCTTTAGAAGACTATGATTCTAGTAGAGTGACAGCAACTTATTATCAAATATAGTACCAAGTTCAAACATTCCACAAAACATTGCTCATCTCTTCCACTGAGGGAAAAGCTATACTTCTTCACGCAGCAGGTTATAAAAAATTTGCTGATGGTAAGGGGAATGAGCTGAGTACATAATGGCCCACCTTCACTATAAAATACTTTCTTTGTTTCAGAGTCAGCCATGAAATTCTATTAATAGTCTCAAACCTATCATTTGGATTATTTGAGTAAATGTATGATGCCCAGTACTGTACATAGTTACTTCTTTGTTAATATGTCAACCTTTGTTTTTTAGTTAAGAGTTAATGAACCTCAGTAATTAGCCAACAGTCTTTGAGGCAGAAAGTCGGATGGACACCATCAGTACTCTTAACCCAAAACAATGAAATCATTGTTGGCAGTAGGATCATGTTGCCTTTTGTTCAGATAATTTTCTTCTTGGAAAATACATGCATACTTTGGATTTAATGGTGCCAGAAATATTAATAAGTTAGCTATAATTATTCCTGAGCCAGTTTGTTACTCAAACAATAAAAGTGAACTTATCTGTAAAGTTAGAGAAAATGGTATAAAACACAGTAATACTTTCATGATAAAGTATTCTTTTTTTTTTTTTAAGTCAACAGTAATTCTGGTACTTGAAAATGAATTATACCATATAAAATCTCATTCTGTAGCTAGTAATAATTTCCAACAGGAAAGCCTGGGGTGACTATGTCTTCATTTGAGAACAACGTAATTTTAAGACTCGACACTTAGAAAGTAGAAATTTGAGTGACCTCAGTAAATTTGTTTTTCGTTTTAAAAGGAATCTTGAGAGGTCAGTGGTGCCCAGCGGAAGGCAAGAACTTGGGTCTGGCAGGAAACCCACCACATGTGGCTTGACGTATTTTCAATTAACCTCTCTGCCTAGGTTCCTCCCCTTGTGCAGTAGGGATAATAGTAATTGCTATCTTCCATGGGAAGTAAGCCTGTGCTTTGACACCGGCCAAAGATGCTATATCAACACAAATGATTAATATTAGAACATAATGCCAGTATGCACATAAAATACCAGCATAGTGCTCTTTTAATGCTTGTATAATACCTATAAATACTGCTCTTCCATGCTCTCGCTTCACTTTAGGTCAGAGAAGAATGTAATCATAGTATGTCACTAATCCAATTTCTGAAATTATGGAGGAAACATATTTTTTAAAGCTCCATATCATCCTTTTGAGAAGCGCTAAACCTGCTAATCCCTTATGGTCTCTTGTAGCAATTGCACAATGGCCCCCCATATTAAGCTTCTGGCACCTTTTCAAATGCTGGCTAAATTACTTTTTCTGGAAACTGGAACCATCAGGGGAAGGCCAGGGGAATGAAATTGGCTAACGATATTAAAATTTTGGTTGTTTAACATTTAACTGGCTCTCAACAACGTGTTGAAGTGCTATCTAAACAGATAATTAGCTAGTCGCTGCACAGTGGGCTTTATGTAAATTTAGCAGGGAAATTAGGTTTAGAGAATGAGAAAATAGGAAAAGAAATTTTCTCAAGGGAAGCGATGGTGTCAGCACAGCTGAGGAATGTCACAATAGCTACATTTCGTCAATTATGATCATCATCAGGGGATCTCCGGGAAAGACGCAGGACAAGGTTTATTCATAAGCGCATCCTGAGGAT
The DNA here is from genome assembly GCF_964662115.1 of Mustela nivalis. NCBI lineage: Eukaryota > Metazoa > Chordata > Mammalia > Carnivora > Mustelidae > Mustela > Mustela nivalis. The sequence goes on from NC_139020.1 coordinate 57,210,120, forward strand.
AGACGATGGAAAGGAGTGGCTGCAGGAGACAGGCTGGATGAGAGACAGAGAGAGAGAAAGAGAAAGAAAGAGAGAGAGGATGGAGGAAGAAAGGTACTAAACCGAGCACTGGGAGACAGGATGGGAGGCGCAAGTTGAGAAAGAAAAAGAGCGGTAGGCAGGGGTAGAATGGTGTATAGCTTTGCAGGTGAGTAAAGCACTGTAAACCAATGGGTGGAGGGGTGGGGGGTGGTGGCTAGTGATGGAAGGGGTGTGATCTTGGCGGCAGGCAAGCATTAGTTTAGCTGCGCCAGGCGGCTAAATCCTTGTTCGACTTTCCTTCTTATTGGGAGCACATTTCTTGCTTTTGGTGGAGATGTCAGGGCCCATATAGAATTAATGGTGTTAGGACTGAGGACGTATGTCCTCTGCCTCCAGTCCCCTTGGGACAGTCCAAACTGTCCTTCGCCCCTGCAGAACTGCCAGGGGTAGTGGCTTCAAGGTCAGGCCACCCCGGCTTCACGTGGCGGGCGGAAGAGGAGGGTAGGGCGCGTAGCCACCTGGGGTGAGGGAGGGTCCTGGGGGATCCCAGACCTCTTACGGGCAAATGCTTAACACTTCCCGAGGTCGCTTTACCGCGATCAGTTCAGAGGAAAACAGGCAATGAAAATAAAATTACACGTGCGAACATGCAAATGAAACAAAACCGAAGAAAAACACCACCGCACTCTAGGCGCTCCGATGGGGGAAATCCATGGCCTCCTGTTGCCAGTTGCCCGGCGAGGACAGCGGACAGCTCGGCGGCCGGAGAAGCAAGAGCGAGAAAGCAAACCTTCCGGGGCCCCTCTTCTCGCTCGATTTCGCTGACCCTTCCACCAAGCCGCCCTCCCAAGAGAAGGAGCAAGAAAAACGCCTGGTGCAAACAAGCCTGGGAGGGCTGGGGGACGTGGAGCTGGAAAGAAAGGAGGGATTCGGAGAGCGCCGCTGTCCCGAGAAGCAGGAAGGAGAAAGTCTCTCCTTTCAGCCCCGGGCGTCCCCGGCGAGGAGGGAGATGACTAGTTCTGCAGGCTATGTACAGCCTCCTAGACAGGGACCTTTAGCGTGGGCAACGGAAGGGCAGCCCCATCCTGCCTGCCCCTCCTCACTTCCCCCCACCCCCCACCCCTCCTGTCCCGGCTCCCCGCCAGAGGGAGAGCGCGGCCCGGGCGAGGAAAGCAACCAGCGCGATTGTCCCGCCGCCCTCCGCCTCCGTCTGCGCCGGGGCCGCGGTGGACCCGCGAGGGGCGGAGTGGGCTAGACCATTGGAAATGTTGGGAAGGGGGGAACGAGGCGGGGACGAGGCAGGAACAAGGGGCGGGGCCTGCTAACCTATTCCAGATTTTCCTGTCCTCTTGAAAGCTCTGCTTTGGGAGAAACCCGTTATCAAAGTGGAGAGAAGAGATTTTTTTTTTTTTTTAAGGGGGAGGAGCGTGTGTAGGAGGGCGGGGTGGGAGGAGACGCGGCTTGCAGTCGGCGATCAGACGGGAGCTGGAGTTGTGCGGGGAGGGAGGAAGGGAGGGCGAGTCCCAGCGCCCGCTCTGAGGGTCGGCTTCCTCTCCCCCTCCCGTGCGGGGCGGGGTGGTGCGTTCCGAGTTCCCAGGAGTTCGAGGCGGGCGGGTGCCTGGGGGAGGGGAGTGGCGGCGGCGGCGGCTGCGGGCGGCTCCCGCCTCAGCCCCGGCAGTGGCGTCGGCGACGGCGGAGTCGAGGCAGCCGTGAGCGCTCGGCTGAGTGTCAGCCGGCGGCGACGGCTCAAGAACTGGGAGTTGGGCACCCGCGCGCCGGACCTTCCGCCGCCGCCGCCGCCGCGCCGCGGCCGCTGCTGCCGCCGCCCAGAGCCTAAGGCGCCGGGGCCTGGGGAGCCGGGGGGTGGGCGAGCGAGCGGGCCGGGGGGAGGGTGGGGGATGGCGCGGACCCCGGGGCCGGCCCCGCTGTGTCCCGGAGGCGGCAAAGCACAACTTTCCTCCGCTTCTCCCCCCGGGGCCGGACTCCTGCTGCCGCCCCCGACGCCACCACCGCTACTGCTGCTGCTCTTCCCGCTGCTGCTCTTCTCCCGGCTCTGTGGTAGGTGAAGCTCGGCAGCCCGGCGCGGGCTGAGGGAGGCGCGACCGAGGGTCCCGGCGCCGCGGCGAGCCGGCGCGGGCCGCTCTCCGGGGCGACGAGGCAGTTGTGCTCGGCGGTTGGCTGCGCGAGCGGGTACCGCGGACTTTGGCTGGAAACTTTTTGGCCGCGCCCGGGGCGAGGCCGGGGAAGGGCCGGGGCCGGCGAGTGCAGCGCCGGCCGCCCGCTCCCCTCCCCCGCTCGCCGCGCGGTTGCCCGACGCCGAGTGCTGGGTGCGCGGGGAGCTCCTCAGTGTTTGCTCGGGGGACCGTTACCTCCGCGCTGTTTCGCGGGGGAAGCCGAGGGCGCGGGCTCAGGGGCTGGGACGAAGGTGCCGGGCTGCATGTTTGCTGCCCTCTTTTTCCCCCGGTGAAACTTGAGCTCTGAGCCCGGATACCTTTAGGGACCAGAGCCCGACGGGATGAAACCTTTGGCTCCCAACCCCTCATCGCCTTCCACCCCGTGGAAGGCACCATGTTAGCCCAGCCTGCCGCATCCCCTACAGTCAGTTTTCTACGGTCGTCCGGCCCGGTTCTGCTCTGGCAGCCCCTGGGTCGCGTTGCATTGAGACCATCGCTGCCTTCCAGTTTGTAGGACGTCTCTCACACTGTCCATGTTTATTTTTGCGAACCCCGTTTGTCCTCAGGACTTCGATTGATGAGTTAAATACCTGATTGCATCCACTGTGCTGCGGCTGTTCTGATCAAAACAGACCCCACGCCTCTTCCCTGTCATTTTCTTCCCTCGTTTTGTGTTAAGAGTTTTCCTGTCACATTTGGGAGTTAGTTATTCTCTTTGTAAATTCGTTCCTGGGTGTCGGAACCCAGAAGTCCACTTGTTAAGGATCGTGTAAAAAAAAACAATTGATCTCTCAGGGAAGAGAGATGGACATAAGTTATCATTAATGGAAGGTGATGATTTGAGAAAGTAGGGTCACCAGTCTTTGGGGATTAGCTCCGCCTGTCTTTTGGTAATACTGAAATATTGCAGGAAGTTATTAATTTCTAAGACTCGTACTTGGTGAGGAAGGTGGACAAGCAAAAACTCAACGTTTTCATGAAGATTGGTTTACCCAAGGCATTTGTACTGGTACATAAGGCTGCTGCTGTTGGATCTGTGTTTAATGAGATCGTAAATGAAACCAGAAGTGTTATCAATATTTATTAAAAGGAGAGATGCCTGCAGATTTCTGGGATGGTGTGGTTTAGAAGAAAGAGTGTCCTGTTCCGGGAGGTGTGTCAGGGTAGTAGGTTATGAGAGAGGCAGAGTTTTCAGGAGATGGGCTGCCCCTTATAGGCTGAGAATTTCCTCTTACCAGTTCACCACCACGTTTCAAGGATTGTAATGAAAGTTTCTGATTTACAGAGTATAGTCTGATAAACGGCTCATTATCTAATCTACACTGTTTCTGTAGCTCCACTCCCCAGCTGTTTGGTTCCACAACACAATTCTTAATGCCTTTACCTTTTTAAATTGGTGGAAGATTCTAGGTTGAATTTGTGTACTGTTTTTTTCCATTAGGGAGGATTGTGGATTACAGTTGGGTGGGAGCAAAGTTGGAGGGGATGTTAACAGCTTAGTAGCCTGATTTAGATTGTGTTAAGGACCCGGTGAATATTATTTGTATCTCTAATAAAGGCTTATCTAGCTGGGGAAAGCCTTATAGAAGGCTGAAACTAGGTGATGTGTACAGATATTCAAGGATATAGATTTTGAGTAGTAATTTCATAGTACTTATACAAGTGAAGTGATGATTACTTTTGGAGGAATGCACTGGTTTTCATGTGGAAGAAAGGAGTTACTTGTTTTGGGGTTTGTTTTTTGTTTTTGTTTTTGTTTTCAGACCTCTTTAGTAGTGTCCTTTTGGAGGGGCTTGATATTTTTACTTTAGGTCCTAAAAATTCAAGTAATATAGGCAAATGAACTGTGATTTAGAGCAGGTGTAAACTGAAGTTTTTAAGAGTCAGTTCTCCTTGTAGTTGTAGAGACAGGCACTAGCTTTGTGTTACTGTGTGCACTGTTCTTTTAAAGAGCTTCCTTTTCTGGAGTCTAGTGTTAATAACACCCTAATTTGTGAACCCTTATGATAAGTTTTTTTCCATCAGCCTCTCTCTGTTTTAGATAGTCTTCGAGGAGGGCACAGTTGCCCTGACTTAGGGATGCTTAGTAAGAATAGAAGTGGAATTTTCTTAATGTAACCTGTTTGTTGATGTGATATTCATAGTACTACTGATAAGATTTTGTGTGTACTATTGTAGTCAGTTCTGGAATTGAAAAGATTTTTAGGCTTTAAAGAGATTGTTTTCTGACTATTTGTTAATCAGAATGCTTGTTCAACATGTATGGATATCTTTTTCTTTCTGTTGCTGTTTTTTATATAAGGCTTATGTAAATTTAGCACGACCTTAGCTATGCTTAACACCTGCAGTATCATCCATTAGTGCAAGGTAATTTTTATATCATGTTCATTTGCTTAAAAAAAAAATCCTTGCAACTGGTAGACTTGATATTCTGAAACCTGTTAAAAATGACATCATTTATGTTGTTTTGAGGGTGTACACTGTCTTATTTGAAGAACTGAACTTTTAAAACATTTATAAACTGTCAGGTTTTTTTTCTTTTTTGTTTTCTAAACCTAAGAAATTCCAGGGTATAAAGGTCAAGGGCACTAGATTTATAATACCATGTGACTTCAGAAATTTCATTTATTTAAAGCTCATGATTCAGAAATTCTGTATTTTTCTTTTTATTGAAGTAGCGTTAACACACAATGTTACATTAGTTTCAGCCATATTTCTTTATGATGGCAGTAATTAATTCACAGGTGATTACATTTATCTCACTTGCTTTCCACCATTTTTCTTGAAAGGTAGAAAATACTAAAAGGCATATGGTATCAAGGAAGGAGAAGGGTAAAGACTTCTTGACCTTTGTCAGTTTCTTTTTGAATCTAGGATTCTGCGACTTTCCATTTTTCATGAAGGTTTTATCTGAAGATGGATGTTAGAAGGTGATAAAAAAGAAGATCTAATATTATATTAAACCTTTAATAGCACTTATAGTACTTTCTGTATTTCGGCACTTGTTAGGCATTTGGGGACATAAAACATGAGTAAGGCAGAGTCCTGGCTTCAAGGAGCTTACAGCATTATGATGAGAGACATGAAGGAAATAGTTGCTCATAGGACAGCCCAGTGTTTATGATAGATATCTGTGTGAGGTAATCGGGGGTTGCCCAGAAGAGGGATATGTAGCCCTTTGGGTAAAGATATATGAATGTGAACTGAGGGGGAAATAAATTACTTAAAAAAAAAAAATGAGTTGCGGAGTACCTGGCTAGCTCAGTTGGTTGAGCATCTGACTCTTCATTTCAGCTAAGGTCATGATCTCAGGATCCTCCTCTAGAGGGAGCTTCTCTCCCTATCCCTCTGCCCCTGCCTCTCAAATTAATCTTTAAAAAAAATTTTAAAAATCAGTTGAGTCATATCTTATTGAGATTAGGCATTGTGGTAGGTGGTACAAGTTTGGTTTCTCTCTTTCTGCTCTTTATGGTGTAGGTACTAAATAGGCAGTTTGATTCTGAAAAAAGGCTGCCACTTAACTTTTTGAATTCTTGGCAAGCTGTAAACTTAAGGTTTACTCAGTAAACTTAAGGTTTTTCATCTTTAAAAAAAAAAAGATGTTATCACCTTGCCTATAGAATTGTTGAGAGGATTAAGTCAAAGAATAAAATAAAAACACTTAGGCTGCATGGTATATAGTCAACATTCAAATATTAGCACTTATTAGATTGCTCCTTATAAACTAACCTGCCTGGTATTTGTCATTCTTAAATTCTAGCCTGTTATCTTGATTAACTGGGTTTTCAAGGTAACTGACTTACTCTGTTTGCACTTTATTTTGTGTATATAATGCAGTGTTTTTCAAATATTTGTTAAATTCAGATAAAATATTCAGAAGACCAGTTTTCAGAATATTAGGATATAGTGAAATTAACTAGCTTGTGTAATTGTATGGAACCAAATTGAATCTTCCCTTGATGTAGAATGCATTTTAAGATTTGGCAGTTCCGTAAGGTTGCTTGGAATGTTAGTGTTTATATGGAAAATGTAGAGTTGGAAAAAAGTGTCACAATTAAGTTTACGTTCTCAAGTTACTGATGGTATCAGATTGGGGCCTATAATACATTACTACCTATATAAATTTTTCTGCATCCTAAACAGATATAATTGGAAAGTGAACCAAACTTAGAAGCAAGCAAAAGACCCAGATCTTCCATTCTTACATTTAGCTACATCATCAGAAATAGGACTTGGAAAAAACTGGGCAGTTGTATATTTGTGTGTGCATATATGTATTTACCGTCTTACTTTATTTCACCTATGCTTCCATATATTTATATATGTTTAATTTAGTGACTCAGCAACTCTGATGTACATTTTGCATCAGTGTAGTTAAGTAAAACTTAGGGCTTATTGCCTGTTTTTTGGAAATTATTGAAAAGAAGCTGAATGGGATACTCTTGTTAAAAAATGGAGTATTTTGACATTTTGTAATTTGCCTTTTTAAGATTAGTAAAATTTTTATAGCATATTCTGTAATTCATTAAGGTGCTCTTAACAATTTATAATAAAGACAAACTAATTGTGAAAGATGTGACATCTAATTAATAATGGCTGTCAATATATACATTTAGGATAACTTCAAATAATCCTTAAGTTAGTAACAGAAAGACTATTAAAGATAATTTTATGTGCCAGGCATTTAGATCCAAAAATCTGAGTACCATAAATTTCATACTTTTGATTACCTTTTGTATTTTTATCTAAAATTCTTTAAAGTCTTGAATCTGTATCCTTCCCTGAATTTTGTAAAACTTAAGATTTCTATTTTTATAATAGGTTCTGAGATATTTAATCATTTATTTAAATAAAATTTGTTGTGAATCTTTATCAAGGGTGAGCTTTTAAGTTTTTTCCCAAGTGACTCACTTATTATACCACAGGTCATTAATTTAAAATTTTAGTGAGAGCTGCCCCTTATGAGTTTAGGTACAGCCATTTTGCAAGCACTGTAGTTACTTTAGAAAGGATGTTGTTTTCAGACTTAATATGAATTTTACATATTCTCTTTGATTTTAGCATTCAGAGGGGTTGTGTTTCTTGCAATTTCCCAGTAGTCAGTCATCTGCTAATTAAGATGAGTAGGAAAAAAAAAACTACCTGTTGCATTGTGAGTGGATATTCTTAAACTGGAATTTGAGGCATATGTGAAAATATGCCAGCTCATAACTGGATTAAGTGGCTAAGAATTGGCAGTATGCTTTTCAGCACCTCAGATGATTATTTTGTAGGTGTAAGATAGTAAATTATACATGTAGCTCTATAGATAGGAGAGGAAAGTTTAAAAATCTTTGATTTTCTTTAACTTTTATTGGTTAAAAAGAATCAGTTATTCTTATTTTAAATAGGTTGGCTTTGCACTGAGTGGAGGCTTTTTAGGCTCTCAGCCTAGGGTTATTGGAAAGAAATAGATTAAAGGTTGGGGGGCTATAAATCACTGTTCTCAGCTGGCTGGGGTCAGCAGAAGTAGGGTGTGCAGGTGTGTTCATGTCTTAGTTATTAGGAAATCTTTTTGAAACAACATCCTAGGCCCCACCATGGACTTCCTGGAACAATTTTTGCAAGGGGGATGGATATGGAGCCTGGGGATTTGGGGTGTTTGTATTTTAAGAGGCATCGTCATATGATTCTTTGTTTCCTCAGTGAGTGCTATTTATTACAGCATTTTAATTTATGATTTGACCAGATATGGTCCCTCTTCTGAAAGAATATAGTCCACTCTTTTGTTCACTAATGTATCAGAAATACTTGGCGTGTTGTAGGCACTCAGATTTCTTTATTTCAAGAGTTTAACAGCAAAATCAAATTAATCTAATCCAGCACTGTCCAACAGAAATATAATGGACCCGTATACATAATTTTAAGTTATCCTGATACCACATTAAAAGTAATAAAAGGAATAGGTGAAATTAACCTTAATAATATATTTTATTTAACACAATATAACCAATATCACTTCATCATGTTACATTTTCTTCCTTAGTAAGTCTTTGAAATTTGGTGTGTATTTTACACTTACTGATTGTTATTTTAAACTAGCTATATTTCTTGTGCTCAGTAGTCAGTTGTGGCTGGTGGCTACCATTATTGGTCAGTGCAGATCTAAATTGTAGTCTCTAAATTGTTGTGCCCTTTTTTTGGTCCTTACTTACTAAGCCTAAAATGACATTACCCTTCCTGCCTACCAACTCAAATTCTCAAGTACCTGGTTTAAGGTTAATTTTCTCTGTGAAACCTTCTCTTACCACTTCCTGCGTAAAATGAGCAAATTCTTTATAAAGTAGTTAGTCCTTATACTTGTTATGTAGTATGTAATTACAAGTTCTTTTGTGATATGTGCTCTTTGCAGTGAAGATCTTGCCTCAGGCTTCATTGTGTGTATCATAACACATATCACAGAATAAACAAAGTATTTTTCAGAATATCTAGATTTTAACATTTGCTTTTTCTCCTGTTTAAGAAACTGACCAAATTTGCTGTACTATAAATGGCATCAAGGGAATACTTGGTTTATGATTTCATCTTTCATGTTGAAATAAAATAGTAAAATACAATAATAGCTATACTAGGTAACTATGAAACTTTTCTGAACTTGATTTTATTTCTTATCTGATCTTAGATGTCTTTTATTCCTCAGTCCCTGGATGCCTACCCTCTTCTATGTTTAATAGTGTGACGTGCGATCACATTATTAAACATGCACATGCATATTCTATTCCCCTCCCCCCCCCTCATGTTTTTAGGTTTAGAGCAATGTTTGCCAAGGTGTGTCTATGGACCTTAAGTCTCAGAAGATATGTTTCTAGGGTAAAGTACCATGATGAAAAAGACCTGGGAATGGGAAAAACTAACCATATAACCCCCTTATGTAAAGTCACTATGTGCCTTAGTTTGTTAATTGTCTAAGAAATTCTTCCACAGTTACCCTGTTTGCAAATTAATTAAACTTTCTTTTTTTTTGTAATACCTGTTATATTGCAGAAACTGTATTTTACAGAACACACTAGAAAATACATCCTGAGGTTTATATATTTTATATTATTCCTATTTTGACATACCTATTCCTACCTTCCAAGATGAGGGAATATTATATGTATGTATGTATGTGTGTGTGTGTATATAAAATACATGATAAAAATAATAAATAAATAAATTTATATATATATTTATACATATATAAATATATATAAGAGGTTGGTAGGTTTTAAAGATGTTGTTTGATGAGGTAGTTCTTCATTGGTTTTTCTTTTTTCTAAAAATTCCTTTTGCTCTCCTTAGTTCTCTTTATTCCACATTGTCTTACCCATTTTGAATCTGAGGTGTTTGCAGAGTTGACCTAGAAGGAATGCAATTTTTTTCCCTTTGGTATTGTAATATCAGTTGTGTATTATTTATCTCAGGACTTAGGTAGTTTAAGCAGCTTCTGTGTGACATACCTCACTTTATGTATAACACATCTCACTGTAGGTTTGAATTTTTGAAATAAATTAGGTAAATTTAAGATAACCAATTGTTTTGTAATGGGAATATGTCAGTGCTGTTACTAAAAAGGACATAAAAAAACGAAGAGACAGTTATAAAAACAGGTGCATACAGTGAGGATTCCAACTTGGTGTTGAGAACATTGTATAAAATTAAGAGTGTACTTGACTCTTCTAATGGCTTCAAGAGGAAAAACAAAAATATTAATGAAATGTTAGTATTGCTAAACTGTGGCGAGACATTTTCATTTAATTATTTCTGTGTGTTATCCACGATAGACATTATTGTCATTACTAAAATATTTTAGGCCATTGTTTTTGAAAATTATTAATATGATTTCTAATTTAGTCTTAGCTATTGCGGGCTAGATTAAGATTCATTTCACAAGTGTCCTGTCATTATGAACTCCAAATTCCCTTCTAATTTGATTTAGATTAGAGATAATCATTCATGGCTATAAGTTCAATTTAATATTGACTAAGTCAACCATTAAACTGTCTAGTTTTTAAATCTGCTTAGAGATACCCGGATCCTTTATTTTAAATGTAAAGTTTTAAAAAAGCTTCTTTATTTTTTATTGAAGAGATTCAAGTGGGAGAAAGTACTTTGTCTAGTCGTCTCATTAAGGGCACAGGGCTAGAGCGTCATAGCATTTTTCACTAAACCATGAGTCTGCATATGTTAATGGCTCTAGCAGCTATTCTAAATCTGATTTCTGCTTATTAAACTTAGAAGAGATTTTAAAAAATTACCAGAAAGAAAAGCCTTCAGTAATATGTGCAAGTAATGCAGTTATATCAACTTTTATAGTAGTTTCACCATTCTTACAAGCATTGTAAATATATAATTATAAATATACTTATATGATTATTTATTTAATTAATTTATTTATACAGCTTTGGCTAATTCATATTAAAACCAGAATGAACTTTAACATTAAAGTATAATGGTAGGAACTCCTGTTCCCTTTCAAGTCATTACCTTCTGCTTCTTGTACACTAGTGCAATGTCAGAAATTTGTTATTTTTTTCTTTTAAAACTGGTATAGCTCCTATGTTGCCTGACTGATTTTGAATGTAAAAAAATAAGGCATATCAAGGCTAGAATTAATAACACTAATGATGACATCTCTCTTTAGCAAGAAATAAACAGTTTAGGCTATTGACATTCTTTTCTGTATTTAAGATAGATTATTTTTACACTTTTTAAGTGAAAAAGCATTTCAACTTTTCGATTCATAAGAATTAGCAGTTATGGTAGCTCTTTTGAAGCCATGGATTGTTCGTTAAACTTATTTTTCCATATTATGTATAAAAGGATCTGGACATTGACACAGTTTTGTTATATTTATAACTAACAGTGCAAATGTTTAAGTGCATAAGTAGTTGGTGAAATCTGTGTAGTGTGTGCAAAAAATGTGTCTTGCCTTCTAAAAGCTTTAATCCTAACAACATCTGTTAAAATATAAAAACAAATCTGAAACTGCCTAAGAAAAATACATCGCTTTCTTTGGGGATACTACTGTTGCTTTGCTGCCCTCTACAGTTGTCTAAAATAGTCACTCTAGATTTTTCTTCAGTCAGATGATTAAAATACTTACTAGACCTGTGAACTTCAGGAGTAGGATGAGCAAAATTTACTACTAAAATATAATGTTTAGTCACAACAGTAGATCCATGCCTGCAATGCAAAAAGTAAAGGACTTAGAAATTAGGGGATAGATGAGGGGACCATTGAGCATCAATCAGTAAACAGAGCACCAACTGACTGCGAAGTAGTTGAGAGGATACCTTAGTGAAATAAGACATAGTGGTTGGTGCCAAGTTTATTTAGTAAAACTAACTGCATGCTAAAATATAGACAAAGATATTTGTAAGGACATTGTAACCAGTATGATATATCCTTTAAAAAAGATCAGTAAGGCCTGGAAGAGTCAAGGAAAGCTGATTAGAGGAGGTGAAACTTTAGAGCTCTGTCTTCAGGAATGGATTAAGTTTGGACAAGTAAAACAGGGTTACTTCAAACAGGGAAAAGAATATTAAAACACAAAGCAGGTCTGTTACACAGAAAGGACTGTGTAGGCAAGGGGCCTTGGATTCTTTCTTAATAAATGTAAAATATAATTGTTAGGAGAATTGGAGTTAGAATGTGAGTGTGTGTGTGTGCATGCATGGGCCCACATGCATGCGTGTGTGTTAAATCCAGTTACTTAGCCTCTCTCCCTTTTTCATTCCCTACAAAGTTGGCTAAATACTTCATTGACAGACTTGCTGTGAAAATTAAATGAAATCTTCATTAAACTCCAATAAAGTGCATTGTAAATACAACTAACAATAATGCAGGGGAAAATGAATTGTCTCAGAAATATAAAAGTATTGTGGGATTATAGAAGGAGCAGTTTTATTGGTAATGGAGGAAGACATAATAGAAGATTTAATTCTGTAGCTGAACCTTGAAGGAAGAATTTAGATTTCCATTTGTGAGGAAAAGTCAAAGAAAAAGTCAAAGCATTCCAGCTTGAAAAAAAATCACTGGACTGAGAGCTCTCTAGAAGAAGTGTTCCCATGTGGTTCAAGCATGAAGTTTTTGTAGGGAAGTCGTGGATTTTTTTTAAACTTTGCTGATGCTGAGGAGAGTAGACTTTGTATGGTAGGCAGTGAGGAGCTTTTGAAGCCAAGTAACTACTAAGTCTTTCTGTGATTTGAGGATATTGTATAGCTCTGATAACAATGTATATTGTTATATATGGAGGGTATGAGAGATAAAAGGGAAAACTATTGTAATTGTCCATGGAAGACAAGGTTGTGGAGACAAATGGCAATTTGGCAAAAGGCTTGAATGGACCTAATGTTTGGATATCACAGTGAGTGAAGAAGGAAGAGTTGGATGTATACTTAATGGTTGTCTTTTGAATGGCTGGCAAAGGATTGTAATAAAAGGGTTGATTAATTTTCGTACCCTTAACTTTTTTGGAGGCATTTAAATTGTGGTACCTCAGGGATATATTTTAGAGCTGTAGTTGGAAATTTATTATGAGATGGTGGGGTTGGTATGTGGAATTGGGACTTACTGGGATTGAGGTATTTGGAATAGATGAATTGTTTGAGAAAGAGGTAGTAGAAGGGGAGGGGAGAGAGAGAGAAGAGAAGGAAGAAGAGGAAAGGGAATTGGGTAGAGGACTGGGAACGTTCTTTTCAAGATTGTGGTATTTTAATCGCATAAGAAGGAGGGAAGATAAGAAAAAAACTTACTTGATAAATAGACCAATATCTTTGATGTCAGTTATCTCCCTCACCCTCTCAACCCCACCAAAGACAAACAAATACCATCATAAAGACTAAAAAAGATTTTAAGAGAGATTAAGGAAATAATCCCACTTATAATTGCTTCAAAAAGAATAAAATACCTAGGAATAAATTTAATCAAAAAGATGAAAGACCTGTACTCTATAAAAACTGTAGTATATTGATGGAAGTGAAGATAACACAAGACTTAAATGTGAGACCTGAAACCATATAGCTCCCAGAATTGTTATGTTGAAGCTCTAAGTCCCAATGTGATGGTATTAGGAAGGGTTCTTTGGGAGGTAATTATATTTAGATGAGGTTCTTGAGGTTAGAGCCCCATGATGAGATTAGTGGCCTTATAAGCAGAGGAAGAGACTTCAGAGTTTCCTGTTTACATCATGTTGTGGATAAGGTAAGAAGTCAGCCATCCATAAGCCTGATCTTGGACTTCTTGGACTTCCTGTCCTCTGAACTATGAGAAGTGTTTGCTGTTTAAGTTACCTAGTCTGTATTTTGCTATAGCAGCCTGAGTTGACTAAGACATCAACCAAGGTCCTGAATTAGAAACATTAGGAACTTAACTTTCATTAAAAGGAAATTTTTTGAAGGATATCAGGTGGTTTAGGTATGGAAATTAAGATCCAGAAGAGGCTAGGCATCTAGAACAATATCCAGAACTACAGCCAAGATAATGCCAAGGGACAGTCTGTCAGGGTCATTCCTTTTTGCTTCTTAAGACACTGGATGTTATAGCTTTGCCTCTTAGACTGGCATTACTATTCTTAGAAACTGGATATTGTTATCATAGCACAGGCGAATATATTTTCTAATGGTGTCACTACAAAGAGTTGAAGAAAAGTTTTTAAAAAGAAATGTGTAGTTGACATACAGTGTTCTATTAGTTTCAGATGTACAACATAGTGACTTGACAATTCTACACATTAGGCTATACTTATCACAATAAGTATAGTTACCATTTGTCACCATGCAATGTTGTTCTAATATTATTGACATTTTTATTCTCTATGCTATACTTATCATCCCCATAACTTACTTTATAACTATAAGTTTGTACCTCTTATCCCCTTCACCTATTTCACCCATCCCTACAACCCCTTAATGTCTGGCAACCACCAGTTTGTTCTCTGTATTTGTGATTCTGTTTGTTTCTACATTTGTTTTTTAGATTCTATAAGTGGAATCGTATGGAACTTACCTTCTTTGTCTGACATATTTTACTTAGCATAATCCACTGTAGGTCCATACCTGTTGTTAAAAATGGCCAGATCTCATTCTTTTTTATGGGTGAGTAATATTCCATTTTGGTGGGGGGGGGAATGTGTGTATGCCTCACCTTCTTTATCCATTCATTTACTGATGAACACTCAGGTTGCTTCCATAACTAGTAAATACACTGCAGTAAACAGAGAGGTGCATATTTTTTTAAATTAGTGTTTTTGTTTTCTTTGGGTAAATACCTAGTAGTGGAACTACTGAATCATGGTATTTCTATTTTTAACTTTTTGAGGAACCTCTGTACTGTTTTCCACAAGAGGGTTTCACCAGTTTACATTCCCACCAACAGTGCATTATATAGTCCTTTTCTCCACATCCTCGCCAGCACTTGTTTTATCTTGTCTTTTTGATACTAGCCATTCTGACAGGTGTAAGGAGATGTATCTCATTGCGGTTTTGATTTGCATTTCCCTGATGATTAGTGATGTTGAACATCTTTTCATGTGTCTATTGTCCCTCTGTATCTTCTCTGGAAAAATGCGTGTTCAGGTTATCTGCCCATTTTTAATTGGATTATTTGTTTGTTTTGGTCCTGAGTTGTGTAAGTTCTTTATGTATTTTGAATATTAACCTCTTACAAGATACATCATTTATAAATATCTGCTCCAATGCATTAAGTAGTCTTTTTGTTCTATCGATGGTTTCCTTCACTGTGCAAAAGTTTTTTTATTTGGGTGTTGTTCTAATGTTTATTTTTGCTTTTTTTCCCCTTGTCTGAGGAGACATATCTAGAGAAATGTTGCTGAGGCCAGTGTCCAGTAGATTCCTGCCTTTGTCTTTAAGGAACTATATGGTTTCAGGTCTCACATTTAAGTCTTTAATCCATTTTGTTTTTGTGTATGCTGTAAGAAAGTGGTCCAGTTTCTTTTTTCTTTTCTTTTCTTTTCTTTTCTTTTCTTTTCTTTTCTTTTCTTTCTTTTTCATGTAGGTGTTCTATTTTTTCAACATCCTTTATTGAAGAGAATTTTTGCACCCATATTATATATTCTTGCCTCCTTTGTCTTAGATTAATGACCATATAAGTACGGGTCTGTTTCAGGGCTTGATATATATGTCTGTTTTTTGTGCCACTATACTAATTAAAAAAATTAGTACAGCTGTGTAGTATATCTTGAAATCTGCGATCGTTTTGGCTATTAAGGTCTTTTATGGTTGCATTCAAGTTTCAGGATTATTTGTTCTAGTTCTATGGAAGATACTTTTTTTTTTTAATAGAGATTGCATTGAATCTGTAGATTGCTTTGGATAATATGGACATTTTAATAATACTAATTTTTCTAATCCATGAGCATGGTATAGCTTTTCATGTGATTTTGTGTTATCTTCACTTCTATCAATGTACTACAGTTTTTATAGAGTACAGGTCTTTCATCTTTTTGATTAAATTTATTCCTAGGTATTTTATTCTTTTTGAAGCAATTATAAGTGGGATTGTTTCCTTAACCTCTCTTAAAATCTTTTTTAGTTTTTATGATGGTATTTGTCTTTGGTGGGGTTGAGAGGGTGAGGGACAGTGGGAGAAGCACATTGATAATGGTAAGGTCCAGGAACAGAATGTAAATAGAAAGATTAAGAACACAGATGAGAGAGGATAGCTTTAGAAATGATGAGCAGCTCTTTTTTCTACTAGATAGGGGACAATAACCTGGTGGGTGAAGATACAGAGAAATGTCAAGGTCTAGAAAAGGGAGGTTGTGGCAAGGCTTAAATTTATTCCTAGGTATTTTATTCTTCATGTTATAAATTATATATTTTGAGAATAAGTGAGTGTAGGGTAATATGGGACTTAATAGAATTTTGAGGGCAAAAATGAAATAAGATATTAACTAAGAATGAATAAAATAATGGGTCAGTATTTGAAAGCATGAGTTAGCATAACATGAACTTATAAAATACAATGATGTGGAGGTAGTAATAAGTTTATGTTGGTGGTTAGTATTTAGTTGAGCACTGTGTCTACTAGAATTATTCTAGGTACTGATCAAAGCTAGCTGATAGAGTAAAATGTGAGGGTACCTGGGTGGCTCAGTTGTTTAAGTGTCTGCCTTTGGCTCAGTTCATGATCTTAGGGTCTTGGGATCTAGCCCCACATCAGGCTCCCAGCTCAGTAGGAAGTCTTCTTCTCCCTCTTCCTCTGCCACTCCCCCTGCTTGTGCTCTCTCACTTTCAAATAAATAAAATCTTAAAAATGTGTTCTTGAGGACCAATTGTATTTATATATTGACAAAAGTAGAATAGAGCCAGAGTGCCGAGTACCTTTTGAATATGATGTAATTGTTACTGAAAGTTTGGGAGCAGAAAAAAAGACACAGGAATGTAGTATTGAAGCAATATTTACTTATCATAAGTGGGATTATCTAGTTGTGGAGGTATTAAGGCCTGAATCAGGGTGGCAGTGGTAGAAATGAAAGGGAAAAGTTTAAAAAAATAATTAAAAGACAAAATAATATATATTGATGATCCTAGTATATGAGGAGTGCATTTGGAGTTTGCATATTAGACAGATGGGAGAATCGTTTAAATATTGCTGGAATGGAGGTTGAGGTAAGAATTAAGATACTACATGGAAGGGTTTATTAGTTTCTTAGGACTGCCGCAAGAAAATATCACAAACTGGGTGGCTTACAAGAGCAGAAATTTATTCTCTCGCAGTTCTGGAGCCTAAAAAGTCTGAAATCAAGGTGTCAGAAGGACCACATTTCCTCTGAGACTCTGGGTAGAACTCTTTTTTGTCCCATCCTAGTTTCTGATGGTGGCCATCAATCTTTGGCTTTCCATGGGTTTCATTTCTACAGTCTCTTTTTTTGTTCTCATGGCATTTTGCTTTTTGTATAAATATAGTCACATTGGATTAAGCCCACCCTCCTCCAATAAGACCTTATCTTAACTTACATTTTAATTACCTATGCAAAGACCGTATTTCCAAGGTCTTTGGAACCTTGGTTCCAAAAGTCACATTCACAGGTACTTGGAATTAAGGGTTACAGTGTATCTTAAGGGTAACATAACTCAACTTGTGACAAAGGAGTAATGTTTTTAGTTTTGACTGTGTTAACTGAGATTTTGAGGCTTGATTTGAATCAAAGTGCCAAGTGAACATAGCATTAGAAGATGTGAGGTATTAGTTTGTGAACAAGGCTGGAAACATAGAATAATGAAATATTAAAACATTTTATTGACATACATAAGTAGAAAAGTATTCATTGTAATTGTGCAGTTGGATGAACTGTTGCAAAGTGAGCATGTCCATGAAACTATCACCCTGGTTGAGAAATAAATCTTTACTGGCACTCCAGAAGCCCCCTTACACTCTTACACTCTTTCCAGTCACAAATCTCTCTGTTTTCCCAGTGAAAACTGCAATTGTGACCTCTAACACCATAAATTACTGTTATCTGTTTTTGAACTTTATATAATACTTTTTTGTTGATGTTGTGAGATTCATTCGTGTTGTTAAATGTAGCATTATTTTAGCACCACTATGCAGTATTCTGTCCATTGCTGATCCATAATTTATCAGTTTTAATGTTGGACAGACTTTTGGGATGTTTTTGCTTTGAGGCTTTTTTGAAAAGTACTGCTATGAACATCACATACCTTTCTTTTAGTGGTGTATTTGCTGGATCATTTTATGCATGTTCTTGTTGAATAAGTTCTTTGCTTGAGAGATTCTCTCCATCTCCCTTCCCCTCCCCCCACCAGACAGAATGGCTAAAATTAATAAGTCAGGAAATGACAGATGTTGGTAAGGATGTGGAGAAAGGGGAACCCTCCTGCACTGCTGGTGTAGCCACTCTGGAAAACAGAGTGGAGGTTCCTCAAAAAGTTGAAAATAGAGCTACCCTATGACCCAGCAATCGCACTACTGGGTATTTACCCCAAAGATACAAATGTAGTGATCCAAAGGGCCACATGCACCCCAATGTTTATAGCGGCAATGTCAGGATAGCCAAACTATGGAAAGAGCCTAGATGTCTGTCGACAGATGAGTGGGTAAAAAAGATATGGTATCTGTCTACAATGGAATATTATACAGCCTTCAAAAAATTCAAATCTTGCCATTTGCAACAACGTGGATGGAATGAGAAGGTATTATGCTAAGTGAAATAAGTTAATCAGAGAAGACAATTATCGTATGATTTTACTGATATGTGGAATTTGAGAAATAAGGCAGAGGATCATAGGAGAAGAGAGGAAAAAATTAAACAAGATGAAACCAGGGAGGGAGACAAACCATAAGAGACTCTTAATCTCAGGAAACAGACTGAGGGTTGCTGGAGTGGAGGGATTTACAAGGGATGGAATGGCTGGGTGATGGACAGTGGGGACGGTATGTGCTGTGGTGAATGCTGTGAATTGTGTAAGACTGATGAATCACAGACCTGTACCCCTGAAACAAATAATACAATAAACAAATAATACTTAATAAAAACAAATAATACTTAATAAATAAGCAAATAATACTTAATAAATAAGCAAATAATACTTAATAAAAAATAAAAAGAAAAATATTTCTCATTATTTACAGGCATATAAAAATCTGATGATTTAGCTATCATGAACTTATATCTAGAGACCTTGCTAAATTCATTTATTTCTAATACTTTGTCCAATCTTTTGGATTCTCCATCACACATCATGCCATCTGTGAAAAATGAAAGCCTTATTTCTCTCATACTTTTTTTTTTTTAATAAAATCCTTATCAGATTAGGAAAGTTTCTATTCCTGGTTTACTAAGAAATTTTATCATGAATGGTGTTTAATTTTATCAAATACTATATCTTTTTAAAAAATATTTTAAAAGATTTTATTTATTTGACAGAGACACAGTGAGAGAGGGAACACAGCAGAGGGAGTGGGAGAGGGAGAAGTAGGGCCCCCATGGAGCAGGGAGCCCCTTGTGGGGCTCCGTCCCAGGACCCTGGGATCATGACCTGAGCCAAATGCTTAATGACTGAGCAACCCAGGTGCCCCACAAATACAGTATCTTAAATTTGAGGTGATTAGATGAATTTCCCCTCCTCCCCCCTTTTTTGAAGATTTATTTATTTTACAGACAGAGATCACAAGTAGGCAGAGAGAGAAGGGGGGAAGCAGGCTTCCCGCTGAGCAGAGAGCCTGGTGCGGGGCTTGATCCCAGGATCCTGAGACCATGACCTGAGCTGAAAGCAGAGGCTTAACCCACTGAGCCACCCAGGTGTCCCTTTCCCCCCCTTTTAAATAATGTGTTAAATTCCATTTTAAGAAAACGTTAAACTATCTTGTGTTTTTGGAATAATCACAGTTTGGCTTTGATGAGTATATCTCTTATTATATCACTGGAGTCAGTTGACTGTTATTTTCTTTTCTTCATCTTTATCAATTGTGGTGGAATAGTCCTTTCTAATGATCTTGCCAAGTTTTGGTATCAAGGTTATTCTGGGCTCAAAATCTAGATTTTCTTTAATCTGTGTCACTTAGGACCATTCTGTTTTTGTAGGTATTTGCCTGTTTTGTGCTTTCAGATCTAATGACATGAAGTTTTTTTTTTTTTTAAGGATTTTTTTTAAAAAAGATTGTATTTATTTATTTGACAGTGATCACAAGCAGGTAGAGAGGCATGCAGGGGAGGGGGGTGGAAATAGGCTCCCTGCCAAACAGAGAACCCAGTGCGGGGCTTAATGCCAGGACTCTGGGATCATGACCTGAACCAAAGGCAGAGGCTTAACCTGCTGAGCCAACCAGGAGCCCTTTAATGAAATTTTTTAATGTCCTCTTATTACCTTTTTAATTTTTTTTTTTGAATATCTGAAGAATCTGCAGTGATGTGCCCCCTTTTCATCCTCTTATTTGTAATTTGTGTCAGTTTAGTTTCTGCATCAGTCTTGCAGGGAGTTTTATCAATTTTATTAGACTTAACCAAAGAACTCACCTTTGATTTGTTATTGATCTTCTCTATTTTAAGGGTTTTTTTTTTTTCTGTTTCATTATTTTCTGTTCCATAGTTTCTTCTCCCTTTTTTGGAGGGTTTATTTCCTATTACTTTTCCGCTTCTTGACATGAATGATTATCGATCTGCAGCCTTTCTTTTTTCTTATATATACATCTGAGCCTATTTTTTTCCCTTTAGTCATGATTATCATTTTTGAGTCTTGGGTTATTTCAAAATGATCACTGGGGCACCTGGGTAGCTCAGTTGGTTGAGCATCCACCTCTTGGTTTCAGTTCAGGTCATGATCTC
This sequence comes from Mustela nivalis, assembly GCF_964662115.1. Classification (NCBI taxonomy): domain Eukaryota; kingdom Metazoa; phylum Chordata; class Mammalia; order Carnivora; family Mustelidae; genus Mustela; species Mustela nivalis. Next base: position 57,230,643 of record NC_139020.1, read on the forward strand.
AGGGTTATGAGATCAAGCGGGTGTCAGGCCCTGAGTTAGGCTCCACACTCAGCTTGGAGTCTGCTTGAGAGATTCTCTTCATCTCCCTTCTCCTCTGTCCCCCACCCCCCCCACCCCCGCTTGTGTGGGCACTTAGCTCTCTCTTTCTGAAATAAATAAAACCTTAAAAAATATATATTATGTAACTAAACATGAAGATATTTTAGTGCCCCTAGTTTTTTATTTTTAGCTTAATTACATTGTGTCAAAGAACTTGTGTCTGATTTCAGTCTTTGGGCACAACATTAGGTCAATGTTAATTCCCTGTATAATTGAAAAGAATGTACATTGTGCTTGTTCAGTTATTTGTTTTCTCTGTGTGTTATATATCCATTAAGTCAAGTTGGTTGCATTGTTCAATCTTTATCCCTTTTGATTTTTTCCCCCTACTTTTTCAGTTAATTACTGTGAGGTGTGTTAGAATGATATTCCATGATGTGGATTTGTCTTTCTTTTTTTCTATACATTCTGTGAAGTTTTGCTATGTATACTTTGAGGCTGAATTCTAAAGTACAGTTAAATTTGGAATTGTTCTACCTTTTGGCACCTGACCCTTTTATCATTATTAAATGGCCCACTATCTCTTGCAATACTTCTTTCCTTAAAGTCTACTTTGTTTGATTTTAGTATAGCTACATTAGGTTTATTTTGGTTAGTGTTCACATTTTCTCTTTTCCCCAGCCTTTACTTTCAACCTTCCTGCACTCTTAAATTTAAGGTGTATCCTTTGTAAGCAGCATTTAATTGTTTATATCAAAGCTGCTAAGCTTTGTCTTTTATTTGGCATATTTAGTTATTTGTAATTAATCACTTACATATTTGGGCTTAAATCTGTTATGTTACATTTTAATTTCTACTTGTGCATATGTTCTTTATTTGTTTATTCGTTTCTTTCCATTATATTACTTTTCATTCTGTTTTCCCCTTTATTAAATTGTTTTGTAGGTTCTTACTGTTCATTCAGTAGCTAGAGATTATAAAATATGTTCTTGATTTTATTAAAGTTCAATAAAATTACTATGTAAAATATATTATTCCTTTTTAGACAATACAGGAAAACGTCAAACTCTTTTTTAACTCTATCTTTATTTTGCTATTAGTGCTAGCATCTGTGTCTGCGTGTGTGTATCCTTTAAGACATTGTTTTATGCAGTAGGTGTTTATTTAGTTTTTGCAATATGTTTACTTTTTCTATAGTTCTTTTTCTCTGAAACTTGTAGTTTCCCTCTGGAATCCTTTTACTTCTGCCTGAAGAACATCCTTTGTATTTTCTTTAGTGAGAATCTCCTTAATTTCTTTTTTTAATTTTTTTTGCCTGAAATTTCTCTTAAAACATATAATAACTTTATTGATATAGTTCACATACCATACACTTCACTAATTTAAAGAGTATAATTCATGGGTTTTTAGTATATTCAGAGGTGTACAACCATAATCATTCACTTTTAGAACATTTTCATCACTGTCTGCTCCCTGCCAAAGCAGTCATTCTTCCATTTATTCTAACCCCTCCCAGTACTGGGCAATCATTAATATTCCTTATATTTTCATAGATTTGCCTCTTATGTACATTTCCTGTAGATGTCATATAATATGCAGTCTAATATGTCTGATTTATTTCATTTAACATAACGATTTGAAGGTTCATCCATATAATATATATATTGGTACTTCATTCTTTTTTATTGCTACATAATCCATTGTGTGCATATATCACATTTTATTTATTCATCAGTTGATGGACATTTGCATTATTTATGCTTTTTGGCTATTATGAATAGTGTTGCTATATGCATTCATTTATTAATTTTTGTATTAACATACATTTTTATTTCACTTTGGTATTTACTTAGGAGTGGAATGGTGGTAATCATAACCTTTTGAGGAATTGCCAATTTGTTTTCCAAAATGGCTATACTGCAGTACATTCGTACTAGCATTGTAGGGGCTCTTCCAGGCCCCTAACAAACACATCTTATTATTTGGCTTTTTTATTTTTACTTTTTTATTTTAAAGAGAAAGTGAGCACAAGCAGATGCTAGGCGGAGGGAGAGGGACAAGCACACTTCCTGCTGAGCACAGAGCCAGATGCCGGCTCATTCCGGTTATAAACGGAGCCCAAGTCAGTAGCTTAACTGACTGAGCCATCCACATGCCCCTCTCTGACTTTTTGATTGTAGCCTTTATAGTGGGTATGAGCTGGTAAGTCATTGTTTTAATTCACATTTCCCTAATGGCTAATGATGTTGAGCACATTTTAATGTGCTTATTGGCCAGTTGTGTATCTTCTTTCAAGACATGTGTATTTAGATCCTTAACTCATTTGTCAGTTGGATTGTGTGTGGTTTTACTATTGAGTTATAAGGGTTCTTTTTATATTCTAGGTACAAATACCTTTGATCTACAACCAGCCATTTTTTCTTCCAGTCCGTAGGCTTTATTTTTACTCTCTTGATGTTGTCCACTTAAACATAAAAGTTTTTGTTTTTAATTAAGTCCAGTTTATTTCCTTTCTTTATCCTTTTGTTGCTTGTGCTTTTGGTGTCCTATCTAACTAGAAAGGTTTTGCCTAACATAGGCTTGTGAAAATTCGCTACTGTATTATAGGAGTTTTATAGTTTTCGCTCTTACATTTATGTCTGTGATCTGTTTTGTGTTAATTTTTATGTATACTCGGGCTTTTTTATGTGGATATTCAGTTGTCTCAGGACTGTTTGTTGAAAGATTATTCTTCCCCCATTGAATTGTACAGGCACCCTTATTGAAAATCAGTTGACCTTAAATGTAATAAGCTTATTACTGAACTCTCCATACTATTTTGTTGATCTCTGTGTCTGTGTGAGGCAAGTTTCACACAGTTCTGATTACTGTATATAGTTTTACCACATGTTTTTCATTACTATATAGTTTTGCAGGGTCTTGAAATTTAGAAGATGTTAGTCTTCCAAATTTGTTCTTTTTTGGGGGGAGGGCGTTGGCTATTCCTACTCACTTTAATTTCCATGTAAATTTAAGGTAACCTTGTCAGTTTCAGCATTCATGCCAGAAACTACACAATAAGTTAGGGAAAGTTTAACTTAAAGAATTAATTAACTTTGATTAAAAAGAAAGAAACTATACAGTTATAAGGAGACTGTATTGTATGGGAAGGCTGTGAGGGACTATCCTCGAGAAAGGACAAATTTGAAAGGGACTCAGACTTTCATTGAGAAGGTATAGTTCATGACACCTGGTAGTAAAGAAGGCTGGAGCTTGTATGGAATTATTAGGCAAGGAATAAGCTATTTTGGGAGTGAAAGTGGTGATGTGAGTGTGTAGTGAAAGTTCTTGTGCTAGTGGGGCAGTAGACTTTTGAGAACATTTGGGCGGCATAGGGTCTCTGATTTCTACATTAAGAGGACCGAGGAATGAAGATTGCCTGGCTGAGATTGCAGTTTGTAGGGGGACTGGGTTCTGGACACATGGCTAGGGCTGGGTCTTCCCACTATTCTCAAACTCATGCTTTTCACTTCAGATCTGCATTGGACATGCCAGGAGAGCCTCTCCCTCCTGCAGAATTCCTATAATGCCATCTTCTGAGAAAGCTTAATACCATACTTACATGAAAGGAGAAGTGCTTAAAGGAATTCTGTTTATCAGCATATATAGATGGTGCATTTGGAGTTGACAGACAAAAAATTGATAACACATTCGTCTCCATAGTATAAAGGCACTTTAAGGTACATGAGATTAGAAGATAAATATGTGCTTTGTTGTCCTTTTAAGCCAAATGAGATGAAATGTGTCTATGTTAGTGCTTTTCTAGAAATTTTGAGAGCTATATATTCATGTAAATAAAACATTTTAATTAAATATTTAGAAAGCATATGAAATGAAACAATATAAATGTAATTCTTTAAAAAATTTTACTAGTCTTATTTTTTAAGTGTTATAATTTTCATTAACTTCTGACTTATGTGTGATACTTATTCTGCAGATGCTGATTTACTGCTTTAACATAACAAATCTTGACAGTTATCACATTTCATCAAATGTCAGAGGTCACTGATTAAGAGAGACACTTATTTTATATACCGTTAAGGAAGAAAAAAATAACCTGACAGTACTTTCCTATCACCTGGAGTTTTTACTTTATGTGTATTGACTTATTTTATATTTATTGTACTTTTATTTCATACTTAACAGTATTATATTCATGGATTTTTAGAAATAATCATAATTTGTGTGCATCCATGAAAAATAAAATGTGAGTGGAAAAATGGTTAAAGTATTTCTAGTCTTCAAATTCAGAGTCCTTCTTTATATTGTTTTTCCCCCTGTGCTGTGAAGAGCTCTTTGATACTCTTTTTTAAAAGATGTGTTTGTAACATAGGGAATATAGTTAATGGTATTTTGATAACTTTATATGATGACAGCTTGGTAACACTTACCATGGTGAGCATTTTGTAATGTATGTCAAACGACTATATTGTACACCTGAAACTAATATAATACTGTATGTCAATAATATGTCAAAAAAAGATGTGTTGTAGAGTTACAAGACCACCCTTAGATTCAGTAATTCTCTAAGAAGACTCATAGAACTAAGCATATATTTGTACTCAAGGCTATGATTTATTATGGTAAAAGCTCCCACACTAAGCAAAAGGTCATGTGTAAAGTCTGGGAAAAATCAGGCACAAGTTTCCAGAGTCCTCTCCTGGTGAGTCAAAACAGCATATACTTAATTCCTCCAGGAATGATTTGTAACAAGATGGGTGAAATGTTGCTAGCCATAGAAGCTCATTAGAAACTCCCAAGAACAGAATTTTTGTTGGAGATTGATCATGTAGGCCGAGGACATATCTAAATTCCAGATTCTTAGAAGGGGAAAGTAGGTGTTTATCATAAACTTACTGTTTGTACAAAACAGTTGGGGCGCAGTAAGCCATCATTACCAATTAATGGTGAGAACTTTTCCTCAGATCTTTTAAGTTACCCATCATTAGTCAGCGGCCATCCTTACATGAAGGCCTTTCTAAGGATAGCAGTTTAGGATAGCAGTTTCACTATGTTAACTCGTACAGGAGACCATTATCTCTGAGAATTTTCTTATAACCTGTAATATCCATTCTGCAAGTTTTCATTCTGATGCTATCCTGATCTTACTGGAAAGATAAGCTCATTCTTGCTTTAAGGTAGGTCGTAGGTTGTAGGTTTGCCTATTTTCAGTCATGCCACCAGGAATAATAACCGAGTTTGCATATATATATATATAGGCCACTAGTAACCCATTTTAGAGATGGAAAGATCTGCATCTTGGAGACAGTGGGAAAAAAGTGACTTAAAAACTTTTTTTGAGATTGCTTGTTATATATAATGGTATATAAGGTGCTTAACTAGATTCAATATTTGCTGCTGAGATAGTTTTTATGGAAATTGGGATGGAAGAGAGAGTATGATGGGTGGCAGGCTTATAGTATAAATCTTGGGAATTTTGTTTTGTCCATCTTTTGACCAGAATGCAGAAGGACCAAATCACCAAACGGTGGTGAAAATGATTATAGACATATAGTCTGGTAATATTCAGCTCCCTTACTTTTTCCATTTTCTTTCCCCTTCAACAATTTTACATGTGTAAGAGTAGAGCTGCTCTGATAAAAGTTTTAAGCTGTCTCTTTTGTACTTTTCCCCCGTAAGTCTGAACATCTTTTCTGTTTGCTCTGTATTGTTACTACTTTTGTTCTGGGCATTTATATCTCATGCTTAGTTTAGTGCTGTGACTTCCCATGATAGTTTCCTAGGGCTGCCATCACAAATTATCACAAACTTGGTGGATTAAAACAACATATTTCTTCTCTCATAGTTCTGGAGTACAGAAGTCCACCCTACAGGTGTCTGCAGAGCCACATTCCCTCTAGAAAGCTCTAGGGGAGATTCTTTTCCTTGCTTCTCCTACCTTCTGGAGGCCACAGACATTCCGTGGCTGCATAACTCCAGTCTCTGCCTCTGTTTTAACATGGTCTTTGCTACTGTCTTTTCCGTGTTTGTTACTAATAAGGATACTTGTCATTGGATTTAGGGCCCAATTGGATAATCCAGGAAGGATTTTTAATTATATCTGCAGAGAACCTTCTTTCAAATAAGGTCATAATTAGAGCTTTACATTCCTAATTGCTCTTTCTGTATCTGTACTTTTTTTCTCCACTATAATATGTGAATTTCTGCTAGATGAATTTTCTCAGCTCATATTTTGGCTTCCTAAATTTTCACTCTATAGTGTTCTTTTTTTCCTCCTGCTTTATACTTTCTCTGATTTGGCTCTAAGCTTTCTGAAGGGTAAGGAATGTTCTTCCTCCTTGGTCGTCTTCAACATGAAGACTGGTCAATACAGGTAGGTTTCAAAGTATTAGTGATCAAGGTGGATGCACAAATAAACTGAATTAAGAATTTGTCTTTCTGGCTTCATCTCTGTTATTTTTTTATTTTTATTTTTACCAATATCTGGATTTTTCTGGTTTCCAGACTCTTCTTGCATTTTCTGTCTGTTTTATTTTTGTTTTCTTAAGTGCCCTTTCTCTGCTTGGAAAAACTCACCTTGCCTAAGATCCAGTTTAAATCCCACTATTCTCTGACAAATTTACTGAAATAAAATTAGGATTACTAGTTTAGGCTTAGCTAAAAGAAAATTTCCCTTTTTAGATGGAGCTTTTCTTACTGTACACATGTCTCTCATGCGTTCTCCCAAGTTAGTATGCATTGCCACCCTTGCTTGACTGGGGTGGCTCCCATAAATGTGATGTATCCCATTTTGTCTGGAATGTCTGATATTCTGACATAATTATCTATCAGTAGTGCTCTTTCACTTCCCTTTCACTTTAAAAAATTTATGTTCTGGCTCAGATAACAAATTCTGTGATTGCTCTACCCATAATATCCATTGCCTTAGAAACATTATTTTCTAGATTCTTAGCTCTTGGAAATCTCAAGGTACACTATTTTCTACCTGATAGTACCTAGTACTTAATACTCAGTAAATGAAACTCAGTAAATATTTGAACTCTTACTATATGCCATACCTATTGTATTTTGGTCAATATTAACTCACTTCCTTTTTCAACCTAGACTTGTCCTGTAGTATCTAATCCTTTGACCCAATATTTTTCATTTAACCACCAGCCTTGTAAAATCTTAACTCTAAATCAGTACAGGTGTACAGATGTTTTATGCTTACCTCTCAACTACTAATGGTCCTTGGGGAGAAAAAAGAAAGTTATACAACCATGCTTGTATATGGTGCTACTATAGAATTAGGTGTTAGCTTTAACTGGACCTAAAACAATTCTAGCAGTTTCCTTTGGTTTTTAATCAGTGCATACTCCCATGCTTTGAATTAAAAAAAAAAAAAAAGAATTAGTGAAACCTTGTTAATTAGGTGAGAATAGTCCCATTTTATAGGTGATGAAATAGGCTGGCGAGTACCCAGGGTCACACTGATAAAAATTTAGACATCTGTGTGTTCTTGAATATAAGTTAGTCTGCCTCCAGAGTTCTTGCTTTTTTGTTCTACCCTCTTATCATTCACCATTTAAGTCTCAGTTCTCACATTTGAGAAGTATCATACTCTACTGAACCATAGCCTCCATGTACTTGTTTTGAGATGTCTTTTTAAAATAAAACAGTAAATTTGAGATTTCTGGATAATTAATGCATGTTGTATAAATGTATAAATTTTTACTTGGGTCCTATATTCCTATGAGAATTGAAAATAGATCAGTGTCTTTTAAGTATCTGTTCTTTACAAAACAGGTGTTTACTTCATCTGAGAGTATGTATTCAATAATAGGTCTTCTGTTTTTATGTATCATAAGGTTAAAGTGAACTAAAGGATCAGAAACAAATTCATTAGTATGGTTAAACAATTCTTTTGGTTGAAAAATTGCTTAATGCTGATTATGAATTTTGATGCTGGAATAACTAAAGCTTAAATTAATATACTTACTGTAGTATTTGGGGAAATACATGTTTATTAGGATTAAAACTCATAATTTCATTAGTGTTTGAAAATTGCCACAATTTCACAGTTTGCAATAGGATTGAAAGAGCAAATTCTTAGTAATTGTTGTGAAAAATCCATTCTCCCAGGAGCATTTCACCTCTGTTGGGATTAGCACTGATTTAAGAACTGCAGCCCCCCAAGCCCTTTTTATTTTGGAAATCAATGAACTTTTGAATGTCCCCACTAATAGCCTTTCTAGATATTCTTTCTCTGAAACGTTTAGAATTTATTTATAATGTGCTCAGCCTGAAGGAGTTGGAATGATTACTTTTTGAAACCAGAAGACTTCTTGTCTCTCTTTTGCCACTAGCTGTATGTTAAGGGCAAATCACATCAAATGTCTCTATAAAATTATATTAGATCAGATGCTCTCTAAGTTCTCTTCCAGGTCTAAGATTTTGTGCTTCTGTTCTGAAAATATGAAGAAACTGTGCTTTTAAAAAAGCATAATAACTAAAGAGAACCTCTATGTTGGTTAAATCAAGATATTTTCTTTATTTGAAATTGAAAGGTAGTGATTGAGAGTAGATGGTGGAAACAACACTTTAGAGCACTTTGTAAAGGCTGGAATTACTACTTACAGATAAGATGATATGATACAATAGGATAAAATTTATAGTTAGTGTTAACATATGGAAATATTTTAGTAGAAGTTTGCTATCTCTTGCATCCGTTATTCCCTGTTTGGTTACATGTAAATCATTATTTAATTCTTTTTGGCTCATTTTTTTGTTGTGTTTTATAGAAAACTCAAATCTGTAGTCAGAAGTTAACTTTTATTAGACTTCCATTCTAGAAAGGTACCCCATGTAACCAATGTTATATAGCTGTACTATTCAGTACTGTAGTTATTAGCCAGATGTAGTAATTGAGCTATTCTAGGAATTGTTAAACACTGTGTCAAAGCATAATTAGAAGTTTTAGTTTTAGTTTATTCTCTGCTGTGTCATTTCTGATTACTGCCCTTTACTCATTTTGGATTCAACCTTCCAATCTTATTTTCTGTATTTTCATGTAATACTGGATCTGTTATTAACCTGCATCGGCCTTCCTAGCCATGAAAATCTTGGATTCCACCTCTTGCAAAGCTTTTCCTACGATGTTAGATGGCACTGTCTCTTACTATTTGTATGACCCTCCTTAAGTTTTTTTTTCTTCTTCTTTTTCTTGATGTGTCATATGGGGGAAAAATTACCTATCTACCTCACAATGTGCTTTTTGGAGGGAGAGGGATATCGTATGGGGATCAAATGAAATGGTAAAATGAAAATCCAACAAAATGGTATGTAAAAACTGACAATTTTCAGGAATGTACAACTGTAAGGTGGTGAGACATTTTATTAATGTGAAAACTGAGTTTCAGAGAAATTGATTTCCCCACTGTCTCACATTATTCACCTTACTTTGCTTAGAACTTTAATTCTGATAATCTTTAGCTACATTGGTTTGTATAATTCTTTGATCCTAATTCCTTTTCTTCCCTTCTTGAGGAGCTGAAAGTATATGGTCTATCACTGAACTTATTTCTTTGTACCATCAACCCGTTTTTCATCTTTGTCTCTGCTAGCCTGGTAAAACCCTGCTAGCCTGGTAAAACTCTCAACCTAGGTTAAATCTTGCATACTGTTTGCCACTTCCAGGCCTCCAGTCAGGCAGCTGAATGCTGTTGGATGTCACCATAATTCAAGAGTAGTAACTGCAGGTGATTCTTTTTTTTTTTTTTTTTTAAGATTTTATTTATTTATCAGAGAGGTGGGGGAGAGTGAGCACAGGCAGACAGAATGGCAGGCAGAGGCAGAGGGAGAAGCAGGCTTCCTGCTGAGCAAGGAGCCCGATGTGGGACTCGATCCTAGGACGCTGGGATCATGACCTGAGCCGAAGGCAGCTGCTTAACCAACTGAACCACCCAGGCGTCCCGCAGGTGATTCTTGGTACTACCCTGAAAACTACATTTTCCTAGTCAGTGGTTTTTTTTTTTTTTTTCCCTACTCTTAAAAAAATTATCGAGGACTACAGCAGGCTTTTGTTAGTGTGGCTCTTATCTGCCAGTATTTACTTGATCAAAAATTCAAACGGTAATTTTAAAATGTTTTAATTCCTTCAAAAACAATCATTATATGTTAATAAATATTTTGATGAATAATAATTTTTATTAAAAATAGTGATGAGTAGGGTACTTCTTTATTTTGCAAATGTTTTTAACATCTAAGTAACAACTGGATTTTCATACCTGCTTCTGTGGTTAACCTGCTGAATATCCTATGTTCTGGAATATATATGGTATACTCTTGACAGAAAGAAATGAAAAATGATAGTTACCTGGAATGACTTGTTACCTGAGTTTTGATTTTATTAACCATCTGAAAAGGTCTTAGGGACTCTCAAAAGTCATACTTTGAATACTACTTCATTCTATTGACTCTTTCCCTATAGCTGTTTTATACCTTCTTTTTAAGCCTCTAGACATCCTCCCTTATTCGCACATGAAATCCCTGCTTTCTGTTTTAAAGAGTAAATGGAAGTAGTCAGAAAAGAACTTTCACTATCATACCTACCCATCTGTAAAGGTAGATTGCCAGCTACAACTAAGATGCAGTCAGTGGCTTAATATCCCTGAGTCCTATCCCACACTCTTTTCTAAAAGATAACCACTTTTAACAACTGTGCCTTCTCTTGTCTCATAAATTTTCCTTTCAGTCATTTCAGTCAGTGTGAAAATACACTATAATATTTCTCATTAAGAAAAGACTTTCCGTGATGCATTATCCCTCTTGAGCTACTGACCAATCTCTGTCTTTATAGTAAAAATCATCTAAAGTTATCTATATACAAAATGTTCTCCAATTCCTCTCCTAGCCTCATTTTTATATAAAACAGCCTTATCGCGTATAAGTAACATAAAATAGGCTGCACCTACTTAATGGTTTACAATTTGATAAGTTTTAACAAAGATGTTGCCTGTTAAAACGTCACTACCTTGAAGATAGTGAATATTATCTGTCATTCTCAAAAGTTTCCTTGTGTTTGTAAATCATCTGTCCCATCCCTGCCTATCCTCCTTCCCCTAAGCAAACACCTGTTTTTTGTCACTGTAAAGTAGTTAGCATTTTCTAGAGTTTTATATAAATGGAACTATACTTTGTGTACTCTTACTTTCTTCTTTCAGCATAATTACTTTGAAATTTAACCATAGTGTTGCATCTGTCAGTTTATTTCCTTTTATTGTGGGTAGTATTTGGTTATATAAGTACTCCTTTTTAAAATTTATAATACACTTTACCTTTTAAGAGTAGTTTTACTTCATAGCAAAATTGAATGGACAGAGTTCCCATAGGCACTCTAGTCACCCTTCCCCTCAGCAACCCCCATCAGCATCTTCTACCAGAGTGATACATTTGTTAAAATTGATGAACTGATTTTACACTTAATCATCACCCAAAGGCCATAGTTTACATTAGGGTTCCCTCTTGGTATTGTACATTCCACGGGTTTTGACAAATTTATGACATGGATTCACCATTATAGTATTATGCGTTTTCCTCCCCTACAAATTCTTGATATTTTACAGCTATTCATTTTCCCCCCTCCTTTTCACTCCCGGCAACCACTGATCTTTTTACGGTCTCCATAGTTTAGCCTTTTCCAACATACCGCATAATTGGAATCATTCAGTATATGGCCTTTACAGATTGGCTTTTTTTAACTTTATACATTTAAAGTTCCTCCATGGCTTTTGTGGCTTCATACCTCATTTCTTTTTAGTGCTGACTAATATTCCATTGTCCAGATATACCACAGTTTATTCATTCATCTACTGAAGGACACCTTGGTTGCTTCCAACTTTTGTCAATTCTGAATAAAGCTGCCATAAACATCCATGATAGGTTTCTGTGTAGACATAAGTTTTCTTCTTGTTTGGGTAGAGACAAAGGAATACAGTTGTTGGTTTGAGTATATCTAATTTTCTAAGAAACTGCCAGACTGTCTTCCATAGTGGCTATACTATTTTTCATTTCTACCAGTAATAAATGGTAGTTCCTGTTGCTCCATAACTTTGTGAGCATTTGGTATTGGCGGTGTTTAAATTTTAGCCATTCTAATAGGTGTGTGGTGATTATCTAGTTGTTGTTTTAATTTGCAGTTATTTAATAATATGATGTTGAGCATCTTTTCATATGCTTCTTTGCCATCTGTGTCTCTTTGGTAAGTGTCTATTAAGGTCATTGGGTCATTTTTCAATTTTTTTTTTCTTACTGTTGAGTTTTAAAAGTTCTCTAATTTGAATATTAGCCCTTTATTACAATTTTTCTTTTGCAAACATACGTATTCTCCCAGTTTGTGACTTGTCTTCTCATTCTCTTGGTACTGTTATTTGCAGAACAGAAATTTTTATTTTGATGATGCCCAGTTTGTCCTTTATTTCTTGGATCATGTCTTTGGTGTCATGTCTAAAAAATGATCACCACCCCCAATATCATCTAGGTTTCTTCCTGTGTTTGTATTCTCGGAATTTTATAGTTTTGCATGTTACATTTATGTTTGTGACCCATTTTGAGTTAATGAAGGGTATAAGGTTGGTCTAGATTCCTGTTTTTGCATGTGGATGTCCAGTTGTTCCAGCAGCATTTGTTGAGAATATTCCCTTTGCTCTATTATATTGCCTTTTCTCCTTTATCTGAATATATTGACTGTAGTCCTCTATTGCTGGGCCCTCTATTATGTTCTTTTGAACTATTTGTCTATTCTTTCACTAATGCCACACTTTCTTGGTTATTATAGCTTGAAGTCATGTGGTGATAGTCCTCTGGCTTTGTTCTTTTTCAATATTGTGTTTGCTATTCTGGGTCTTCCCTTTTTTCAGGAATCAGTGTGTTGCTATCCATAAAGTAGCTTGCTGGGATTTGCCTGAGACTATGTTGAATGCATAGATTAAGTGGGAAGAACTGACATCTTGACAATATTGAGTCTTCCTATCCATGAATATGGAATATGTTTACATTTATTTAGTTCTTCTTTGATAACTTTGATCAGTTTTGTAGTTTTCCTCACACAGATCTTGTATATATTTTGTTAAGATTTATATCTAAATATTTCATTTTTGGAGTATTAATGTAAATGATACCGTGGTTTTTCTTTTTTTTATAAACATATATTTTTATCCCCAGGGGTACAGGTCTGTGAATCACCAGGTTTACACACTTCACAGCACTCACCAAAGCACATACCCTTCCCAATGTCCATAATCTCACCCCCTTCTCTCAAACCCCCTCCCCCCAGCAACCCTCAGTTTGTTTTGTGAGATTGAGTCACTTATGGTTTGTCTCCCTCCCAATCCCATCTTGTTTCATTGATTCTTCTCCTACCCACTTAAGCCCCCATGTTGCATCACCACTTCCTCATATCAGGGAGATCATATAATAGTTGTCTTTCTCTGCTTGACTTATTTCGCTAAGCATGATACACTCTAGTTCCATCCATGTTGTCGCAAATGGCAAGGTTTCATTTCTTTTGATGGCTGCATAGTATTCCATTGTGTATATATACCACATCTTCTTGATCCATTCATCTGTTGATGGACATCTAGGTTCTTTCCATAGTTTGGCTATTGTGGACATTGCTGCTATAAACATTTGGGTGCACGTGCCCCTTTGGATCACTACGTTTGTATCTTTAGGGTAAATACCCAATAGTGCAATTGCTGGGTCATGATACTGTGTTTTAATTTGAAATTCCACTTTTCATTGCTAGCATATAGGAAGGTAATTTTATCCTACAGCTTTGCTATAACTGCTTATTAGTTTGAAGAGGTTTTCTTGGTCATTTCTTTCTGATTTTCTATGTAGACAGTCATGTCATCTGTGAACAAAGTTTTATTTCTTCTCTCCCAATCACTTTATTTCCCTTTCTTACGTTAGCTAGAATGTAAGAAATTATACTAGAATTTATATACTAGAAATTATGTTAAATTCCTAGGATAATGCTGAAAAGGTACAACAGAGGAGGGCTTCCTTGCCTTGTTCCTGATCTGATTGGGAAAGCAGCTAGTTTCTTGGCATTAGTATAATGTTAACTGTAGGTTTTTTAAAAATAGGTGTTCTTTCTCGAGTTGAAGATAATCCCCTCTGTTTCTATTTGGTTTTTCCCCTTTGTTGGTGAATAATATTTTATTGCAAGGCTGTACTACAATTTGTTTCTTCAGTCACTTGCTGATGGACATTTGGGTTGGTTCCAGTTTTTGGCTATTAAGAATAAAGTTGCTTTGGGGGCGCGTGGGTGGCTCAGTTGGTTAAGCATCTGCCTTCAGCTCAGGTTGTTATCCCGGGGATCTGGGATCCAGCCCTGAGTCAGTCTCCCTGCCAAGAAGGAAGTCTGCGTCTCCCCCAACTCTGCCCTTCCTTCCCATTCATGCTCTCTTCCTTACTCATTCTCTGTCTTACGTAAATAAATGAAATCTTAAAGAAAGTTAGTTAGTTGCTGTGAACATTGGTGTACAGGTCTTTGTATAGACACACGTTTTCCTTTCCAGTGAATGAAAACAAGAATGAAATGGGTGGATGATATGGTGCTTGTATATTTAACTTTTAAGAAACTGCTGGTGTCTTCCAGTGTGATTGTACCATTTTGCAGTTCAACCAGCAATGAAGAAGAGTTCCAGTACCTTCACATTCTAAAATTTCATATCGTTAGTCTTTTTGATTTTTGGCCTCTCTAATGGATAAGTGTTGTGGTATCTTATTGTGATATTAATTTGCATTTTCTAATGATGTTGAGCACCTATTCATGTGCTATTGGGTGATGTGTCTGTTCAGATATTTTGCTCATTTTTTAATTGGCTTGTTTGTTTTTTCATGAAGTTTTAGGAGATCTTTTGTATTTTATTCTTTATAGATATAAATTCTTTCAAGTTCTTTATCAGATATAAATTCTTTATCAGATATGTTCTGCAAATTTTTTTCCCAATTAAATGGCTTGTCTTAAGAGTGTGTTTTGAAGAGTAGAAAATACTTGATGAAATCCACTCGTGCTTTTGGTAACATACCTAAGATGTATTAGCCAGCCTAAAGTCAAAAAAATTTGTATTTGCATGTCCGTGTGAATTTTAAGAAAAAAAGCTTGTCAATTTTTATAAAAATTTGCTTGGATTCAGATTGGGATTGTGTTTTATCAGTAGCACAATATAGAAAAAAATTAGTATTTTAAGAATATTGAGTCTTTTAACCTATGAGAAAAGTTTATCTTTCCATTTATTTTGGTCTTTAATTCACCTTAGCAATTTTTTATTTAAGATTTTATTTATTTGACAGATGGCAGTGAGAGAGAGACTGTAAGTAGGGGAAGTGGGAGAGGGAGAGGCAGTGAACTGTTGTCACTTTATATTTGGATTTTAGCACTTTAATGTGATCTCTAATATGAATGTCAAGTCATTTTGTTTGTTTTTGTTTTTAAATAACCCATAGAAGTTAGTGTACATGAATCATTACATTTTATTTTTCTGTCACAATTGTTTTTGAATATTTCCAAATTATTTGTGTTCTCTGTATGCTCTAAATAAATAAATTCAAATATACATGAAAAATCCAGACAGCTTTATTTTCACAGATCTAGAGTTTTCATGGGAGCTACAGGTAGGAGGGAAACACTTCTCTTTCTCTCTGAAAGGACAATTAATCAGTTAATGGTACAAATGATATGTTTTTCTTTGGTCTCTAGAGTATACAGTAGCCTGGAATACATTCTGACAATGTCAGATAGGGTCTTGCCAGATATGAAAGGTTCAAGTCTTTGCTGTTCCTTAGCCTCTTTATATTTTAGACTTACGTCATTCCTAATGATGAAGTTACTTCAGATAATTTAGGTCTTTAGAAATAAACATTTATGTTTCTTCAGTATACACTTCTGCTCTCCTGTCAAACTCCATATGGAAAAGGGGAAGAAAAGGGTAGGGGTAGTCTCAGTGTTCTGGAGACCTTGAGAAATGAGGCGTTTGAATAGTGACTTTGGAAAAGAACCATGGTGGAGAAACTCTTTCTCCGCAGTTTTAAGATTCCATGGGGGTGGAAATCTTACTTAGAAGTGGTTTTTAACTTTGGGGTTTTGTCTAGGATTGGAAAGTTATACACTTATTTGCAGGGAACAGATACTTAACTTTGGCTGACTAAAACACAAAAAAGGAGATACATTATTAGAAGCTCATGGAATCTCTAAGGGAGAGCCAGATTATCAAAACTTCTTCAGGGATTTAAAGGATTGAAACAATAGAAAATAGAAAATTTCCCAAGTTTACTTTTGTAAAAATTACCCAGAATAATTTTGTAGAAAAATTGGAGAGTAAAAATTACTCATTATCTCCTAGATATTAAAACAAAAGATGAAAAAGAAAAACTTGATAGTTGTTAATATTTATGAGTAAAATTAAAAACGTACTAAAAATAGCCATTTGTAGTTTCTTAAATCTACTCAAGCTCTTTACTAAGGGATCAGTTTTTCTGGTCAAATCTATTAAACTCTTTTCTAGGTGGCTTTTCTACCTTTTATGCTGAGAGTGGATTTCCCTATTTAAATACTATAGAATATATTTACATGTTATAAATACGTTTTTGAGTCAGTGGATTCTTTTTTTTCTTTTTCCTGTCTCCAAATAGTCCCCTTCATTAATGGTGGCTCACTAGGCCATAGTTCTTACCAGTTGAAAGGAAATATGATTTAGCATAATCCCTCCCAGGTTATTCTGATACCTAATGTCTTGGTGATCAGTTTGCTATAACAAAGCACTATGGACTGGGTGGCTTAAACAACAGATACTTATTTTTCACAGTTTTGGAAACTGAGAAGTCCAAGATCAAGGTGTGAGCAGATTCCATTCCTGATGAGGACTCTCTTCTTGACTTGAAGACAGACACTTGCTTTGCCCTCACATAGTAGAAAGAGAGAGAGCTTGTCTTTCTTCCTTTTCTTGTATGACCCATAATGTATGTATGTATGTACATACATAATTTAATTGTATGACCCTCAATACCTCATATATCTGATTACCACACAAGGGCCCCATCTATGACATTATCACTTTAGAGATTAGGGCTGCAATAAAAAAATTTGGGGAAGTGCAAATACTCAGTCCGTGACACCTTATCCTATCTCTTTTCCATTTCCACCTGAGGAGAATTTAATTCTGCTTATTCTTATTTTTAATTTGCTATTATTGTGAACATTACTTATAAATGATTTTGACATCAAAGAGGAACACAAAGTAAAAACTGAAAGTTCTTTCCTAAATCCTCAGTATCCCACTCTCTAGGAATAACTAATGTTGTTTGCCAGAATATACAAAGTTATTGTCAGTATATGTGCACACACGTGTGCCTGTTTTTTACATTTCAGTCGTGTGTGTGTTTGTGTTTAGTGTGAAGAAGGGATCCATTTCCAAGTATTTAGCTCTTGTCCTTTCAGCATCTTGATTAATTCATTATTTCCCCGCTCATAGAAAAATATTGTTGTATATCAGTACAATATATATAATAGTACTGATAAATTTATAGGTCAGTTTGTGTACTTTAAATTGTTTTCAGATACTAATAGTAAGCTTTTTATTATTTTTACTTTAGCATTTCCCCTCCCTCCTACTGGACCATTGATGTTTTAGAAATATTTCTTAGCTATTGTTCCTAGTCTTGTTTCAAGAATTTTTACCAGAAATTTCATTGCAGTTGCATTTGTGGTATGGGGCGATATGATGTCTAAATAGCATTAATTTTTCCTATAGGAATATGGCACATGTTACATTTATTCAAGTCAATTGCTCAGGTTTATTAGTTCTTCACAACTTTCTTCATGGGCATTTGAAATATTAATGTTTTACAGATACTGTTTTTTCTGTAATAAATTTGTAAAGATTATCACCTATCCTAACATGTTGATTATATATTTTTAATATATTTTGCATATTTTATATGCACCCATATTTTATATGCACCCTTTACTTGGCCGCCTTAGATTTTTCAGTTAACAGGTTTTTCGAATAATAATTCTGTCTCCTTCTTTCTAATGCTTTACCTTCCCTCTTTCTCTTTCTTTCTTTCTTTCTTTCTACATCATTGCGCTGGAATTTCCGTTTTCATTTAAACAGTGATAATGATACTGCACCATTTTGTCTTGATCTTTTTTAATAGCAATGCCCCCTTTTTCTAGTGTTGATGATGGCCACTGATTTGAGAAGAATCTACTTTATTATTAAGAATCCTTTTTTCCGGGCACCTCCGTGGCTCAGTGGGTTAAAGACCTGCCTTCAGCTCAGGTCACGATCTCAGGGTCCTGGGATCGAGGCCCACATCGGGCTTTCTGTTCAGCAGGGAGCCTGCTTCCTCCTCTCTCTCTGCCTGCCTCTCTGCCTACTAGTGATCTGTCTCTCTGTCAAATAAATAAACAAAATCTTTAAAAAAAAAAATCCTTTTTTCCGATAGGGAGAGGGTGGTTGGGTTACGGACATTGGAGAGGGTATGTGCTATGGTGAGGGCTGTGAAATGTATAAGCCTGATGATTCACAGATGGGGCATTATATGTTACATTGTATGTTAATTAAAATTATATTTATATATAAATCTATTTTATATATTTTATATATAAAGAATTTTTATATTTATATATTTATATAATTTATATTTATATGAATTTTATGTACAAAATTACTTATATATAAATAATTCTATATTATACATTATATGTTAATAAAAATTTATGAAAATCCTTTTTTCCTCAGTTGTTAGAGTTTTTTAAAAATTCAGATAATGAATGCTAAATTTTATAAAATGCCTTTCAACCTCAAATGAGGAAGTCAATGTGAGCTTTCATTGTGATAGTTTAAAAATCTCTTTATATTCTTGGAATTTCCTACTTCATCATATGTCTTTTTCTTTAAACAAAAAGCTGGGTATTATTTCATAACATATGAAAAATTTAATATTCATAAATTGTCCTTTTATATGTATATTCTGGTTTAGTACTAGACTTATGATAGCTTGCTAAAATACATTACAGTACTTATAAAATTTATATACCAACTTAGTAATTATCTACACTTGAAAGCATGGTAAAACACAGTGGTAAATTTTGATGTCTCGGTACTTTTTTGGGGCAATGGTTAAAAAACCCTTTTCTTCCTTAACTGTTAAGTATAGTCACTGTGAATTGTCTATCCTTTTTCGTAATACATCTTCAGTCATCTCCTAAATGGTACAATTCACTCTCTTGTTTGTTTACTTCTTTTTTTAAAATTCATTTACAATTTGGATGGCATAGTTTGCCTAGTCCTTTATTTATATTTTATATATCATTTATGTTGTTTTCATCCCAAAAAGGGTTAGTGGAAATAATAATTTGTGAAGTTTTTGTTGTTATTTAGAACTCTTTAAACATGTTTAAATATATTTTTCTTGTTTACTTTTTAAGTGATACTCTCTACATTTTTGTATTTATTTAAAAATATCAATAAGACCTTAAATTTCAAAGATACTATTTGTGCAGTGTATTGTTTTTACAGTTTGTAAAAACTGTAAAGTTTGTTTGAGTGTTTATACTGGTTTACTTCTGAATTTGAATATTTATTTTATCAGGACACATGAGTCATAAACTCTCCAAGGGCTTTATATATATGTTCTAATATACTTGTCGATCAGTAACATCTTGCTTGACTTTAGTATTCATAAATATTGGTCTTATTTATTCTAAAATAATTTAGATTTGGACCACGGAAGTCAGTATTACAAGGGAGAAATTTGATGTCATTTCATTTTAACTTTTGCTTATGGAATTATTTTTCTTCATCCATGAAATAGAAAAAAATTGATTTCACATTTACATAATTTTTTAAATTAATGTTTTCTAGTAGTTGATCTATCTTAAATGAAGTTTTTTAATAGAGATTCTTGATAGAGGAATCCTCCAGAAGATAGTTTGGTAATGTATTTGGTTTGACAGATCCTGCATGTATTAGTGATCTATTACAAATTATAAATTACTCTAAAATTCAGTGGCTTTTAAACGACATGCATTTATTATCTCTCTTTGTGTCAGAAATTCATGCATGGCTCAGCTGGGTTCTATGCCTCAGAGTCTTTCACAAGACTGCAGTCAGAGGTGTCAGGGCTGGGATCTCATCTGGAGGCTTGACTGGGGAAAGATCTCCTTCCAAGCTTATTCTTGGCCCAATGTAGTGCTTTTCCCACTGCGACACATATTGACAGGTATTTGATTTATTTGAGAGTCACTCTTTGGGTCTAACATTCAGCCCCAGGAGCATCTACCTCTTTTGAGCTCTTCCTGTTATTTAGTAATAAATGTATGTGTGTATGTGAATGTGCATGGACATGCAGGTGAGCATCTATAGAAGGGTAAGTGGGAGGGACAGAGAGAAACAAGCAGGGAGGGAGAATGATCATATGTTAGTATAACTTTTTTTTCTATTTTTAAGAACTATTTTTTCCCCCATAGGTGCCTTAGCTGGGCCAATTATTGTGGAGCCACATGTCACAGCAGTATGGGGAAAGAATGTTTCATTGAAGTGTTTAATTGAAGTAAATGAAACTATAACACAGATTTCATGGGAGAAGATCCATGGCAAAAGTTCACAGACTGTTGCAGTTCATCATCCTCAGTATGGATTCTCTGTTCAAGGAGAATATCAGGGAAGAGTCTTATTTAAAAACTATTCACTTAATGATGCGACAATTACTCTACATAACATAGGATTTTCTGATTCTGGAAAATACATATGCAAAGCTGTTACATTCCCGCTTGGAAATGCTCAATCCTCTACAACTGTAACTGTATTAGGTAGGTATGCTTGAATTGTATATTTTGGTGGTACTGGCAAGGATTATAATAAAATTTTTTTTTAAGATTTTAAAATAATTAACTGTATATACATAAGCCTAGATTTGAAATAATTCAGATATGATTTTTCAAGTGTTTTCTTAAAAATCTGTGATTCTCTGCTCTCTCAATTTAAACAAAATTTTCTATCTACCTACCTATCTGTGTAATGCTGTGTGGTTCTTAGTTATTTTACTTTTTTCATGAAAGATTGGTTTTTAATTACAATACTAAAATGCTGAGTGTTTTTGAATTTTCAGTATTCTTTCTCAAAATTTCAAACTTTAAATTTCCATTTTTAAATAAGCTTGTCCGTTTATTTAAATGACTGTTGTCTTAGAGCCATTGATATATTTCCATGTTTCTGAAATCAGATTTTACGTCTGCCACTGTGGATTTCATAGCTGTTTGATCCTTGGGCCTTTGCTTCTAATGAGCAGTCTTCTGCTTTTTCCTTTCTCATAACTTAAAACTTATGGAGGAATTTAAAATGAGCTTATTATTGTTAAGATGGCCACTTGCAGTGAAAGGTATACCAATTTGGAAATACTGGCTTGTATTTTTAGAATACCAGAGTAAAGATTAAGGAGTAATAGCAACCTTAGCATTTTCCAATCAAAGTAGGACTCCTTTAACAGGCAGTCTTTGCATCTGCCTGTTTGTCTCTTGGGGACTTGGTTAGATCTGCTGATAGCTCCCCTCCTCAACCCACCTTCTTCACTTTCCTTCTGGGTGTTACACCCTAGTAAAAAGCACTTTGTGCTCCTCACTTGGTCTTAGTGTCTGCTTCCAGAGCAGCAAACAAGTGCACTGCCCCTAATATTTAAAGGCATTATTTCAGGGTCTCTGATATGCAGGAAAGCCATTTTGTTCAGCTCTTCTCAGATATTTTTTCATGTTGAGAGATACTATTTAAAAATAGAAATAAAATTAAATATTTGAGAATTTCATATGTTTATGACACTGCCTGAACACCTGTGGGAAAATATAACTCATGTTTATGAAACAGATACTTTTGAGAAACTTTGACTAGAAGGCAGGGAGCATTGGGTGTTATACACAAACAATGAATCCTGGAACACTGAATTAAAAACTAATGATGTACTGTATGGTGACTAACATTAACATTACAAAAAAAAAAAAAAAAAAGAATAGGTCCAGAAACAAACAAAACAAAAAAGAAGGCAAAAATAAATACCTGAAAAATCAAGTGCAGGCCATCAGGGTTAAAAAAGGTCATAAAAACGTTCAATGGCTAGAAAACAGTAGTTTTGTGTGGAAGAGGGAACCCATTGGAGTAAGGGTTTTTTTTGCTTTAAATTCTAGTAATTGCCCCTAAATTATCAGTGATTTAAAACTGAGGAGGGTTTATAGTATAAGACTAGTCATGATCTTCACCACGTCTATGTATCTAGCTTCATCTATTTCATCTCTTTCTCCACTTTACAACACAAATAATCATGATGAACTATTTGTAGTTCTGATAATACCTGTTTTTGTTTTACATGTGTTTTTCTTTCTTCCTGGATTGCTTTCTTTTTCTTCCTGTCTTCCTAGTTCTTATATTTAACTGCTATTTATCAAACCACATCCTTTTAGAAAGCCATTGTTGAAATATATACCCACTTACAGTTTGATTTGTTTTTCTTTCTTTCTTTCTTTTTGGCTCTTTTGCCATTTTTTCTTGAGCTTATCTATTGCAGCAGTTACCATACTATTTGTTGTGTCTTTTCTACATTATAAACACATGGTGGACTGCAGCTCTGTACTTTTAAATTTAACTTTATCTCTAAGGCCTACAAGAATTCCTGGTATACAGCAGCCATACACCATGAGTGTTATTTAAGTAGGGTATAGGAATGGATTGGTAAAACTTAGTAGTATACAAAAGTTGTATAGAAAAACAGTTGAACCAGTCGTTGAATTTTGGATAGGTTTGGGGTAAGCAGAGGGAAGTAAGTATAGGGAGAATAAATGAGCCAGTGCAGGGAGGCAGAAAACAATATACAATAAGGCAGAGTTCTTTTTAGCATCAGCGTTGTTGACATTTTGGGCTGGAATTCTTTGCTCTAGTGAGCTGTCCTGTCCATTGTAGACTGTTTGGCAATGTCTGTGGAGACATTCTAAGTTATCGTCACTGAAAGACTGCTGCTAGCATCTGGTGGGTCTTTCAGTGTTGATAACTTAGAATGTCTCCAGATATTGCCAAGGGTCCTCTGGAAGAGGAGAGGAGAGATCACTCATTGTTGAGCGATTAGTGAAATCACTCATTAGTGGAATCACTGAATAATTTTTTGATTGTTCAGAGGATTTATGTAAAGTACAAGAACTAAAGGCTAGAAAGTTTGAGTAGACTGCATTAAAGTAACTTGAATGTTATAATGGAGAATTTGAGCTTTGTATTACTGGAAATGCCAAATTGGTATAAGATATTGTACTTCTTGCCTCCCTTCTTCTACCCTCAGACTCCTACTATGTAAAGTGTGGTTGCTGAACTGGCAGCATTGGCATCACTTGGGAGATTATTAGAAATATAGGATTTTGGGTCCCTCTCAAACTTATTGAACGATAAATCTACATTTTAGCAGGATTTCTAAGTGATTCGTATACAGAATGAAGTTTGAGAAACACTGGTTTGATCACCTTCTTACCTTGCTTAGAGGGATATTTAAGTCATAATAGACTAGATTTAGGGAGTAATGTGATAAAAGTTATGATTTATGAAGGTCAGTTAGGTGTTTTGATGGATTGAAATGAAGAGGTCTGAGGGAGGAGTCAAGATGGCAGAGGAGTAGCAGGCTGAGATCATATTAGATAGCAGGAGATCAGCTAGGTAGTTTATCAAACCTTTCTGAACACCTACAAATCCAACAGGAGATCAAAGAGAAGAAGAGCAGCAATTCTAGAAACAGAAAATCGACCACTTTCTGAAAGGTAGGACCTGCGGAGGAGTGAATCCAAAGTGATGGAAAGATAGACTGCAGGGGGAGAGGCCAGCTCCCAGCAAGCAGGGGAGCAAAGGAGCACAAAATCAGAACTTTTAAAAGTCTGCTCCACTGAGGGACATGGCTCCAGAGGCTAAGCCAACTTGAAGCCCACTTGGGGGCGGTGTGGTCTCAGATCCCATGGGGTCACAGAAGAATCAGGGGTGTCTGAGTGTTGCAGAGCTCACAGGTATTAGAGCAAAGAAAGTGGCTACAGAGACAGAGCCGAGGAGTGAGCTCTCAACTTGGAGTTACCTTAAACTGTGATCCGTGGCACAGTCAGGCCACTGCTCTTTGAGCAGGGACTCCAGAAGATCCGGGGAGACACCCCCCCCCCCACCTCCCCAGAAGAGCCGCAGAGATCTGCTGGGTTTGGAGACTCCAGGCGGAGCTGTGTGCCAGAGACAGAGATGCTTGGTCACAGGCTGGGTGAGCTCGGAGTGTGGCCAGAGGCCAGGGAGACGAGAGTGATTGAATGCTTTTCTCCGAGGATGCACTGAGGAATGGGGCCCTTAGCTCTCCATTACTCCGGGCTGGAGATTGGGAGGCCACCATTTTCATTCCCGTTCTCCAGAGCTCTACAGAAAGCCTTCAGGGAACAAAAGCTCCCAAAAGTGAACCAGAGCAGATTACTTAGCCTAGCCCCTAGTAAGGGCAGTGCAATTCTGCCTCCTGCAATGACACTTGAAAATCACTACAACAAGCCCCTCCCCCAGATGATCAGCAAGAAATCTAGCCAAGACCAAGTTCACTTATCAAGAACAGCAGAATTCCAGAGGAGGAGAAAGCAAGGCATGGAATTCATGGCTTTGTCCTCATTATTCTTTAGTCTTGCAAAGTTAATTTTTTAAATTTTATTTTTTTCTATATGCTAATTTTTTTAACTTTTACCCTTTATTAACGTTTTTAAACTAGTTTATCTTAACAACACCTTTCATAAAAAAGATCTTTCTGAACCATTATTATACTCATACTTTATCCTTCATTGTATCTAACTAGAGTTCAGAATGATGATTCTCAAGGTGCTAGCTGGGCTCGAAAAAGGCATGGAAGATATTAGAGAAATCTTTCTGGAGAAATAAAAGAAATAAAATCTAATCAAGCTGAAATCAAAAAAGCTATTAATGAGATGCAATCAAAAATGGAGTCTCTTATTGCTAGGATAAATGAGGCAGAAGAGAGAATTAGTGATATAGAAGACCAAATGACAGAGAATAAAGAAGCGGAGTAAAAGAGAGACAAACAACTACTGAACCATGAGGGGAGAATTGGAGAGATAAGTGATACCATACGATGAAACAACATTAGAATAATTGGGATTCCAGAAGAAGAGGAAAGAGAGAGGGGAGCAGAAGGTATACTGGAGAGGATTATTGTAGAGAATCTCCCTAATATGGCAAACGGAACAAGCATCAAAATCCAGGAGGTGCAGAGAACCCCCTCAAAATCAATAAGGATAGGTCCATGCCCCATCATCTAATAGTAAAATTTACGAGTCTTAGTGACAAAGAGAAAATTTTGAAAGCAGTTCGGGACAAGAAGCCTATAACATACAATGGTAAAAATATTAGATTGGCAGCGAACTTATCCACAGAGACCTGGCTGTCCAGAAAGAACTGACATGATATATTCAGAGCACTAAATGAGAAGAACATGCAGCCAAGAATACTATATCCAGCTAGGCTATCATTGAAAATAGAAGGAGAGATAAAAAGCATCCAGGACAAACAAAAACTAAAAGAATTTGTAAATACCAAACCAGCCCTACAGGAAATATTGAAAGGGGTCCTCTAAGCAAAGAGAGAGTTTAAAAGTAGTAGACCAGAAAGGAATAGAGATAATACACAGTAATAGTCACCTTACAGGCAATAAAATGGCACTAAATTCATATGTCTCAATAGTTACCCTGAATGTAAATGGACTAAATGCCCCAATCAAAAGACACAGGGTATCAGAATGGATTAAAAAAACAAAACCCATCAATATGCTGTCTACAAGAAACTCATTTTAGACCCAAGGACACCTCCACATTTAAAGCGAGGGGGTGGAAAACAGTTTACCATCCTAATAGACATCTAAAGAAAGCTGGGGTGGCAATGCATATATCAGATCAATTAGATTTTAAGTCAAAGACTATACTAAGAGATGAGGAAGGACACTATATCATACTCAAAGGGTTTGTCCAACAAGAAGGGCTAACAATTTTCAATACCTATGCCCCTAACATGGGAGCAGCCAACTATATAAACCAATTAATAACAAAATCGAAGAAACACATCGACAAAAATACAATAATAGTAGGAGACTTTAACAACCCCCTCACTGAAATGGACAGATCATCTAAGCAACAGAACAACAAGGAAATCAAGGCCTTTACTGACACACTGGACCAGATGGACATCACACATAGATTGAGAACATTCCATCACAAAGCAACAGAATACACATTCTTCTCTAGTGCCCATGGAACATTCTCCAGAATAGATCACATCCTGGGTCACAAATCAGGTCTCAACCGGTATCAAAAGATTGGGATCATTTCCAGCATTTTTTCAGACCACAATGCTCTGAAGCTGGAACTCAATTTCAAAAGGAAATTTGGAAAGAACACAAATACATGGAAACTAAACTGCATCCTTCTAAATAATGAATGGGTCAACCAGGAAATTAAAGAAGAATTGAAAAAATTCATGGTAACAAATGATAATGAAAACACAACGGTTCAAAATCTGTGGGACACAGCAAAGGAAGTCCTGAGAGGAAAATATATAGCAATCCAAGCCTTTCTCAAGAAACAAGAAAGGTGGCTTTCCAGATGGCTTCCCATCTGGAAAGAAACAACCTAAGTCTACACCTAAAGGAGCTGGAGAAAGAACAGCAAAGAAAACCTAAACCCAGCAGGAGAAGAGAAATAAAGATCAGAGCAGAAATCAATTAAATAGAAACCAAAAGAACAATAGAACAAATCAACGAAACTATGAGCACCTATATGCCAGTAATTAACAATGTGGAAGAAATGGAGGCATTGCTAGAGACGTATAAACTACCACAACTGAACCAGGAAGAAATAGAAAGCCTGAACAGACCCATAACCAATAAGGAGATTGAAGCAGTCATCAAAAATCTCCCAACAAACAGACCAGGGCCAGATGGCTTCCCAGGAGAATTCTACCAAACATTGAAAGAATTAATTCCTATTCTCCAGAAACTGTTCCAAAAAATAGAAATGGAAGGAAAACTTCCAGACACATTTCATGAGGCCAGCATTACCTTGATCCCAAAACCAGACAAAGATCCAATCAAAAAAGAGAATTACAGACCAGGATCCTTGATGAACACAGATGTGAAAATTCTCACCAAAATACTAGCCAGTAGGATCCAACAGTACATTAAAAGGATTATTCATCACGTCCCAGTGGGATTTATCCCAGGGCTGCAAGGTTGGTTCAACATCTGCAAATCAATGAATGTGATAGAATACATTAATAAAGAACAAGAACCATATGACACTTCCAATAGATGCTGAAAAAGCATTGACAGAATACAGCATCCTTTCCTGATCAAAATTCTTCACAAAGTGTAGGGATAGAGGGTACGTACCTCAATATCATCAAAGTCATCTATGGAAAACTAATAGCGAATATCATTCTCAATGGAGAAAAACTGAGAGCTTTTCCGCTAAGGTCAGGAACACGGCAGGGATGTCCATTATCACCACTGCTATTCAACATATTACTAGAAGTCCTAGCCTCAGTAATCAGACAACAAAAAGAAATTAAAGGCATCCAAATTGGCAAAGAAGGAGTCAAACTATCACTCTGAAAATGATATGATCCTTTATGTGAAAAAACCAAAAAAGACTCAAATCTGCTAGAACTTGTACAGGAATTCAGTAAAGTATCAGGATATAAAATCAATGCACAGAAATCAGTTGCATTTCTTTACACCAACAAGAAGACTGAAGAAAGAGGAATTAAGGAGTCCATCCCATTTACAATTGCATCCAAAACCATAAGATACCTAGGAATAAACCTAACCAAAGAGCAAAGAATCTATACTCAGAAAACTATAAAGTACTCATGAAAGAAATTGAGGATGACACAAAGAAATGGAAAGATGTTCCATGCTCATGGATTGGAGGAACAAATATTGTGAAAATGTCTATGCTACCTAAAGCAGTCTACACATTTAATGCAATCCCTATCAAGATCCTATCCATTTTTTTCAAAGAAATGGAACAAATAATCCTAAAATTTATATGGAACCCGAAAAGACCTTGAATAGCCTCAGGAATGTTGAAAAAGAAAGCCAAAGTTGGTGGCATCACATCCCAGACTTCAAGCTCTATTACAAAGCTGTCAATATCAAGAGAGTATGGTACTGGCCCAAAAACAGTCACATAGATCAATGGAACAGAATAGAGAGCCCAGAAATAGACCCTCAATTCTATGGTCAACTAATCTTTGACAAAACAGGACAGAATGTCCAATGGAAAAAAGATAGCCTCTTTAACAATTGGTGTTGGGAAAATTGGACAGCCACATGCAGGAAAATGAAACTGGACCATTTCCTTACACCACACATGAAAATAGACCCAAAATGGATGAAGGACCTCAGTGTGAGAAAGGAATCCCTCAAAAGCCTTGAAGAGGTAGCAACCTCTTTCACCTCAGCTGCAGCAGTTTCTTCCTAGGAACATTGCCAAAGGCAAGGGAAGCAAGGGCAAAAATGAACTTTTAGGACTTCATCAAGATCAAAGGCTTCTACACAGCAAAGGAAACAGTTAACAAAACCAAAAGACAACTGACAGAATGGGAGAAGATACTTGCAAACGACGTATCAGATAAAGGGTTCGTATCCGGGGCACCTGGGTGGCTCAGTGGGTTAAACTTCAGCTTTCAGCTCAGGTCATGATCTCAGGGTCCTGAGATCGAGCCCTGCATCGGGCTGTCTGCTCAGCAGGAAGCCTGTTCCTCCCCCCTCATCTCTCTCCCTCTGTCAAATAATTAAATATAATTTTTTTTTTTAAAAAAAAGGTTAGTATCCAAAATCTATGAAGAACTTATCAAACTCAACACCCAAAGAACAAATAATCCAATCACGAAATGGGCAGAGGACATGAACAGACATTTCTGCAAAGAAGGCATCCAGATGGCCGACAGACACATGAAAAAGTGATCCACATCACTCGGCATCAGGGAAATACAAATCAAAACCACAATGAGATACCATCTCTCACCAGTCAGAATGGCTAAAATTAGCAAGTCAGGAAATGACACTTGCTGGCGAGGATGCGGAGAAAGGGGTACCCTCCTACACTTTTGGTGGGAGTACAAGCTGGTGCAACTACTCTGGAAAACAACATGGAGGTTCCTCAAAAAGTTGAAAGATCTACCATACGACCCAGTATTTGCAATACTGGGTATTTACCGTAAAGATACAAACGTAATGATCCGAAGAGGCACGTGTGCCCAGATGTTTATAGCAGCGATATCCACAATAGCCAAACTATGGAAAGAACCTAGACGTCCATCAATAGATGAATGGATAAGGAAGATATGGTGTATAGATATTGATATATATACAATTGAATATTATGCAATTGAATATTATGCAGCCATCAAAGAAATGAAATCTTGCCATTTGTGACGACATGTATGGAACTAGAGGGTGTTATGCTTATTGAAATACATCACTCAGAGAAAGACAATTATCATATCTCCATGATATGAGGAAGTTGAGAGGCAATGTGGGGGGTTTGAGGGATACAAAAAGAACAAATTAAACAAGATGGGATCGGGAGGGAGACAAACCATATGAGACTCTTAATCAAACAAATGAGGGTTGGGGCACCTAGGTGGCTCAATGGGTTAAGCCTCTGCCTTCGGCTCAGGTCACGATTCCAGGGTCCTGGGATCGAGCCCCGCATCAGGCTCTCTGCTCAGTGGGGAGTTTGTTACCCTTCCTCTCTCTGCCTGCCTCTCTGCCTACTTGTGATCTCTGTCAAATAAATAAAAATCTTTTAAAAAAAAAGAAAACAAAAAAAAATGAGGGTTGCCAGGGCGAGGGGGTTAGGGAAAGGGTGTGGTAGGGTTATGGACATGGGGGAAGGTATGTGCTATGGTGAGTGCTGTGAAGTCTGTAAATGTGGCAGTTCACAGACCTGTACCCCTGGGTCTAATAATACATTATATGTTAATAAATAAAAAAATATATTTTAAAAAATAAAGAAATGAAGAAGTCCTAAAATCTTAGTCCTTCAGTCATGTGGCCATGAAAGCTTGAAATTAATTTTCTGATTTCCGCCACTTGAGGGAAGAAGGGAGCTATTACAAAGGAATATCTGTCAAGACTTTGTAACTGATTGGATACAAGAAACATGGGAGGTTTTAGCATAAAAAGGTTTCCAGCCTTTGTGATTGTGTAAGTTATATTAGTATAAATTCCAGTGGGCATGTCTGAATGAAATCCAGGTGTTGGGATTGGATGGCTAAGATAATGAGATCAGCGTTGTCTTTATTGAGTTTGAAGATATATAGGCAAACAATACCAGACAGGTGGTTAGAAACTATGGAATCAAGCCTTGTATCAAAAAGGAAGGAAATTAGAGATTATGTAGATAGTAGTTTTGTATCAGATAAACGTTTCTAAGGGAGATGCAAATAGTAACTGACAGCCCAGAACCCAGTATTTATTGGGGCAGAGGTCAGAAGAAATTGAAATGAAGAACTCTAAGAGAGCTTTGAGGAAAACTCTGGCAAAGTAATACTACTTATATCAGGAGAAGATAAAATTTTTAAGATTATTTTAGCAGCTTTTTCCTTTTTCCACAGTGAGAATTAAGCTTTATACAAAATGATTTGAACAGGGGGCGCCTGGGTGGCTCAGTGGATTAAAGCCGCTGCCCCCTCTGTCTCTGCCTGCCTCTCTGCCTACTTGTGATCTCTCTCTGTCAAATAAATACATAAAATCTTAAAAAAAAAAAAAAAAAAGAATACTAGCTGTGTACCATTCTTAGGTTGTTCAAATCATTTTTTTTTTTTAAGATTTTATGTATTTATTTGACAGAGAGAGATCACAAGTAGGCAGAGAGGCAGGCAGAGAGAGAGAGAGGAGGAAGCAGGCTCCCTGCTGAGCAGAGAGCCCGATGCGGGACTCAATCCTGGGATCCTGAGATCCTGAGATCATGACCTGAGCCGAAGGCAGCGGCTTAAGGCACTGAGCCACCCAGGCGCCCAGTGGTACACAGCTAGTATTCTTAAAGTATAGCCTAGAAGGCAATTCATTACTTAGAACAGGTACCTTAAGGCATTATTAGTACTTAATTCTTTTTGAACAGAATGCTAATAACTGTCAAAGTTTGAAATTCTACCAAATTGTCCAAAGAGAATGGCAAATAAAAAATTTAGCCTATCGATTACATGGTAACATTAGAGTTTCAGTGGAGTGGTAGTAATAGAAATCAAATTAAGGGAATGTGATATAACAAAAAAAAGCTTTGGGAAAATTTAACAACAAATGCCCCACAGTAGAACAGTTGTTTTGCAATTGCTTAGTTCTCTTGATGGGATATTTTATAGCTATTAAAATTATGGTTAAGAGAAGTGTTGCTGTGGGAGGAAAGAACCAAAAAATTGTACGTATGCCATGATTATTACATCCATATAGAAACTAGAAAAAGGGAAGTGGAAGATGATAATAATTGCATTAGGGTATTGTAGTTGTGCCTAATTTTTTCCCTGTTTTCCCAATTTTTAGAAATACTGCTTTTGCAATAAAAATACAGACTTTCACTATATGTTGGGTAACTGAACATAATTAAAAAAAATATATAGATTTCCATTGCTGTAGATGATGGAATAGCAGGGACTGGATTTGCCCTCTCTCTGAGAACAAGAAACCAGGCAAATAAGAAACAGTTTTAAGAAACAGTTTTTTGTTATTGGACAATAGGCCATGTAAGATTATGATCCCTGAAAGAAGGAAAACAAACAAGGTGAGTCCATACAATGTTCTGGCTTCCACCTTAGTCAGTTTTCAGAGTACAACTCAGTGACAAGGATTTGAAGCAGAGATCGATGGTATTAGGGAGTAAAAGAGAAATTCTGGAATTCAGGGAGGACAGGTGATTAGAATTTGTGGAGCAGAATACTGGAAAGCAGAGAGCATCAGAGAGAGTGTGTGTGTTTTAGAGATCTACAGAGGGCCCCTTTAAAGTCTTTGGGTTAGTATTGATCTGTGTCGATGGAGAGGAATCTTGAGGTTGGGGAAAGAACCACCGGAAAACATTAGATCTAACTAACAATCCTGATGTTCACACAGAACTGGGAAAACCATGTTACCTCCATTCAGAGTACAGAGGGCTTTGATAGCATCTTTTTTTTTTTTTTAACAGATTTTATATATTTGACGAGAGAGAGAGAGATCACAAGTAGGCAGAGAGATGGGAAGCAAACTACCCTCCCAGCAGAGAGCCCGATGCAGTGCTCTATCCCAGGACCATGAGATCATGACCTGAGCTGAAGGCAGAGGCTTAACTCACTGGGCCACCCAGGCGCCCCCTTTGATAGCATCTTAAGAGCAAGCAGCAGCAAAACAACTAGACAGTGAAGGTTACAGGGAAGTTAACCAAAATATTGAGGTCTATGAGAAAAGTAACTTTGGAAAGCTAATAAAGTCTACCACAGGAGATTGATTCCTTCAGAAGAAACAGAAATGTAACTTTTTTTTTTTTTTTTAAGATTTATTTAGAGAACACAGGTAGACAGAGCACCAGGCAGAGGGAGAAGGAGAAGCAGGCTCTCTGCTGAGCAGGGAGCCCAACATACTGTGCTGGATCCCAGGACCCTAGGATCATGACCTGAGTCAAAGGCAGCCACTTACCTGCCTGAGCCACCCAGGCGCCTGCAGAAATATAACTTAAAATTGATTTTAAAATAAATTTTTAAGTTCCTCAAAGATAAAAAAAAAAGTTAGTGATGGTGTAAGTTGTTCAAAACAACCCTCCCATGGGTGTGAAATAAAATACCACTGAAAGCTTCAAGGAAGTAAAAACAGGTGAGAAATATTAGTAGATTAAGTCTAGGAGAAGGTAAAAATAGAAATAAGCTTAGCACTGAAAGTTGCATGCAACCTGAGGACTTCTGATAATTTAGAAGAAACACCTGAGGTGCTTAGCTGGGATTTTGAAAGCCTTAAGAAGCAAGACACAGATTTCTAAGTGTAGTTCTGCTAAGATGGGGGATGTCTAATAACCCTTCTCTTATTCATCTGCTATCCAGAGGCTTACATTTTTAGAATAGTAGGAAATTAGTAGAAGTAAACCAGCCTTGTTATAGACTTACAGGTTTATAATGACCTGAGTGGTTTGTTCTTAAAATCAGGAGGCCCTAGACTGGTTAGTGATTTCAGGAGTTTAGCAGAAGAAAACTCAGATCTTTTCTGGAGGAAAATTATCTTTATTCTAGACCTCACAGTATTTCTATCTTAATTATTCAAACACAGGCTTATAGTTTTCTGGAATACAAGTAAAGAAGAACCCACAAGTAGCAGGCAGCACAAAAAGACAACAGAAACAGACATTCAAAGATATAGGTTGTTGGAATTATCAGACACAGCCTATTAAACAGCATCGTTTAACATTTGAAGAGTTAAGTCAATCTATAAAATTTCTGCAGAGAACAAGAAACTATAAAAAAATGACACAGTAATTGGCCTTGAAGTAGAGAAGTAATTTTTAGTGTATAAAAGTAGTTAACCATAAAAGGGAAATTAAAAACTGGTAAATTTTAGTACAATTGAATTAAAAACTTCTCTTCATCAAAACACACTATAGGGCAAAAAGATAAGCCCTAAACTGCTAGAGGATATTTTTACCACATGTAATTAAAAAAGGGCTCTTCTTCCAAATCAGTAAGTAAAAGCAATTGGCTTTAATAGGCATTTTGCAGAAGAAATTCCAAATAGTCTATAAACATGGAAGGAACTTTAACGTCATTCATAATAAAAAATACAGTCTCAACAGTACACCATTATATGCATATAAGATGGACAAACATGAGAAGTCAGGCAATACCAACTGTGGTGAGTGTCTGGACCAACAGGTGCTCTAAGATTGGTAGTAAATTCTTACTTTGGAAAGCTTTTTGGCATTATCTGGTAAAGTTGAAAATAAAAATAGTAGTAGCAATTCCACGATAAGAGACAAAGTAAAGAAATACCTGTACAAATATACTGAGATATACCAATGAGAATGTTTCTTATAAAGTTGTTTATACTAAACAGGAAATAGCACCAAAACCCAATGGTAAATAAACTGTACAGCAGTTAATAATCTGTAGAACTGCATATAAATTTAAATGGTTTTTAAAAAGTGAAAAAATCTTGAATTCTAAAATAATAAAGTCTGATTGTTCTCAAATAAATTAATCTCAGGAGCACAAAGTTGAATCAAAGAAGAACTATATAAAAATATATATAGTTTAGTACCATTCATGTAAAGTTCAGAAACAGGTAAAATATAATTGTTGTTTTACAAACTTTACATTTGTTGCTTGTAGACCTGTTATGAAAAGTAAGCAAAAATTTATTTCCAGAGTCATTATAATGATTTCATACTTGGGCTGGTAGGTGTTAAGATCAAGGAGAGACATGCTGAGCTACCTGGGAGGTACTGTTGTTTTTATTAAGATGTATGGTGTTTACACAGATGTTTACTACAAAGTATTGATTACATGTGTTGTATGTACTCTTTCCTTTGTTATTTTACAATAATACATCTCATACAATACTTTAGGAAAATATTAGTATCTCAAGTAAATTATGAAAAATATTTAGATACAAATCAAGAACAGATGGCATTAAAAATCAGTTGGAAGCTTTGAAAGTGAATAAGTTATTGAGATAAAAACTCAATATACAGAATAACCCCATAGGCTTGAGACAGTTCATGAGGTGAGACTGAGGAATTTATGCAGAAAGAAACACATGAAATTTGCTGGAAAATGTGAAGAGATAGAAAGGTTATATGGAAAGTAGATGAAAGGATCTGAACATTAAGGTTACTTTCACTTGCTGAGGAGCTTTCTTATACTGGAAGAAGATAATGGGATATACATTCTAATACACATTTTAATAAACATAGCTATTATTGACATTACATTTTAACTGTGTAGGTTCCATACTGGTACTTAATTATATTTTTTTAAGTGTTTTGCTGCAAAATGAAGCACTGTGTTTTAAAACTACATCTTTTCCCCTTTCAGAGTAATACTTAAACTCTTACAATGAAAATTACCCAATTTACAGGAATTTTTCATATACTAACTTCAGGGAGAACTCATCAGTCCTTATAAAGAAAAATGGTATCTCTCCTAAGGAGAACCTTCTTTAAAGTTTTCAAGTCTTGCTGAGGTTCTTGTTTGTCTTAGTTCATGATCTTCTCCTCTTCCCAAGATCTAGCTGATGTTAGCATTACTTAAAAGCATGTTTAAAGCCTAGATTTTATATACATTTTCCCCTAAGTTTATGAACTATGGCTAGATATGTCTTGGAAAGATATAAATTCTTCATTGAAATGTGACTAATTTTTTTTTTAAATGTAAACAGTTGAACCCACTGTGAGCCTGATAAAAGGGCCAGATTCTTTAATTGATGGAGGAAATGAAACTGTAGCAGCCATCTGTATCGCAGCCACTGGAAAGCCAGTTGCACATATTGACTGGGAAGGTGATCTTGGTGAAATGGAATCCACTACAACTTCTTTTCCAAATGAAACGGCAACAATTGTCAGCCAGTACAAGCTGTTTCCAACCAGATTTGCTAGAGGAAGGAGGATTACCTGTGTTGTAAAACATCCAGCCTTGGAAAAGGACATCCGATATTCTTTCATATTAGATATACAGTGTAAGTAAACAATAACATTTGCTCTTAAACATTTTACTTTAATTTTCTTCTGTGACATAATTTTATGGCAGACTTGTTAGTTTGAATATTTAATATTCAGATATTCTTATATCTTTTCCATGTTGAAATTTTTTTCCTTAATTTTTAAAAATAGCTTTGTGGAAATTTCATTTAATCAGACCATTTCTTATTAGTTTGTGAAATTGGCTCTCCAACTTAAAATTATTTAGCCTTCTCCTTTTCAGACTTTAAAAATAAGCTGGGCTTAAGCAAATTGTGGAAATTTATACCTCAAAATGTGCAGTACTTAGAGGCAAACAACTACTTTGCCAGTTCAATTAATTTCACTATTGCTCATTTTTTTTTTATGCTACCCATGATGTTTTCAGCAAGAATCTTTTATTGTCTAAATGCATATTAATTAGTTTGAAAATCTTTGTTTTTCCAATACTATTTCTCATCTCATTTTACTGATCATGTTGTAAGATTCTCATATAATAAGACAGTATTTTAAAGAC
The DNA here is from genome assembly GCF_964662115.1 of Mustela nivalis. NCBI lineage: Eukaryota > Metazoa > Chordata > Mammalia > Carnivora > Mustelidae > Mustela > Mustela nivalis. The sequence continues at coordinate 57,266,990 of NC_139020.1, forward strand.
ATCATTTGGATAATAACCATTATAGATAAGGTTCAAAGGTTAGCCCATCTCCTATTTTTATTTTTTTGTTAAGGGATGTTTCCTTTTGTGTAAAGTTTGTATGTTTATATACGTATGTGCATATATTTTTTTCCTGTATATTAGCTCAGTTCTTGAAACATTGTGTGGCATTTAAAAATTTTGAGCAGAAGAAAAAGTGATAATGCATGTAACTTAAGGATAAGGAAAATTAATAGGTTTTTAAAAGGACGTATTACAGTGTTCTTAGTGTTTTATTTTTTGATATGACATATATGGAATTTTAAATTGCACATATTCATTACACGGTATAATGGTTTTTAAAGCTAATTGTAAGAATCTTTTTCAACATTTATTGGGTTAAACTTCGAAGTTACCTTACATGAATGTTACTACCATTTTATTTCTAAGTGCAGATACCTTCTTTTCACTACTCTGAAGAATCCAATTAAAATTTCTGTTTCCTTTTCCTACCTTACTTTAATAGACTCTTAACTTTTTCCTTTTTCTTGTAAAATTCAGATCCCAATTGTAAGTACTATTAGTATTTTCCTTATATATATTTTGTCCTTCCTTATATCTAGTAATGACTAAAATTTTCTTCAATTTGTATTGGGTACATTATGCTTTTTTGGTTGGTTGTTTGAATGAAATCCTAAATATAAAAATATTTCTCTTAATGTAAGATTTATATAATTATGGCTTAGATTTATTGTCTTGCTCCTAAAATGTTCTTAGAGTACTGGTGATTTTTTTCCCTCTTTTTAATTGGGACTTACAAAACATGTGAACAAAGTTTGAGGAGATAAAATCTTATATCCAAAGTTCAGATCTCTAAATTTGGAGGTATTATTTGGGGATACCTTACCTTAGTACCTATTCCCTCCTCCCAATTAAAAGAAATTAAACTCACAGAGCTCTCTATTGTTCTTTCAGCAACAATTTTTAGTACCAATTGTTAGTTACAAAAGTGTTAATTCTTGGTATTTAAGAGATAGGCATTTCTTTCTTTAAATTACTAAATAATTAATTGTACCTTAGTAAAAGTTTAATTTTTTACCACCTTTTTTTGTAAACCTTGATTGATAATAGACCAAGCTTCCCTGACAGAATTAAACTGACCTGGTCTCTCTCTAATTTCCCATCTGGTCACTGTACTCTTTATCTAGTTTACTGTGTAACTCACAGGAGGGTCCCTGTACCATGCATAAGTGACCCTTCCTTGGGGAAGCTTTCATGACCCGTACGTCATTCGCAGTTAGGCCCTTCTTCTCTATATCATCCTATTCTTTTCCTTCTTGGTTCTCATAAGAGGCCTTAGTTTAATATTTCAAAAATATCCTCTTATTAAAAACTATTAAAAATTAATTTTATGAAAGAAAAAATTTAAAATAAAAGGGACGCCTGGGTGGCTCAGTGGGTTAAAGCCTCTGCCTTCAGCTCTGGTCATGATCCCAGGGTCCTGGGATCTAGCCCCGCATTGGGCTCTCTACTCGGCGGGGAGCCTGCTTCCTTCTCCTCTCTCTCTCTCTCTCTCTCTCTCTCTCTCTCTGCCTGCCTCTCTGCCTACTTGTGTCTGTCTATCAAGTTAAAAAAAATAAAATTAATAAAAAAAATAAATAAATTTATGAATACAGAATCTATATGTTTGCCATAAGCCTACAACAGTGCCTGCCACTTATTAGGAGTTAAAAAACAATATGATTGTTGAATGAATGATTCATATTGGATCGTATAATTTAAATGCATAAATTTATATTGCTGGTAGATATTGATAATTGCTTACTTAACAAACTATATTACACAATATTACACATGTACCAGAAGACATTTGGCTGCATTGAATGGATAAAATTGTTTTAGAACAGTTGAGGCCACAGATAACTTACTTTAGTTGATATTATAGCCTTAGAAAGTTTGTTTCACATTTCTGCTTACCCATAGAATAGTAATTAATTATAATACAGGGAACCTAATCTCTGTAATTGACTTTGTATCTCTTGGGGGATATTCTCTTTCAGATTAGACATTTCTTAAAAGACAGTGTTATATGGTCACTTGGTACTTAAATGCCATGTCTAATCAAATTAAGTAGTATAATGTATTTCCTTTGTTCATAAATCTACACTTCTCATAATAGGACTCTCATATTTTGTTCTTGGTGTTTATATGTTTGTGAATATCCTTATATTCAGTTTCCAAAATAACTAGAACTGTACGTGCTATCGTTGCCTAGTATTTGGGAACTCATTTTCCATTCATGCACTCATTCTTTCAATCAACTAATAATTATTAACTGCTGTTTTCCACGCTGGTTTTGTATATTGACAGAAGGAAAACGATTTCTGTTCCTTTGAAGTTTAGTCATTATGTTAATGCTTTGTCATTATTTATTGCATTTACTACTAACAAAAGATAATTTGTACTGTTATGCATTTATTTTATAGATGCTCCAGAAGTTTCAGTGACAGGCTATGATGGGAATTGGTTTGTAGGAAGAAAAGGTGTTAATCTCAAGTGTAATGCTGATGCAAATCCACCACCCTTCAAATCTGTGTGGAGCAGGTAATAATGTCAGATACTTCTAAAGGGAAATTATTTAAAAGTGGAAAGTATTAAGTGCATATTTAAAGTTGTTTTTTTAAATCAGTGTAATACATGATGATAGTAATGGCTGGAAATTAAATTAAGGGTTTCTGAGTGTTCTCTGTCCCACCTCTCCCCTTCTACCCCTGCAGTTCCTTTTAGCCATTTAGCAATTCCTTCTGGTGGTTACCATTGTTGGTCTTAAATTGCTACTTCTTAATACTATCTATTGACTTCTGTTGTAATGGATGAAAATTTAACTTTATATCTACCCCTTCACACACAAAGGTGTCCGTATACATATTCCTACCTTCATGAATCCCAATGAAATTAAGCCACTTTTAGTTAAACTTTGTAATCATTGTTTGCTTCCCTATGGCATGTAAGTATTATTTACTGACCATAGTATACTAGAGTTCTGTTTTCTTTTGTCTAAGATCTTGTTTTCCCTGAAGCTAATAATTCTTAGCCTCCAAAAATATCCTTATTCTCTTTATTTATGAACTTTCAAACTGTCATACTAAGGTTTTCATTTGTATTTCTCAGTATTCAGAGCCCCCTCCTTTAGTCTTAAGACTTGTATCTGTCACTTGTGTATAATTTTGTCATTTTTTTTATCATTTCCCCTCCTTTTTAAAATTTGCTTTTACTACACCTCCTATTATATACAAAACGTCCTTTCATATTTTTCATAGTCTTTTGTTTTGTTTTGTTTTTCCTAGGAAATTTCCTTGATTTTTTCCCCCCTGTTGACTTAATTGATTTAAAACATTTTGGGGGCATATTTTTAATTTCTTTTTTCTTAAGATTTATTTATTTGAGGGAGGGGGGACAAGGGAGGAGGGGGCAGACGGGGAGAGAGAGAGAGAGAGGGACTGAAGTCCTGGCTGGGATGGCCTGAGCCAAAATCAAGAGTTGACAACTTAACTGATTGAGCCACCCAGGTACCTCTATACTTTTAATTTCTAAGAGCATTTTCTTATTTCTCTTTCATTTCATTGCATTTTTTTCTTATTTTGTGTATGTAATGTCTTGTTTCTTCCTAGAAACACAATTTTTTTAAAGATTTTATGTATTTATTTGACAGAGATCACAAGTAGGCAGAGAGGCAGGCAGAGAGAGAGGAGGAAGCAGGCTCCCCGCTGAGCAGAGAACCCGATGTGGGGCTCGATCCCAGGACTCTGGGATCATGACGTGAGCCCATGGCAGAGGCTTAAACCCACTGAGCCACCCAGGTGCCCCTAGAAACACAATATTAAAGTTATTGCCTCTTCAGAGAGTTTTTACTGCTTCTTACTTATTTTGTCTTTTTTTCCCTTTATTTTTTCATTTTGTTGATATTCCTTAATTTCTCAGTTATCCAGTCATTTCACAGTGATGCATTGAAATATTAAAATGTATTAAAATTCTGAGTAGAAACTCTGTCTTTATAGTGGGGATTACTCATTAGTAGATACAGTTAGAGTGATCAGGTAAAGAGTTATTTTCTTGGGGAAGCTTCAGATGTCACTCAGGAAGAGTGGAAGTCTTTTTTGGTGGTCATTCAGTTTATTTATTGGATTAACCTTCATCTTCTTTTTAAAACATAAATGCCTAGTGTCTGTACAGAGTTGAGAGGAGTCTATTTTTTCAACTTTCAACTAATGTCCATAATTCTAGCCCTCTGCTTCACTCTGGCTTTCTGTATTAGTACAGTGAGTCAAATTCCAAATCTTGGATTCCTTGGACCAAATTGGCTCCATTCCCATTCATATGCCTTTTAGAAGCACTTCTTCAGCCCAAAGTGGAGCTTTTCATCCTTGGCAGTGTTGACAAGTTGAGCTGGATAAATCATTGTTGTGGGAGGTAATCCTCTGCATTGCAGGATGTTTAGTAGCATCCCTGGCCTTATACCCCTTTGTGGAAACCAAAAATGTCTCCAGACTTGCCAGTTGTCTCCTGGAGACAAAATCACTCTTGATTGAGAAACAGTGGCTCACAGCATATATTGTTTCCTCCATCTGTTTTCTGTCTTCTAGAAGTTTGTTGAAACATCTTGTCTAATGAAACAGTGGCTCACAGCATATATTGTTTCCTCCATCTGTTTTCTGTCTTCTAGAAGTTTGTTGAAACATCTTGTCTGTGAATCCTTTTCTCTTTGTTCCTGTGGGTTTTTAATACCTTTCATTTCCTTTACTTTTGTTTTAGGTGGGATTTTGTGGGAGCGAGGAAACTGTATTTGATCAATCTGTTGTCTTTAAACAAAAATACAGGTTTTGTTTTGTTTTAATTTACATTTTCTTAAAAGTGGGAAGCAGTCATTGGTTAAGATGTGGGATAGGTTATGTATAAAAGTCGTACAATTCCAAGTTCCCTTCCTAGTACCTGTACTTGGAGGTGTCTTTTTGAGTAAGACCTTTGTTTCCACACTGATAATAGTACATCATAGAGATGTAAGGATAGAGACAATTAACATAAACCAGGTAACATAGGTAAAGAGTATAGAAGGTGCTTAACATGTCATTTGGTGTGAGTTTAATGTGATATTTAGAATTTTTTGACTGTGGCTTATTTGAACAAGCAATTTTAATTTTATAAGCCATTTTTATATTTCTCAGAATTAAAGGGATTAGAATTTGGGCCTCAAAGTGAAGAGAGATAATTGGTATTTATATACTCCATATTCATTCTCATCTTCCTAGAAGAAGTTCACCTTTTGAAAGTCAGTGCTTACACAAATGTTCTTTTCAATGTTTTTGTAGAAGGAGTTTGGGTGTTTTTGTTTTTTAAAACCATGTGAGAATATTACCTTTTTTCTTCAATGCTAAATTGAAGTTCCTGCACTGTAAAAGATTTTATTGACTGTTTTTCCACTTACTACTGTTGGATTTGCAGAACAAAATGATTCCTCCTATTGTCCAGTGTTTTGTTTCTTTCTACTTGTTTATTAGTTTTTGTTCTTATTCTCTTCATAATTAGTTGTCAGTTTTCTGTGTACTTAGATCATTGGAAGCAAAGACAATATCTTATTTACTTCTGTAGCTCACAACACCAGCAGAGTGGAGTATGGTTAATATTAAGCTCCTGGCAATTAAGTAATGGATGGTTGAGTGAATGAGTAAATGAACCTTTTGAAAATCTGCTTAGATCAAACTATAATAGTTGAGTGCTTAGTTTATTTGACTTCTTGTTCTCTTAAAAAATAACTCATGGTCTTTAAAAATAACCTCAAAATAAATACATCTTTATGTGTTTTTTGGTACCCTAAGGTTGGCAGTATGATGTCTAACAGTGTACTTAGTTCCTTTGCAATAAATAGCTTTAGAATTGTCATAGTGAGATTTTATTCCTATTGGGGTATATAGTAATGCAAACACTAGATCTCTTAGCCAAATTAGTATAGACACCATTTTTAAAAAGTTTTTATTGATGCCAGATTGTACCTTGGTTTTTACTGTCACAGATGCCCACTTTACAAATGAGATTGTTTTATAAGCAGACCCTTTATTTTTCTAGTAACCTCCACTTTTTTTTTTAATTAATATATAATGTATTATTCGCCCCAGTGGTACAGGTCTGTGAATCATCAGGCTTACATATTTCACAGCACTCACCATAGCACATACCCTCCCGAGTGTCCATAATCCAGCCACCCTATCCCTGCCCCCTCAGCCCCAGGAACCCTCAAGTTTGTTTCATGAGATTGGGTTTGTCTCTTATGGTTTATCTCCATCCCGCTCCCAATCTTATTTCATTTTTTCCTTCCCTATTCCGCACAACCCCCACCCTTCCTCTCAAAGTCCTCAGATCAGAGAGACCATATGAAAATTGTCTGATTGACTTATTTTGCTCAGCATAATACCCTGTAGTTCTATCCAAGTCATTAAAAATGGGAAGATTTCATTTCTTGATGACTGTATAGTATTCCATTGTGACTGTGTGTGTGTGTACACAGACACCCCACCTCTTCTTTATCCATTCATCTGTTGATGATCTACATTGCTGCTCTAAACATTGGGATTCATGGCCCTTTGGATCACTACATTTGTATCTTTAGGGTAAATACCCAGTAGTGCAATTGCTGGGACATAGGGTGGCTCTATTTTCAACTTTCTGAGGAGCCTCCATACTGTTCCAGAGTGACTATACCCACTTGCATTCCCACCAGCAGTGTAGGAGGCTTCCCCTTTCTCTGCATCCTCGCCAACATCTGTCGTTTTCTGATATGTTAATTTTAGCCATTTCTGACTGGTGTGAGGTGGTATCTCATTTTGGTTTTGATTTGAATTTCCCTGGTGCCAAGTGATGTGGAGCACTTTTTCATGTCTGTTGGCCATTTGGATGTCTTTGCAGAAATGTCTGTTCATGTCTTCTGCCCATTTCTTGATTGGATTATTTATTCTTTGGGTGTTGAATTTGATAAGTTTTTTATAGATTTTGGATGCTATAGCCCCTTATCTGATACATCATTAAGCAGACCCTTTCTGATGCTTTAGAAACTGACCGCCTTTGAATGAGGTTCGGTATAGATTTGCTCAGTATGAAGTGATGTTCTTTGAATATGTAACAGAAGGTGCTTAAACATTATCATGTACTTAAATGGCTTTTATCTTAAATTTCTTAAGAAATTTATAGATATATCATGAATAGATCTATTCACTGAGAATTATTTTTAATTCTTTTGATACTGTAGGTCTTCAAATAATAAATTTTTTCTAATTTTCCAGCTTTCCTTTCCAGTTTTCTGAATATAATTCTTTAAAATCATCTAATTTTTTTTCTTTCCTTCCCTCTCATTCTAATATGTTGGCCTGCTTGCACTTAGGTCAGTTGCTATTTTGAAAGAGTGGGTATTAATGGATTTTAACAGTAACTTTATTTTTATTGAAATAAAAATTTGTATCTTTATCCATTTCATAGTGAATTTTATCTAAAGAATGCCAGTTCTTTCACTAACATCTCAACAGTATAATATCTTATTTAAATAGCTGTGAATAAAGTTTGAAGATATTTAAAATAATTTCATGCTTTTTAAAATCTAGGTTGGATGGACAATGGCCTGATGGTTTATTGGCTTCAGACAATACTCTTCATTTTGTCCATCCGTTGACTTTCAATTATTCTGGTGTTTATGTCTGTAAAGTGACCAATTCCCTTGGTCAAAGAAGTGATCAAAAGGTCATCTACATTTCAGGTAAGTTACTATCTACTTGCAAAATGAATTAAGTTCTTCCTGTAACAATAGTCATAATAACATTATGTTCTAGTTGGTAATTTGTATTTGCTAATATACAGATTCCTCACTGAGTTTTCCAAATAATCAAAAAAACATATATATAATAAAGTAACCCTACCTAAACTACATATGTTAGGGGATGTTACTTTAAAGAAATGTCAAAATATCTATGCAGCAAGTTTATATACATTTTAAGATCTTTGTTTATTTATAGTTAATTTTTCAGTTATATAGTATCAAGTATTCCTTTTATAGGTAGTGGTGTGTACTATTCTAGGTTCTGTCATTTTTACACCCAAGAACAAATACTGGCTTTGTTTGTGTGGGTATTTTTTTTTGTTTGTTTGGTTGGGGTTTTTTTGGTTTTGGTTTTGGTGGTTTTTTTGGTGGCTACTTGGACACAGGTGTTTCACAAATAAAATGGGTTATTGACTTTGATGATCTGGCCTATTAAATAACAGTTTGTCACTCAATATGGAACTATATCATACTGAGTTACTGAGAGTGAAGTAGGAATGCTACTGAAAACGTACTATTGAAATAAAATTTAAGATGTTTGTTGTCAGTCCTTAAGCTACTAAGAACTTAGATTTTTCACATTCCATTTGTTTTTCTATGGATATTTTTGTTAGAGTATATAAATTCAGGTACAAAATACATTTGGAGCTTAAAGTATATTTTTTCATGGGTGTGGCTATAAATATTATCAAAGATTATCAATGTAATGCTCATTTATAAAAATTGTATAAAATATTTTGAGCATCTACTTACTACAAGAATTTAGCAATCTTTCATGTCTAAACAATGGCAAATTAAAGGAAAAAGGAAGAGAACCCTAAGAAAAGCAGGTTTGTATGGCAATTATGTAATTACCTAAAACTGAGTAGTTAGATTTTTAGAGAAATTTTAAGCTTATTTTGATGTTGTATTATTTGTCTTTGTATGATCACTGAATCTAAGAACAGTCCCCCATATTATTTTCTCATGGCATTTCTCACAGTTTGTAGTTGCATGCTTACTTGTGTACTTATTATCTATCCATCTTCATAGTTAAGCACTTTGTGTTTGCTTCATTTATCATTGAATACTAGCACTTACTTAGTGCCTGGCATATGATGGGGATGATGCAAATATATTTTTTCATGACTCTCACAAGAAGCTTAGCGCTGTGTACATCCCTAGCTAGCCCTTTCTGCCAGTATCAGTGCTTTGGTGGAAATCAGAATGAAATTAAATATTAGTTTATTAGTCTCCCTTTCTTCCATTAAGGATATCTCCCTTTCCTTTTCCTTTCCTTCTTGGATCTTAAAGCCAGAGGGAATGCATATTTAGAATGTAGTTACCTAAGGACTGCTTCCTTTTTGTTTCTGTTGTACAAAATTTGATATGGTATATTACGTATAAATCTCAGGCTCAATGTATTATTATGTAATCATTTAAATACCAAGACTCAGTTTGGGCATTCTTATATATACTGATTCTCTTAATGATATCCTAATTTATTACATCTTTTGGCATTCTGGATCCATTTCCCAGTACTTCTGTGTCCGGCTGCCTATTAAAATCACTAATTCTGTGTAGAGGTATAATAAGCATTTATGGCTTAACATTCAAAACTGAGGTTCTGATTTTTCTTCTGCCCCTTGCACCACACCTCTTCCTCCAAGTTTCCCTCCTTTCTATCACTGGTAAATCCATCCTTATATTCGCTCAGGGTTTAATCCTTGATGCTTATTCTTGATTTCAGTTGTTCTCTCATACCCCACTCATCCCATCAACAAATCCATGGTAGCTCTTCCATTACATTATATGTAGAACCTTACTATTTTTCCACTTCTCTTGTGAGTATTCTGGCACAGGCCATCAGCAGCCCTTATAAAAGAGCCATTTAATCTTCCTACTTTTAATTTATCCTCAAAGAGCAGCCAGAATGATCCTTATAAAGGGCATGTCAGATCATGCAAATCTTCTTTCCTGCAAACCTTTTGTGAACTTCTCATTTGACTCATAATGAAAACCAGTTTTTGCAATGACTTTTAAGGGTCTATACATGCTCTGGTCCTAGATGATCTCATCTCTTACTATATTTTTTGCTCGCATGGCCTTGTTGCTGGCTTCCTTACTGTTCTTTGAACATAACAAGAACATTGCTACCTCAGAGTCCTTGACTTGCTGTTTCTCCATCTGGAAAGCTCTTCAGGTATCCTTATAGCTCTTTCCCTCACTTCCTTTAGGTCTTTGCTGAAGTTTCACCTTCATGACCATAATTAAAATTGAAAATTGAAAGTACTTTTCTCAACCTTTTACTCCTTTCTGTCTCCTCTGCCTTATTTTTCTCTACAGCATATATTGCCACATAACATCTACACATTTTATTTATATTTTTTTCTGTTTTTACTTCTACTGGAAGTAAAGACCTTTCATCTGCTTTAATCCCTACTGTATTTCTACCATCTGCAGTAATGTTTGGCATTTGATAGGTGTTCAGTAAACTCTTCTTGCATGAGTGAAAAAGTTGAGAAGAAAACAATCAGGAAAGAATTAAAAATCCAGAATGTGCTTTATATAGCTTTATTTTCTTTGACAAGGGAAGTAACGTAACACTGATGGTAAACTTCACACATTTTTTGATCAACCTCAGTTAAGTCCTAAAAGAGATAAAATAAAATTTCCAGTAACTTTTATTTACTGATGAAATTTTATTTATTGATAACTGATGAAAAATCAATTGATTACTGATAAGTACTTCAGAAATATAGCATTATATGAGATGATTTTCTTTAAGTAATCATTAGAATTAGACTTTATGTTTCTATCCAGCATCTTTAATATTTAATACAGTACACTATGTTGAGTTTAGTTATCGCCCCTGAGAGCTTTCAGGAAGACATTAAATATCCTAGATATAATACTGCCTTTCCAAAATGTCTAGTAAATCCTAGTAGGCTTTTATCAGAATGAAAGGCCATAATTCACCCAGAGTAAACAATCATGCTGTTGCTCTTTTTTATTGTAAATTATTTGTACCTTATTTTCTCTAGAGAAAATTTTTTACCTCAGTATTAAAATTGATATATAAAAATTTAGAAAATGATTTTTTAAGATATTTCTAAAGTGAATGCATCTTATGACGGGAAACTAAAAGATCTACTCAGAACAGAGTAGAATTAGCAGCTCTCTTTGAGGGAAATTGTAATTTTATTCTACATTTTTTCCACATTGGTAAGTGTAAGATTTTGGACAAAAGGTGATTGATCCAAGACTGTAATATTCAACTTCAGTTACTACTCAAAGAGGTACAGTGAATCTTTGTCCAATACTAAATGACTGTTGCAAATTGTGTTTTTCTAATTGTTTTTGGCATGTTTTACTCTGATATTTTGTACTTTTCTTTGAGAGTAGAGGAACAAAGTTTTATATATCATGTAAATTCTCCCATGCCTGAAACTCAAGTATATTTCTATGCAAATCTTGAATTTTGAAACCTGTTGATTTAGGAATTAGGTATAATATCTGATATAAGAAGCCACACATAATTAGCAATCTTTAAACTTTAAAATTCATAGATTTTGATTGTGTAAACAATTCTTATATACTCTAAAAGAAAAAGAAATTAAATTAATGTAATTTTTTAAATATATTAGGCTAAAATACACCTTATAGCTAACGAAGTCTTACCGGACTATTTGTTTTCCTTTTTGGCAGAACTCATGAATTTGGAGGGGGGGAAATTATCTTCATTTGGTTGTAGAGAACTCACAGTCTCTACTAGTTCATCACATTCATTATATACTCATTTATCACACATTCTGCAAATAATATCAAAATGCAATGAAGAAATAAGGAGTGCTGTGGGAAGGATTTTAAATTATGATAAATAAGTAGCTATTAGTGATTACAAAATAGTCCATTTGATTCCTTATGCAAATTCTAACTCTCAGTGTAATTATTTTGGAGCAGGGCAAGAATTCAAAAGCATGAATAAATGTCTGTGTGCATTGTTTTATATATGTCCATTGCTTAAAATACAGGATAATTATTAACAATAGTCCCTCTTTCATGGAATCATGTTAATAATGAGGCTGTGCTATCTTTATTTGGTTGAGGAGAGGATGGCAGGTTAAAAAATTTCTGGAACCACTGACAAATAAGTTTTTAAAATAGGGTTTTTTTGGTTGGTTGGTTGGGTTTTTTTGGTTACTCTCTTTTTTTTAGTTAGATTTTCTGAAAGCTGTATTTTGTTAAATCTGATATAATTAGAAGCCATCCATCTGTGTTTACATAAAGAACATTGCAAGTAGAACTAAAAAATACCAGTGTTTGTTTTTGTTTTTATTTTAAGGGATACTTGGTTATATATCTTATACTTGGTGAGAGTTCAGATGCATACATTGGTCTGAGAAAAATAGCATTTCATTAAGAGCTATCAAAAAGTCTTAAAATCTTACATGCACAAAAATGTGTGAATTACATATAGTTATTAGATGATTTGTACTTACATTTAAACATGCTGATGCCAGTTTATTGTAATATTTTTTTCTTTGGAAATCATTATAAAGATGACATTTGGCTTTTAAAACTTTCCCACTAGTCCCACCACCTCAGAAAATACACAAGTTATCTGACAGATGATTACTTTTTAATTTATTTAATGTCCTGGTTATCTGAAGTTGCCCTATGTTATAAGCTTTACTACTTTATACTAGAAATCATCCTACAATTTCACAATTTTTTTTAAATTAAATTTGTTCAGCTAGTTAATAATATATTCTTACAAATTAAAACTCTTCCTTGAGTCACTTACATATAATATGATAACTAATACTTCAAAGTACTTGGCAGAATGCCTTTTATATTGGTTTAAATTCATAGGAAATTAGTTATACTGTACTTGTTAAATTTTATATTGTACTTCTAAATTTTTACCACATTCTGTACATATGGCATTCCGTGATGAAACCTGTTTCAGTAAGTATTTTTCTTTAGCTTGTAATTTTAGAATAACTTACCCCATGTAGCTTTAGTATTTTTCTAACCATCATTTTTTAAAAGCTCTATCAGTACCACTCATTTAAAAATTAATTTTAGGAGATTACCATTCGGGTCATTTATTTTTATCAAAGAAGAAATTCAAGATTTTTTAACTCATCCTATCTTCAAACTCTAGCATTTTGTGTAACATGACCTACAAATACCACTTAATTGATTATTAACCAATCTTTAATTTTTACTATTTATGTTTAGTTGCTTTTTAATATTAATAGCTATTTACTCTGTAATCTAATGGCAATCCACAGGATCATTTGCATCTAATATAAGTATTATTAGAATGTTCTCTCTAAAATATTAGCTATTCTTTGAGACTCCATACTAAAGCAATGTGACACTAAATTTTGCAGATATTGTTGAAATTCTTCCAGTTTCCTAAGTGTTCAGAAATCTTACCCATGGGATATAGACATGGTGATGACATTTTTATAACACTTGGTAACATGTTTTTACTGTCTTTGTCTGTTAGTCTCATTTGATAATATAGCCCATTTGGCTAACACAATTTAAACATATGCTTTTTATTTTCAAATTACCTAATAATGGTATATACTACGTATGTCCTTTCTAAAAATTGAAGAGTTCTCTTTACTTAAGGAAAATATTTTTGAGAGAATTATTAAACCAACAGCTTATACTATGGCCACTTAACAAGAATCTATAGTTTTTCATTCTTTTCTTAAAAAAGTAAATGAAATTAGGTAAAGATTGATCTTAAGAAATCATACCTTAATTTTTTTTTTATTCTTTTATTTTATTTCTTTGTTCTTCTGGCTAAGAAAATGTTTGGATTATTTAATCTTTTTATGTGATAATTCTTAAGCCAGCTGTATATAGGACACTTAAGTATGCTTTTCATTAAAAAAAAAGAAGAAGAAGAAAAAAGTATTCCTTGACATTTAATACCATGATTAAACTTGGAATAGAATAATTTAGGATTTACACCATAGGTAATTTTTCATTCCTTTTACTTCTTTGTCAACTGGCTAAATGTCAGTTTTATTATTTTTTAAAAGTACATAAGTACCACTACATGCTGATCTTAAGAATGAAAAACTATTATTACTATGAATATATATTCATTAACTGTGCTGTCTTTTCAACTTGCTGCCGAATCAGCCTGCATTGACATTCTTTGCCTTTCTGTGTCTTGTCTATCTTTACTGTTTCCATTAGATCCTCCTACTACTACCACCCTTCAGCCTACAATTCAGTGGCATCCCTCAACAGCTGACATCGAGGATCTAGCAACAGAACCAAAAAAATTGCCCTTCCCATTGTCAACTTTGGCAACAATTAAGGATGACACAATTGGCACAATCATTGCTAGTGTAGTGGGTGGGGCTCTCTTCATAGTGCTTGTAAGTGTTTTGGCTGGAATATTCTGCTATAGGAGAAGACGGACGTTTCGTGGAGACTATTTTGCCAAGAACTACATTCCACCATCAGATATGCAAAAAGAATCACAAATAGATGTTCTTCAACAAGATGAGCTTGATTCTTACCCAGACAGTGTGAAAAAAGAAAACAAAAATCCAGTGAACAATCTAATACGGAAAGACTATTTAGAAGAGCCTGAAAAAACGCAGTGGAACAATGTAGAAAATCTCAGTAGGTTTGAAAGACCAATGGATTATTATGAAGATCTAAAAATGGGAATGAAGTTCGTCAGTGATGAACATTATGACGACAATGAAGATGACTTAGTTTCACACGTAGATGGTTCGGTAATTTCCAGGAGGGAGTGGTATGTTTAGCAACCACTATATGTGACTTACCTATGTACAATGTTTCATTCATACTAGTTGATCATTTTCAAATTGTTCATACTTTTTCTTGAGGAAGAATAAGCTTTTTCAACTTGATTTTCAAGCTTTTTATATTCTAATTTGACAAATGAAAATGTAAAATCTGGGTTCAATGTATCTGAGCTGCTTTACAATTTTTTTTTCAATGCTGTACTACTGTCAAGATTTAAATTTTAATGCAGAGTACTTTATTGGTCTGAGGCACACAGGTAAGAAGAAATGTCAACATTAAATGTATGACTTTTTTTGGTACAAAAATTAAAAAAAAAAAAAAAAAAGGAAACTACCTTGGCATTGTGTATTAAATGTTTACCTAAGACTATAATCTCAAGTATAATGTTTGTTAAACATATACCTCTCAAAATTTATCACCACTAAATGATACTACATCAAAATTGACTATAAAACTAATTCAAGAAATGTTTATATATATTTTTAGTATACAAAAAAATATTCAGCCTGATGAAACACCTTTGCTTTTCAAACATTATTTTCTAAGTTTCTACACAAATGGAATCTTTACCTCTGCATTTTAATGAGCCTTGCCATAATTACTGTAGAGTGGCTTTTCAAAGATATTTTGTTGCACTAAAACTGTGGTAGTAAACTCAGTAAACATGATGTGTGGAAGAGCATAATTAGCTGGTCAGTATTTTTGTCCAAAATACAAGAGTTATAATAAAAACATGCCTTTTAAACATAATTATTACAATTTTTCTCATCTCTGGAGGACAATTCTTAAATGTTGTATGAACATGGATTTTCGTATGTTAAGTGGCATAGTTTTGTTTGAATGCTTTATGTCCTAAATATAAGAATAATAACGAAAAGTGGTACGCAGTTCAGAGAGGGCATTTCAGTATATGGAACAACGTGGATAAGCTAGTATTGGAGTACTGGTTTTCAGAAATGAGACATGTCAGCCAAGAATCTATACAAAGAATTTTTTAGCCCATCTTATTTTAGTCATCTAATATTGATGTTGTTCAAACAGGTAAATATATAGAAAAATTAGAATAAACTTGTAAATTTGAGGTTTAATGAGAAAAATCTGATTATAGAACCAGTCACTAACGCTTGCTGATGGATATTGGCAAACCATCCCCCTTTTCCTCCTAAATGTATGTATTTGTTTCAAGGTTTTTGTTTTTCCAATTAAAACTGGAAACATCATAAGGTTTTTTGTTTTGTTTTTGTTTTTTGCTTAATTCATTAAGTATATTCTTCCCAGAAATCATGTATCTTTTGAAAAAGAAATGTTATCTAAATCTTCAAATGTGGATCTTCTTCTTTGTGAGGTAATTATAAATTGCTTCTACAGTGGAGTCCTATAAAATTGTAATAATGACAACTATTTTGAAGCCCAAAGAATATGTTTTTTCTGTTGATGATTCATTTGAAAAAGGACTGTGTAGAATTGCCTTAGGTATTTTGCCAGGGAACTGAAGTGGAAGTTAGTAGGAAAATCATAAATAAATTATTTTGTTAATAAAAAGGCAAAGTAGGTACTTTTTTTTAACCCCCCAACCATTCAAATTCTGGTGATTCTCATCAAATCTGAAGGAATGTTTTATAAGGCAGAGTTCTAACATGTTCATAGAATTTTGCAAGTAGTCAAGGCCTTATTCTAAACTATTATAGCGTAATTTCCTTTCTTTGAACTAGCAATATTTTGTGGGAATTAGGAACTTATTTTCTCTTCCTAAACATTCACACACTTAGTCTAAAACTATAATATCAGCTAAGGATACAGGTAAGCTCACTGATACATTGTTAAGAATATCTGAATTTAATATCCTTAACCACTGATACACAAATATTAACTCTTTGGTCCAAGTCATTGGAAGGAAATTTTATTGGTAATACTCTGTGATTGAAATAGACTTTATTTTTTAATTTAAATATAGCACTGATATGGCCACAAGAAATGTGGATCTAAAATTCTCACTATGGAAGATGTGAATATGTGGCTTTTTGTTCACAATTTCATCTTTAGAACAATGGTTTGAAATGCTATATGAATCTGAGCAGGATAATCACTGTCTAAATCTCAACTTGAATATTATGTGAAGGAAATCAGCAATATATTTTAAGAACTGCATTTCAAAAATATAAATACTTAGTGATTAAGACCCTCCTTTATATTGTGGCCATTATGTGTTCAGGGTGGGCCTTTTTTGGTCTGTTTGTTTTGTTTTGTTTTTTGATGGGAGAGGGCAACATGCAAAACTACAAGTATGTGTTTGATACATTCTGTATCCCTAAACTAAATCATTTGGCAAGCTAAAAGATTTCAAAATCTTAAGAATCTCATACTACTTAAGACTTTTTGAAACATTGCACTGCTGATTATTAGAGGTTTGTTTACTGTACCTAGAGACTTATTTGTGAACATGAATAGTCATTAAACTTTTTTTGTTAATTTTTTAATATCCGTGATATACACAGCTAATTGATAGATACATATGAAAAACCTTTTCTTTTTCTGGAAAAGATGGAAGAATGTTTTATTTTGACCATGTTTATTTTTGTTTCTTTTTTCTTTGAACTGGCTTTTTGTTTTTGTATTCACTTTAGGGTTTTCTTTCACACTGGTTAAAATATTTCAGTGATGCAGGGATGATGAATGCAACTTTTATTTTTTCCTGCCATTTTGATTAAAATACATTAAAACTTTAATAGGCTAGGGGTTAACTTTAAAAGTGACATTTGAGGAATACATTATAGTTGAAATATTTAGTATTTTACCATGTGCCTAAAAAGTTTCTATTTGATAAGTCTAACATTTAAAGAAACCATTAAGGTTTTTCAGTAGAAAGTATTGCTTCTGATAGCCATATATAGGAACGTTTTCTAAAGATAACCCTAGCTAAATGTGTAGCAGAAGGGCTTGTAGGAATTACAATGTATGAGTGCAAAAATTGAGATAAATATAACAATTTTATATGTGGAAAACATCCGATTTGAGTTTGATTTTTGTTTTTGATTAATAGTAAAGGTATATGAACAAGAAGTTATGAATGTGTGGAAGTAATCAGTGTAAAATATAAGAGAGGAAGAAACGGTATCATATTGACTTTAATTCTAATAGAGGAATGATAAATTTAATTGTTCATTCTGTTTACTTGTTAATTGGAAATGTATTATCCATAAGAAGATCCTTTTTCAATTTTTTGGTGTATTGGGTTTGGATTTAACTTTAATTTGTACCAGTGGTATTTTTTACCAAGTTATTTATCAGGTGGTAGCCCTAATAGCCATGCAACAAATCTTTAAATAAAAGCTTTTTAAAAATTCTTTAGAGGCATATTTCTATAACAAGCCTATGTCTCTGTATTACCTTCTTTGTACTCGTTATGTCATTTGATGGAGAGAGAGAGAGAGAGAGAGAGAGAGTGTGTGTGTGTGTGTGTGTGTGTGTGTTATATAACCTAGTTCTTATATTTTAATTAAGTTTTTTGGGAATTTGAAATCTATTTTATTTCTCTTCCCAAGTAAGACAGTATCAGGTTAAGGATACAGTTAAATAAAGTTTGAGAGAGCACCTAAGTTTGTAGCTTAGCTATTACAGAATTTAGTGTTAATTGACCATTTAATTCCTTTTTCCTGTCTACACATTATGAATAACATTCTCCACAATCATTAATTACCTGTTTCTTTAGTCTTAGCAGTTAAAACTAATTTTGAATGTTTTTGCTGTTGTTTGACATAAGTTAAATCATTTATATTGGCTTTCATTTGGATGAACATATTTCACGAAATTTTTGTAAGTTGGCATTTAGTGTTTTCACTTATAATAGCTTTCAGTATAAATGCCATTGTTTCTAATTGTAATCACCTCCCTGTTTTCTATCTCTGATGTTTAAAATTATACTGGTTTTCCTAAACTTTAAATTATCTTAATGCAAGCAGCAGTGTTTCTTGGTTTGTTTTTGTTTTTAAATAGCATACAGTTTGACTAGATTCATCTTGGTTTCTCTCTTGTTATACCAATGAAAATTCATGCATTGAAAGAATCTCTAGAATAGTATACATGGCCTATCACCTTTTCTATGTTCTAAAAAATGCTTTCTTTTTAATATTTGTTTTCTCCTATTCCAGTAATCTGCAAGTTTTTTTGTTTTGTTTTGTTTGCCACCTATTTACTTTGAGTTGAGTAGTGATAGGTTTGCTTACAATAGCTTTTGCTGTTTATATCCACAGGGGTCATTTTCTTGAACCTTGATGATAGTTATTTTACCATGTTCCTTTCAATTTATGAGGTTAAAACTTGATTCAATTTTGGGTTGTACTAGTTCTCTTACCTTTTCTGCTGCTGTGTCTGGCTGGATGTTATAGGTGAAGCAGAGTGAAGTGAGTTTAGTAGGATAACTTTAAAATATTTGAGAGTAAGTCAAGACCCCATTTCCTTACATGTATAATATTTCTATAAAGATATATCTAATTTCACAGTTTAATTCATGAGAAATATCTCAGGAAATACCTAGTCTTGAAGGGACAGTCCGATCTTAAAGCCAGAGGTAGCTAGATCTAGAAGACGGGGCTCCCTTTTTAAGAAAACACTGTATTGTGGGAAATTATACAAAAGTAGGATAGAATAATGAACCTTCATGTGCCAGCTTCAGTTATCCATTCATGGTCATTCTTGTTCCATTTAAACTCCTACCCACATAATCCCTCCTGCCATTAGTTCATCTGTAAATATAGCAGCATACAGCTGTAAAAGAGAAGGAATATTTAGGAAAAGTACTATAGATTTATTATTACACAAAAAATTAATTTGCAGTTTCATTTAGTATCTAAATGTGCCTTCATTATTAGTATTGTTCTTCATCCAGTTCTTTGCAGGAATGATACCTACTGGGAATAAATGCTTACTAATAAATAACATGGATTAGTACTGATACCCTCATTTGGTCTATGTGTCAGATGTTCCCCTGTTACCCAGGGTACTTATCTTGTGCCTCCTTTACATTCTTGACCTCTATTTAAATTGAGGCTAGTTCATTCACCTCAGCTCTCATATATCATAGTGGGTCACAATATGCTGACTGTGCCGAGAGGGAACAACCCAGTGTTTATTTGATTATGTTCTGGAACTAACCCACTCCACGCTTCCCACAGGATTTTGTGGGTGTCTTGTGTAGCAAGTGAACTCCTGACATTTGGATGATGTGGGGCCACCAGTGCCAGTCCACATATTATGTACTAGTACAACATTTATTTTGTTAATTATCACTTACCCAAAAAAAGGATAAGATAAATGATGATAAATCCCTATGTTGGACAATATATATGTATGGATTCTGTGACCCCACTTTGAGGATTTTGTTCTCTATGGTGAGGATAGGGATGATATAAAATTCATCCTTGCATTCTTGGCACTGAGCATGTGCCTGACACATACTAGGTTACTATTGAGAATTTGTTGAATGAGATGCTGACAACACTGTTCTGAGCCAAAGAGAGGACTTTTATTAAAAAGTAGATAAATATTTGGATGGATATAAAGAACTAGATGTATTGGAAAGGTAAGCATTAAAGGAGGCTATTGAAAAATAAAAATGAGATCTATTTATGGGGAAAATTGGTAACACAGTGATAGGTATTATGGGGGCAAATAGAAGTTGAGATAAGTTTGTAGATAATTCATATTAATGTATGAATCGTGATACAGCACTGAAGTTTTGATGAAGGGTATAAAAAAGTGAAGGTTTCATTTAATTATTAGGACCTACTGTTTGAATACAAGTGTGAAAAGGGCTTGTAGATTTCTTTTTTTTTTCTTTTAAAGATTTTATTTATTCATCTGACAGAAATCACAAGTAGGCAGAGAAGCAGACAGAGAGAGGTTTGGGAAGCAGGCTCCCCGCTGAGCAGAGAGCCCATGTGGGGCTTGATCCCAAGACCCTGGGACCATGACCCAAGCTGAAGACAGAGGCTTTAACCCACTGAGCTACCCAGGTGCCCAGGGCAAGTAGATTTCTATACTCACCCATTTTAAGTGGTTTTAGCTAATTGCTTTATTTTATTGTATAGAAGTATTTTTTTCAAATCTTGCAAGATGTGAATTAGGTGAGCAAACGTTTGAATAGGTTTCACATATTTTTTATTCTTATGTATCAGTAATAAAGACAAATTCAGTTTAGTAATTATATGTATATTTTTTCAAAATAATGAAATTTCTTATATCTGTATGGTTTCTTTTGGTATGATATGTTAACAGATTTTTTAACGTTTTCCCCCTTAAGGCTAAGGCATAGGTAAGATATCTCTGGTTATGGGTAGTGAGGTTTTGTTGTATTGGGGAATGCTATTTTTTTGTTGGTTTTGTAGATGAGTTTCCAGTATAATATATCCAGAATAGGTGCCGTGGTAATAGGAAGCTATTCTTTTGAGATACACATACACCAATCCTTTAATGCCAAATATTTTAACACTTTTGCCTTGTTTTCTGCTGATTGTAAGCATATCTTTAAGATTTATGGGACGCCTGGGTGGCTCAGTGGGTTAAGCCGCTGCCTTCGGCTCAGGTCATGATCTCAGGGTCTTGGGATCGAGTCCCGCGTCGGGCTCTCTGCTCAGCGGGGAGCCTGCTTCCCTCTCTCTCTCTCTCTGCCTGCCTCTCCATCTACTTGTGATTTCTCTCTGTCAAATAAATAAATAAAATCTTAAAAAAAAAAAAAAGATTTAGTATACCATTTCCTTGGGTGATAGCAGTGTTGCTTTATGTCAGTAAATTAGCTGAATGTTTAAGAATGCCAAATTTTTATACATTTGCTTATTTTTTTTTCCTATTTTGTTGTAATATAGAGTCTGTGTAGATTATGTGGGCAAATGTGGAGGAGACCGTGTTAGAACAAAATTCTTCGTTCTCATTAAAATTCTTTGACTTGAATGCAAGAAATTTCTGCCCTTCCTTTGCATTTCATACAATGTGTTCATCATCTATTAATACCCTTAAATATATTTTTGGTTTTTTTGTCAATTAGTAGAAAAATCGAAATGGAAATATGAAAATATCCCATATATGTATTTAACGTAGTCAATTTACCTATATAGAATAGCCTATTGATAAATGGGTTCATACCTAGCTTTCCTTTCTGTTACTCTTTTCAGCTCTTGCTATACTTTTCTGATACTAAGAAGAGGTGTACAAAAATAAATATGAATATAGAATGAATAGAACTCAGTGAAAGAAATATGTCCAATTAAGATAGAAGGAGGAGTTAAGGTCTATGCAGTCAACTCTGAGTTACAAAGTTCTAGAGCTAGGAGTTATAAGGCTAATGGGACAGAAGTAGATAAATATAACTTAAATGTTTAAAAATAGTGTCTATTGGACTTGAGAATTACTTAAGGGTATGAAAAATAGTGTATAGAGTTGGGAATTACTTTAGGATATGTAAAGTTTGTGATTATGTTTTCTTACAACCACTACCAAATTGAGTATCTTCGCTAAGATTAACAAAGATTTTTTGGAGGTGTGCTGTTTGATGAAGAATGTATAATGATCTATACATTGAAAATCTATATTCAAAGAGTAACCTGAGTTTTCCAAAAATACCTTTGGAAGTATTATTATAAATATGGTATTAACTTTGTCCTTACCATCAAGATAACCCTCAGATTTGAATTCAGTACACATGGGCAAAATTGATAAGGCTGCTTTTTATTCTTTAGCAAAATGAAGATTTCCTTTAAAGGAAAACCTTTAGAATAACTAGTGTGACATAAGTAGCATACCTGACACATTGGGATTTTTTATTTGTGCAACTGACAATGTGTATGGCCTTGGGCAGGTAACTTTGGGCATAGTAATCTTAATAGGTTTCAGTTGACCTATTGTTAAAGATTGAATACAAAAATATAATTTATACAGTGGGAAAAGTGATAATATAGAGTAGAAATTATTCCTAGGTCATTCTAAGTTTTTAAACATTTACAGGAGCAGAATAATATTTGCTGGCTTGGATTTCAGACCTTTTCTCGTGTAGCACATATTCAAATAGAAATAGTGGGAATTAGACAAATGAGCAATAATGGGAAGATAAATTAGGCATGTGTTACCAAATAAGGGTAAAGTCTCACATGAGTAAGCTGGTTATATTGCTTAAAATAATTGTCTTATCTGAGGACATCTGGGTGGCTCAGTCGGTTAAGCATCCTGCTCTTGATCTCAACTCAGGTCTTGATCTCAAGAGTCATGAATTAAAGCCCTGCATTGAACTCTACTCTATGGAACCTACTTTAACAACAACAAAAAAAATTGTATATATTAATATTTTTAGATTCTAATCTAAATGAAATGGGTTACTTAGATTGGTATAAAGTTCTTAGTGTAGAATGAGACTAACAGAATGACATTAATAAATGAACTGAGGATTGATAGTTTTCTAAAGAAATTTTTATAACTGAGAAGAAAGTAAAACTTTTTTTAAAAGCAAACATCATATGACTCACATTTTAGTAGAAACAGTTGGAAAATATTTCTAAATACGTAATATATGGAAACACTTATGATGATAAGTCAGTGAAACGTATTTCAAAACTGATAGTGCTTTAATTTCCTTTAAATTTGCCATGTCTGATTCTACCAGTCATTGCAATTATTTAGAAGTTTATATGAATGTCCATGTAAGTGAAATCTGAGAACTCTCCATTTCCAAGTAGGGGACCAAAAAGGGACTCTACATTAGATATTGCAAAAACCATTTTCTCCCAACAAGGACATAATGGTGAGGGCTTCAAGCCTACCCCAGCTAGGTTTATGTTACTCTTTGTTCTCTATTAGTTGATTGAAAGAGCTTGGGCAGAATATTTAACTTTAGAATTGCAGTATTTTCATTTTTACTATTATCTTTCTTATTGGTTAGAAAGATAAAACAATTTTATATATCGATGATACTTGGCAGTTACTCAAAAAGTTTGATGTCACTTAAATTATCAAAGTAATATTTACATGTAAGGGTTGATTGTATTGTCATACCCATAACATTTACATTTGAAAGCACATAGATAACAATAGTTTTAGTAAATTCCCTAATTCCCTTATTTGGATGTTCATAAAGTAGAGTGACTTTTCAGGATTGTATGAAGTGATAATTGCTAAAAATTGATAAATATGTTTTTAAAATACTTTCTTAACAAAATTTATGGTACAGGCTAGGAAAGAGAAATTGGTATTTAGAAATTATGTAGTGTGTTTACAAACAAGGGATGGGGAAGATTTTTTCATTTAATTGTGTAGTAAAGACCCTCTCTTCAGTGGACTTTGTATTAAATGTTTATGAGTTAAGGGAAGATTAACAGCAACAGTGCTGTTTTTATAATACCTCTATGTAAAAACATACAGTGTAATTTTCAACGTACTTATTAGATCTGGGATATTTTTTATGTCTTTGGTTTGCCCCTTCTTGTAACCCTTTGGTTTCCTTAATAGAATTTCTCTTATGTTCTACTAGAATAAAAATGGCAAATGTATATTGTTGGTTAACTGAGAATAATGAAAAAAATTATTTTTTAGAGTAGGAATTTAAAATAGTTTTCATCCTTTTCTCTGTCTTCTCTTCAGACATTCCTTGCCCATAGAAAATAGATAAACTTGTTGATGTCTGACTGGGGATATTATTTTCATAACTTGGAAAAAAAGCAAAGCTGAAGTGCTAAGGTGACATCCTGCAAGGAAGAACAGTGTTAGCATAATCCTACGAAAAATAATCAAATTGGGGGTTCTCTAATCTTGCTGTTGGGTAACATGTTTCAATCAGTCGTTGAACATTTTAGAAATTAGGGTATGGAAACTCAAGAACTCTTTTTTAAAAAATTGTTTGAAAAGCCTAATTTTGGTTGCTTTACAGATGTCCCATTTAAGCAGACCTCTTCCATAGCCGTAGCTGGAGCTGTAATTGGAGCTGTCCTTGCTCTTTTCATCATTGCTGTCTTTGTGACTGTCCTGCTGACTCCTCGAAAAAAGAGACCATCCTATCTTGACAAAGTGTAGGTAACTTTTTTGCTTGTGTTCAACATTCAGTGTAAGTCAGGCTTTATCTTTACAGCTGCTTATAGCTGTGAAATGTCTGAGGGATGGGAATAAAGATGCTGTTAGATCTTTGTGAGACGACTATGGTTTCATCAGACTGTGTCAAGGTAAATAGTGTCATGGGGTTGTTGGAGACAAATATATTAGACACCTTTTTCACCAAAAAATTTATTGGACATCTTTCTAAATGATAATGTAATGGCATTTTTCTTTTGTTCTGCCTTATGAATAAAAATGCAGGTCTTTGATGAGTTATGGTTGAAAGAGAGATTCAAAATATCTTAAGTTTAACTCCTCCAGATTGTATATGCCAGTCTTATGTATAGCTAGATCTTACTCTGAACTGCCAAGAAGTATCAAATATGTCTAGTTTTAAAGCTTTTTTCCTTAAATATTTTTTATTTTGGTGAGTTACAAAATGTGCAACTTTTTTATTTAAAGAGAAAGCAATATTTTGGGCCTAGTCATTGAGCTAGAATGTTAAAGCATAAATTGCACTTCACCCTAGAATCAAAAGAACAATGTCCCAATTCACTGAATTCCATCAACAGCTTTTATTGCTTCATCTGTGAAATGTAAATAATACTTTCCTCTTTACCTTCTTTGGTTGTGATGAGTAGAATAAGATGATGTTGTTGATGAACTGTGACTTTTATACAAATGGCATTATTTCTTACATAGTTATTAATATTTTTGTATTTGGACATGAGGTTATCTCTCAAAGAATGTATTTCTTCTGTCTTCATAAATTCTTTGTATGTGACTCTACCTCTCTAATCTGACACAGGTATAGCATAGATCTTCTTAAAGACAACGGAGTGTTAGTCTCAGCTCTATCATGATCAAATTAGTGGTATGATCCTGAACAAGTCACATTGCCTCCATGGGCCTCGGTTTTCTCACCCAAATGACTGATGGCACCTTGGAGCTATAAATTTGCTGTGATTTTCATTAGATGAAAGGAAATAATTACTTTCAAAGGAGTGCAAATTACCTTTTCGGTGCAACACCTGTAACACTGATTCTTTAATATTTATAGTTATAATATTTATAGTTACAATTATGCTTATAGTTCTTTACTATTTCAAGAGTAGCATGTGGTTAACTTCATTTTAGTTTCCAAGTTATCTCAGCCATTTCTATAATTTCAAAAATATAATTTACTAGTAGACTAAATAATTATATCCATGTAACCATTTTATTTGTCATTTGAGTTCTGTTCATTTAAAATTATTATTTCATGCCCACATTGAGAAGTTATTAGACCACAGAGAATTTGTAATTACTTTGGCCTTTATAGATTTCATTCTTTTTATTTTTTAATATAGGTAACATTTTGTTTGATTTAGTCATCACATGAATTGAAAATTAGTTATCTGTGAACTTCAAAACTATAAGAATATATTAAAAATTGTTTTCTAAAATGCAGAGAGCTACAAGATATACTTAACTTTGTTTTTATTATAACAATACTTAAATATATGAAAGTTTTTTAAAAGTTTTATTAAGTTATATTGGCAAAAATAAATGTATTCCTTGAGGATGTAATGGTCTCTTTGTTTATTTCAGGTGACAAGATTTATAATGGTCTTTAGATTGAAAAATCTTAATTTGCATCATAGTTATTCTAAGTGTAATTGTGGGTTTTGAAAATTAGTTTTGGAAGTATTTCCAAAATGCAGTATAATTTCTTTTCATTATCATTTTAAGATACAGTTTTTTAAATTACTTTTATGACACTTTGCCTTCCATTGCATACATTTGACTATCTTTAAAATATGGTAGACATAGTCTGATGGAAAAATGTGTATTTATTGAATTTACTGAAGTAAATTGGTTACTTGTTTACTGGTTACTTTATTAATTTTCAGAAACATGCTTTCATTTGAGTTACTTCTTTAAATGAATCAATTAGATTGGTTTTAAACATTGGAAGTTTAAAACCAGGATCCCCCCCCCAATCTATGATAGGTTAGTGGAAATATAAGAACTGAATTAGGCATGTGCACTAATATAAATATTAGTGTGAGGAAAGTATCCACAAAACTTGAGAACCTTGATTGTTTTCCCCCTTCTTCTTGCCTTTTTTTTTTTTTTTTTTTTTTTTGGTAAATGTTGCAATCACATTTATTAACCTTTTTAATGCAGGATCGACCTTCCACCCACACATAAACCACCTCCCATGTATGAAGAACGATCTCCCCCCTTGCCTCAAAAAGACCTTCTATATCAGGTATGTGTTCATGATTGTACTTAAAATGAAATTAAAAATATGAGACAATGCATATTATTTGAGTATTATCTAGTCATTATACATTAAATGTTGCATAATAACACATAATCATTTCTCTGAAACATTTAAAGGATCAAACTGTTGACAAATTAGTAAGAAAAGATGTGAAGCCAGAGTAGATAGGACAAATCAACACTGTATTAGGAGTAAAAATTTTTACTAAAAGCTTATGGCCAAAGACTTACTGTTAAAACAGTTTTATTGACATACAGAATCGCTGTATAATATGCATTTTTATATAAAAGAAAAATTGAATGCCTTTGGTAAGGTATGATGAAGAGTTTTTTCTCCTTGGAGTATGTATTTTATTTTTGTTTCTTTTCAGCATACTCAAAGTCTAAATTTTAGCATTCCTTTATTTAGCAATGAAAGGTTTATATTCCAGTTTAAAATTCTGAGTATGAATATTGGTCCCCATATTCATTTATGATCATTTAAAATTTTCTTCTGGAATCAGTTTATAATAACTCATGTGAAAGTATCGGTTAAATGCTTCTATCTTATGTTCTATATCTAGATTAATATGCTCTCCTTGGGAAAGTTGAATCCATCAGAATATTTGAATACTTTTATTCTTAGCATTAGTAGTTTTGGTTTTGTTTTTTTTTCCTCTCACATCCATGTACCTTTTGGGGCTTTAACCCTGTACTGGAGTTTTGTTTTTGTTTTTACCTGTGGAATTTTCTATAATATTTTCCTCCAAAGATATGTTTTGTGTCTTCAGCTCAAATAAGGCAAATTATTTGTCCACAAATTAATTTAATTTGGTGGGAAAACTCCATGGAAATATATGTGTTAAGATTTTTTCAACTTCTGTATCTTAGTTCACCAGATAGTCAGTCTCCTGCCTGAGCAGGGGGTGGAAAAGAACATTCATTGACAGGGGTCACCGGCTCTGTTGTCTTACAGAACATGGTGTCTGAGGGGTGAAGAAATGCCATCTTTTCAGACTCCTTGTTTTCAGAGAAAGAGTGTAGCCTCACATCCCTCTTGGCAAATAAATGAACTTGACAAGTAGTGTGAAATGTCAACAAAATATTTAGCTAGAGCTGTTGTTAACTGCTGCAGAAAGAAAGCTGTCTTCTCCCTCCACAAAGCTGGTAATTAATCAGAGAATTTCTAGATTCGGTTTTGGGAATTTTCTTAGAATGTTGTTGGTAATTTTCTAGGATGACCCTAACTGCATATAATTTCATTCCTGTCTGTAAAATCAATTGATTATATAACTTACTGTTTAATACCTTCAAATTAAATATTTATAAAAGCTTATGGATTGGAGAAAAATTATTTGGTTTTGATCATCATGTGTCCTTGGTTTTAGTTTAAAAAATATGATTGCTATGTATGTATTTGTTACCAAAAAAACACAAAAGGAAGATCTTTCTTGGATGATTTGAGTTGACAATGCTAGAAACTACAATTTTTAGCTTGGAGTTAGGGAAGCCTTCCTGGCCTTTGGAGGTGGGAGTTATGATACATCGATGCAATTACTCAGTTGTTGATTAGAGTAATTTGATTTGTAGTAAATTGCATACTCAAAAGCATAAACCTGGGTGGAAATGAAGAGCCATGTGGAAAAGTAATGGAATGTTTAGAAAGAAAATTGATAGGAGAGCACCTGCAATGAATAACAAACATTGGACTTTGGGAATCAGAGACAATTTAGTAACATTGTGACTTTTTCCTCACCTTGAAATTAAGCAGGTGAAAAACATGATTGTTTTTTTCTATCTTATAGCTATACAACTAGTTTTATAAAATATAGCTGAGAGTTAACTATTTGCTGTCATTTTGCTTAAGAGAGTAAGAACTTGAGTTGGAGATGAAATAACTCCTAATTCTCTAAATTATAGAATTATTAAATTATTTGCATTCTTCTAAGAATAAATTAGGCTAGGGGTAACTGGGTAGCTCAGTCATTTAAGCACCTGCCTCTTAATTTAGGCTCAGGTTATGACCTCAGGGTTGTGAGATCAAGACCCACTTCCAGCTCTATCCTGGGCATGGAACCTGCTTAAAATTCTCTCTTTCCCTCACTCACCCCCACCACTAGCTGCATGAGCACATTTTTGCACATGCCATCTATCCCCCAAAAAAATACAGAATAAATTAAGCTAAACTTATTATCCATCAGTAAGAATTTGTTATGATTCATCCATTATAATGTCATATATTAATTATATGGCTGTTTGTGTTTTAATTAATGTTGTGATCTCAAAATGTAACATACATAGAACTGTATCTCAGTTATTAAGAAATACGTGAGTGTGTTATTACTATACAATTTAGTTTCGTACAATGACAGCATGTTGTAATACTAAATGCCTTTGTAATGTTCCACTTCACTTCAGTAGATGATTTTTCACCTTTAAAATGATGTGGTAATTCCTGCTTGAAGTCATTGACCTAGGTAACTAGGTCACTAGGCCATGCTCCCAAATGCTTCCATGACTTTAAGGAAGAGTGCAACTTCTTCTACTCATCACTATTCTATTCTTGGGAAGCCTCAAAGGAAGCATTTCCTCACAACCCACATTTGTCTACCTTGTGTAACTGTTGCTTTTGTGGGAATGGTGCCAACACTCATCCCTGAGAAGTTCTGTTCTCAATGTAAATTAAGACAATGTGTCCTGGTATTGTGAAAAGGCAGTTTCCTTGAGTGGTAGCTATCACCATACTGCAGAGACGATGCATGGAAGCATGCATAAGTATGAGGGAAGGAAAAAGGAATATTTTGCCCGAAGGAAAAGATTAATTAAAAAATACCACTGGGGGGGCGCCTGGGTGGCTCAGTGGGTTAAAGCCTTTGCCTTCAGCTCAGGTCATGATCCCAGGTCCTGGGATCGAGCCCCTCATCGGGCTCTCTGCTCAGCCGGAGCCTGCTTCCTCCTCTCTCTCTGCCTGCCTCTCTGCCTATTTGTGATCTCTATCTGTCAAATAAACAAACAAAATCATTTAAAAAAAAAGAAATACCACTGGGTGTGGTGAAAAAATAATGATACTGTTATGCTGAAAATAAATAAATGAAAAAAAAAAAAAGAAATACTACTAGCTTGTCACGTGCTAGGTAATAATCCCACAAAAGTTGGGTCTTTATTTAGGAAACAAATATTAACTAATGACGTTAAAATGTATTTTACGTTTTGTTATGTTGTATTAACGTTGTATAGGTAATCCGTAAGTATATTCTTAGAATAACAGAAAAACTAGAAACTACAGAAATTTACAGTCAACTGTGAAAGTCCCTTTTCATAATTCCATCACAAAACCTAATTTCCTTCTCCAGTGATCACCACTGTTATGAATTTAAATATTCTCCCACACTTTTTTCCATGAGTTTACTTTTATGTGTATATCATCCATATTCACATCTACAAATATATTTTTTAACACAAATGTGACCATAGAATACATGTTGTTCTAGAAATTGCTTTTGCACTCTATTATAAGACCAGTATTTTTCAGATTGACCAATGTTGCTTATAGTTAAGTGGGGCTTTTTTTTAATCTCATCCAGCTTCAAATCCAGCATGAAGTTCTGAACACTGATATAAAATTTATTTATATTAAAATTTTGGACAACAATTTCCATTCTATGAATAATGCGATATTTTGGCCTTGTATTGGGAGTTGAATACTCTGATATGAAAAAATATTTCCCAAATCAACTAAAATAATCAAGGGATCATTTTCAGGAAGAATATACGTAACAAATAGAGTTTGATTTCTGATATGGGAAAAAATCTGGATGTAAATGTATATCTTTTAGAATACTCAGTTCAACTGAAAATAGCATTTATTCTTTGAAAGTCAGGTCTAGTAAATTTCATGAAATAGATACTGTTACTTGACTTGCAAAAAAAATTCTCTTCTAGAGACTTAGGAAGGGGTGTAGACTTGCTATCAGCTTAGTTTCAGCCTAGTAAGACTTATGTAAAGCTTCTGACCTCCAGAACTACAAGATAATAAATTCGTCTTGTTTGAAGCAAAAAAAAAAAGCTTTCTAATCTCTTGAAATATCATGAGATTTTTTTTTTCCCCTCCTTGGTAACCACATTTGCAGAAGTAACCATTATGTCAGTTGATTTTTGGTAATTTTTAAAATTTTTAACAAGCTTGTAAGTGTTTTATGAACAGTGTTTCAGGTGTTAGAGTACACAGATCAGTTTTCATGATTTCAGACACTTGTATATGTATATGTGTATGTGTGTAGTAATAGTCTGTGTGATTAGATGGGATATATGCATAAAGTGCTTATGTGACTGAATTCCAAGCTAAACTTAGCTGCCTTTTTTGTGGAACACCATTTTTACATAAAAGAATGACTAACAAACTATGCCATTCAGGCTTGAGTAACATTTTCTCACAAATTAATGAACTGAACATTTTCTCACAAATTAATGAACTGAACCTGTCACTCAAATAACTGACAGTATTTGTTAACAATGAAAAATTAAGAGTCCAAATAAAAATTATAATTTCTATAAAACCTGTAACTGCAATCATGGCATCGACATTGGTGAGGAAATTAGTGAATTTTATTTATGTGTGTGTGTGTGTGTATTTAATCATAGAAAGTACCAATGTTTGGAATGTCTGCATAACTTAGTGAACCAGTGATTGCCAAATGACTAATAATGTACACTGTTATAATGACACGGGTAAAATATCCATTCAAAGTATAAGATAAATGTATGGATTTTCATGTAAGAGAGTATGAAAAGTTCATTGGTATGTTTTCAGATGGCAACTAGCACTTAACCCTGAGAAACTTCTACTTGTTAAGTTTTGGTATAGTAGCAAAGGAAAATTTTCTCAGTTGTCTGAAAGCAATATTAAAGTCTCTCCCTTTTCTAGCAATGTATCTCTGTGAGGCCATTTTTTCTTCATGTATTCCAACCAAACAACCTGTTGCAACAGATTGAATGATGTAGCAGATACGAAAATCAAGCTTGCTTCTCTTGACTCAGATATTAAAAGGATTTGCAAAACTGTTAAAAAATAATAATAAAATGCCACTCTTCTCACCAATCCTTATTTTGGAAAACATGGTTATTTTTTTCATGTAAAAGGTGATGTTTGTGACATATTATCCTGTTTATATGAATGAAATATTTTAAAATTTTCTTAGTTTTAATGTTTAATATGATAAAAATAAGTAGTTACTAAGGTAGTTAAGGTAGTTACTACCCATGTAAATGGGTTCTCAAAATTTTAAAGTATAAGGGAATCCTGATGCCCCATTTCTGAGAACCTCTGCTGTAGACCTTAAGCTTTAGGCATGAAGGCAAGGATCATGTCTCCCTTGCT
This sequence comes from Mustela nivalis, assembly GCF_964662115.1. Classification (NCBI taxonomy): domain Eukaryota; kingdom Metazoa; phylum Chordata; class Mammalia; order Carnivora; family Mustelidae; genus Mustela; species Mustela nivalis. The sequence goes on from NC_139020.1 coordinate 57,299,311, forward strand.
TAGTTCTGTAGTCTTAGGGCACAACACTTTGCTTAGCACATTGTAGTTACCCAATAAAAAATTTTTGAATGCAAAAGTAAAAAAGAATCAAACCCCCCTCTTTGTATTCTTTTCAGTCTATGATATTCTAGAATATCTCTGTCCCAGATACATCGCTATGTTTCAGTATATTTAATGTCCATTTAGCTAACATCGGTGTCAGGTATCAATATATTGTGTATGAAAAAGATCAAAGGGAACCAAGAGACTGTATAGCAATATTCTAAAATATTAATAATGATTATGTATTCAACTTCTCTGTGAATATTGTTCTATGTTGTATTTTTTCTGTACTTTATAATTTTCCTACAGGGCTTTTACTCCTGTCAGTGACTTTATAGCATAAGAAAATAGAAATCAGTTGAAAACCTGAATTACTGGACTGTAATATTGTTATCAGTCATATTGATTATGGCAATACTTCAATAGAATTTACTATCTGGGAAAATTAAGATTTTCCCCCCAATAATTCATTATGGTATATCACATTCTTTAGTAAATTTTTGTAAATGCTTATGCAGAGTGTTGTAAAGGAAGTGTTTCTACATATGCTTTTGAGTAGATAATACATACAAAACAATATGAAAAGGTGTTTTCTAAAGCACCTCCTACAGAAAATCACTTTTATGAATTTCTTTTTTGTCTTAATATGGTTTATTTAAGCATAGAAAGGAAACAATACACACCCATCTTATTTTTTCTTGTATAAAATGTAACTGTAGATATCGTTAAATGTTTTACCATTCCTCCTAAGACTTACTGAAGATCTTTTTTTATTGGGATGCAGAGCATTTGCATTCTAATGTCTACAGAAGATTCTAATATGCATATATTACATAGTTTATAATGTCAAAATATTTTAACAAACCAATAATGCTGCAGGGAATAACTTTATGTGTATGATATTTTGCTTCTATGCAGGTATAATCTTCAGTATAAATTTTTAGATTTGCTCTTGCTATATCAAATAGTAAATGTGTTTATACTTTGATAGATCCCTTCAAATTGTCCTCTATAAATATTGCACTGTTTTGCACTCCTATGAGTAATGCTTGAAAGCGTCGATTTCTCTACATCCTTCCTAACAGCATGTGTGTTCCAATTGAGTTTTGATAATCTAATAGGTAAAAAAAGAATGTGCATATAAAATTCTAATTTTGCAATCTCATTAGTAGTGAGTTTTAGCATCTTTTCAAGTGTCTTAATAGGCCATTTTTTCCTGTAAGCTCTCATTCTTGTGTGTGCTTATTTATTGGACAAAATTATGATCATCTAAACGTTTAATAAGTAGATAATGAAACTTTTTTCTTTTAATTCCAGTATGAATTATATATACATTGCTTCTTGGTATCCAAATTTGTGGTACAAAAAGTTCAGTAAATTGAATCTTATATTTCCATTGACATATTATAAGATAAAAATGAAATGCTATTATGATTGGGATCAAATGTTTTTGAACTCTGATTTTATTTTATTTATTTATTTTTTACTTTTTATCTTTTATTATGTTATGTGAGTCCCCATACAGTGTATCATTAGTTTTTGATGCAGTGCTCCAAGATTCATTGTTTATGCACCACACCCAGTGCTTCATGCAATGTGTGCCCTCCTTAATACCCATCACCGGGTCAGCCCATTCCTCCCCCAACCCCCTCAGTTTGTTTCTCAGAGTCCACAGTCCCTCATAGTTTGTCTCCCCCTCCGATTTCCCCCAGCTCACTTCTCCTCTCTATCTCCCAATGTCCTCCATGTTAGTCCTTATGCTCTACAAGTAAGGGAAACCATGTGATAATTGACTCACTCTGCTTGGCTCATTTCAATCAGCATAATTTCCTACAGTCCCATCCATGTTGATACAAAAGTTGGGTATTCATCCTTTCTGATGGCTGAGTAATATTCCATTGTATATATGGACCACATCTTCTTTATCCATTTGTCTGTTGAAGGGCACTTTGTCTCTTTCCACCATTTGGCTATTGTGGAAATTGCTGCTATGAACATTGGGGTGCATATGGCCCTTCTTTTCACTATATCTGTATCTTTGGGGTAAATAAGCAGTAGTGCAATTGCAGGGTCATAGGGTAGCTCTATTTTTAATTTTTTGAGGACTAACAATTTCTAGAATTGGAGATATGTCTTCCAAATATCTTAATTGATACCAGTCATGCCATATTTTATTCTTGAACATGCCCACCTACTAGTACTGTGTAGTTTTATACATTTGCATTATTTCCTTTCAAAATTCATCTTTCAAACACATCACTACCATTTTCCAATAATATTTTTTAGATTAGCTGCTTTTGTTAATCATCATCAGTGTTCTGGTTTTCTCCCAGGATCTGTATATTTTACTGTCTATCCAGATATTTTACTGTCTATTCAGATACTAACAGTAGTTATAGGCTTTGTGGTCAGGGAGAAGGGAGAGAGAAAGATGACAGAAATAACATTTTTTATCCAAATTAGAGAAAACTATGTGACTGAATGGATGATTTTCAAGTAAATGAATATAGAGTATTTCTAGCATGGTTTTGCCCTCAAATGGCAAAAAAAGTTTGCATCTTACATATTGCCTCCAATTAATAGTTAGTGGCAATTATTGAGAAAAGTAGTCAAAGAATTATGGGGCTTTACTCTGGTCTATGGGGTAGGGGGAGTTTTGTGATCAATAAAGCTTGGAAGAAACCATGATTTAGAAACTAATGATATGGGACGCCTGGGTGGCTCAGTTGGTTAAGCAGCTGCCTTCAGCTCAGGTCATGATCCCAGGGTCCTGGGATTGAGTCCCACATCGGGCTCCTTGCTCGGCAGGGAGCCTGCTTCTCCCTCTGCCTCTGCCTGCCTCTTTGTCTGCCTGTGCTCGCTCTCTCTCCCTCTGTCTCTGGCAAATAAATAAAGTCTTTAAAAAAAAAAAAAAGAAATTAATGATATATTCAAATGAAATATAGGTACAATATTTGAAGTATAAAGGAGTATAAAGGAGTGGTATCTTTACTAAAAGCTCTTGCTAATCAATCTGATAAATGCAAAAAAGATAAACCCAAGGTTTTATATGGATTAATAAATTACCATTGGTTACATCCTTAGAAAATAGAGCATAGAAAATAGAACATATGGAACCATAAAAAAAAAAAAAATAGAACATAATAAATCACCATAGATTACATTCTTAGAAAATGGAAAATGTTAGAACATGCCTGACAGATAGAAAGTACTATGAGTTTGCTCTTATTATTATTAAAAAGTAAACTATATAATTCTTAATCAAAATATTAAAGAGACCAAGCAGTGAAATTATTTTAGAAGAATAAAACTGATAGTACTTGATTCATGAAAACTCAGCATATATTTCCTTTGGAAATTATTGATACTTTTATTATAAATTTTATAGTGCTTGAAATGAAATTAAAAGGTACGGTGTCTACTTTTTTTGATTCAGAATTCTATTTTATTTTTTCTCCATCATTCATTTATCAAACTAATATTCCTTGAATATTTCTTATGTGCCAGTACTGGGAATACATAGTAAGATATAAAAAATAACTACTGTCGTTATGGAGCTTACATTTTAGTGAGGAATAGACAAATTCCTATGATGACATCTTTTTTTCTTTCTTTTTTAAAAAAGAACTTTATTAAACTTTATTAACTTTATAATTGGTATGCAACAGATTGTATATATTTAAAGTGTAAGTTTGATAGTTTTACATAAAATACACAAACACAATATACAAATATACTCATGAATATACATACACACTAGGAAAACATAACCGCAATTAAAAGGGTGCATGTATCCATCATTTTCAGAAGTTTCCTGATGCCCCTTTGTATTTTACCCTCTAGTCATGCCCTTGCTCCCTTTCCACATCCCTAGGGACCCAAACACTAGATGTACTTTCTGTCTCTATTAATTTACATGTTCACAAATTTTTTTTATATAATCATATAATCCTTTTTTGTTTGTTTGTTTTGTGTGTGTGTGTGTGTGTGTCACTTCTTTCTCCCTCCACATCATAATGGTTTTGATTTTGACTCCTTCATGTGGTGTTGGTCAGTGGTTTATTTTTTTTAGATAGGTGTACCATGTAGATATACTACATTTTATTTATATTTACCTATTAATGGACATTTGCACCATTTCCATTTTTTTACTATCACAAGCAGTGCTGTTATGAACATTTGTATAGAAGTTTTTGCATAAATATATGTTTTCATTTCTCTTGAGTAAACATCTAGGTTTGGATCAATGGATCATATGATCAGTGCAACTTAAAAGGTGTAACTTTTTAAGAAAATGCCAAGTTGTCATCCTCCGCAGTTTTCCTGTTTATGTTCCTACCAGCGGTGTATGAGTTGCACTGTACCCTTACCACCATTTGTTATGATCAGACTTTTAAAATTTCAGATGTTCTAATAGATGTGCGGTTGTGCTTCATTATGATTTTGACTTGTATGTTTTCCCTAGTTACTCATATGTGGAACATATTTTTTACTTGTTGATCTGTCATCCATTTAACTTATTTGGTGAAGTGTCTGAATATTTCCTCATTTTTTTATTGAATTGCTTTCTTATTGTTGAATCTTGAAAGTGCTTTATTATAGACTACATGTTTGTGTCCAAACATGTATTCAAACTCACATGCTGAAACCTTAACCCACAGTGTGATGATATTTGGAGGGTGGGGCCCTTGAGAGGTTTTAAGTAATGAGGGTAGAGCCCTTATGATGGGATTAGCACCCTTTTAAGAAGAGACAAGGGAGAACTTCTCTCTCTGCTCTTTGCTCTGTGCAGATCAAAGAATGTAGCCATCACAAACCAGGAAGAGGGCGTCTACCAAGAACTAAAATGTTAGCCTCCAGAACTGTGGAAATAAATGTTCTTTAAACCATTTAGTACATGGTAATTTGTTATAGCAGCCCAAATAGAATAAGACATTTTAGAGACCAGTCTTCTGTCAGATACGTGATTTGGAAATATTTTCTATCATTCTCTTGTTTGTAATACTCTTAACTGATTTTTTGAAAGGCAAAAATTTTTTAATTTTGATGAAGTTGATACATGATGACACTGTGAGGCCATGCTTTCTTCAGTGGGGTAGGGGAAGTAATAGCTATTTTTGCTAATTGCTATTAAAATATTAGTTAAAACATTTTTATGATACATTATTTTCTTTATTTTTCCTGTATAAACTTCATAACTAAATAGGAAATTTAATTAATTTAAAGACAGTAATTTTGCTTAGTCACTAGTTTCTTTCAGTATCTAGTATCTTCAGGATATATACATAGTATGAGTAGTTCTCACCTCATCTGAGAAATATGGAAATTAGGAAGACTTGGCTCCTCTAATAGTGTTTTGTGGCCCATAGCGCCTAACTAGCCACTATCTTTTTATATATTTTATTCATCTCTGTATTAAACAGTAATTATCACAGAGAAAAAATGTTTTAGAGGGATATTGTTCACTTATTTTTAGTAGAATCAAATGGAATCTAATAATATTATTACAATTAAGAAGGTTGAGACTGAGTTATTTTGACTTGCTGTAAATTGTAGAATTACTCTAAGAAAATTTATTTTAGACTTACTGTATACATATAAACCACCACTGATCCAGAAAACCTGGAGTGATGATTTCTAACTGATAAAACTTCTGAGTTTTTAACTGCACGTCAGTATTTTTAGTGGTATTACTAGTATCAGCACATTGATTATGTGATTTTCTCAAAGAAGTTAAAAACTTAGGACTTTCATTCTCATTGCAGTCTGTTTCTGGTTTGTAGCTGAACTGCCTGAGTGAGTTAGGACTATATAAAGTGTTAGGTTGCTCCTGCCGATGATAGTGAAAAAAAGCCTACGAGGCAAATGGATCCGAGAGATGAACTTTATTGCAAGCACCCTCCGGCGAGGTTCCGCGACTCAGAGAGAGAGAGGGGGGAGAGAGATGGTGAGTCGGGGAAGTCGCGCTGGGAGGGAGTTGGCCAGGTCCTTTCATCGGGTTGAGGGAGGGCATAGCCTTGCGTCCATATAAAGCAAGGTATGCGGTGATCGGAGGGTATGGGGCGGCGGTGACGTGGACGCTGCAGTGAGGGTGGCGGGAAAGTCCGCCATCTTGGAGAGGGTTGGCGGGAAGATCCGCCATTTTGGAGCCCCGGTTTCCCAGCCGGCCCCTCCTAAAGAAAGGAGAACAAAACCAAAAATGAAACAGAAAAAGTTGGGTATGCAATAGTACACTCAGAACTATTTCTCCTACTGACTGAATTATTTTTTGAAGTTTAAATTATCAAAAAGAACTGGCTTCATTCTAGCCACCAATACTTAATACCCAAAAAAATAAATGGATAAATAAAATGATTAACATAAGAAAATTAAAATGTTGGCCTTTTAGGAGACCCTGAGCAATCCAGAAGGGAGAACAGCCAATTCACACCTTTTCATAAAACTATAGTATAATCCGCTTGGTTCGATGTTATACCATCCTTTCTCTTCCTTTCAAATCTTTAACACTGAGTTTTAAGAACTAATTCATTATAAAAATTGCATACTGCCTATTCTTAAATATGTTTGTGGTTCTCCCGTTTTCCTACTTTTTGTCTTTCGAATTGAAAACCATGACTACTATTGCCTTTGTAATCTTTCTTGAGATCTGATAAACTGCTCTGTGTAGAGGCTACTCAGTAATTGTTGAGTTGCAGAGATAGTAAAATTGTTTATGAAGTCGGAATTTCCCAAGCTAGTTGAGGATAATTCCAGGAATTCTGGGGGAACATGAAAGATGTCAGAATTTATATACAATGTTACCTCATCCTTCTGCCTGTGTAATATCTAGAAAACTTATTTTAAACAGTTTGGAAGTTTTCTAGCCAGTCTATCATTGTTTTTAAGCAAGATATATAACCAAGATCTCAATCTGTAATAATTTATCATTTCCAAAGAATTATCACTATCCATAATAACTGGAAATGAACCTCAACTTTTTAATGTTATCACCAAAATGTTTTTTAAGTACCTCATAAAGTATGTTAAAGTCTGAACCATTAACTCAGATGTAACACTAAACTTTGGGGAAACAAAATAATGGCTCAGTGCTACTTGGAACTCAGGTATAAAGGTAGTATCCTAACCATTAATTTACTTAAATTGTGTTTTTTTCCTTGGTTTTTGTAAAGAATTAAATTTAGACTATTCATACTTGAGATACAATCAGAACATGAAATCTTGAGTGGTTTATTTGATACCCGTGTTAAATTCATACTGCCATCAGGAAACTATAGGTCTTAATTAGGGGCAACTCATGACTGACTCATGAGTAAGTCAAAGTAAAAGAACTATTGAAGTTAAATGCATTAGGCTGAGTGAAATTTCCTCCCAAATTTTTAGAGGACCTAATAGTCGCCTTTATTTAAAAGGTCATGATTTCCTTTTTTGGAAGTGATTACTTTTTTTTTTTTAAGATTTTATTTATTAATGAGAAAGAAGCGTGCACATGAGTAGGGGGTGAGGGAGACAAGCAAACTCCCCAAGGTGGGGCTGGATCCTAAAACCCTGGGCTCCTGACCTGAGCCAAAGGCAGAAGCTTGACTGACTCAGCCACCTAGGGGTCCTTGGAAGGTGATTCCTCTTTATGTAGAAAAGTTTGGACAGAGAACTGAGTTATTTAAAATATGCAAAACAAAGTAAATTGTTTTCAGGAAATACACATTTTCATTATTTGTGAATTAAATCTTTACATGGACATTAATCAATCTAATTTTACTTTAAATTTGACTACTTAGTCTCGATTTTAGTCCTGGCAATTGTTTTTTGTTTGTTTGTTTGTTTGTGGGGCTTTTTGTTTTGTTTTGTTTTGTTTTCCTGAAGTTCTTTTGAGAAGTTACAAACAAGAAATGAGTAAAGGCTCCCTATGAGCTTTTGAGAGAATAATGTAAATAATATATTATTTAAGTTAAATGTTAACCCTATGTCTAAACTTACATTGTTCATTCATTCATTTGATGAATGATGGTAAACATTGCTGAGCGACCTTTTCCCCCTTTTTTAACACTCTTTCATTAAAGTAGATTCAATTATGGAGTCCTAGGTTAAATCAAACTGACTTAAATGGAGAGTTGTTTTAGGCAGCTGCCTTCATATTGTGGTGTGTGTAGTGCCAGTGGGGTCTTGATGCCCATCACAGTGCTTGATTTCCTAGCAGAGAATAGTAACAGAGATTAATAATAGAAATTAATTTACTAATATCTATTACTACCTGTTGACATGAAAATACTATGGGGAAACTCTCTCAGGCTATTTATTATCAAAACTCCTCTGGGTATTGGCAGAGTAATCTTTTATCCCAGCATTTCCAGGAAGGTTTTGATTTCACATATATGTGCCCCAGTGCACCTACCCCAACTTTGAGACTGCTGTTTGTCTGAGAGATCTCCCTAGTACATCTGACTTCTGTTAGTCTCATGCCTTTACCCCAGTTCCTTAATAGCCTCCTCCATTTCTGATCATAAAATTCAAAGTGCTTTCTTCCCATAGTCAAAATGGCTCTTACATCTCAGCCTCCTCTAAAAAAAAGTCTTCCTAAGCTGATAAGAATATTTAACTTAGAAAAAAATGTACCAGTGTGAACGTAAGTACTTGTAAAAGCACTTGTATTGTGACAGTCACTTTCCAAAGTGTAATTGGAGATAGCCATCTTATTTAGAGAACTCTAAGAAATGGAGAATAACCTTGGGTTCTAATTTTATGACTTGCTATGAATTATTTATTTAATTTTTTATTTTCATAAAATGGTGTAGTAACTAGGGAACAAGAATTCCTATCCCCTCAAAGATCCTTATAGCTGGATTAAAAATCAGATCGACATGAGACAGATTAACAAGAGAAAATAAAATTTAATAGGGAATCCCTACAAACATGGAAGTTCCAGAGATAAGCAAAATGAGGTATGTGTCATTCTAAACTAAGGAGAAAGAGAGTAGGGTTCAGTGACTTAAAGGGAAGCAATGCAACTTACAGGAAATTGAAAAAGAATTAATGTTTGGTAAATAAATATTTGTCCTGCCATGTAGACAGGTTACTCAGATAAAATCTATCTCTGGTAATAACCCTTATTCTCTGTATAATTTAGATTCTTCTGTATAGTTAAGGGAGGGTCCAATTTTCTCTTGGAGCACACAGAGTCTTCAGCTCAAAATAACCCTCATGCCGAAATGACCCATCTTGGGGCAGCCTACCCTCAACCCTTCCACTAGAAAATAGTGTAAGACATTTTTAGGAAAAACCAGAACATGGGTAATTGGTCACTTCATTTGAAACCAGTTCATTTCATGACAGATTTACTGAATACTTAATTTTTTATTTATTTATTTATTTTTTTTTAAGATTCACTTATTTTAGAGAACACACATAGGGTTGGGGGGAGGCACAAGGATAGAGAGTGAGAGAGAATCTTCAGCAAACTCCCCACTGAGCATGGAGCCAGCTGTGGAGCTCTATGTGGGGCTCAGTCTCATGGCCCTGAGATCATGATCTGAGCCGAAATCCAGTCAGACATTCAACTGAGTCCCTAGGTAGCCCCTGAATACTTAACATACTTTTGATTGTTTTCAATCTATTCACATATCTTAGATAAGATTAGAATGAACATTTTCATTAAAATTTATGTTTGAAACCTTTAAATTTGAAGAAAGCATGTTTGAATTAACTAATTTAAATGTTTCTAAAGTTCATTGGTTTAAAAAAAATTACTAATAAAACACAGGCCTTAATTTTTTTTAAAAGTGCCACAAATTAGACATCAGTTAGAAATACTAAATTATTGTTTTATAAGTTTTTAAAATGCCCCAAATTAAGAAACTAAAAAAATTCTAATAGATGGGAAAAACATCCAGAAGAGTTTGTTTTGGGTAGTCAAGACCACAATTTATCCTTGAGTAAGTTAACCTTAGTCATTTGACCTAGAGCCACTAAATTATTCTGTTTTCTTATATGAGTATGTGATTCTCTCACCCAGTGTGTCTTGGCATCTTGTCAGATAACTTTTCATATTTACAAGCTACTGTATGCAAATTTCTTGTTCCTGGGCCTGATAGTAAACAGGATTACCACTTTCTTTCCTCAGAGATAATGTTTTCACCACTGGTTTGATTAAGTTTGGTTGTGGCAGGACTCCAAATCCCAAATTTATTTTGTTGATTCTTTGGCACATATTTTCAACCAAGATGTTTGTTCCCTCAGTTTTATGTACAGTAATCTCCTTTGTTTGCTTTACTAATATTTGCTTAATTAGAAATCTGTGTGGGGCAAGCAGTTAATCTATTGTTGACTCCATGGTTTTGTTTTTGTTTTTTAAAATATTGCTTGCTATTTGGGAATCAGAGTCTAAGAAGAAATAAGCCTCAAAGTAGCATCTGTTTCCTTGGACATGTGAATTAAAAGTTTAATTTGTATTTCAGAGTAAATAGCATTTTATTATTGAGGAATTAATAAGATACTGTTGGGAGGGATGGGAAACTTATCCAGAGTAGCACTTTAGTTTGAATCTTTGATGCCTTTAGAGTATTTTTTAAACCATTTTATTATAATCATTTCCATATTTACAAACACCTCCCATTCCATATCTTTGTGTGCTGATTACTAGCAAATGCAGATGTAAGAAAGGATCATTCCTTATGATGAATTCTTAGGTCAGATTCTTGTTTTTTGAGACCCAGCTTGAGTTTGTTCAGGAGGAAAAAATTTTTCTTTACCCTGCAAGGTTCTTCTAACTGGACTAAGGATTAAATTGACCTGAGATCAATTAACAGGAGAAAATCAAATTCAATTTTGTATGTACCAGGAATCCATGCAAACATGACACTACAAAGAGAGCCTGATAACGTGTGGTATACCTGTCATTCTCAACTAGGGAGAAGGAGGAGGGGTCTGGGACTTCAAAGGGAAGGAAAGTAATTCACAGGAAGATCAGGAAGATGAAAAAGAGTAAATGTTTGGTAAACACATTATTTGTTGGGCCACTTAGAAACAATGGGACATAGAAGACTTCATCAAACAGGGCTTGCTCTGTTTTTCCGGATCTAGTACCTAGTTCCTTTTATAATGTAGTTATCTTCCATATCTATGGTGATAGCTGTCTTCCTATCTGAATTCTTTTGGCAGCTGGAAGGGACTGGAAAGGTAAAGTTTTCTTCCTGAATCTTTTAGGCTTTCATTGTTTTCAGTTCAAAATAATATGCATGACAAAGTGGCACATTTTTGGGCAGCCTCTCCTTGGCTTCAAGTTCATTTAGCATATCTATGACTACATAGTTGCTTTTCTGTTTTCTTTTTCCCCCCCACAGAGCTAAGCTCCATGATTATTTACTGTTGTTAAATTGATTTGGGGAATGTATTTTTCATTGTAGTTTTAGACGACAAAATTAGGATCAGAAGGTGATAAGAACATAGATTTCAATACTTATAATAAAGAAGACTTCTCCAGTAATTAGGTCTGTATGCTAATGGGACTGATAATCAAGAGGTCAAATACATTTCCTAACTGTTCTTGTTTAAAGGACTCCAGTATCGTCTTTTGTTGTATCTTATTGGAGGCATTTCTACATTGGAAATCAAGTTTAATTTTAAGGCCCTCCTAGTCCTTTCTCTTGTTTCTTTTTTACCTTAAGAAAATAATATAGGGGGTAGATTGAAATTTAACATTGGAGTTAGTTGGAACCAGCCATATTCATAGATATCTTAATGTGATTCTGAGTGTACAAATAAAATATGTGTAGTTAATTTAAAATATATATATACTTATATATTTGATTAGTTAGCTAATGAGTTACCAAAAGCACGGACTTTAGAGGTAGCCAGCTCTATTCTGTACATGTTTCCACTGAGTTTAATTTCAAGGTCTTTTGGCATTTTCAGACACTATTGAGTCTTTATGAAAAGCAATTTGATGTAAGCAAAAATTACTTTAAAAAAAATTTTCTGCCTCTTTTTAAAGAAGAAAAAAGTTCTCTTCTGTAAATGCAAATTATACATTGTTTTATGGTTGGTTTACAATTATAACTGACAGCTCACATAGATACTGAAGCTTTGAATGATATCTTTACAGCAGCTTTAACGACAATGAAAATTAGATGAGATATAAAACTTGCTAACTGCAGAATATTTCTTACACATAAGTAACTTTAGACGAATGAGAATTGTTAAAGGTCTTTAAAAGGAAATACTTAGCTTTATAATGATTCCTACTTTAAATTCATTGGCACTTACAAAAGGTAATAATCTCAATTTCAGCTTTTTGGTGGGCAGTAATTATTTAGGCTATCAATCCTGTTTATTAAAAGAGATGCCATGTAAATGTATTTGTTTGAAACATTTAAATGCCTCATTACTGATGTATATGTTCCCATGGAAACCACAAATATCCCTTTAGAAAAATGATGTAAAATAACAGCTTTACTTTTAAGTAGAACCTGAGAAATTGCAGGCTCTATTCAAGGAAACGTAGCTGCAAAGTTGAAAATGTTACTGTGGTTTTGAGCTAGGTACTGCATGTTAAACTGTATAACCATATATCATGCACACACACACATACACTAAACATGATAATTGTACGAGAACAGAAAAACATAGAATATAGAAGAATAAAAAGTGATAAATTAGGCATCATTAAAGTAAAAATGTTTGATCTTCCAGATACCATTAAGAAGACAAAGGGAACAGATTGGGGAAAAATACTTGAAACACATAGATCAGACAAAAGAATTATATCCAGAATAAATAAAGAAGTCTTAAAATTCAATAATAGGAAGACAACAATTCAATTAAAAAAATAGAAGATTTGTATAGACTTGTTATCAAAGAAGATATGCTAATGGTCAATTAACACAGGAAAAGTAGCTTGACACCATTGTGGTACTGTACCTTGACAGTACTAAGAGAAATACAGATTAAACCACAGTGAAATGTCACTACACTCCCATTAGATTGGCTAAAGTTAAAGACTACTAAATGTTGATATAATTAGTAATAATTCCTACTTATAAGTCTACTTTTATATTTAATTTTACACAATTAATTTATACTTGAATTATTTTCCATGTTTGCTCAATAGTTTTCATTATTTACTATTCTTATAGTACTATGTTACTATATGTGATTAGAAGCCCAAATGCCAAAAACTGTCCTCATTAAAATTCTTACAAAAAGGATTTGTAATGAATATGTGATATGGTTCTTGGCTCCACAAGAAGTGACCCATTTGTATTTTTATTTTAAAGTTTTCTATAACTGAGTAATCCTGTGCTTAACAGTAGTTTTTTCTCAGCCCCCTGTAGTGAACTAACTAACTGCCTATGATCCACATGGTACTTAAAAAAAAAAAAAAATGGGGAATGTGACATCATGGGTCAGCTAAGTTGCCAGGGAAGAGAGTTGTCCGGGTGGCATAAGGCAAATGGGAGTCGTTGCCCTGGAGCTGAAAATGTCGTTTGCGGTTTCATAGCCCAGATTCCCACCCAAGACAAGATTTCCATCAACAATATCTAAGAAGGTGGTAACTCAGCCTCAACTTAAAACACTTGCATTAGCAATTTCACTACCTCATAAGGTACTAGATTTCATTTTTGATAGTTAAAATTCCTAGAAAATTAGAAATCTAGCCTCTTTCCAGCTTAGTCCTGATTCTGATTTCTATAATTCTTAAAATTCCTTTCAGCATTTAAAGCTGCATCTATTAAGAACATATTTCTTTTAATCCAGATGCTTTTCATACGTCCCTTAAATGTTTACAACAACCCTTCCAGGAACTGTTTTATAGCTTTCCCAATACTTCAAGCTCTCTGACTTGTTCTATTTTCTAGAACTGACTGGACTGTGCCCCAGTTATCTTTCACTGTTTTTTTTAGGATATAGTTTTGGTTCCCTCCCTGGTCTCTCTCTCCACTGAGAAAATTCTAATTTAGTATTTCTCATGAAATATGTTCTCTGGAACAAAATGCAATATTCCAGGATGGCAACTATCAAGTGCTTTTGGATTATAATCTCTCTTTGTTTTACGTCCTACTGGTTAAAATGGTTTGCTTCCATTCGTGTGTATGTGTGTGTGTGTGTGAGACAGCCAGCGATAAAGGATTGTTTTGTTAATCTAGACCTCTTTCTTGCAGTTATATTGATTTTCTTAAGTGGATTTGTTATGCCCGAGTTTCCGCGTCTGAGGGACTGACCACCAAGGAGCCAAGCACCTATGCAGTCAAACAAGGGTTTATTTGACAAGCTTGTGCTTGGGCCCAAGTATACCTGACACAGCAGAGTAGGGCCTTGGACCCTGAACCAGATTACAGTCAGAATTTTTAAAGGCAGAGTAGGGGTGAACTTGGGGGTGGGTGAGGACAAAGAGGATTATGGATGTTGTAAGTCTCCAAGGACTTTTGGAAGCAAGGTCTCCAGGATCTTGGGGGGCTAGCTATTGTTGGGAGAAATGTTATTTATTACCAATAATAAAAATCTTCTCATGAGACCCTTTAGATGTATATCAGTGGGCCATAAGCTTGGGAATGATTCTTGACACTATCTTGGAGGTTTAGAGATAAAGGAATTTTTCTGTTAAGTTTAACCTTTATTTTAGATAAAAATTCCAAAACACTATTGCAAGTGTTTAACTGTATTAAGAGTCAAAATGCAGAAATTTTGATTCTTTAATACCCTGAACTGGTGCGAGAAGTAGGTATCCAAAGTGATACAACTCAAATAAAAGGAGATGACCTTGTTTGATTATCAAAATCAGGTATTATAACATTCATGCCTCCATATTTGAAGACAATCTCCTGCTATTTTCCTTATGGGTCACATTAACCTTTTTTTAATGTGATTTTTTTTAACCTTAAATAGTTTATATTGTATAGATTTTTCAGATAGTGGGCACATATTTTCTGATTTATTTCTTTTTTCTAATTAAGACATTGGAACTCCTAGAAAAACATTAGATTGGGACATAAGAAGGAGCAACTTTTGAGAACAGAGGTAGAGAAAGAATGAAGGTGTATCTTTAGTAATCTTGAAAGTAAGAATGCCTGAGGGTGTAGAGTAAAAGTGAGGTGGAGAGAACTGTAAAATACATATGGATTCTACATTGGCAGCACTGTCCCTCTTGGCTTACAGAGAAGAGCCACCACAGGACTCTTCAAGGATGCCAGAGCACCCCTCATGAATGCATTTCATGCAGAAGTTGGTCAAGAAATGTTCTCAGGATGCGCCTGCCAGGTACAGTTGAGGCGTGGTTAAAATAAACCTTACGTAAGAAATCTACTTTAACGTCTGATCTCCTTAAGCCTAAAGATACTTTCCTCTTTGGTATTCCAAAGAAATTTAGAATTTCACCTTCATTTAGTGTAGTTCATCTTTGGGCCTGTATGTCAGTCATCTAACTGAACTCTTAGAGCTACTAGTAGCCAGTCAAATTAATATATTGAATCGAGAATCTTGACATAGTACATCTGTAGGAGCGAGTTTTGTTTGATTCATTATATTCCATCCACCTGATCTAAAACCCTTAAGATCTATTTCCATGTAGGTTTCTCAGAATTTTATCTTTATAAACTGTCAAAATCTTGCAATTTAGGAGAAGGGGCACACTTCTCAGTTTATCCTAGGGTAAACTGATGTAGAATATTAAACATTTCCTTTACTAAAAAAGAACATCTCTCTCTGTCATATGCAGCTTAAAGAAAACTTAGTAGGCACTTAAGAGTATTCTGCCTAGAAATCTCCTTAGGTAAATAGACCATTTCATTATACATATAATGTTTTCTGTACCATCACAGACAACAATGCTACTAAACTTTTCTCACTATATGGTGAGATTCCCTTTCCTTCAGCTTTGACAGCATTTTCCTAACGTTCCTTCAGTTGTGTGCCAAAAGTCTTCTTGAAGTCTATCAAGCTTTGTCGTTAGCTCTCTCTTCAGAGCCCTTCCAATGGTTGCATGTAGCTTGGGCCTAAAGCCACTGCCATGTTTTTGGTTTTGTTAAAGTAGCGCCCTACTTCCAAGTATTAAAATCTGTTGCTTTCCTATTTCTGCATAACAAATCTTCCAAACTTAACAGCTGACGTGAACAGCAGTCGTTTATTACTAGCATGTTCTTGCTTAGAGTTTCTCACAAAATTTCAGTCGGATGGTGGCTGGAACTGCAGACATCTGAATGCTCATTCACTTATCTGGTTCATGGGTTGGGAAGGCTCAAACAGCTGGGGGCTGGAGCAGTTTGCAGTCCTGTCTCATGAAGATATCTCTCTCTCTCTCTCTCTCTTCCCCTTTATTTTCCCTGCATGAGCCCTCCAGCATGGCAAATTCAGGACAGCACGTTTTCTTACGTAGCAGCTCAAGATTCAAAGATGCAAGGCAAGATGCTGACACAGACTCCACCTCTTACTGGGGTATTGCTATATTCTGGAAAAGCATGTGTGGCTGGAAATAATGTTGCCGCTGTTTTTGGAAAATAAAATTTGCTTTCTCTATGTATTTTCTTGTATCCAAAGCCTTTTGAAACATGCAAGTATAAAACTAGAAGTGAAATAGATATCAATATAGGAAAGAAAATCTTTGTTAAGACTTATAATATCACTTTATAAATTATTTACATTATACTTGCATTGTATTTGACATACTTTATTAGATGGTCACAACATTTCATGACCAATGAAAGACTAAAAGGCTAAGATTTTAATGCTGATGAAATGGAATTAAGTAGGGAAAGATGTTTGAGTGGAAATTCATTTTGTAGATGGTTATTTCATTAATGAATATTTTCATGTCCCAGTAAGTTTCAGGTCTTTTATGCAATGTCATGATCAGTTCCTTGGATAAATTTTTGAAAAAGAGTGTTGCTTCTTTTTCACATATGGGTAGAAGAGATCTCTAAAGTAAATGGACGATTCAAAATCAGGAAAAGATGGCCCCAATGAAAGAGGGAGAACAAGTAAGAGCTAGGAATACTATCAAAGTAATCTTAAAAAAAAAAAAAAAAAAGTCCAATAAGAATAAAGAATTACTATCTGTAAAACAAAAAGGAAAGTAAATTACAAAAGCATAAAATGTGAAAAGTAGTTGTATTTCAGAAGTGACCGTGCCAGACATCAAAAATTAGTCAAACTTATTGACTAGAATGAGTATTAGAAGATAACTAAGATTCCATAGTTCCAAGAAAGGCATCTGAAACTCTGTTAAACCTGTTGTTCCTTGTACCTATTTTTAAAAATTTGAAACTTGTATTCATTTTTAATTTTTTAAATCATTTTTTGGTCCATTATGGTAAGTCTACTCTTTAATCCCCATCACCTATTCAACCCATCACCCCACCTACCTCCCCTCTGGTAACGATTAGTTCTCTATAGTTAAGCATTATTTTCAGGTTTGTCTTTTTTTTTTTCTTTGTTTTCATTCTTAAATTCCATATGAGTGAGATCATATGGTATTTGTCTTTCTCTGACTGACTTATTTCACTTAGATGGCTGTGTTGTAAATACCAAAATTTCATTCTTTCTTAAGGCTGAATAGTAGTCCATTGTGTGTACATATACCACATCATCTTTATCTGTTCATTAATCAATGGACACAGGCTGCTTCCATTGTTTAGTGATCGTAAATGATGCTGCGATACATTGTGATGCATGTATTCCTTTGAATTAGTGTTTTTGTATTCTTTGGGTAAATATCAAATAATGTGATTCCTGGATCATAGGGTAGTTCTATTTTTAATTTTTTGAGGAACCTCCATATTGCTTTCCATAGTGCTGTCCCAATGCATGAGAATTCCTTTCTCCACATCCTCACCAACACTTGTTATTTCTTGCCTTTTTTATTTTAGCCATTCTGACAGGTATGAGATAATACCTCCTTGTGGTTTTGATTTTCATTTCCCTGATGATTAGTGATACTGAGCATTTTCTCATGTGTCTGTTGGCTATCTGGATATCTTCTTTGGAGAAATATCTGTTCATTTCTTCTGACCATTTTTAATTGGATTATATATATTTTGGGGTATCGAGAATGAAACCTGGACAGCAACATGCAAAAGAAGGAAACTGGACCACTTTCTTATACCATACACAAAAATAAACTAAAAATGGATTAAACACCTGAATGTGAGACTTAGAACTATAAAAATTGCAGAAGAGAGGATAGGCATTAATTTCTCTGACATCAGCCATATCAAAATTTTTCTAGATAGGTCTCCTGAGACATGGGAAACAAAAGCAAAAATATACTGTTCAGAATATATCAGATGAAAGCTTCTGCATAGCAAAGGAAACAGTGAAAAAAAACTAGAAGACAACCTACTGAATGGGAGATAATTCCAAATGACAAAGGGAATGGTATCCAATGATAAAGGGTTGGTATCTAAAATATATAAAGAACTTCTACAACTCAACACCCAAAAAAGGAAATAGGCCATTGTTTTTTTCAATGGCAAAATCTGTTGGGGTCCTCTTCAGAGCAGGTCACTGAGAACCCTGGTTGCTCCCGCTGTGTGACCAATATTTTTTTTAAGATTTTATTTATTTATTTTACAGGGATCACAAGTAGTCAGAGAGGCAGGCAGAGAGTGAGAAGGGGAAGCAGACTCCCTGCTGAGCAGAGAGCCCAATGCTATGTGGGGCTTGATCCCAGGACCCTGAGATCATGACCTGAGCGGAAGGCAGAGGCTTAACCACTGAGCCATCCAGGTGCCCCCACTGTGTGACCAATATTAATCCCTTCTCTTCCTTGTTTCTAGCCAGCTCTGCCTCTCAGTTTTGCCTGTCTGGGGAGGGGGTGTGAAACTCAGATCCTTCCTGTGGTGCCCCAAAACCCTGGGGGAGCTGGTTGGTCATCTGCCCCCCCTTTCCCAGCAAGGATAATTCTGTGTAGCTGGGAAGTTCTTTCCAGGCACTCAGTGAGCAGAGCCAGCCTAGGGGAAGTGGTGATACAGGTAAATTGAAGCTGTTCTTCCTTCTGGTTGTTGTACTTGGTTATGCTCAGGTTTTTTGTTCCACTGTTACAGAAATGTGTTAAATGGACTCCGAGCTCTCCTAGAGCTGTTTTGAGAAAACATATGTTGACACTAATTAATTAGAGCTTACATTTATTTAACATTTGTTAAATGCAAGACGTTGCCGTAAGTGCTTTATATGTATTAACTCATGTGGTCCTCATAACAACCTGGTGAGGCACATGCTAGGATTATCCTCATCTTTCACATGAGCAGACTGAAGCTCACAACATTAACAAACTTCACTGTCACCCAGCTATGAAAGCCAGGATTAGAACTCAGGCAGTCTAGCTTGAGAGTTCACATTGGATTGCAGGTAAATACTGGAAAGATCACTGGCCTGGGCGTCTAAGAAGTATGGGTCTAGATTTTTTGGTCCAGCTCTGCCATGAGTGAATCCTTGCAGAAATACCTTGACTACTCTGGAACTCTGTTCCTTCCTATATGAAAGAAGGCCATTTGTTTCTGGATAATTCCTGAGGCCCTTCTAGCACTAACATTTTAAAATTTCTCAAATGGAAAGGAACAAGTAAATCTCCTGCTTCTGATTCATCAATTAGTAAGAACAACCAGACTTCTGTAACTACATTGTCCCACAGCCTGTGGGATTGTACTCAGAAGATGCTCAGCGGCTGCAATTTAGTACATCGTTCTTTCCCTACAACTCAGGTGACTTTGCATCTGTATAGAACAGAGCTCTGTACTCCAGTGCCTATTGCCATTTGAAAGCTATTTAGAAGGAGATACCATATGACCTCACTGCACATGTGGGTGGAAACTCATAAGAAAAAAAAATCATCTCAAATTAAAAACAGTTGAAATATATATGTGTGTCATCTCCTGTTAAGTTAGAAAAAGAGTTTAGCTCCACTGAAGCACATGTATTTTCCTAGAACACCTCACTTCGTCATCCAGCTTACTCTTTTAAAGGTCTGTTGCACAGATTTGTAGCCAAGTACTTGAGTAGATGTTTTTGGTCAACATTTCACAAAGTAGGGAAACATTCAGGCATCTTGTTGGCATTATTCTAAATATTCTGAGCCTTTTCTTGTTTTGAACTGAGAGCAGATTGAACTAAAATGATAGTCTAAAATAAATAAATTGAGGGCTTTGTACTGTCATACACCTTTTTCTTTTGGATACTTTCCATACGTTATGATTTTGCTCCTTGAGTTCTACATGTAGATTTTAAGCCCTCTGCTCTTAGTGCTTTTCTCTTTGCCTGTGTGTATGGCAGCTGTTTTTTTCCATGCTTCTCTTTCTTCCTTCCTTCCTTCCATGCCTTTCACCATCATTCTGCACCCAGACACACACACACTCAGCATATATACACATCACATGCCCTTCCGGGACCGTTAGCTTGGTGCAGAAACTGGAATGATGCTAAGCTAAAATATATGTCCATAAATGAAAATGAACTATCACAGAAGAAATTTGAACTATCTAGCTTCTTTATGCATGTATTTTTTAAAAATTTATATTTCCCCAAACCATACTAAATACAAGATGAAATGGTATTCAAACTTGATTTTAGAAGGAAAAAAACACAGTGGGTCCATCAGTTCATTGTTGACCATGTTAAGAAGTGAAACTTTCATCCTCAATGGTGCCATGATACCTGTTAGAGAATTCTCCATGCACAAATTGTTGTTAGGAGGATATTTTACCTGTTGGCTGTTTCTTTGATCTGCCATGTACCGTGCACATGGGCTGGAGGCCTCATTTGTTCTGTGAACACAGTAGAGCACCCAGACTGACAGTGAGATCTTGCACAAGTCTTTCTAAGAACCTTTGTCTGTTCTACCTGTATTGCTGGGTTTCACGAAATCCTTTTGAACTAGAATGAAATTCTAGCAGAGACCGTGAGCTTCTTTGGAGGAAAAAGTGATAAAAGATTTTTGCAGCTTTTGAAGCTACTTGCATTGAGTGTGTGCTTTCCCTCTCCTCCAAGCAACTTACATAGAAATGCAAATTTAAAAAAAAAAAAGAAGAGAGAGAGAGAGAGACTACAATCAAAAGCAAACATTATGCCTTTTCCTTTAACACACAGATGTGCTTACTTTCTTTGATGTGTTACCCATTCTGGAGCTGTTAGGAGAACACACTTCTCTTCCAAGTGCATGCCACCCTTCCTTAATACAACGTGCTTCATCTCTATGAACAAGGGAGGCCTATTTCTGAACTCGCAGCTGCTCCTCATCTTTACGTGAGCAGCAGCGTTTTCCTTCATGTGAGAACATTTAACTCCTCCCGTTGTGTTGCATCTTGTCATTTTCAGGCCTTCACTCTTCTAGATCTTTCACCTGCAATCCTGCATGATCCGTTCAATCAGGAGCCCTTGATTTGACTCTGATTCACCTCAATCTTTTACTGGGGTCTAGAAAATCATATCTACCGCTTCATGCATAGCCACCCCATCCCTTCTACTCCTCTGCAACCTCACAATTGGTTCAGTATAACATGAGCTGCTCACTCCCTGGGGATTTTGTAGTCCGCCTTCTCTTCAGGCAGTGTCATTGTACCCCTTAGTCAGCCCCTATGATATACTCTCTCCTACAATTGAGCAGGTATTTTTCTCCTTTCACTGTGCTTTTGAAAAATGTATGTTGTTTTCCTGGGTGAAAGGTGATCATTCTCATGATTCCACTCAATCTATGGTAGCAGTCTCTGCTATTATTTACACTGTTATCCTTTCCGCAGACAACTACACCTTTTGTCCTATAAGCCTTAATGAAGTATATGGCCATACCTTACTCTCTTTTTATCTTTATATAAGCTTCTAGGATCCACAGACTTGACTTGGGTCTGTAGATCTGTTGACATTTTCTGCTTTCTCTTTTCCTTTTCTTTGCTCTCTACTATTGGTTTCCAAATCCTGGATTCTCCTATGCTCTAGAAAGACCTAGAGCTCGAGGAGCTCTCCTGTGCTCGGGAAGAAGAATCTAGATAACTTAGCCACAGTCACCATCATCGATGTGATCATTATCATTAGCTAGTTAGTGTTTCTCAGCCTTTGCTTTCACCATGTGGCTTCATAACCTGGGATCTGTGTGGTTCCAGAGGCTTAGGGACCCCAGTCTGGTTCTCCGTGATTGGACTGACTGTACCTAACCCAGGACCTTCAGAGTGGTCACATAAGTCCTCCCATCCCACCAGGAAAGTCTTCCCTAACGCTGTTTAACCTCCATCTCTCCTCAGCATATTTTGACTTCTAGCCTCTGAACTCCTGTCTTTCCTGGGATATGTACCGCAGATACACAGTGTTCTCTACATTTCCAAAAATCCCTAAGCATCTCAAGTTTTCCCTAACTCATTTTACACCAAAATTAGACCTAAACTGTTGACTCTCGTGAAGTTAAATTAGCCATTTCTTTCTTCACTTAATGTGAATACTCATACTCTCCCCTGTATAAATAGTTATATGCTTGATTATGGGGTTCTGTACCAGACCCTGCTTGAGATGTTTTACAAGTATGTGGAATAAGTAAATCTCACTTTTCTACAAATCTGAAAAATTTAGAATTCCAAAATGTACCTGTTCCTGGAAGTTTCAGATAGAAATTGTGGATCTGCGGCTATTAGAGGTTAGAATCAGATCAGATCAACAGGTGATTGTATCGTTCTACACCTATGTGCACTGAGCACTGTGGTAGAAAAGAAAAGTAAAAGGCTAAGATAGGTTTTCCACTTTTAAGGTGCTTGCATTCAAACTACCTTGCTTTGTTGTTTCGTGGGAAGACAAGCCATAGGAAACCAGATTGTAAATTCCTGGAGGGCTGTGGCCCGTAAGTTCTTTCGGATCCCTATTAGTAGAGCGTTGCTAATGATGAGGTTATTTCAGAGGACAGACTATTTCCAGGCCATTTAGGAGAAGACTTAACTTCACCTTGGTAGCACTCTTTTGTCATTGACAGCAGAACCCAAATTCCCATCCCGTCTCAGGGCAGACATCCCAAACACAATGGCACTCCTTATAAACACTGGGTCTGAACTAACTGCGTGGGGAAAGCGCTCTTGCCGCTTGGGACACCTTCTGATGGCTCCTGAGGAAACAGTTGCAGCCAGGGTCACCCATAGCCTGGGGCCATCCCAGCGTGGGCAGCGGGTAGATAACTTTTGTCAATAGTGAATTTAAATATTTTTTAAGTTCATATTTAAAACATTTGTTTCATCCCCTCTGCTGTTTCTCCAAAAGTCCACATTTGGTTCTGAGTTTTAAATAATGGAAATGTTATGTCCTAACAGAGCGAAACTCCTTCCTCTAACCATTGAGTGAAAGACAAGATCTTGCAGTGGTATTCGTGAATCCCAGATCAAGTAGATGACCTGTTATTTGTAGTTGTTAGCCTCTTCTGTGGGCTAATAGAAAACATCTAAGCTCTGTTTGGCCATTTAATTATGGGTGCATGAACACAAAATGTTGTTTTAACTGCTGTTTAGTAAGCAGTGTTTCTTGCCTCAATGAAGAGTAGCATCTAATAAGAGCATATCACTCTGTAAACATCCAATATTGACAGTCTAGAGTGAACTGAAAACCTGAAAAAGATCCTTGACTCATTTTGTTAGCTAAGCAACATACCTCCACTGGAAGGATTCTCCTCCTCCTGTATCTGACTTGCTTCACTTGCCTCCTCCAACCACTGGTGCTGTGAACCTTCATATCAGTTGCTAATGTGTTCTGGTTGTGCTTAATTCATGAGCAGAATTCTCCCTCAGGGTACCTTTGTGCAGCTGGTGGAAGACTTCAGTGCCTGTGTTCAGGGAAATGCCAAGCTGGGATTACAGTTACTTCTGTAATTCAAACAAAGCAGCCTACTCTGGGTTTTATATTTACAAAATTGCTGTCCCCAAAGGTTAATATTAGTTTTCCATAGCAGATGATTTCTCTTTCTGTCTCGCCTTCTTTATTGCTGTTAGGTTATCTTCCTTCAGAAGAAGAAAAAGGGCATGCTGTCTATATTTTTCTATTTTCCTTTCAGGAAAATGGTGCAGAATACCATTCAATTAAATTTAAGACCCCAAAGGAAAATACATGTAATTATTAACTAAATATGTTCGGGGATCCCTTTGATGGTTTATGGGATAGGTAACCACTAAGCAAACAGATAAGACCTTTCTTGTATTTTATTTTCTACTTTCTAGTGAAACCCTCAGTGGAAAGAGGAGGGAAATGATTCCTATATTATCTCACCTTCCAATAGCAAAGAATAAGACGACAGCGATGTTCGACATGTAGTATGTTCTTCTGTCCCACAATCTAAAATATGTTCCGTATTGATGATTTTAGGAGGCTCTTCCTAGTTTTCTTTTAATCTTTTTTGCTAAGAGTAGCATAATTTATTAACTACAAAGAAAGTCTTGCCAGATATCTTTTTTTCAGTACTACAAGTTAAGGAACTTAGATACTGGATTAAATATGAGTTTGGAGAGGCGGCACATATTAATAGTTTCTAGAGAGGAACTGGAGTTGGGTTCTTTTTTTAGCGTGTAAAATTTTTGACCATTACAACAACTAAACCAGAAATGGGACCATTTTTGTCATGTGTTCTCTGAGAATACATATCTTCACAAAGTATATAGGACAGTATGGTGGATAATATTTCTGCAGAGTGTCTTGGGGGATATAATACTGTGCCTGATGTCTAAAAAGCAATTAATATTTCTTTGAGGGTGTTTGGTGTGTGGAGGAAACTATACTAACAGTCTTAAGTTGAAAGATCACCTTGCAAGCAAATTTGGAGATAAAGTGGTGTAAGGGGTTAATAATGGTATAGCACTAGGGCAAGGGTTTGAAGCGCAAAGATGCCCATTGTGGCAGGGCCAGCATAGCAGTCTGATGTTAAAATATTTAGTTATGGAAAATAGTGTATATGAATGCATGCATAATCAGTTGTGTCCTGGAAATGGGTAGGATTTATGATCGGGGACATCTTAGCATTAGATGTGGGTGTCTAGTTTGCTCACAAATAATTTTCCATCACCTTTATCATCTGTCTCCTTAATTAGATGCTTGGCTGTGCATACACATTATAATTTAGTGAAGTGTCACTGTCTTGGTATTTTAATGTAAGGATTGAGACCAAAACCAAGGTAAGAATTCTCATTAAAATGTGTCATATCAAATTTCACTTTGAAAAATTAAAATCTAGAATGTATACTCGTAGAAGTAATGAAATTTATTTACCAACAATAAGGAGGAACACTGTCTCCCTTTTGGATAATACAACATTTTCAACAACAACTTGACTGTTATAATTCTCTGGTGATTTGAGAAAAATCCAATCCTACCTTGTGAGATAAATTATCTAATATTCTTCTGTCATATAAATCTCATGATTTAAGCACACATTTGAAGAGTTTACCATAAGACATTCTGTAGTCCTTTCTTCTTGCACCTGTCTTTGATACTAGATCTTAGAGAAGTGGACATTGCATTTTAAGGTACTACCTATATTACTATAAACTATATAACTATATAAACTATAAACAAACAGTAAAACTGGAGGGAAGATGACCTCTGAACTAATTTTAAAGAGTATTAGACCATTCTGTGTTCATCGATGGCCTGAAGCAGATTAAAAACTCTGAGAGTGTCAAGGAAAGCCTTCTCTTTGTTTTCCTTCCATCGAGGCTGGAGCCCCAGCAGGAGGTGAAGTAGTAACACAGGCCCTAGCTTTTATCTGACCCGCTCAGATGTAGAGAACGCAGAGCAGGTGGCAAAGCTGGCGAGGACTGAGGTTTCCTCTAGTTCCTGTCCTCTCCCCTTTCACATGCTCAGTGTCCTCCTGCTTTTCAGTCCCCTTTCTGCAGTCACATTAGGATGAGACAGGATATATTCAAGACGAAAAATAGGCAATTTCATGTTATGGTGTAAGACATGCACTTTGTAATTACATAAACATGGATTTGAATCTTAGCTCTGCAAACATGGAAACACTGCTACTTCTCTCCAAGCCTCTTTTATGGAAACAATGATAGAATTACTTCAGGGAGACAGTATAAGACCCTGAGCACATTAAAGCATCTTGCACAATACCTACTTTAAGTAGCAGGGAGGAGGGGAAGAATCTTTGGTCAGTCCTTACAAGTTATGGTTGTTCTTTTGCCTATGATGAATGGAACGATGGTCTGTTTTCACCACGTTGGCATTACTGAGCCAACTTCTTTCTAGACCTTCTCCTTCAGTCTTTCTTTACAAGATTGCTCAGTACTAAGGAACTAGAATCTATTTTTATGGTGCTCACCGCCTTCTCCTGACCCAACTCAGATGAAACTCTGCCGTGTTCCTTGAAGTTAGGAAGTCAGACCCCGAGGTTTCCAGTTCAATTGAACCAGGTTTCCCAACATGGGCTAGCACCCAAGACCTCTGTGGGGACCACTAGTGAAGAGATGGAGTCCAGGCAGATCCTGTGCATGGCGTGGCTCAGACATAGCCAGTGTTAACTGAGCATCTGCTGTGTGATAGCACCACATGAGGTTTAGGAAAAACCTCCCTGTCTCTTAGAGGGTTAACAGTAAAGGAATTATAGGATGGGGTGTGCAGACAGAACATAGGAATGAACCTTACTTCCCAGACACTGGGAAAGAGGAGTTGTAAGTAAATAAATCCCATGTCTTAGAAAATAAGATCCAGACCGAATTTATATATTTAACCTATAGAATGTGTCGTGGCAATCTGCATTAATCATGATTGATGGTAGATACTGCAGAAATAAGAATTAACTAAAAAAATAAGGAACCATTTCTAAATTTCAAAGGAAAAGCTTGATTAATAATATAGCACTCCTCATTGACATTCCTAGAGGATATACTTCACAAGATTTTGAGAAACCCTATATTCTTAAACACCCCATCTTCTATAAAACTCATCTATAAGAGTTGAGAATAACAAAAACACATTGAAAAGTGGATATTGAAGCAGTTGCTAAGCTCATTAACTAGCTAAATGATTATCCCATCACAGAAGCCTCCCCCATCTTGATTCAAATTTGTGTCTCAACAAAATTACAAATTACAACCTTACAACCTGTCATAACCTTTCTAAATTCACTCATGAATGGTTGAAACCAGCAATGTTAAATCTATGAAGGCCAACGGTCTACTATAATAATAAGAGACATTTATGTGAATAGCTTGCTTTTATGGTTAATTATCACGGAGAACAGTAACAATTATGTATCTCATTAAACAAATACCTAATTAATGTTACAAATTTCTCTTGATTAGAACACACTTTATAGTTGTTGCTCACACATGTCAACACTCTCACAGTTATTAAAAGTGAGGTAAAAGGGAAAACTGACTTTTGGTTCATCTTTTAGTAATATTTTATAAATTCCTTCAGAGAGGTACTTAATAGCTAGGAATGTAATATCCTAGATGCCTTAAGGAGTCCATTTTTTGTGTATTATGTTTGGTAGCCATTTCTTCATGTGTTCCTCTGTTAGTGCTGTGAAATCATCTCTACAGAATGGGACTCAGTCACTAGAACAAAGCAAGCAGTTGATACTACCATGAAACTCCTGCATCAAGGACAATCTGGTGAAGTATTTATTAAGAATTTACTAGGTACCTGTATCACAGATTCCAGACTGTGTCAATGACTTCCCATTCTACTTTGCCTCCCCATGCATGTTCCTACAATATTGAATAACTATGATAAAATGGAAGGTATAGTTTTTTTTAATATTCAACTCTATTGAGATATAACTTACATAATGCTATGCTATAAGCTTTGCCAAAGCTCTACATTCATGTGAATACTACCCCAGTGAAGAACATTTCCATGACTAGAAAAATGTGTCATACATACCCTCTACCACCATTCCCTCCTCCAACACCCTCCTGCCTCAGGCAACCATTAATGTGATTTCTATCACAGTATGTTAGTTAGGCTTTTAAAAAAGAACTTCCCATAAAGAGAATCACAGCATGCTCTTTTGTGTCTAATTTCTTTTGCTCAACATAATGTTATTGAGTTCCGTGTTGTTGCATGAATAAATTTCTGTTCGTGGCTGTGTAGTATCCCATTTTATGAACATGCTATGATTTATTTATTGTTTCAACTATTGAAGGCTATTTTTGTTTTGGGTTTTGAGATTTATGAATAAAAATCTTTAGTTTTCTTTTTTTCTAATATTTTTTGTTTTGGTACCAGGGTGATGCTAATTTCATAAAAGGAGTTACAAAGAGACCCCCTCACACCATTTGCAGAAAGAATTTAAGATGCCTTTAATTGTTTGAGAGAATTCACTAGTGATTCCATCCGGGCCTGGAGTTTCTCTGTGGAAAGGATTGTAATTGTGTCTTTCAAGACATTTGTCCATTTCATCTAGGTTTTTGAGATTGTTATCAAATGGTTCATAGTACATCTTTCTTATTCTTTTAATTTATATGAGATCAGTTGTAGTATCACCTTTTTAATTTTCATACTGGTTTGTGTTTTCTCTTTTTTCTTACTAGAGGTTTTCCAATTTAATTAATCTTAAGAACCAGATTTCCAGGTTTCATTAATTTTATAAAATGTTTACCCCTTGTTTATTTATTGATTTTTCACTCTTTTTTATTTCTTTCTTTCAACTTCCATTGGCTGTAATTTGCCCTTCTTTTTTCAGCTTAGGTCATTAATTTGAGACTTTCTTCTTTTCTAATATGAGCATTTAAAGCTATAAACTTTTCTTTAACCAGTACTCTTTTTCAAGATCTCAAAAGTTTGGTATATTATAATTAATTCAAAATACTTTCTAGTTTCCCTTATTATTTCTCCTTTGGCCATTGAGTTATTTAAAAGTATGTTGTTCAGTTTCTAAACACTTTTGAGTATTCCAGGTATGTTTTTGTTATCGACTACTCACTAAACTCTGTTATGATTTCAAAATCAGAAATAGAAAGAAAGAGAGGGAAAAGCAGGCTCCCCACTGAGCAGGGAGCATGCCACAAGTCTCGATCCCAGGACCCCAAGATCATGACCTGAGCTGAAGGCAGATGCTTTATTGACTGAGCCACCCAGGCACCCCTGAAAGAGTCTTATCTCTGGTAACTTTCCTTGTCCTGTAGTCACTTCGATATTATACCCACGCCAGTTCAGTAGATTTCAATTGAATGCTGGACATTTTGTGAATGTTACCTTGTCAATTATTTGAATTTTGCTGTCATTCCTTAATAAGGATCGAGGAGTTTTTTGGCCGTCGGTTAAATTACTTTAAGATCAACTTGTTCTTCTGGAAGCTTGTTTTTAAGCTTTGTTAGGGTTGTTCTAGAATACTCTGTACCCTGGAGCTATTTTAGCCTTAGTCTTAAAGCATGACTTTAGGGCCTCTACTGAATGTCTCGCATATCCAATGGGGATTCACCTTCTCTTCGATACCCTGTCCCACAGATTACATCAGCTCAGCTTGCCTGAGTGCTGAAGTCTGTCCCTGCAGCTGAGCAAGGCTCTGTGCTCTTCTTGGGTTTTTCTCTTCCCTGATCAGCAGAAGTCAGATAGTCGCCGGGGTTATTATAGGATCACCATGTGTGTTTCAACCTCTCAGATCCCAGTTGCATGCAGCACAGTTATCCAGTGTCTGAAAACTGTTCTTTCTTATATTATGTCCAGTTTTATGGTGTGTCTTTTGTGACACGAGGGCTAGTGTGGTGTTAGTTCTCCATCATGACTGGAAGCAGAAATAAACAATGTATCACTTGTCATTATAAGGAAGAAGCATTAGAGCCAGAAAGTCTACATGACTTAAGAAATGAGGAAAGTGCTTATGGGTTGTAGCTCAGTAGCTCAAAAGTTGTTACAAGATAGTACACACCAGTGAGGAAATCAAAATATGTATTAGGGATTCAGAGTAGCTCAATGCTTTCTGGGCGAAAAAATGTAAGACTAATAGAATAATATATGCCGTGTATCCATTAGTTAAAATATTGTAAGTTAATTTAGTACACATATACTAAGCACCAAGCATAAGTAAGGTATTACACAAGACACTTTTCAATATACTGGTGATTAACTTTTTTCTTAAGTCAGATATTCAACATTTCAAGTAGTTTAGGGAGTGCAGAGACTATAGAACACGTATTCCCACCCACCATTAGATTAATGAAATTCCTTATGTCTCTTGTCAGACATCGGAGGGCTGCACAATGCCAAGGTAAGGGCAGCATACTTTTCCATAACCCCTGATCCTTAAAGCAGGGCTGTCTCCAGGATGTGTCGTACTTCTTTCCATAGATTTCGGTTCAATATTATATTACAAAATTCATGGGCGCCCATGAGGAATGGTGGTTTGTTAGTGACAGTTTACAATATTGGTTAGAGAAGAGGACCTTACACACATGCTTGTCGTCCATTCAGTGCAAGTGCAATATATTCAGAGTGTCCAGGCACCATTTCTGTCTGCCCGGTTCTAGAAACTCTCTCTTCTTGTCCTTTATTTTCACGTGTACCTTTCCGGCTAATTATGCATCTTCTACTCTTAAGAAAAAGGTAGCAATGCTATTATTACAATGCTATTATTACACATTGCAGTCTCTTTTTATTGAAATGAAATAGATTTTCTTGCCTCTATAACGCTCTAATGCTATTAATATATTACTGGCTATATTGTTACTCAGGATGCTACATGGTTCATCCCACCCATGGTGAACACTGGCTTCCAAAGCTATATGGCTTGTTGCTGTGTTTCACCGACAATGACCAAATAAGTGTGACCCTGAGTGTTCAGGAAAATATGGATGATAATTTATTTTCTAGTCATATTAAATATGCCATTTGGAATTTTGTAGCATAAACATAGAGCAGCACATATTCCAACCCAATATTTTCTTGAACTCTTAAGGCTGTAATCATTGTATTTCTAGAACATGGTCTCTTTTCAGTATTGACTGCACCCTTGCTTTCTACACTCTGCCACCAGTGGGAAGAAAGGAACTTGCCCTTTATACACAGAAGCTTCTAACTGCCTGTCTCTTGTCAAATTATATAACAGCACTGATGTAGAATAATTTTTCAATTACCTATATTGATAGAAGAGAAGAACAGCAACCAGGATCGTATAAAACAGCAAAAAAATTTAAAGTTTTTTTTTTTCCCTATTTTCCTTGGACCAGGACCAGCCAATGTCAAGACGGTGATGTCAGGTTCCTAGATGAGGGTGAGACACTTGTCCTCACTGAGACGTGTCCTCTGGTCACCTGCCAGAAATACCATGATGTGGGGGGTGTGCAGTCCTGACGCCAGCCTTCCCTGTACCTGCACTCAGGCCCCTGCCAGGGCGAGGACAGCACAGTCCCTGGACAGGGACAGAGAGGGGAAAGCAAGGGGGATCTGGGACACCAGGGTAAGGGTGAGGGCCAAGAACCAAGTCAAACACAAGCAGCAGAAGAGGACACCTTTGAGTGATGCTCCACTGTTTCATTAGAGCACTTACAAAACACAGAATCTGAGATGACAACAACCACTGAGCATTAAAGTGAGACCCAAACACAAGGCCCTGTGTGACTGGTCACACTCCATGAAGTTGGCCCTGCCATGGGCTTTCACCAGTATGTACTCTCCATCTCACGTGGTCATGTGGAAAGCACCCTAGACTCATGCAGAATGTGATAAAAGGAACGAATTTGTCTGACCTACTTTATAGTTTGGATAACCTTAACATGGGATATCAAGACTTAATCATTTAGTTAACTAAATTCTTTAGTTAACTATTGACTTCCTGCTCAGGCTAGGGTGTGGAGCTGGAGGACAATGGCCAGGAAAGGCTCTCACTCTTCACTAGGGTCAAAAGGAACAGATGTTGTCAGATAGATCAATAGTGTGTGCTTTGATAGAGATATAAACAAGAAAATTAAGAAAACTAGGAGTAAAGAAATTAATTTTGATGGGCCTTGTAGGAGGAAAAAAAAAAAAAAATGACTGCAGCCAAGCTGAGATGGATGGCGTATTTCAACTGCCAGAGACTAAGGGGCAGACCTTCCAGGCTGGAAGGACAGCATGGGGGGAAAGGCATTGAAAAGGAGGACATGTTGATAGATATGCCTGCATGCTGGGATTTTCCAGCCTTCTTCTGTTTTACTAAACATCTATTTTCCAGACACTGAGCTAGAGGCAGGGAATATGGGAATATAGAATTAGGATTCAGACAGAGCCATGTGTGAATCACAATCCATCACTCCCCAGTTGTGTGACCGGAGACACTTTACTGAATCACTCTGAGCCTCAAATTTAGTCATCCGTAAAATAAAAACATCCGTTTTGTAGAATTTTTAGGGAGATTATGAATGAGATGATGTTTGTAAAATACTCCAACTAGCACCCTCAATCCTAGTGAAGGAGACAAGCAAATATAAACAAATAATTGCGATAATATATGCTTTCTGCAAGGCTTCTTGGAAGAGCTAATATTTGACCTGGGGGTTGAAGGGTAAGGATGCGTTTTTAAGCCAAGGGGAAGCCGAGAGGGATTTTTCCTAGGGTGAGGTTTAAAAATGAGGAATCCCCTTTATGGTCTGCAGGGGATGGGAAGCAGAGAGTAGCTCTCAGGAAGAGAAGGTTGACCATATGTATGTATCTATAGATAAGGACAAAAAATAACTTGTCATTATCACCCCAAAGTCACTTTTAGCTGATTCACAGAATCCGATTCTTGGAGTGCCTGAGTGGCCCAGTCGTTAAGCATCTGTCTTGGGCTCAGGTAAGGATCCCTGGATCCTGGAATCAAGCTCTGCATCGGGCTCCTTTCCTGCTTGGTGGGAAGCCTGCTTCTCCCTCTCTCTTTGCCCCTGCTTGTGTTCCCTCTCTCGCTGTGTCTATCTCTGTCAAATAAATAAATAAAATCTTAAAAAAAAAAAAAGTATCTGATTCTTCTGCAGAAGAGGTAAGAGACCTTTTATGCAAAGTCCTCCCTCAAGTAAGATGTGTATAAATTTGCATGAGAGTTTCGAGTTTCTGCAGGCGATGTTTGGTATGTTTTCTTCTTTCCAGAAGTCTAGAGTAGGAAGAGATCTGGAGTAGGGAGAGAGAGAGACAAACTCAAGAAATGTATTTACTTATCCCCTCCTCAAATGGAACATTTGCTTAGTTGACATACATTTGACAAGACATGACAGGCTTTAGGCATCTTCATGGATGGTCTTGGTTGATGTGTACCACTGCGTGCTTGGTTCTTTAAAATGCTTGTCTTGTTCTGTCTTCTTCCTCCAGACCGAACACCTGCCTTTGCAGACTCAGTTCAAAGAAAGGGAGGTTGGCGGTCTCCAGCACTCTGTAAGTAACGAGGTCCTTCTGTGGGGGTCTGTCCAGGTGGACTTATTATTATACTTATTAAAATATCATTTGATGTCCATGAAAATTGCTTTTTTTTTTCACCTCTCTGCTATCTGAACATCCATAGTATGATTTTGTAAAGTCCTTGAGCTTGCTTGCCCATCTTAGAAGTAATCGAGTTTTATGAAACCAGTAACCAGGCAGAAGGTTAGTACCAGAGATGCCACAGAGCAGCATCTTGGGGGTTCATTTGATGGTGATAGCTATGAGTGAGTCTCAGTTATGTTGGGCGTATGGTCAAATACCAGTTCATTTCACTGTCTTTTCCCTAATTCCCCAGCACTGAATCCTGAGGTTTCTTTTGGTTTTGTTTTGGCTGTTGGATGTAATTCCCTGTGTATTTCAGCCACCCATCCCCAGCTTGAGGCCTGCCAAGGAACTCTGGAAGTTCACAGCCTTGTTCTTCCCTAGTTTAGTTGATACTGGTTCCAAATTTTGAAACCTGAAATTGACTATATTCCCTTTAGTCATAACTTTCTATTGAGGAGCTGCTGTGACTCTTATTCAGGTATTGTAAGTAACTCAGGACGGGAAAATGATAAGTTGTTGTACCTTACCTTGCCTTTCAGTAGCTTGTGGGATAATGAATCAGAGACACAGAAGATAATGAATCCAGTTTCTTGCCTGTTTTTACCAAAGTGCTAGGAAAATGCAAACAGCTGCTCTGCTAATGTAAGTAATATTTGAATTTTTAGAATGGACTAAATAGGAGGAGATTGGACTATGAAGATGACAGCCCCGTGGGGGAAGATGGGATTCAGCAGATGTACCCCCTTTACAGTCAGATACGCTACCAAGACCGGAGTCCTGGCAAACATCGTCAAAGCAACGAGCCCGAGAGAGCCTACATCAACCCGCGAGAACATTACGTGTGATTTCCCTCTCTTTCCAGTGGATGTCCTGACAAACATTTTATCTTAAATTGGGGAGAGAAACTGAGGTCAATGGTTATCATTTTATTCTCTCTCGTATAAAACAATCCCAGTTTACCTGTATCAGAAGTCGTGATGAATGGCTTGGAGCCAATAGCCAATTTCTTTCCTTCCTTAAGAGTTTCTTAGCCACCAGCTGTGTTTGTGAACTTGACAATAGCTTGTGTGTTTCTGTGATGATAGTGTTTAACCACTAATATTTGGCCTACGACGGCATGTTCGTTAAACGTAGAACATCTGCCCGTGATGGCAGCAGTGATTCTCCAGAAAGAAAGGCCCCAGCTGGGACTGTTAACCTGGCTGAGTTTTAGGAAGGCCAGCCTGTTCATCTGTAACTCAAATGAGCAGAAAAAAGCGTTCAGAATCCATCTCCCTAATTATTTCTCTGGGACTTGGCTTTCCGTAACATGCTTAACGCAATTACAGTACCTGTGCAAACAGGAGGCCTGAGGAAAGAGCAAAATTTGCTTTTTATCTAAAAACAAAAACGACAACAAAAAGGCAGTTGAAACCCTCAAGCCTGTTGGTTGCTTTTGAAAGTCTTCTGATAAGTGCAATCTGTGTTCTTTCTTGATCCCTAAGGTCCTGAGGGATGCATGTTTTGTGCTGTTCTCTGCCTAGTCTGGATTAGCTGCTTGCTCATCAAGGTTCTGCTCTGTTGTTCCCGCACTTCTGTTCTTTCCTAGCCAGATTAGCCTGTTTCCCACCTATTCCATTCTAAAAGCCTTGTCTACGTGGTGGACAGACTTGAGCCCTGTCCCTCTTTTCTGTAGTAGTGTATATGACAAGCTTACCTTTGCCTTCTGAAATTCCTGTCAAACTAATCCTATCCACAAAGGCTTCCACTGCCCTCACGCTTCTTCAGACTGCTTCTCATCCAAGTTTTATCTACCTCAGAAAAGCCTGCTGGAAAATCACCGTGAAATAACTCCTGCTCTTAAAAGCCAGGTAGAAAATGTGAAAAAAAAAAATTTTTTTTTAAGTGCCACTCCAGTATGGCCTATATGCTCGACCCCCATGTTGCCCTTGATCCTCCCACCCGCTCTTACCTGGTCAAGAACAAGAGCGAAGGGATGCTAAAAAGCGAATTGTGTAGTGACTGACTTAGCAGTGCGACACTCTGGTGCCTGCAAGCAGCCATCTTGAGTTTTCTCACCCTCTTTGCCAAGGTAGCCTCACTGAGATTGAAGGTAGTGATTTTCGTGGTGTGAGCAGAGGAGGGGCCCCAGGTACCCTCCCAAATGTCGATCACTCCCCTCGTATCTTAAGGGAAGCGTTGTTTTCCTGCGTGTTCGGGAAGATGAGCGGTATGTCACAGATACGAAAAACACTACAGACTTGCCGTATAGTAGGAAAGAATGACATAAGTACTAATAAAAGAGTTCACGCTTCCAGCCGAAGTTTCGGGGGTAGAGGGGAACAGGAGAATATGAATATAGACTTCAAATGAGATACCAAAGATACCTTGTGATTCATGTGCCTGCTCTGGTTCCTGCTTGTGTGTTTGTCTCCTTTTTCTAGGTGCCACGCTCGCTCAGACAAGTTATCCAGGTTATTCTACAGTAGTCCCACAGTCTGCCCCTGTTGCCTGGAGGACCGACGGTTCTGGGCGAAAAGAGGCTTAAACTCTAACTCAGCGCTTTAGCAATTGACAAGGCTATCTGGTCACGTGGAATTAAAGGGTAAACCCCAAGGACCCTCCTCGCTGTTGTCACCGTGCTACCTCAGTTAGAGTTTGCTGCCCTTTTTTGGCAAGATGACGCGGAAAGAACGTATTTGACTTTATTACCTGCGATCCCATCAGTGAACAGTGTAGCCGAAGGTGGAGGAGTCCCCACAATTGTTTCCCAGCAAGAGAGAGATGGCTCTGGTCAGCTCTCTTTGAGAGAGAAGCAGTTTTTGTAAATCCTAGATGTTGCAGAGGAAGAGATGTGGTGCCATGACACCACCATTACAAAGCTTTAAAAAGACTTAACACATGAAGGATGGTTTCTAGGCTCCTTCTGGGAAGGGGGTTGCTGATTAGCATCACAAAAATTCATCTTGGACCTTGGGTAGGGGAGGGGAGTAAAGATTTCTTCATTTTGCTAAATTTAGAAGGGCTGGGTGGTTTTAGGAGCCTAGGGGCCTATCTTCAGAGCCCTATAAAATTTTTAACATTTTGATGTCATTACAGGAAAGAAATTTCAGGGTGTAGACAGCTCTCTTATAGCCACCAACCTCCTAGCTTCTCTGTCAGCTTCAATAGTTCTTGAATGAATCAGTAGGTTTTATAGCTGTTGGCCCGTTTCATGGGTCAGATAGCTATATACTTCTTTATCCCGGTGTCTCCCGTTGGTTCTCTCTGAATACTGAGTGGAACGGAAAGGAGCTTTAAAAGGGTTTGATCAGCCAGTCCCCTCAACCAAAAAAATGCCATCTGAAATTAGCCTGTCAATCTCTACATTTAGACTTGATGATGGCTATTTAAATTTGGAAGTTAGGCCCTTAAAGGTCAATGAGTGTTATAAGCCACAACTGATACTAGCTACTCTTCCCATAACTGGTTTACTAAAACACACTGAAACAGAAATAAATCCCCAGAGCGCTTACCCACTTAACGGTTGCAGCTGATCGTTTTTATTGGGTGGGGGCGTGCTCCCTCTCAGACCTGCAGCCCCGGAGTCCTGCGGGGTGTAGGCAGCCCAGGCTCCGGGAGTGTGCATCATCGCCGTGTCATCAGGCTCTTCGCACACCACACCTCTGTACTGTCTAGGGTTGCTCTGACATCATGGGATAATTCTCAATGGCAGAAAATTAATTGAGATTAATTCTTCAATGGCAGTTATTTGCCGCTCTTCTGTGAGGGTTCTCCCATCCTTGGCCTTCTCGTATTTTCTAAGTTTGAAGAAGTCTATGCATTTTGGACTTGGAACATGAAATTCTTAACCTGTGCTAGACCTCCCTGTAATACACACATGGTAGATAGTGAAGAAATAAATGCCCTATAAACTAAATGAACTAGTTCCCTCATAAATCCTTCATGGCCTCATGTACTCACAAGGACAGCACAATTTCGTTGTCGATCTTTTGCGGATATATATTATCCTAATTTCTCTTTCATAGTAATCTGAAAGTCACTTTCATTTTTCATTGTAGCCTCTTATTCCCTGGGGTATCGAGAACAGACCATATGCCAAGAATTAAAAGAACAGATTCTACTCCCAACTAACCCCTTTCTAGCCATGAAAACTTGGGCAAGTCACCTGACCTCGCCAAGGTCAGTTGCCCACTATCCATAAAGCAGAGACTTTACCCAGCCTTTCCAAAATGTGAGGGTTAAACAACATGATGATGGGAAATTAGAAGTTCTCTTCCAATCGAAAAGGCCTTTGACTCTATTATGATTAAATGTTGGACCTAAACTTCTAGAACCTTCACCAGCACTGGGAAGAACCAGTGGTAACCCGAGAACTTCAATTTGACCCAGTCTGAGTATAGACGAGTGCTGGCCAGCTGTGACTTCTTTAAAATCTGCTGCTGGGGAGAGGAGTTAGGGAATACATTTTCTTGATTGTTTTTTAGCGGAGATCTAAGAAAATACACAGGAGAAAACCCGTAAGAAATGTTTATTAAAATGAAAAGAAGCACACATGCTCATTTTTACTTAGCTTTTGAACTTCTCAAAATGCTCAGAGAGTCTTACATCTGTTAGATTAACTGGAGCTGCAAAAACAATCCAGTACTTAAAGCCACCGCATCCCAGTTGGTTTAGAATAATTTGGGCCCCAGCATCGAACACCTCTGCCTTAGTTCTTTGATGCACTGATTGCTGTTTGCTGTGTCCCACCTTTACTGAACTCCCAGGGAGAGGAGGGTAGATGGAAGACTGGCTAGATTTGGTAGAAAACCAGAAGAAGAATAGGAGGACTATGAGGTAGAAATGTCGGGGTCCCTGCCAGTGGCTCAGCCGTGTCCTTAGCTGACAAGATTCTTCATCCTTGGACTGTTTGCTGATCTTCTAGGAGGACCCGGGACTTCCCATTCTTCTGATAAACTAGAAACTGCTATTTGCAAGCCTATTTGACTATAGACTCTGCCTGGATTAATGTTATGATACTTATAAAGGAATTTACATTTTCTCCATTAAAGAAAATTGTCGTGAACTGGACTTGACCAGTTTGGTCATTTGCAAGGATTGGGGTGTTCTGGTAGCCTCCAGTAGGTAGAGGTGGGTGAGGGCTGCAGCTCATCCCCCAACCGCACCAGGTGATTCTTTACACTGAAATCAGCTTTTAGACCAATTTCTACATCATTCATGTTTACAAGCAAGCAGGCATCCTGTAACAAGTCAGCCTGTCCTGTAAGCTTGAAAATGTCCCAGTTCTGTTCTTTTAGGGAACTCAACAGCATCTTACGCAAAAGGTTTATTAGAAGCAAATCGAGTAGTATTCCAGAATGTTTAGTGTCAGGCGACCCAGTTCTTTTTTAACTGCTAGACACAGGATAGGTTAGTAATCAAGGGATCCGGGGCTAGTGGGCTTACTTGAGTCTCCTATCCTACTGATGGGAGGCCTGGAGTATTGGGCCAGTCCATGTACCTTTAATGCTAGTAATTTGGCCATTGAAAATTATCATTTATTCACAAAGTCTCTGGAGTTAAGCTACCGATAAAACACTGGTGGTAGAAGCCTCTAAAGAGACTTTTTCAAATGCTAACAGCCTTCCGAGGATGTTATCCGCCACCACCCACCCCCACCCCCCAGCAGGATTCTTCAAATGTTAACTAATGGCTTCCAGGGTGTTTACTAAGACTAATTAAAGATTGCCAAAATAATTTCAATTACATATAATGTAACAGAATTTGCTCAGGATTCCTCAGGATATCACACCTGCTAACATTTCTCCTTAGTGAGGACCTTTCCTTTCTTGGGGGGAAAGGGGCAGGGACGATATGTGTGAGAGACAGGAGTAGGGTCCACTTAAAAAAATTTTTTTTTAATTTTCCATTCACACGCACAAAAGAACCCTCACATCTGCAAACATTTCACTCTTTCAGGTGCATTTTATCATATTTGCTTTAACATTATCTCTCCAAAAAAAATGTTTAGGGGTAGGAAAAGAAAGGTTCTATTTACTTTGATGGTCAAAATACATAAAACATTAGGGTTATTTCTACTGCATTTTCATTACTAAGTTAGTTATTCTCAAGTTTCAGTTTGACTGTGGCACCAAGTAATCTAAAATGAAAAAGAATGCCGAAACCTCAGATGATACTACGTACCGTTTTATCATCCAGTATCAACTGAGAGCATGATGTGGGAGTTCCTTCCACATCCCAGGGAGAAGGGAAGCTGCCGTGGATAAAGAAAAGGATTCTCCATGTCATCGTTTGGGAATACCTCCCTTCCACTGGTCCACTCGCAGGAATTTTCTAATCCATGTTTGGGGTCTAAGGCCGTGTTATGTGTCAAGTTACCTACCTCCCTGCACTAAAAAGAACTAGCTATATTCTGTATTCTTTACCAAACCGTTGCCCCCTTGAGGTTTTCCCCAGCAGGATCCTTGGTATCATAGCCTGAACTGGTTGTATTTATCATCACGACATGGGATTGAACTGTGACACCTAGAACGAAAGACTGCCTGGGAATCCAGAATATCAGATGTCCTACACTGGCTTAGAACTCTGACCCATGCTGCTATAACTATGTCCAATGGCCATGAAGAGATGTTTTGTGAGTCTCCTCCAGAAGTTAGGAATATACCTCAAACATCCCTAAAGTCCCATAATAACTCACAATAGATCTATGAAGCCCAGGGTCAAGTGATGGGATGTCACTGTTTTGGCTTCTAACAGTGGTTCCAGAAACGACCAGTATTCTTCCTTAACCCGCCCTAGCACGCTGATCAGGCTAATTTAAATTCCTCTCTCAAGACATGTTGATAAACTCGGTGTCCCTCATATTCTGGCTACAGACAGCAGTATTTTGCCCTCAATGCTTTGGTTTGCACTTCCCCACACTGTGGCTCAGTAATGCCTCTGCTTTTTCCCGTGGTCTTATGAGAACTTACTGCGTATTCAATACCCAGAAGAGCATTTGCCATCTTAGGTTTCACTGTGTACTTGAAATTCCAAGTCCTTTGTGTAAAAAAAAAAAAAAAAAAAAGTTAAGTACCTGTTGTGTCTACTGGATCCCTGGACTATTCCACGTGTCCGTTCAGAAAAGTTCCTGTTTATCCTCTATCTTCTGTTTCTACTCCTAAGCCAGTGCTTAAAGACATGACGTCTGTTCCAGCCTGTTCCCCCTTGAAGTCTTAACATCTTCACTTCTGTAGTCTTCAGTCTTACCTGTAAGTTTGTACTCTGTACCTCACATGACTTTATGGAGGGACAAATAAGATACTTTGGGGTTGTCTTCAAGTGAGGTCCTACTTTTAAAGTGATCTTATAAAAGCCCCGGGGCTTAGAAATGAGAAATACTATAGCTATAATTCTTTTCCTATTCTTGTTTTGCTATTTTTAATTCTGGAAAGTGATCTCTGTCTGAATAGGCTTCCTCTGGTTTTAACTTTCTTCCCATTAACCCTTTTTACACTGAAGCTGTCCTCTCTCCTTATCCATTCTCTGAATTTTTTATTTACAGAGCCAAAACTAATTCTCCCACAGCAGATCCCACCTACGTTTACTCCCACCATTCAGCGAATTATAGTACATAAGCAAACATTTGGCTCTGTGCATAAGTCAGAAGCTAGTCTAGTAAGACTTCACTCTGGCCCTGAGAAGATCTGATCATGTGCCTGGGTTTCCCTGCATAAACTGAGGTTAATTCTGTTATCTCACAGTACCTGCGGGTCGTGAGTCTTGGCTAGTAAGTGCTGGAAAGCATCTTGCAAATGTGTCCCCTACTACGGAAACATGTAACGAATAATCTGGAGAGTCTTCAAGCAGAAATGTATTCTTGTACAGCTCAGTTCAGAATACTAATCTACCCATTGTTTTCAAATAAAAATGTTTTACTAACCTGTTTTTCTCCTTTTTTCTTTTAAAAATATTTTTAGTAAAAATTGGTTTCTGGGAATTTGAACTATGTATAGAAAGAAACCAATAGTATATATTCTTACTTGTTAGAAAATGCTCAAGTTGTATTGTAAGTGTTAAAACTAAAAGGGTTGCATAACAAGGTAGTCGGGAAAGGAGGACGATTTTAGCTCAAATGTGGCAAAATATAGAAATACAAAAATTAGTTTTGATTTTGAGATTGTATTATAAATAGTAGAGTTAATGTGGTTGTTATAGATATTCTTTATTTTTAAGTTACCAGAAATTACCTTTTATTTTTGAACTGTATGGTTCTTGACATGTTTTGAATAAAGTTTTTATCAACTGAAGTTTTTCATTTACCTTATTATCAATAAATCAGTTATGTTTAAAATACATATAAAAAGTGATAACCTAATTACATGACTGTAAAATTCAGGATTTGAAAACATCTTTAATTAAAATGGTAAATTTCTATACTGGGATCCATTTTTTAAAAAGATAATAAAAATAGCAACAGAAGTACTTTCTTAAGGCATATTGGAAATGTTTTTGAAACATGATCAGTTACATGTTATTATAAGTGGTTGTGAAAATATTTCAGTGAAGCTAAATTCATTCCACTTAAAGAATTCTTCATTCCTTATTAATCCTTAGGTATTAAAATATCCTTTTTTTATGAAATAATACTTGTATTAGATAATAACTTTAAAATTTTTTTAAGTTGTATTTATTTATTTGAAAGAATGAGAGAGAGAGCATGAGAGGGTGAAGGGCTAAGAGGGGAGAGTCAGAGGGAGAAGCAGACTCCCCGATGAGCAGGGATTCCAACAGGGGGCTCGATCCCAGAATTGTGGGATCATG
The DNA here is from genome assembly GCF_964662115.1 of Mustela nivalis. Taxonomy (NCBI): domain Eukaryota; kingdom Metazoa; phylum Chordata; class Mammalia; order Carnivora; family Mustelidae; genus Mustela; species Mustela nivalis. Next base: position 57,341,491 of record NC_139020.1, read on the forward strand.
ACCTGAGCCAAAGGCAGAGGCTTAACTGACTGAGCCACACAGGCACCCCAGTAACTTTAAGATTATTATTTACCCAATCGGGCTCTCTGCTCAGAGCCTGCTTCCCCCTTTCTCTCTGCCTGCCTCTCTGCCTACTTGTGACCTCTCTCTCTCTGTCAAATAAATGAATAAAATCTAAAAAAAAAAAAAAAAAATATTATTACTTACCCAAAATAAATTGGTTATCTATCATAGATCCCTGAATTTTGTTTTGGGAATGGATGCTCACTGGTCTTTGAAATGTGAAAGTCTGGGAACCATTTAAAAAAAATATTTTTTTATGGGGGTGCCTGGGTGGCTCAGTGGGTTGAGCCACTGCCTTTGGCTCGGGTCATGATCTCAGGGTCCTGGGATCGAGTCCCACATCGGGCTCTCTGCTCGGCGGGGAGTCTGCTTCCCTCTCTCTCTCTCTGCCTGCCTCTCCGTCTGCTTGTGATTTCTGTCAAATAAATAAATAAAATCTTAAAAAAAAATTTTTTTTTATTCAGATACCCTAAAATTCATCCTTTTAAAGTATAAAACTCAGTATTTTTATTATTAATTTTTAAAAGGATTTTATTTATTTATTTGACAGAGAGAGAACGAGCATAAGCAGGAGGAGCAGGAGAGGGAGAAGCAGGGTCCCCAATGAGTAGGGTGCCCAAAGCAGGGCTCAATCACAGGACCCTGGGATGATGACCTGAACCAAAGGCAGATGCTTAACGACTAAGCACTACTTATTTATTTACTCATTCATGCATTCATTTATAAAATTTATATGAGAGAGAGCACCAGTAGTGGAAAGGGCAGAGAAAGAGGGAGAGAGAATCCTCAAGCAGACTTCATCCTCAAGCACGGAGCCTGAAACCAACCTGAGTGAGCCAGAAGCTGGCTCCATCCAAGGACCCTGATCATGACCTGAGCTGAAATCAAGAGCTGGCCACTTAGCCAACTGCCTCCCAGGTGCCCCTCAGTGGTTTGTTGTTTTTTTTTTTAGTATATTCCCAGGGTTAGGTAGTCATCATCATAATCAATTTTAGAATAGTTTCATCTTCCCCAAAAGAAACCCACTCCCACCCACCTTTCCCACCCCACCCCTGCCCCTACCTCTGGCAACCACCAGACTGCTTTCTGTCTCTGTGGATTTGCCTCTTCTGTACATTTCATGTAAATGGAATCATATACCATGTGGCCCTTTGTGTCTGGCTTCTTTCACTTGGCCTGCTTTTAAGGTTCATCCATGCTTTGTATCATTTATCATTCACTTTTTTTTTGCTGAATAATATTCCAGGGATGTTCCATTGTATGGAGAGACCACATTTTATCCATTCATTGGTTGATGGGCATTTGGGTTCTTTACAATTTGGGGAAGAAATTATGAATTATGAACAATGCTGCTATGAACTGTCATGTACCAGTCTTTGAACATATGTGTTTATTTTTCTTGCATATATATCTAAGAGTGGAATCGCTGGATTCTATGGCAGCTCTATGGCTTACTTACCTTTTGAGGAAATTCTGAACTGTTTTCCAAAGCTTCTGCATTTTTTACACTCCCATCAAAAGTGTGTACAGGCTCCGTTTTTCTACAACCTCATTAATGCTTGTTATCTTTTTGCTTATAGTTATCCTAGTAAATATGAAGTGTGATCTCATTGTGTTTTTTATTTGAATTTTCCTGATGGCTAATAATGTTTGTTTGTTGTCTATCACCCTCTAAAAATGTAAAACCATTCTTGGCTCATGGGCCATATAAAAACGGGACTTGGGCTGGATTAGATCCATAGTTAGCCAAACATTCGAATCTAGAAGGTAGAATTAGAAGACAGACTCATTAAAATAGGTATTATAAATACATTCTTTATATTCAAGAAGGTGGAGGAAAGCATGAGCCTCTTCAAAGGAGATGTAGAATGTTAAAAAGAATACAGGTGATAAAGGTACTGATAAATCTTGTTGGATTTGGAAAACAAAACAAAACTCAGTTACAGCATTTTCTGGTTCCCACAGTAGGAGTATCTCACCGTAGCCAGTCTGAAGCTATGGACACACCATCACTGGAGTTGGGAAGGGATATGCATAATTGGCGGCTGTAAGCAGGTCCCCGACCCAAACCTCCTCTAACTGGTATGACATATGGTGATCAGGAACTGTAACCACCACCCTCAAGGCTGTCCTTGGTTATCTCTTCCACTCCTATAAGCAGCTAGTGGGAGGGAGAGTATCTACCCATCCCATTGTACTGTTAGACTCCCCAACGACCTTCATTACTCTGGGAGCATAGCCACATCTCACTCCTCGGAATGTCAAAAAATGTATTGGAATAAAACGATAAAGTAGCACAAGGGAACGTATTCTGAGCCACCCAAAAGGCTTTCTGGACATAGATTTTAGCTAGGTGTTGCATAGGTAGGAAATGACCTGGTAAACAAAAGAGCAGACATATTTTACACATGTAGATGGTTTGTGCAAGAGTACAAATGTGCAAGGGCACACGTGGGGAAGATTTGTCTTGGTGGTTAGATACACAATTGCAAACCCCTGCAATCAGGGATTTTCCTGCAAGTTTCTTCTTCCCATAGGTTCTGGGAAAAGCCTCGACTTTAGGTTTATGCTTTCACCAAAAAGCACATACAAGTGGGGAAAAGTCCTTTTATACCTTCTGAAATAGCTAGAGAAAGAAATTAGGTGGTGAATCATCCAGACAATAATTAGTTCATATCTCGGACTTTAAATGGCCCTTTGAATTTCCAGTCTCATACATTTCCACGTTGCTATCAGTTCACGAACTGTGTTTAAGAATAGCTCTGCCTTCTTGTCCACGGTCTCCTGAGGCTCCCTCTCCATTTTCTACACACTCCCCTTCGTAAGGATGGTAAAACCCAAAGTGACAGTATGGGATTGTTGCTTTTGACCTACCTCTATTCATCTGCTCAAATCAAAGAAAAGAACCAGCTTCTGGGGTAGAAGCAGGTGTTACGTTACTTTGTTTAATAGATCAAGAGGTGGAGCTACTCATTGCTCTGAACTCAAAATTGTCAGTTACCCAAATACATTTCCCAAGTGGCAGTGTGGGTGGGGGTAAAGGGACTTGAAGGCTCTGTGACTTTTTGTAAACTCCTATGCTTCTGTTGGCTAAAGAGAAAGCAGAACTTGTTCGAAAATGCAAAGGACATCCTAGCCCAGGTATCCCCTGCTGTAATTCATTCCAACTTCTTGGGTTTCCTGGCACAGCCCTGCTTTCCAAAGTCAGTCCTGTTAAACCTGTGTTCTATCCTGAGGTGCTCAAACTTTAGCTTGCATTACGATCACCTGCACAGCTTGACGAAGCTCCGATTTTATCCCAGTTTCTGATTCAGTAGGTCTAGATGGAGTCCTGAAAAGTTGCAATTCTAAGACGTTCCCAGGTGCTGGTGCCGCTGGCCCAGGGATCCTGTAAACTGCTCACAACGCTGAAGGTCAAGCCCCTGTGGCTGCTACTGTCCCCCACCTGCTCAATGAGCCAATAGCAACCTGGCTTGCTGCCGGCGGTTTCCCACTTGGCCTCTGTTATTTGGGGGTCTTACCATTTGGAGTTCTCGCCTATCATCATTTGTGGTCCTTTCATCATGGCTGAACAGATGCTGGAGCCCTTCCCACCAGCGTGTTCCTGACGGCCTTGGTATCTAGCATGTCCTCCAGGCCTTTCTGTGGAACCTAATCCTTTGGTGGGTTGCTGGGCCTCACATAATATATATTATAATATATATGGAGACCCTCTAGCATGTCTACATTCCTGAGCCTTTTTTTCTTCCTCAGTCTGCTAAGGAAATTCTGGCATTTCAGCTTGACTGAGTATAGGCTGTTTCTCTCTTCATGCACCTAGGAACCATCCTAGTAGCAAGGTAACCATCTCCTGGGGGATGGGGGTCTTGCCAAGGTCTGAATCTTGTGCCTCAGGAGAATGCTGCCAAATCAGTAGTCTCCCTACAGTCGTATGTCCCTGCTGCTCTTGCTCAAGCAGCCACAGAATCCAGTGCCACTGACATGGCCTTGGTCTTGGCCAGTAGATGTTGGTTAGGCCTTGTAGATCCTCTGGACCAGAGTCCCTCTTCTGGATCCTGACCCCGGGTGGTCATTCTGTGACCTAGTCCTACCATGGGCCTCGTAGCCAACAGAAGAGGCAGGGTAGGTCTTGAGTGGGATGCATAGCTCCTAGGGTCTATCTTGGTGGGATATTTAGCGGTGTCTGGAGATCAGCACTAGATTTAATTCCAGGCTTGGGGCTCAGCTGCAGGATGTGAGAGTCTCTTTGTAACTACCAAGGAGATTCTCTGGGTCTCACCTTCCACTTTTATTTGCCTATTCATTGCCTGCAGCTTTTCACTGCCTTTTGTGTGTTAATGGCTTTAAGCAATACTCCTCTAATTCCACTGTCTTCATAGTTACTCGTTCTCCCTTCTCAACACCGGATAAACCTCACCTGCTAGTTGGTCCCTTTCCAGGGATGTATCTTTTCATTTAACTGCCTATTGGACCATCACCTTGGGCCAGGGGATGCCCTGTTCTGTTTGTCACCAGCCGAATCCTCATTGCTTGCCAGGTGGCTAGTGATTTGGCTCCAAAAATCCCATCTTATTGACCACTTTCTAGGACTACTAGAAGAACTGTGGCAGGTTGTGGTCTCTGGAAGCAGATGCTGAGATGGATTTTGGTATGCAAAGATTTCTTTAGAGATGAATGCCCCGTCCACCCCAGTTCTTTGGTGAGGAGACCCCTGGCAGCAAGGTCACAGGCTGAGGGCTAGAGCAATGAGCTCTTCCTCCCTTTCCCTGCTCACACCGGGAGAGACACTGAACGCAGCTAGTTATTTTCATTAGACCGGTTGCTCTTTATTTATGGACTCACCATTGCTGAGGTCCTCTCAGATCCCATCTTCCGCAGGTACCTTCTGTGTGCTTACACACAAGACCAGATGTTTGAGAGGATGGGCAGCACTTCATGCGAAGCCCCGCGGTGGCTCCTCTCTTTCCCCACCCACACCCCACCCCCACCCACTTGCCAGTTTTTGCCTTGATCTAACCTTGACTCGAGTCCTACGAGTATTTCTTTACAGGAGCACTTTTAGAAAAACCTTGACTCCATCTGTTTCTTGTTTTTTTCACCCTCACATTCACATTCATTCCCTTCATATCACTCATCCCATAATCTCTTTTCTTCCTTATTTTCAATTTCCATATATGTGAGCATCTTTAAGAATTCTCATTATAAAACAATGGATTATAATGTTTCTCCTAAGCAACCTGAAACCTCTAAATGCTATTTTAAAAAATGAACTCTTAGGGTATGTAGAACATGCATTAATACTGATTTTAGAATTGTGAACAGTATTAAAATAGATTTTTTTGTAGTAATATTAATCAGAATTAAAGATAAAAGGAGAGAAAGTACGTGTCTCAAAACCTCATTAGGAATATCCTGAAAAGATTGAGGTTTACTCATGTAGCAGGTCACTTAATGGGTCTCATTTGGGTGTTTATCATGCATCAAAGATGATTCCCCTTTACAGCCTCGGACCTTATCAGCCCAGGATTCAGACTCCTCGAGGAACAGCTGGGCTTCTGCTGAGAGGATGTGCATTTCCTTAACTCTTCCTTTGGGAATCTAGGCTCTGGCAGCTTTATACAGTTGCTCATACAGTGATCCCCCTTTTTGCCGTTTTTTTTTTTAAGATTTTATTTATTTATTTGACAGAGAGAGATCACAAGTAGGCAGAGAGGCAGGAAGAGAGAGAGGAGGAAGCAGGCTCCCTGCTGAGCAGAGAACCCGATGCGGGACTCAATCCCAGGACCCTGAGATCATGACCTGAGCCGAAGGCAGCTGCTTAAACGAGCCACCCAGGCGCCCCCCCTTTCTCCATTCTTACAGCTCTCATCCACTGTGCACCCTCAACCCCTCTCAGCTTTCTGTAATAGTCATTCACTCACTCATGCAGTCCGTAGGGTTGCGCCCTTGCCAAGTTCTGCTCTAGGTACTAAGAGTATGATGATGAACAGAACAAATAAAAATCTCTGTCTCATGGGGACAGAGGTGGAGAGAGACAGTAAAAATTTAGTTTAAAAATTGTAAGAAGTATAAATGAAAAACAAAGTAGGGAAGGGAGTCAATATTGGGGGCACAAAGTTTACAGGTGAGATAGAGTGGCCAGGGAAGGCCTCACTGACAAGGTGATATTTAAGTAAAAGTGTGAAGGGGTGGAGAGCCATGTACCTGGGGAAAGAACCATGCAGGCAGAGGGTGCAGCAAGTGCAAAGGTCCTGTGGCAGGATTATGGCCACCACAGTTGGAATAGCAATGAATGGGGGAGAAAAGGTAGATGAGGCCTGAGAGGGAATGGGAGGTGGGTCCTGGATCAGGTACTATTTTGTGGGTCATTGTAAGGACTTGGGCTTCTTATTTTGTGAGATAGGATCCATTGGAGGGATCTGTGACAGGGGAGAGATATAATCTGCTTATGCTTTAACGGGATCACTCTGACTGCCATCTTGTAACTGACCAAAAAGGGGCAAGCACACCATGGAGTCTAGTTTAGAGGCTGGCTAAAGCATTTAATGGAGAAATCTGGTGGCTTAGATCCTGGTGGTGGCAGGAAAAGTGGCTTTCTATTGAAGGCATGCCCTCCTATTCATCTCTCCATGCTCTGATCCTGCCTGCATTCTCCAGGACTGAACATCTTTTTTACATGTCACTGTCTTGCTCAAGAATGCCACAATAACTCTTGCTGACCAACTCACATTCTATCCTGTTTTCTGGTACTCTAACCTTTTGCAACATGACTTTCTTCCTCTCTACTTTATCCCTTCCCAATTCCCAGCACGGGCTCTCTATTCCCACCAGCCAGTGTACTATTTCCCCAGCACACACTACCTGCTGTTCTAACCTTTCCAGGGAGAGTCTACACTCTCTTCTTGTCTGGGATCCTTCTCATCCTTCAAGCCCATTTCAAGTTTCCCCTCTTGACATCTCCCCTAGTTGAAAGTCCATGTGAGTGTGTTTTCTGGCCTGGCCCCTACGGCCTGCACCGACTGTGCTGACAACGTAGCTTATGCCATTGTGTGGTCTTTCCTCATTTGGTCTTTGGTGCCTCCGTGAGCTCATAAGCTCCAAAAAGTCATAACCTATTTTTGTCTCCTCCATCGCTCCCCCAGAACAGGAGAAGCACATAATATGTGTTTGTCAAATACTTGCTGGGTTGAACAAAATGCAACATATGCTCTTCAAGACAAAGATAGCTCTTTCCATCAATGCCTTTCACAGCGACCTGGCAAACTGTCCTGAAGGTGTTAAAGACACATGAGAAAACACAAGGACGTTGACCCTCCCCTGCAATTCCTTGCTCGAGCTCTGAACCATTTCACCCTATGGTGTTTCCTGGAGCCGTAGTGCTCTATCATGCCTGCCTCCCAAGGCCGTGGCGAGATCTCTCATATGTCTCTGGCATAACTCCTACCCCCACGGCACCCCCATGGCACTCTCCAAGGGGTTCGGGAGCTGGCTGCCTTCCACCTTCCTCATGGTTCCCACCCGCTCGCCACTCTGTCTACCCCTTTCCCCAAGTTGTGTGGATTATTTACAGGCATGACTTCAAGGATGAATTTCATCGAGACCCACTGAGCTGCATATTTACAGTCGCCAGGTTTTTCTTACCAGCTGTGGACGTTTTTGCAAACTCTACATTACTACCTAATTGAAACGACTGCTTGGTTCCATTTTTCTTATTAAAGACAGATTAAGAAAATCAGTTCAATACCTTAGCCATTTAAAAGTCATCACTAATCTCGTGCTCTTGATTTACAATCTGGCTTTTAAAAAAATATATATGTCCCTACAAATCTTTCTTTTGCTTTTCAGACCCCCCTCTCCCTGCCCTTGCTGGTATCAAAACATACTTTATTAGACTGCTCATCCCACTCTGGTTAGCCTGCTTTACTGGTTAGTTTCTGTTCCTTCCCCATTGGGTCTTTTCTAGTACACGCTTTTTTTCCCCCTCACCCATAAATCTCTTGCAATTTATCATTTGAACTTTCCAATTGTTCAAGAGCATGCACGGTGAGCATGAAATGCAGTGTTTTGAATTTCATTTGGGGTGTCTTCAAGAGCTCTCTCTCTGTTTTCTCTGATGACATTCTTGGCCCCTTGCCACCTCCGTCTGCCAGTCCCCACAGCTGAGATCTCTCGGGCCCCAACAGGAGGCAGCAACTGGGCTTGGTCCCAGGCCTTGCCAGGAGAATGTTTGAAGCTGGTGCCAAAGTCTTCAGGATATTCCTGTCCAGCCAGCCCAAGCCTTGCACGTCAGCTGTAGTGACTGGCCTCCTCTTTGGATGTCGATGCCCAAGGATCTGACCTAACTTGTCCAGATCCTGAGATCATCCAGGGTCCCCCTTAGCCTTGCTGGTCTCTCCCCTGAGCCACAGCTAAGGGTCCAGGGTCTGCCTTTACATGTTGCAGCACCCTGATCTCGCCTCACATTTGGGGGTCTCCAGGTCCTATCAAGGACCACTCAGTGAACTTGCTTGATGCCAAGTGCTGTCCACCTGGACAACTGCCACCAGCTTACCCTCTGGATACATCCTCAGCCTTCCTAGATGAACTTCTTCCCACTATCTGCTACCAGATGGGTAGGTCTGACCTGCTGCATTCCTAGCCCTCATCTCGGTCTGCCACGCACTGCTGGAGGACTTCATGATTCCTGCCCATCCCAGCATCCATTCTAGGCTGGCTTCCCAAAACAAATGTCTTCAGGAAGGCAAACTATCACACGGTGTTTGTCTCCAGACCATCACATCCTCGAAGACTCTCTTTTCTCTTCTCCAGCACCTTTCTCCCCAGTGTCCAGAGTCCTCTTCCCAGCCATCTCTGACCCAGCCTTCTTGCTGTGCCACTGCTCCAGGCTTGAGAGCCTGCCCCTTCCCCAAACTGCCCCCTTTGCCCTTCCCCTTTTGGCAGCCAGTGCTCTGATGTTTCCATAAGGCCAAGCATCACAGACCTACTATAGATGTATTGAAGAAAATATGCCATATATACAATCATGCTTTTTTTCCTAGAAAAACGAAACTTCTTAGAAACTGTGAAACTTGAAACAACAATGATATAGCCATTTTTCACTCCTTATAGTAACAGAAAATTTTTTAAAAATTATAATATTTAGTATTGAAAGCAGGTTAATAAAATCATACTTTCATACACCACCTCTAGGAATATAAACTAATGCATCTTTCGAAAAGGAAACCCACACTTTCTGACCTAATAATTTCCCATTGAGCACTTTACCCTGTGATATAGTAAAACAATTAGGCAAAGATTCATGTGTTAACATTTGTATTAAATTATTTTAAAAAAGCAAATATTTGGAAAAATACAAAAATTCATTAATGGAGGAAAGTTAATATGTAATTATACACTTATACTATGGAACATTATGTATCCATTGAAATATCTTCAAAGAATATTTTAAACCAAAGAAAATACTAATGATCTGTTATTAAGTGAAATGGTAAGATTCAAAATTCTGTGATCTCAGTTGTGTCATAGCTGCCGTAGCATGGCGTATGGGTGGTGTGATACACAATCACAAACTGTGTACGTATGTATTGTATAAGTAAAACTGGGTGAATTCATGTTAACATAATATAAATAAATGTTATCAGCCCTTCCTTTATGGGGTTAAAATTGATTTTTATTTTATATCTATGTTTGTGTGTTTTCTCAGATTTTCTTTTTTTTTTTTAAGATTTTTTTTATTATTCTGTTCCATTAGCCACCGTATAATACACAATTAGTCCTTGATGCAGTGTTCAGTGATTCATTAGTTAAGTATAACACCCGGTGCTCATCATAGCACATGCCCTCCTCAATACTTGTCACCCTGTTACTCCCTCCCCCCACCTCCCTCCCCTCTGAAACCTCTAGATTGTTTCTCCCGTGGTTCATCTCCCCCTCTGAATTCTCCTCCTTTGCATTTCCCTCTCTTCCCCTATGTCCTCCGTGCTACAGCTTGTGTTCCACATATGAGTGAAACCATATGATAATTGTCTTTCTTTGCTTCACTTATTTCACTTAGCTTATTCCCCTCCAGTTCCATCCATGTTGATGCAAATGGTGGGTATTCATCCTTTCTGATGGCTGAGTAATATTCCAGTGTATATATGAGCCACATCTTTATCCATTTATCTGTTGAAGGGTATCTCGGATCCTTCCACAGTTTGGCTGTCACGGTCATTGCCGCTATGAACATTGGGGTGCACGTGCCTCTTCTTTTCACTGCATCTGAACCTTTGGGGTAAAGACCCAGTAGTGCAATTCCTGGGTCATAGGGTAGCTCTATTCTTAACATCTTGAGGAACCTCCACACTGTTCTCGAGAGTGGCTGTACCAGCTTGCATTTCCACCAACAGTGTAAGAGGCTTCGCCTTTCTCAGAGTTTCTATAAAAAACATGTATTACTTTTATGGTCTCAAAAACAGCATTAAACACACAAAGGCGGTTACACTTGAGTTCAAGGTAAACATTGTTAGTGGCTGGAGTGGTGGATAACTTCACACTTTGACAGGAAGGAAGTCCACACAAAATAGTGCTTCTCTCAGTGAGTTTTCCCCCTTCCTCACTTGAGAAGTCACACCCTTTTAGCTTCTTAGCTGATGTGTTTAACATGTTTTCTCATGTGCAAAAGGAACAATCAGTGTGGAGCAGAATATTCATAATGGTGTAGGGACACTGGGGTGGCTCAGTCGGTTAGGCATTTGCCTTCGGCTCAGGTCATGATCCCAGGGTCCTGGGATGGAGCCCTGAGTTTGGCTCTGGCTCACTATGGGGAGCCTGCTTTTCCATCTCTGATTCGCCCCACTTGTGCTCGCTCTCTGTGTCAAATGAACAAATAAAATCTTTAAACAAACAAAAAATGGTGTAAAATTGTGCTTGTTGAGATGAACTCCGTGGACTGTGAAGCCTTTCAGAAACTAAGGAAACATACAAGAAGGCTGGAAGGAATTCTGAGCTCCTAGAATAATGGGTGTCTTCTGAATATTAAAAAAAAAATAAAAATTGTTGTCCCTGAAATGAATTCTCTTTGAGTGATTTCCTAGAGCAACGGCTCTCAAGTCTTGTGTTTTGCAGAGGATGAGAATGGACCACAAAGCAGATGAGCCAAGGCAGCAAACCTCAGACGCCTTCCTGGGCTGGCCCCGCATGTGGTTTGGTTTTTTGGAGGCAAAGCGCAGCTGGAGTGTAACCCGTGCCTTCGGGATGCCCCTGTTCTCCCTGTTCTGGCAGACCTGCTCCAGTTGGAAGGCCTAGCTGGGGGACTTCTTGAACACATTGCCTCCACACCCCCCCAGGCTCTGGTCAGGTGAAGAGTGGCTTGACCCCACTCCCAAACCCGTGGGTGCTCTGGAGCTATCTGTAGCTTCTCTTCCTTTGGCAGGACACAAAGTTTCCCGGCTCTGGCTTATGCATTCCTTACTCTAAAGGCTATATTTTCTTAACCTCAAACCAGAACATGTGGGACAGGACACTTTTTCCCAATTTGTCTTGGAAAAGTCTTTTCAGTATAAAAATTAGATACTATTTAGTTATATTTAGCAAATTACTTCTTTGAGGGGAAAAAAAAAAGGCATGACATCGAACCATCCTGGTGTAGCTGGGTCTTATGGTCACTGTGTGTCTGGCTGGAGCATCAGTGGTGTCTGCTCTGGGAACCCCCCTTCCCCACCCAAGTTAGATTACTCCAGCCTCAATGGGCAGCCCACCTTCTTCTCACTCATGCTGCCGCTCCCAGGAGAGCTTGCTGCAGAATTAGTCACCTATGAACTAGTAGGCCAGTGGTATTTAGCCACCTCCAAGCTCATTCCTAAAGGACCTTGAGTATTAGTTAAGTATAACACCCGGTGCTCATCATAGCACATGCCCTCCTCAATACTTGTCACCCTGTTACTCCCTCCCCCCACCACCCTCCCCTCTGAAACCTCTAAGCTTCACTGCTAAGCTTTTGAAACAGTCTATATATTTGATAAGCAGTTAAAAAAAAATCTGTCCTCTCCTATCTTTCAATGGTAGCCTTCAGTTTTTCACAGGTCTACTAAAGACAGAAACAATTGATCTCAAGGTGCAAGTTACTTGCAGTGCCTGAGCAATCAGCTCCAATGGGGGCGGAGCTAGGGAACGCGACCGGCGGCCTGTCCAAGTCTTGAGAGCCACACCCAGTGTCGGGCACCCTCTTCCTAGAAGCTTTATCATTGAGAATTCTTTCTTTAAACTGGGTTTCCCCGAGTTCCACGAGGGTTCAAGTGCTTCATAAATGTTGTGTTGTGACCCAGACTAGGAAATAGGATGAGAGCACAGAAGTTTGTCTTGGGGAAGAAAGAGAAAAGACTCAAGGTGTCTTTTTTTTTTTTTTTTTTTTTAAGATCCTATTTATTTATTTGACAGGGCAAGCACAAGCAGGAGTTGCAGGCAGAGGGAGAGGGAGAGGCAGGCTCTCCGGGGAGCAGGGAGCCCAATGTGGTGCTGGATCCCAGGACTCTGGGATCATGACCCTAACCTAAGGCAGTTGCTTAATGACTGAGCCACCCAGGCGCCCCACCCAGGATGTCTTTTAAATGTGGTCCCCTGTCTCGGTCACCTTACTTTGGAGGATCGCTAAGATGAATGAAATGAGCTCTGACCCATACCTGCTTTGGTGGCTTACCCTGTCTTCGAGTCTGTGGGTGGTCAGTAAAGCTCAGAAGTGTCCCAATACCTCAGGAGCTTCCATGGTGTGGACCCACGATGGCTCTGCTTTGTGCTGTGGCTATAGAGAAAACCCACGTGTGTAGCCTGAGGCAGCCATCCCCGAAACATATTATCTTGGTCAGGGGCACCTAGGTGGCTCAGTCATTAAGCACCTGCCTTCGGCTCAGATCACGATCCCAGGATTCTGGGATGGAGTACTGTCAGCCTTCCTGGCTTCTTGCTCAGCAGGAAGCCTGCTTCTTTCTCCCTCTCCCACTCCCTCTCTCCCGTCTTTCTCTCTGTGTCAAATAAATAAAATCTTTAAACAAATGACATGTTACCTTGGTCAAAGGGAAGTAGAGCATAAGAGTGTTTGGGAAGAGTGCAAATCCATTATCCCAGCACCAGTTCACGCAAAATACAAGCCCATCGGTACCATCTTTTTCTCTTCGAAGACCACTGCTACTAATCTGGCTTGTAGACATTTTCATTTAATATAATTAAATATGCGGTTTCCCAAAAGAGGAAAGCAAAAAGGAAGCTTTGTGAAAGTTAATATGCTAGAATGGCTTTGAAATACATTACTGGACTCATCATTGAAGAAGAGAAGGGAGTAAGGGTGTCTTAGTTCCATTTTTACTATTCATTTCTTTCCCATGGAGATTTAGATAAACGTGTTTCTTTCTCCGTAATCATCTTCAAGAGTGGAAAAGGATTTCCTCACAGAATTTTAATGCAGGAAGGAACCCTAGAGAATGTCAAGCCCGAGGGTAGATTTACTAGAAAAATCCCCCTTTTTTTCAGATATTCAAAAGAACCTTAGAGCCAGCTTCTCCTCCTGGCAGAGACTCATAAAGGTCATCGATTCCCTCATTTGAAGCCTAATTTCACCCAGGAAGACTTGATGAGGCAGGGGAAAAAAAGAGAGCCAGATTTACTCAGGTATTTTTAATATAAAGCAATGGGAAAAGAAGTAGATCTATTAAATGACTGATTTAAAAAAAAAAAAAACGGTCATTGCAAATAATAGATATGAGCCATGAAGTGTAAGTTTCTAAACAACACATGGTAATGATAATAGTGGGGGCTAACCCTGACTGAGCACTTGCTGTATGCCACGTGTTGCTCTGAGCGCTTTATATTTGTATTAATTCATTTAATCCTTTTGAGGTAGGGGTACTATTATTATCCACACTTCATAGATGAAAAAGATGAAATAACTTGCCCCCAGTTATGTACACATAAAGTGCTAGAGCCTGGTATTCACAGCTTGGCAGTTTGGCCTCAGGATCCGCACTCTGAACCACTCCATACACAGTGCCCTGAATTAACAGCTGTTCCTGTTCAGTGGTTGCACTTGGTTACCCAAGAAAATCTCAGTAAGGGGCTAGAGCAAGCATTTATTGAGCACCTACTGTATGCCAACTCTTGGATCAATTCTCACAACAACCCAAGGAGATCTGTTACCTAAGAAAAGCTCGAAGAAAGACTTGAGCAAGCTTTTAATCTGCAACTGTGTAATTGTTGTTGGGTTAACTCTTACACAACTTGGAGAGGTAGTTTTCCTGTTTACAGATGAGGGAAGAGGTTCAAAGAGTAATGTTCAGAGAGGTGTCGTAACTTGCCCAATTTAGAGCGGGTCAAGAAAGAGAGTAGATATTTGAACATGTGTCCGTTGATCTCACATTTGTATTTATTCCCCTATCCTACACAAAGAAGTACAGAAAAATAATCTATCTGAATTTGTTTTGAATACATAAATGTTTTAAAAAATTCATAAAGCATATGTATATTTATTAAATTTTCCACATGAGATCCTTATTGACCAACACAACAATGCCCAGTAATACCAATGATTCTATTTTGACCTCATATCTTAAAATACCTTTGCTTTGAAAACAGTGGCCTGAGGAACAGCCGAAAATGCTGAACAATGTCATTAGCATTTTCAAGACACTACCTGGGTGAGTCATACAGAGGTATATATGGTTGTATGTCCGATCTAACTTGAAGGACCTTCTAGAAAGACAGCTTACAGACAGAAAGACCAGAGGCTGCAGTTTGAAATCAGCCATTTACCGCTCTCCTCTGATTAGGGCTTCTTGCTTGACCAGTGATGAGCAGAAACTGAATTACAGACTTTGGCCTTTTCTGCAGGCCCTGTGATGCCAAAAGGCAGCTGATTTATCCGTCAGATCTGTGTACTAAATGAAATTGCCCAGATAAACAGATGGCCTGGCCATGGTGGTATTTCACAGCAACATGTGTTTGTTTGAATAACATGGTCATAAACCTTTCACTATGGGTCTAAAATTAAATTGTGGCTTTTGGATCTTACCTGGGGCTACTCAAGAGAGAGCTGATTCAAATGTCAAATTTATGGCATGGTTTCATCAGTAAGTTCTAGATAATTTTCAATATTCATTTATAAGAAGAACGTAAAGTAGGTGTCTCTTTTGAGTGTGTGTGTGGGGAGGTGGGGGATATTATACATGAAGATCCAAACCCTTCAATTATGATTTTCAAGTAAACAGATTATCGCCTTTTTTCCCCCCTTATGAAATGAAAAATAAGGCTTCACTGCCATTCCGAGCCTTAAGTTTTACATTCTAACGCAATAGCAGGCCAAGGCTCTGGATCCACTCTGCTACAAAGTTCCTGATTGTTTTCTATCTTAAAAAATTAAGGGAAAGGGGGCACTGGGTGACTCGGTTGGTTAAGGGTCCAATTTTGGCTCAGGTCATGATCTCGGGGTCATGGGATTGAGCCCCAAGTCAGGCTCCTTGCTCAGTGGGGAGCCTGCTTCTCCGCCTCCCCCTGCCCCTTTCCCCTGCTTGCTCTCTCTCTCTTTTTCAAATAAATAAATAAAATCTTTTTTTTTTTTTTTTAATTAAGAGATAGTAGGGAAGGAAGCACTCTGCTTGTATAGCATTCTGCCCAGATGGCCTAAATGGTAATCTGCTGTCGTAGCTACGACTCTTCACATTAGTCCTGTCCGGAAAGCCATGGAGGATGGAAGTGGTCTGAGACTTACACTCATCAGTGGTAGAGTAGCCTGAACGAGAGGACTATTTTCTTCTTATACAGAGAATAATTAAAGCTGCAATTGGTGCCTTGTTAAAATCATACATTATTATTTGAGATAGTCAAATAAACCCCATCCTGTTCTTTGTGTTTATCCAGCTACTACCCACGAGAATAAAAGAAATGGCCATTATTGTTATAACAGTGAATTGGTATTATGGAGATTATGTTCTCTTTTCTACTCACTATTATAATTTTTAATAACATTTTATTTTGAGATAATTACAGATTCACATGCAGTTGGGAGAAACAATACAGAAGGTTTTCTGTGTTCCCTTCACCTCGCTTCTCACAGTAAAATCTCGGAAAAACTGAAGTATGATGTCACAAATAAGACATTGATATTGATATAATTTATGGGCCTTATTCAGATTCCAGTTCTAAATGCACTAACTTTTGTCATGTATGTGTGTGTGTGTGCTTAGTTCTAAGCTGTTTTATCAGATGTGTAGATTCATAAGACCAACACCACAGCTGAGATACAAACTAATTCCTTGTACTATCCTTTTGTGCCATAGCCACCTCCTCCCCTCTGCCCCTCCCTAACTCCTGATAACCACTAATCTGTTCTCCATCCCTCTACTTAGGTCATTTAAAAAATGCTGTATAAATGGAATCACACTGTATATAACCTCTTGAGATTGGCTTTTTTTTTTTTTTTTAAAGATTTTATTTATTTATTTGACAGACAGAGACCACAAGTAGGCAGAGAGTCAGGCAGAGAGAGAGGAGGAAGCAGGCTCCTGCTGAGCAGAGAGCCCAATGTGGGGCTTGATCCCAGGACCCTGGGACCATGACCTGAGCCAAAGGCAGAGGCTTTAACCCACTGAGCCACCCAGGCACCCCGCGATTGGCTTTTTAACTCAGAATAATCCCCCCTGAGATCTATCCACATTGTATTTCATGGTATAGATGTACCTTGATTTGTTTAGTCATTCATTCCATTCAAGGCTAAATGGTCAAAGAAACTGGAATCCCTGAACCACCACTACCCTGCCCAGTTTGGGGCTATTCTGAATAAAGTCATTATGAACATCTGTGTATAGGTTTTGGGGGGGATCATTAAGTTTTCATTTCTCTGGGAGAAATGCCCAGGAGTACAATTGTTGGATTTTATGGTAAACCCATATTTAGTTGCGTAAGAAATTTCCGTACTCTTTTCCAGATTGGCTGCACCATTTTATATTCCCAGCAGCAATATGTTAGATTGTTCTGTAACAATAAAATCACATTCTGCACATTTCTGATAGCCCGGGCCCATTTAAGCTCTCTGTGACATCTCTCTCTCATCATCTCTGCCTGTGGTTACCTCTCTCTATCTTACATCTCATAATATTTGAGCCATTCACTAATATTGGTACCCTTTCAATATTTAAACATTTCTTATTTTAAAGCCTCCCTATTCCAACTACACTGAAAACTCACTGAGTCCTAGGATCCTTATTCTCATTTGGTATTTCCCATGATGAGCCTGGCACAATAATTAGTAATCAGAAGATGGGTTTTGAATGATTATAGTTGAATAAATAAGGAGTAATTTGAGTCAATAAAATGTGTTGGAGTTTTCAAAAAATTACAACGTTCTCTTTAGAAGTTATGTTATCAGGGGCACCTGGGTGGCTCCATCAGTTAAGTGTCTGCCTTTGGCTCAAGTCGTGATCTACAGGTCCTGGGATGGAGCCCACATCAGACTTTCCTGCTCAGGAGGGAGTCTGCTTCTCTCTCTCTC
Source organism: Mustela nivalis (assembly GCF_964662115.1). NCBI lineage: Eukaryota > Metazoa > Chordata > Mammalia > Carnivora > Mustelidae > Mustela > Mustela nivalis. The sequence continues at coordinate 57,359,066 of NC_139020.1, forward strand.
TCCTTCTGTCCCTCACCACCACCCTTTCACGCTTCTCAAACAAATCAATAAAATCTTATTTTTAAAAAAAAGGAAAAAAAGTGATGTTACTAGATTTAGGTAAATTCTAGAACCATTGTTATTAAGCAAATTGCTACAGATGTAGCAAACTTAAATGTGTGATTTTTTCCTCTTTGTTCCCCAAATAACCTTGATACCTTCTCTCTGAGGAAGTTAAACCATTAGCAAAATAGCAAAATATTGTATCAAGTTTTTACTTAAAATAGCTTAATTAGATTACTGCTTTTTATTGCTTTTCTCCAAGTGTTTCTTGCCTTGCCATCCTAGCATTTGTTGACATCAGAGCAGATGTGTTGGTAAATGTTTAACAACCAGCTCTCTGCAAGGAAAAAAAAAAAAAAGCTCTCAGGTATAGCCTTTCTCAGTTCCCATGATGTAAAGACTCCGACCAAGGCCAATTTCAAGCTACCATTTTGACATCACTGAACACAGATTTAGGAAGAGATGCTTACAGTGGAATCTAGTGAGCCAGTTCAAGCTAGCCCAGCACACCAGTGCTAGGGATATACTAAATTTAACTCATGGAAAATATTCTACATTATATATCAACATTCAAATGAGTCATCTGCACATAGACACTGGGAATTTTTGAATGACTTCAGTCACCAAAATCTCTTTTCTCACCAGTAACTGCCAGTGTTTAACGCTTTCTCAGAAGTAGCCCATTCTACCGCCCAGCTGACCGTCTATTCATTCTTTTTGTCTGGGTTCAGATGCCTCCTTCTTAGTTTCTGCTGATCGCTCCCTCCCCGCACAAGCCCAGTTTAACCCCAGAAGACATGTCATCGTTTCTCATCACCCTTTTGCTTTGCCTTCAGGGTGCTAAGTAGGATTTATATTTATTTCTGTTCCTAGAGTGTCTGAAACCCTCCCTCAACTAGACACCACAGGAAGGCTTGAGGCCCCAGCAGCAGCATGAATGCAGGGGTGCATAAAGGCCTTGGCTCAGCTCTGCATCACAGGTGCCCCCTCCTCCCGAACTGGGGTTGGCCCCTCCTCTGCTCGCTTGGCTCGTGAGCTCTTCAGTCTAAGACAGCACAGGGCAAAAGAAGCTACGGTGTTTCCAGCCTTTCTCAGCTGCTCGAGGAGGTCATCCCAGGGACGTGACCGCCGGCTGACCCTTGAGGTGGGAGCTGGATTTCGGCTATCAGAGGCTCCTCCCCGCTTCCCGTCCTTGGAACGCACGTCTGCACGTTCCGCACGTTCCGCACGTTCCGCACGTTCCTCACGCTCTGCCCGCGTTTCCCGCGTGGGAACCACGTGATGTTCAAGGAGGCAGCTGTGAGCGGGCCACGCGGTGCTGAGACCACCTAGACGGTAGCCTTGACTTAGCCCAGGTAAGACGTCGCTGTGAACCGTGAAGCAGGCCGGTGTGGCGATCTCCGCACCTTGTGGCTTCTGGAGACAAGACTCCCGTGTCAGTTTCCTTGCTTCTTAAACCCGCCACCTCCTGCCCGTCTTGAGGGGCTGCCTCGTCGTCTGTCTGTCCTTGCCCTCCGTGTGCGGGGCCACTTTCGGATTTCTCCCCTGGAAGCTCTGGAGTTGGTGAACCAACGAGTCTTACACCTCCATCAGCAAAACACTCTGCACTATCACGATTCGCAGTTCTCTCGTGAACATTTCATTTCATAATGCAGTGTTCTCTCGTGAACATGTGCCAGCTTTTTCCTTCTCTATTGTTTTTCCTGCCCTTACCATAAAGTCACCCCCTGTTCAGCCGGTCCATTCAGCTCCGCAAAGGTTTCCCTTCCCCCCTGTTTATTTAATGATCAGGTTATGTTTGTTATATCATCACAGACGTCAAGGGACATTAACTGGTGTTTCTTTTTCTTTGCATCACTCACAGAAAATGCAAGACTAAAGTTTTCTTTGTTCTTTGTTTTCTCTCTTCTTCCACTGGAATATAAACTCTGAAAGCATTTAAAAATAAGGACTGTGTATTCTATTATCTGGGACTTAGAACAGTGCTTGCTTCACAGTAGGTACTCAATAGGCATATCTTGAATGAGTGAATTTATCCCTGAGTCGTTTTTGATGAATAAGGAGAATATGCAATGCATTCAAGAAAGAAACCCAAGGACAAGTGTTTTATACAAGAATGATGCTTAAATATTTTTTTAAGATTTTATTTATTTGACAGAGAGAGATCACAGGTAGGCAGAGAGGTGGGGGAAGCAGGCTCCCCGCGGAGCAGAGAGTCCCATATGGGGCTCGATCCCAAGACCCTGGGATCATCACCTGAGCTGAAGGCAGAGGCTTAACCCACTGAGCCACCCAGGCACCCAAACACTTAAATATTTTTAAAAGAAAAACAGTCTGTTAATAGAAATAACTCTGTAAAAGTTAGCAACCAAATAAACCTGAAGTTGAAAGAACTGTTAACAGAAAATAAGTCAATCTATTATGGGATTGATCTATTTCTATCCTAAAACATCTTTCAGACCATGAGTGTTTCAAGTGCCAATTTCCTGAATTAACAGCTAGTGGGTTTTTACTTCAATGATAATATTTTACATTTAGGTGGCACTTTATATATTACAAAGCTGTGTCGTGTGTTGTCATACTTGATTACTATTCAGACTAACTGGAGACTTTCCAATGCTTGAAGTCAGGCTATGTGCTATTTAATATAAAGGGATAAAGTTACTATGTCAGAGTATGCTAGTTAACCTCCAAGATTCATTTTTCCTTCCTTAGCAATAAGGGCACTAATTTTTTTTTTAAGGGCCCTAATTTTGAGCTGGGCACTAACCATGCTGCTAAGAATCTGTTTTCTTTAGCAACCTTGCAACTCAGTGGAAACATGAAACCAGTTTTTGTAATGAGATTTAAATGATAATGTAGACAGTTCCTCCCTTACAGAGGGAAGAATGCTCTTCTTTATTCCTCTCTACATCTTAATGACTGGAATGCATTTGTTGATGGCTGGTGGTTTAGCAGTCATTTTAGACCATGAGGAGAAAGGCCACAAGCATGTCCATCTTGTCCTCAATATATTTTCAACCCTTAGCACAAGACATAATATATACTGGATATACAATAAATATATATTAAATAAATGAATAAACATGATTTCTTTGATCATATTCTCTTCTCCCTGTATTTTCTTCTTGGAGAAGCTTTGGACAACTATATTCTAAGGAAGTAGAAAAAATAACAAAGGTATTAAAATTCCACATTTGCACAGTCCTATGCCAGCCTTAAACCATCTGTAGCCATTTATACAATTAACAAGTTTTATAAAGCTGTAAAATTATTTTGAAGTTCACATTGTGATTCTTGGGAGAGTCACTGATGGTATGGTTTCATTATAGCATAAGGAGCTCATATAAGAGAATTTGTATTACCAGGTTGATACCAGTTAAAAGATACAAAGTAAGGACTGGATTCTTACAAATCTCTAGCAGTTTCAGTAAGTGAAGTTGGGGAAGGGACACAGGGGACTTAAGGAGACTCTGAGCATAACTGGAGCCAGAAGGTAAAGTAAGATGAATCTCAAGAGAGGACTGAGGTCTGCACTGGGATGTGATTTAAGATGGGGTTCTGGGTTTGAGGCTGTCGCATATGCAGATTTACCCTGAGACTTCTTACAAGTGCCATTCAGGCACTGGTACTTTCTGCAATTTCATGACTAAATTACTTAAAAGTTCATTTTGGTAGCTCTGGTTGTCAGTACATTATTGCTTCAAGGTGTAAACTATATTAAAGCTTTTGAGAACAGATATAAAAAGATTATTTAGTATATTTCCAAATGATCATTTAGAGCATCCTAAACTCACACACTTCCAACATTCCCTAATAAATTGCTCAGGCATAATAACATTAGTGTAGTATCAAAAAGATTTCAAGGCAATCTTCAGACAAAGTAAAAGCTTATTGTTCCTACCTTATTGGTTTGAAAGATAATGCTTAGCAACATCCAGTAAAACATCTTGAAATATTATGCATACCCAGTCTTACTGCATCCCAGATAGATTCATTGTCTAATATTTATAAAAGATGGATTTTTTGGTATGTGTTTAATGGTGGCATTTTTTTGCAGTAGCCAATGCCGAAATTTTAGGAGAGAAATTTGGTGCTAGAAATATTTACTATAGTGCTGGCACATAAACCAAGAGCTATTAGACTTTAATGCTTTTTTCCCTAAACTTTTTATAGACTTTCATTTTTAATTGCTGCCAATCTGCTGATTTTATTTTAAATAGATACTTCAAGACTGTGCTTTGTCAAAACAGACAGATGTATCATTAAATTCCCTCCCAAATTACACATTAGGCAATGTCTTTGTTTCATGTGCTACTGAGGTATTTGGATTTGTTATAATCTGGAGTGAAAAGGAGGCCAGAAAGCTGAATTGCAGAACAAAAAGCTCTATCATTTAGAATTGATTGTTCTGATTGCATATGACTTTGTGAAATGCCCATTAGCCCAAGTGGAGGTGGTCGTGGTTCTATGTGCTTGATCTTACAAGTCCTTCTGGCATGGGTTTGTTGGGAGAGGCTGGTGGAAGAGTTCACACTAGAAGTCTCTGGGGTTGCTTTTTCTGTCAATCTTCTCTTTAAAGAAAGGGATGAAGGATGATTTGGGTACTTCTCAAATGTTCTTTTCAGTGGGCTTCTGTGGTAGCTTCCTGTTACTGCTGCTGAGATGAATGATCACAAACTCAGTGGCTTAAAGGAACACAGATTTGATATTTCACAGTTCTGGAGGTCAGAGTCTGAAAGGGTCTTACTGGGTTACAACCAAGGTGTCAGCAGGGGTGCATGCCCTCTGGAGGCTTTGGGAAGAATCTGTATCCTTGCCTTTTTGCATTTCTGAAGGCTGCCTGCATTCCTTGGCATGTGGCCCTTCCTTCATCTTCAAAGGTAGCAGCAGTGGGCTGCAGCACCTTTGCATTTTCTTTTACTCTGACTTTCCTTCCTCCACCTTTCACTTATGAGAACCCATGTGATTACCTTGAACCCACGAAGAAAATACAGATAAATCTCCCAATTGCAAGATTCTTAGTTTAATCACATCTGTGAAGTGCCTTTTGCCATGTAAGTTGACATTTTCACAGGTTTCAGGAATTAGGATGTGAATATCTTTGGGAAGAGGCATTAGTCTGTCTTCCACGGAGTACTTAATGAATGCATATTAAGCCATGTCTGTATTTAAGACCCTTTCCTAAAGATGAAAGCCCTTGATATATTTCCTTTCAACCTGGATAGCTCTGTCAGAAGAGCCGTCTTTTTACCAAATTAGTCTAGGTATTGATGTTAGTAAATAAGAGAAATAGAGATTATTTTGAGAAGAGAATCCTGTCCTCCAATAAGGGAAGCATCTAAGAAAATTGGAGCTCTATGAGAACTAGGTAGATATCTTTGTCCATTATACCCACCCCATGACACATAGGACAGCAATGCTACAGTATTGTCTTCAGAGACCTTTTGTTTTCTTACCCTGTGAAGAAAACTCAAACCCTCCATTTTAGAATAGGAGAGAAAACATTTAGAGAAAGGACATCTGGTATACCGTGCTTGTCTTGTTCGCATTGTGTTTCAACTGGGTCAAAGATTGAGGTTAAAAAGACAATTTGAAATCTTCAGAAAAGGCCTCTCTGGATGGGAAAATATGAAAACTAGCGTTGGAGGCCTTCATAATGGGGATGGTAGAGAAATTTCTGTCAACTCTGGTAGCTGCCATGTCTGTGAGTGGTGTGGTGTGGTTTCCCAAGTCCTTTTGAAATGACTGTGCCACAGAGTAAGCCCAGCTATTGAGGAGAATCTAGTTGGTTTGATTGAAAGGACAGAAGAAAAACTAGCCTTGCATTTTATGTACATCCTGTCATTGGAGAAGCCTGTGCGTTGTCATTCGTAAGTCTTACTAAATCCTGAAAATGTTCTCTTTGCTTCTAAAACCTTTCCTACTTTGGAGAGTAAATGTTCTTTCTCTTCTTTTTACTGCCTTTAGTGTACATTTTAACCTTCGTTTACTACCTGAAGTCTGTCAGGTGTTGACCACTTTGGTTTTTACTGAGCTGAGTGATACCCTACTAGGTTCTGGAAGCTCACTATCAAAAACTTGGAAAATAATAAAAAGCCGAGAGGGGAGGGATAACATTTAGCAATGATCTCAGTGTTGAGAGAGATCGACTGTTAACATTTTAGTGTGCTTCCATAGAGTCTTGTTGTTCCTTATTTGTCCCCCGACAATGTATATGTGGAAGCCTAACCCCCAATGTGATAGTATGAAGAATGGGGGAGGGGCGAGGCTGGACTTTGGGTGATGGTGAGGTCATGAGGGTGGAGCCCTCCTGAATCGGGTCATTGCCCTTAGTGAAGAGACCCCAGACAGCTCCCTGACCCCTCCCGCCGTGTGAGGCCGTGTGAGACCGCAGTAAGACAGTTGTTTATGAACCAGGAAGTGGACTCTCACCAGAAACCAAGTCTACTGTGCCTCTGAGCTTCCAGAACTATGAGAAATACGTTTCTATGGCTTATAAGCCACCCAGTCTGTGGTATTCTGTTATAGCAGCCCTAACAGACTAAGATAAGTCCCAACTCAGATTGGAAATACTTTCCATATGTCTTTTTTCGCCATAACACTGTACTGTCAGTAATTCTAAATTGGATACATACCTATTGTAATGATTTTGGAAACTACCTAGTAATATAGAGAAGAAAAAAACGAATCCCCCTCATCTTCACTCTGATTTTTAGGTACTGGTGAGTGTTTGGTCTCTTTGCCACATTTTGCTTCATGCTTTATTTTTCTCCAAGATCTCATTTGAGACTCAGCACTGTTTTCAGGCATCCTTGTTTCTTCAGAGAGGTGTGACATTCTCCTCTTTAAGCACAGGTGAGACAGCATGTGGTTCCTGCCCCATGGACACTTCCTGTGGCTAGCATAGTGATTAACCTGGCATCAATTACACTAAGTGCTATTTAAGGAGAGAGGACGTGCATCCTGGAAATTAATCCATTAGCACTAAATTAAGGCGACCGTGGAATAGTCAAAGCACCTCTTTGCCAAGAAAGAAATGTGCTTTCTTCTCTGTTGTGCTTAACACAGAGATTTGGTGAATTCATCCAAGTTCAGTTGAGTCCAAGCTCAGGACCACTTTTCCCATCAACAGAAGTTTCCCCTACTTTGTGCTCAGGCAGTGGCTGCTGTGCTGTTCAGGGTTTGTAGAGAATTCCCTCCCCCTCATCAATCCCCCCCCTATATATGGTGCTCACTCTTTGTTACTAAGCTGTGTGTGGGTACACATGTGCATGTGCATGAATGTGTGTATATGAGTGTGTGCCTGGGTACCCATGTGAAAACGTAGACACGTAGGCATTTTCAAGTATATCAGGCTATTATTACAAGTTAAAAGTAGTATAGAAAGAGATTATAAAAGGATTTGAAGTCAGAAAGCATTTTCTTTTTGTGGCTGATGTGTCCTGCAGTCTGGCTAACCATGGTTGTCCTCTTGTACAGAAGGCCTTCCTGTATCACACAATTTACAATAATCCCCATCTCTAATATTTATTGAGGGCCCACCATGTATCTCTGCAAGGCATTGGAACTATGGCAGGAAGAGACAATCAAACTGGGCTCTCCCAGAAATTAGGCTCTACTAGAGGAGAGGGGGAAACAAACAAATAAATAAATAAATGACTATTGATAACTGTCGGGGAGCAGGGGGCCAGGGCATACATATGAATGTTGGTGGGTGTTGGTGGAGAAGGGTTTAAGGGTGGGTATTTTATTTTTTTTTATATTTTTATTTTTAAAAAGATTTTATTTATTTATTTGAGAGAGAGGGAGCAAATGAGGGAGAGGAAGGGAGGGAGAAGCAGACTCCCCACTGAGCAGGAAGGCCGATGTTCGGCCCGATCCCAGAACCCCGAGATCATGACCTGAGCTGAAGGCAGACAACTGACTGAACCACCTGGGTGTCCCTGAGGATTGATATTTTAAATAGTGGACCACATGTGTGACCAATCATGTTCACTGTAAACGTGAAAAGGAGGCTTGTGAATGGAGACCTACAGCCTGTGAGGAACAGAGTGCTGCAACTGCCTGGAAGAGTGATGGAAGCAGAGGGATCAGCATGTGCAAAGGCTCTGAGGGAGGTGCACCCAAGATGTATTTGAGGAAGACTAAGGAGGCTGGTATGATTAGTATAGGGGAAGTGAGGGGAAAAATGGTAAAAGGTGAGATCAGAAAAGAATCAGGGGTGTTGTTTTATGCCATGGTCCACCACTTCTATAACATTCTTCTAATGCACTGATCATATCATTTCACTCATACCTTGACCCAGTATACTTCGATTCCTGGAAAAAATTATACAAGTGAAATTCTAGCCAAATTGACTGGTAATCATAAATTCTCCTGTTTTGGTAATCTAGGTAGATACATTAATATCTTAATTTTCCATTGTTGCATAACAAATTATGATACATTTGGTTGTTTAAAACATTGCCCATTTATCATCTGTAATTTCTGTGCATCAAAAGTCCAGGCATGGATTAATGACATCCTCTGCTCAGAGTCTCAGAATCCAAAATCAAGGTGTTGACTGGTCTGTATTCTTATCTGGAAGCTATGGAGAAAAATCTGCTTCCAGGCTGGTTCAGGTGGTTGGCCAGATTTAATTCTTTACAGTGGGAGGACTGAGATCTTTGTTTCCTTGGTGTCCAGGGCCTACTCTCAGTTTCCAGAATACCCTGCAGTTCCCTTCCACAAGGCACTCTCTGTTTTCAAAGTCTGCGAAGGAGACTCTCACTCTTACAGTTCTAATCTCTTATGCCAAGAAAGGCCCTGTCCCATTTAAGGGTTCATCTGGTTAGGCCAGACCCACCAAAAGGTCACCATCTTTCTACTTAGAGTCAGCTGGTTAGAAAAATTCATTACATCTGCAAAATCTCTTCATAACAACACCTAGATTGGTGTTTGACTGCATTCCTGGCAGAAGGTACACATACCCTGGGGCCTAGAAATCCTGGGGATCAGCTTAGATTTCTGTCTACTGTGGCGGAAAAGCCTCCAACTAGGGCACACTAATGTACAAGGGGAATGTTTGTAGCACAATGAGGGCTAAATCCAAATTTACATTGGAAATGGGTGAAGTGGGTAAGTTGAAAAGAGGGGGAGCTTTAATAGTGGTGACTTGGAATCACCACTCCTGGAGGTGTGAGAAATGAGAAGAGGAAACTTGTATGTGTTGACTGTGACTGTGGACTATGAGAAAGTGTGAGCACTGGTATGAATAGGGAAGGTAAAAGGCAGTGGGGGACCATGGCTCTCTAGGATGATGGAAGATTAGGGGGTTAGGAACAATGGGTTTCATTCTCAGGGCCAGGTGAAGTAGAATGATTGAGGAAAGTGCAGTTTGCAGAATCCCATCTGGGAACAGGTGTGGCCAGGAAGCCAGCCCAGGCCTTTCCAGAGCCTTGTGCAAGTACACCAACCCAGTGTTACTCAGAGCGTGGCCTGTGAATCCCAGCATCAGTACTACCGGGGGCTTGTTAGACATGAAGAATCTCAACTTCCCACCTCAGACCTCTTGAATCAGAATCTGCATTTTATTAAGATTTCCAGGTGACTCATATGTGTACTAAAGTTGGAGAAGCCCTGCTCTACCCAGCTGCTCCTTAGGATGAAATCTATCATCTAGGCTTCCCAATAATCTGACAAAAGTTTTGCATTCCAGGGAACCTGCTGAGTCTCCAACAACCAGGACAGTTGGTTGCTCAGGCTTCTATCCTCCAAGGCCCAGTGTTACAGTTAAAAATGCCTGCAAATGGTGCCTCTCTGGCCCTGATCCATTCCGTGGAGAGCTCCGAGGCCACCCCAGGAAGCTCTCATTCCTGCAGAGGCTTCCCTACCAGGTGGGCTGAAAAGACTTCTTATGGCTATCCACCCAGAAGGATACCATCGCCATCACAAACTCATAGAGTATAGTTAGGAAGGGAGAACTCAGGAGGAGGGACTAGAGCTGCCCAAATCGATCAAGCAGAAGGGTTCTCTGTGAGAGACCAGATGTTGTGAGGGAGGCCCCATGGGAGCTGGCCAGACTGGAGGGAGCCATCCATCTCATGAGCTGCTTCTCTAGCTCTTCAGAAATAATGATTCTGTCCAGCAGGATGTTAAGTGGCTTGAAGTCATAAAGCTGAGCGCCAACCGAGAGCCCGTCCCTGCTAAACACAGATGCCAACAGCCTCCACACAAAATCGCCTAACAAGATGAACGGCCAGGCCACTTTAGAACCTCACCACAGCTTGTCCCTCTCCAGATGACATGCCAGACATCTGCTGTGTTGAAATAATAGAAAAACAGTTACAAATTAATGAGGGTGGACCCTGGGCTGGGTACAGTGGTCCGTGTTGTACAGGATTTTCTCTTGTAAAGCCCACTCCCATTCTAGGCAGGAACAGATTTCACAGATGGGGACACAGGGGCTCAGAAAGAAAAACCACTTGGAGGGTGAGTTGTGGGACCAGTATTCTTACCTGCTCTTTCTCACTCCAAGTCCATGTTCTGGGCACAGCTCCCGTCTCAATTTCTCTTGGCTTTCCTCTGCCCCCTGCAGAAAGAGTCTGCCTAGGACATGTTCTCTAAGCAGAGGGTGTGTCTGTAGGCATCCCATCTGACAGCACAGCGCAGCATATTCAACCTTAACACCTTAAAAGTAGCTTTCTGCTAGCGGAAGCAGTGAATAGGAAATGTACTAAAACATCAAAAGACCTATAATTATCTATGTTTTGAATTATGTGAGGGCATGCTAGGTTTAATAAATGCAAATAGGACAAGAAGCAGTAATTCATAATCTGTAATAGTTTACATACACCTATTATACTCGTTTTATCTTCGCAACAACTTTGTGGGGTTCACGGAAGAGAGATTATTTTCCTTTAGAGAACAAAGGAAACTGAGACTATACAGTGAAACTGGACTCGGCCAAAGTCCTTCCATGAGGATATGGTCAAAAACACAACCGTGTGCATCCTGACAGCACGTTCTGTGCTCTTCAGAGACCAAATCATGGCACCAAAGACAAACGCGTGTGGCCGTGTGTGCAGTAAGTAAGTTGGGGGCCACGATAGTTTGCAAAACTCACAACAGACTCCAGTGATCTTTAATATATAAATTTTCTCCAAATGTCAGCATTTAGTGCTCAGAATGTCTGTTAACATATGTTCTTTGATGCACAGCAATTTTGGGAGATACACAGGTCAGTACTGAAGCCACAAGCCACATGTGGCTACTGAGCACTTGACGTGTGGTGAGCCCAAAGGAGTTGTGCTTGCCTATAAAATCCTCACTGAGTTTCAGGGACACAGTATAAGAGAACATGTAAAATATCTCTTTAATATATTTTTGTATTAAGTACATGTTGAAATAATTATATTTTGTATTTGTTGGGTTAAAATACATTGTTAAAATTATTTTCACCTGTTTCTTTTGACTTTTTACTGTGGCTACTAGAAAAGGCACAAGTGAGGAGGCAGCTAGCTTGCCTTTCCCTCTCTTGGACATGTCCAAAGTCCAAAGTTGATACCAGAGTGAGGATATCAAAGAAGGTCCTCAGGACTCTTTCCGGTTAGAACTTAAGAAAACAGTCCCTTTATCTGATGCCTGGCTCTGTGTGGCTCCAAAGCAGGCCTCTGTGGAACGGGACTTCTCAGAGCTCACTTGGGGACAGAACACTTGCCACTCTTGTTCAAATGCAGGCTCTGATTCAGCAGGTTTGAGGGTGGGACCTGAGGTTCTTTATTTCTAACAAGTGGGTGATACTCATGCTGGGGGTCCACATACCTACTCTGAATAGCGAGAATCTCTAGAAGATGAACAGATACCGTGTCCTTTGGGGCAGGAGGTGTTCAGTGTTTCTCCGGCTGTGCCACAAACACAGTAACTGAGGCAGAAGACTGGCCCAGATGTCGATGGCCCCATTCAGCGTGTGTCACGCATTTAAATCAATGAGAGGAACAAGCTGGTGTGTGTGGATGGGCTGGTGTGGGACACGCAGAGCCCGTGGGAGGAGCCACAGGAGTGTGGTGGGCACTGTGTGGTGAGGGGGGCGAGCAGGGTCTCGACAAGGTGAGCTATTAGAGCCAGGAGTGCCTCTTTACAACCTGGGTTATTTGTGTGTGAACAGCCCTCTGAATTCTGGCTGTACAATTGGCGTTTTAAACTATTTTCATGTCTACATAGAACTGGAAGATTTTTTTTTTTTTTAATGACTAGATGTTATTTTCCCAAATGGGGCTTTAGATGAGAAGCTTACTGGGGAAAGGGTTTGATTGAACCAAGCGACAAATAAAAGCTCTAATAACCTCTCTCATCTTTTCAGTTGAGAAAGTTTCTAAAGTCAGCCTGGCATTCTTCTTTGCTTGAGTTCTCGCTAAGGTCAGTTAATGAAACTCAGACATTTTTCTCTCCTTTGTTTTGTCGGGGATATTCCCCCCCCCCCCCCTCACAGAATCCTTTATTTGAGTGTTACCTGGGATAGTCTAAATCCTTTTCTTTCTTCCTTTTTCTTTTCCTCTTTTCCTCCCCTCCCCCACTCCTCATCCACATTTTTCCTCACCTCTTCTTTTTAGCACTTTCTTGCAATTTTCTTTGGTTTTCAGCTCTTGTTTCAGAAGCTTGGTTTTGTGCCAGAGGCCCTACGCTTGGGCAAGTCTTACTTAGCACAGTATTTGTGGGCAGCCCCTAAGAACTGAAGTGAGTCCTCACATGAGAGCACCTCTTCATCTGGAGGCTCTCTTCAGCACAGTGGAATGGAGGGCAGCTGTGGGACTCTCACGGGTCTTGGGCTGGAGCCCCCTCCAGGGAGAGATTTTCTAACATCAAGTGGGCTTTCTTCCCAGAGGAATTGTCTCAGCCAAATCCAGGCATCTACTTGCTTTGCATGAACTTCTTATTACTTTTGAATCTCTTGCCTCTCCTTAAATCTAACATTGTCTTGTAGCCCATCCAGGGTCTAAGCTTTTATTCTGCAATTTGCAGAAAATTCTGGTAAGAGCCTGATGTTAGAATTCACAATCATTCATAAGCCAGCTTGTTAGGATGGCAAAAACTGATGTTTTTAAATAAAACTCAAGAAGCCAGTAGATTATATTGGAGGAGTAGTGGGCTGGTGGGAAGTAGCTTGCGGAGTGGTTTTTGAGGATAAAATGCTGTGTCTGTATTTTTTCATGCTCTGTTTTTTGAAATAGACTTTATTTTTTAGAGCAGTTTTAGGTTCACGGCAATATTGAACAGAAGGTTCTGATATTTCCTTTCACCCCTTCTCCCACACCTCTTTCACCTCCCCCAGTATCAGCAGTCCCCACAGGAGTGGTACTTTGTTGCGACTGATGAACGTTCATTAATACACCATCGTCACCAGAGTCCATAGTTGATGTTAGGCCTCGCTCTTGGCTGCTGTACATTCTGTGGGTTTGGGCAAAATGTGTAATGACATGGATCTACCATTATAGCATCATAAAGAATATTTTCATTGTCCTAAAAATCTCTTCTTTATCTCTCCCTCCCCAACCCCTGACAACCCACTGACCTTTTTACTGTCTCTATTGTTTTGCCTTTTCCAGAATGTCATCTAGTTGGAACCATATAGTTTATAGCCTTCTTACTTGGCTTCTTTCACTCAGTAATAATAGGCCCTTAAGTCACCTCCTTGTTTTTTTTTGTGGTTTGGTAGTTCATTACTTTTTAATGCTGAATGACATATTGTTTGGATATATCATAGTTTGTCCATTCACCCACCGAAGGGTATATTGGTTGCTTCCAAGTTCTGGTAATTATGAATCAAGCAGTATACATCTGTATGAAAGATTCTGTGTGAGTATACGTTTTCAACTCCTTTGAGTAAATGCTGGATTGTATGGTAGGGTATGTTTAGTTTCATAAAAAAACACCAAACCCGGGTGCCTGGGTAGCTCAGTTGGTTGGGTGACTGCCTTCAGCTCAGGTCATGATCCCGAAGTCCTGGAATCAAGTCACATGTCGGGCTCCTAGCTCCCTGGGGAGTCTACTTCTCCTTCTGACCTTCTCCCCTCTCATGCTGTCTCTCACTGTCTTTCTCTCAAATAAATAAAGAAAATCTTTAAAAAAACAAAAACAGCAAACCCTCTTTCAAAGTGGCTGTACCATTTTGCCCACCAGTAGCTCATGAAAGTTCCTCTTGCTCCACATCCTTGCTAGCACTTGTCCATTCCAGTAGAAGTACAGTGGCATCCCTGTGCTGTTTTAATTTATGTTTCCCTGAGGACCTATGATGTGGGAGCAAGTTTTCATATGCTTATTTGCCATCTTTGTATCTTCTTTGCTGAGATGTCTAATAAGGTTCTAAAGTTTTCTCCTTAGTACAAAAGCAGAATGACAGGTTTTATTCAAAATGATTTAGCTGTTTGTCATCTTCCTCAGAGTAAAAGCCAGAAACTTTTCCATGATCTATAAGACTGTCCATAATAGGGACCCCTCTCACTTTTCGGATTGAACCTCTCTCTTCTTCCCCATGGCTCACTTTACCTCAGCCACAGCATTTTCTCATTCAGACTCGGCATGTTCAGGCCTCCAAGACTGCTGGGAGGAAGCTCTTCTTCCACACAGCTCCGTGACTCACTCTCTCATTTCTTTCAGATCCCTGCTCCAAGATCACCTTCCCCAGGAGGCCTTTCCTGACTACCATTTATTAAAGAACTCCCTCCTCTCAGGTACACTGTTTTCTTTATATATAGATCTCAAACAAATGCTTTTTATCAGCCACATTGAGCTGGGCCCACTGGCAAGGAGGTCTGGGAACTGTGGTTTTTGAGCTTCTCATCCCTGCAGGGCAGAGGAGAGCTTAAAAAGATAGGAAGGTTCTGATTTCCAACAAACAATACCCAGCACAGATTGTTCACTCATTGGTTAGGGAGCTGCTCTAAGTTTTTGGTGGATGTAGTCTATTCCTGCTATTGTAGGAATAGTTATGCTATTGTAGGAATAGGAATGCTAATGTAGTCTATTCCAGTCATAAACCTGCTGACATGCTGCATGCAACAGCAGATTTTCAGATCTGAACCGAGGGTCGCTAGGGGTGTCCTCGCTATCAGGGCTAGGTCTGCCTTACATGCTTCTTCCTTCCCCTAAGCAGCATTTGTGGCACACCGCTGGAAATGACGGTCCTGAGCAGGCCGGACTGCCGAATTCTCATCTCACATTGCAGTGTGTCTGCTTTTCCTTTACTGGAAAACCCCAAACAGCGTCACTTCCTCGTCTTGCACGAACCCATTGTGACAATTATGCTCTGCCCACCTGATCGGTGCTCTGGGGGTAACTTTGGCCAGAATCACAAGTACGGATGCAGCTGATGGGCCAGCGGCACCAAGCATCTGGGTCTCAGTTTTTCGCTGATAGTCCCGACGCAGCCTGGGGCGGAGGGCCAGAAGGAGTGCTGTGCTGCAGGGAAGGCTTCATAATATCCCAGTGGTGTCAGAGCAGGCAAAGTAAATACTGTCCTGCCTCCCCATTAGAGTGGAAATGAGGCAGAACAGCTTGCCGGTGACAGCCCAGGCACCGTGGTGCTGACTCTGTCTCCTGGTGAGTCAGCAGCAGTCCTGCCTAGAGGAGACCTTTGGAAGATGGCTCCTATTCCGTTTTTCTCACATGGCTGTGATGCACTGGTCTCAGCTAGTTTGGGGCACAACAGTGCAAACCAGTGATCAAAAACAGAACCAGCCTCATCAATGAATTGTTCATAGGTGTTTTCCATAGTCTTATTATGCCATTTTAAAAGGCCTTCGGGGCACCTGGGTGGCTCAGTCGGTTAAGCAGCTGTCTTCAGCTCAGGTCACAATCCTGGCGTCCTGGATCGAGCCCCACATCTGGTTCCTTGCTCATAGGGGAGCCTGCTTCTCCTGATCCCTTTGCCCCTCCCCCTACTCCTGTTGTCTCTCTCTCTCTTTTTCTTTTTCTCTCAAATAAATGAATAAAATCTTTAAAAATAAATAAATAATAAAAAACCTTCAGACAGATGCATTCATATAGTTGGCTAGGGATTGTGAAGTTAGGCCAAAAAAAGGAAACCTCAGAGTTCCAGGTGCTAGAAACCCTGAGACAACTTTTGTTAGCCTGGGGGGCTGGTGGCAGCCTACAGTAATGGTGTACCATGCTTCTCTGCCAATACCCCAACACCGTGTGCTCCTCTTTCCTTGAGACCCCAGAAACTCACATCCCCATCTGATATCATGACTGGCCACTTAGAAACACTTTGGTTTTTATTTTTATTTTTTTAAGATTTTATTTATTTATTTATTCGTGAGAGAATGGCAGAGGCAGAGGGAGGAGCAGACTCTTCAGGGAGCCCGATACAGAACTCGATCCCAGGAACTCAGGATCACGACTGGAGCCCAAGGCAGATGCTTAACAGACTGAATCACCCAGGTGCCCCTCTTAGAAACACTTTGAAAGACTCAAAGCTGTGGACTGGAATGTCAAATTCCTTCTCTTACGATGAAAACTCTATTATAACTCTTTGGATACATCTCTTGATTGGATATTTCCCTCTTCAGAGTCTTGTTCAGTGTAAGGGAAACATTTTGGAGACGACTCTGTGATACTCGCTTAGACTCCCATGATTGCTGTCTACACATTCATGGGATTTCACTGGAGAAAACACCCCGTCCATGAAGTGTGGCCTATTGACTCAAACTGACTTTAATTCCTTCATTATATCTCCTTGATGATTACAGAATCACTAATTTTGTGTTCTGTGCTGAACCTCACTTCTGTCTGTTTTCTGGGGACCCTTCCTCCCACACTTAGGCTCTTGTGCTCCATGATCATCAGCCTCCCGGTGCCCCCCTTGACCGCCCCACGGATTTCTTTCCCATCCTTCCAGATATGCACAAGACACTTCTATTGGGATATGATGTTTGATTATCCCACTAACAATTATCCTGTTTATTTTAACCTCGAGACTTCTCAACTAAGTCTTCTTTACTTACAACTGCATTTCCTAGACTCTTCTGCTATTCTTAATACCCTGAAATCTAATTTTCGAGCTTACAATTTTCCTGAAGTATCATTTATTCTTAGAGATCTCTAGTGACTACCTGCTTCCAAGTTCAATAATCTTTTCTCCATATTATGTCTGACATATTTGCCAAAGTCAACTCACCTGATGTTTAGGTGCAACTGCATAGCAAACCAACCAAAAACTCAGTGATGTAGAACAATAATTAGGCATTACTGCTCACACATTTTGAAGGTTGTTAGGGGTTCATCTGGTTTAGGACGGACATGGCTGGTGGCTCTCTTCAGGCTGTGGCTGCCGGAGTGGCTCTGCTGTACTTTCGACCAGGGAGGCTCTTCTATTGATTGTTCTCCTCCTAGCATCAGTGAGAAAGCTGAGCCGTGTTTTTCTTATGGTAATGGCAGAGACGCAGGACGCTAAGCAGAAACATGTAAAATTCTCAAAAGCTAGGCTTGGGGCTGGCACACTGTCACTTCTTCCCATATACCATTGGTCAAAACAAGTCACAGTGATAAACCCCAAGTCTTTGGAAGAGAAGTACTTTCACTACTGATGAGACCCTGGCAGAGATGTGGGTGTAGGGAGTGGTGAAGAATTGAAGCCACTCATGGACTGTATCACACCTGAGACCCTCTCCTACTTTGGCTTTTGTTGACTCTGCCTCATTCTGACGTCTCAGAAGGTTTCTGGTGACCTTTCATTGGACCCACTAGTTACATAATTACAGATTTTCAGCAGTACTCTGTCTCTTATGTTCTGCTCTTGGTCAGTGAGAGCCTTAAGTTCAGCAACTACCTCAATGTCGAAGTACCTCTCAGAACTCTAGGCCCTATTTTCTTACCAGCTTTTGTTGGTCTCCTCTACAAAGAATTTAAGTTGTGTAAATCACTATCATCCTAGATTCAGTAATTCAGAAATAAATTGATTCAATCTTTCATCTAAAAGCATTTTTACCTTTTACTTTGACCCTCAGCAGTGGTGTCGCCATTACACTGTGGAGGTGCCATTTTTTCTTCTCTGTCCTTTACACTCACCATCATGCACCATCCTAGGGCTTAACAAATATTCTTGAGAAATGATTCTTTGGCAGAATTTGTTTTGTCCAATTTGTATATATCCACTCTCCCCAGATGGACTGTAACCCAAGGAGGCAATTTGTTGCACTGAGGGAGTGTAGGATTTAGAGGCAGATAAACCTACTTTGAGTCATGTTTGGCTTCTTACCTGTGAGCCTTGAAAAAATTACTTAAACTCATTGAGCATCAGTTTTTTCATCTATAAAAATGGGTTATTTATACTAAAGAATTTTGGCAAGGAGTAAAAGAGATCATGGATGGAAATCACTTGTCACACAGTCGGTAGGCTTTCAATAATATTTTGCTTTCCTCTCTACTTCCCCTTTTTTTGGTCTCCCTTGGGTTCTCCTCAGTATTTAATATGACTGTATTTTATTTATGTGTTTTCATTCTCTCTCCTTAATTCTAACACAAATCCCTCAGGGAAATGAATCCGTCTTTTATGTCTCTTAGTTATCTTCATATATGGAAGGTGTAAATCATGTAGCCTAAGAATCTATATCTGTTATGAGTCACAGCAGTCTTTTCCTTCCAACATTTTTTAAAAAAGAAGTCCTGCAAGTATTAGCAGATCATCGTGAATTATGAACTAACTGCAGTTTCTATGGGTTGTTTTCAGTTTTCCTGTTTTGCATAACTTTTTTTTTTTTTTAACCTTGTTCAGGAATCCAATGATTGTTCTCTAATAAAACATTTTCTCAGAGTATCTGATATTGGTCATTTCTTACCCAGTGTGAATTTTAGCCTGGGCATTTCTTCTTTCAGGCATCTCCCCAATGATTGATTGATTGATTAATGGATAAATTAACTTTGCTGTTGATTAATGGCTTTTCTTGGCTTGCAGAGATTACTCCAGGCCACCCTATCCTTGGTAAGCTGGGTCAATAATGTGCCTCAACCCCTCCTTCTGTCGCACAAACTGAGATGGGGCACCATTCCTCTTTACTGTCAGCAATTTAAGAAAATACCCTTTCTTCGTGATTTGGATGAAGCTTCTTACTTCGTTTGTAGCTTTGTTTGTAGCTGACACACACGTGGGAAAAATAGAATTCAAAGTGTTATTAGCAGGACAGAATAGATGGAACATTGAAATCAACTAATAAGGTAAAAACCTAAGAGATAAAGGCCTATATGTAGCACCAAATAAGCTTGATCTTATAATATTGCATACAACAAAACAAAACCTAACCCAATGGGATTCTTTGTTGGTACAGGTTCAGTGTTACTCTTTGTTAGTGGCAACCCTGGTCCAATTTTGCTCGGCCACATCCTGAGCACTTGGTTAATGCTGCGTGATGCACTCTAGGAAGGTCACTAGTAAACTGGAGCAGGAAAGCTGGGGAATGGAGTGGGGAGGTTGGCTAGAAACCTTCACGGCAGAAGCCACAGGAGAGAGAAAGCATCAGGGGACCCACCTGGGTGGGTAAAGAATATCCTCCCCTTAATCTGTGTTATACGACAGGACCAGCCCTATCTAACGATGAGAGACCTGTGTGTCCTGAGTTTTCCTGAAACTTCAAGCTAGAGCTCAGTGGCCACTTGAAAATGATAGTGTCCACTAACATGTACTAAATTACCAGGCAGTGGTATAAATAATCACTTTACATAAAGCGTTTTTTTCTTTCCTAAAAAAATTCTCACGCTATGAGTTATATATTATAATTATTCCCATTTTAAGAAATGGAAAGACTGAGGCTTGGAGAGTTTGTTGCCCAGTGTCCTACAACTAATGAGGGGAAGGCTTGGATTTGAATCCAGGCATTCTAGTATTGTTCTGTCTCTAAAAGGTGTTCTAGTTGGGCTTTCCATATGGGATGTACAGTTAGCCTGGAGGTGTTGCTCTAAGTTCCCTTTCATCACTAGGTCTTCCGTAGAGGTAGTCCTTGTTACATAAGTAATAGTTAAAAACCCATATATGCTTCATCTGTGGTTTGAATAATTTTGTTGGTTTATTTGAATCCTCTGTATTTTAAGTATTATTTGGAGGTAAAACACAAATAACATAACAATTCGGGCAAAGAACGGATTTCCTCTCTCTTGACAAGTGATTGCACATCTGAATGGGTTTTAATATACCTCTCCTCCTTTTTGAATCATAAATAAGCCCTGGAGTTACTTCTAAATCTCCACGAGTTACTAGAGTTGTGCTGTGTCATTCAGATGGGGGAACAGAAAGAAAGAGTATTAATATTTGGCGAGGATTTTCTAGATGACAGGAACTGTGTTTAAAGATTTATGTATATTACCTGACTTGATGCTTGCAATGGATGAGATATTATTCCCATTTTATAGGTGAGTAAAGCAGGTCTGAATGGAACTACCCTTCTAACACTGCTTGTAAGCAAACTGCAGAGACTGCATTAGAACCCCAGGCATCTGGTACCCAGACATACTTTTCCAACTCTACCATGTTGCTTCTCAGTCAAAAGACATGGAATCTACTGTGGGTTTGACTGAGTTCAGGAGCACCATGGGGAGTAGATATACTTGTTACCTTGTTAACCTCTTTCCATACTTACATGCTCACATCTTTCCTGTCCAGTTTCTAAGGAATTTAGGGAAGGAGGAGAGTCCTGAAAGTCCCAGTGTTTGGAGGGGGAGAATTCTTTCATAGAGCTTGGTACCCAAGACATAAAACTTAATATAACCTTGATAAAGCTTTTTGCTTTTACTGTTAATACTTACTCTACTATGGCCACCACTCACAGCCGCATTACATGGAACTCTCTACTAAATTTGAGGCCGTCTATATTCATATATGCCATGTCATTTCTTATTCAGACAATAAAGGTGTGAAGTAAATATTAATAGCCTCATTTTATAGATGAGAAACTAAGGTTCATAAAGAGAAAATGGCTTTCTCAGAGTCAGAAAATATGGAGTGGTGGGAAGAAAACTTGAACTCAGGTCTCACTGACTCCAAAGTTCATGCTATTTCCACTGCACAGTGCTTTATGTAAAATACCTGCACATCACCCCAGCACCCCCCCCCAAAAAAACACCTATACCCAAAACTGATTTCAAAGTACCATAGGTGGGCAGGCAGCCCTTTATCTGAGTTTCAGTCCAAGGACCTTTCCCACTAATCAAAGTAGCCCCCTACCACCAATCTATCGTAAAAGACAGTCACAGAAATGCAACTGATCTTCATGTGTTAATTTCATGTCCTAAAATTTTACCTAATTTATTAGTTCTAATATTTGTGTGTGTGTGTGTGTGTGTAGTGTTTAAAGTTTTCCATATAAGATAATATGTCATCTGCAAACAGATATAATTTTACCTCTTCTTTCCTGACTTGAAACCTTTTTTTTTTTTCTTGACTGATTACTCTGGCTAGATGATGTTAAATAGAAATAGCAAGAGTGGACATCCTCTCTTGTCTTATTCCCGATGTCAGTGGGAAAGCTTTCAGTTTTAGTATGACATTGGCTGTGGCCTTTTCATTTGTGTCAAGGTGAGTTCCTTTTATACCTAATTTATTGAAAGTTTTTCATCATGAAACGGTGTTGAATTTTGTCCAGTGCATTTTCTGTATCTGTTGAGATGGTCATGTGGTTTTTATCCTTCTTTCTGGTAATGTGCTGTATCACATTAATTGATTTACATATGTTGAACCATCATTGCATCTCAGGGATAAATCCCACTTGGTCATGGTACATGATCCGAAGCTGGTAGAAATAAAAAGTGAATTCATCAAGGTTCGAGGTACAAAATCAACTTTAAAAATCAGTTGTGTTTTCTTACACTAATAATGAGGTCCTTCTTTTTAAAAAAGGAAATTAGAGAAACAATCCTATTTTTAAGAGCACTGAAAGGAGTAACATACTTAGGAATAAACTTAACCAAGGAGGTGGAGGATTCTGGTGGAAGCAGGAGGATGGAGGAGATGAAAGCAAAAGTAGATGGGACAGCCCTGGTGATGTTCTAGCTCACAAATTAATAAGGGGTTCACAGACATTCATTTTATTGCTATATTCTATAACTCATATAGATGTTACATTCTTTTTTTTTTTTTTTAAAGATTTTATTTATTTATTTGTCAGAGAGAGAGACAGGAAGCACAGGCAGACAGAGTGGCAGGCAGAGTCAGAGGGAGAAGCAGGCTCCCTGCGGAGCAAGGAGCCCGATGTGGGACTCGATCCCAGGATGCTGGGATCATGACCTGAGCCGAAGGCAGCCGCTTAACCAACTGAGCCACCCAGGCGTCCCTAGATGTTACATTCTTTAGTAAATATCAGATATTCTGTAATAAGAAAGAGTGACTGTATCAAAAAGGAAGTCACATTGTTGGGCCCAAGGTCGGATCAGGTCAGTCATTCATCAGCCTGGCAGCACTACAGAGCCACAGAAGGAAAAGTCAAATCTCCTGAATAAAAATTTCCGATATGAGCTTCATTCAGGCAAGGATGTTTGATTCATTTACTTCTTCATCCTTGTACCTGTACCCATGCCTGAAACCTTTGAGCAACTATATGTGAAATGAATGAAAGCATGAATAGGACTGAGCAATCCATATTCTAGTAAAGCTTCCCATCTGAGTCTGTTAGTTCACCAAACAGGACTCACATCTTCCTCTCATGTGCCATAGATTCTTCCTCCTAACTAACCATTTGGGAATCATTACACAAAAACTCACTTCATGCATAAGGAACACAGATGTGTATCATCTCCTCAAAGGAAACGTTAGGAGAAAGAGGAGATATATACCTTGACAGAGGTAATGTGAGATAGGTGTCTGACAAAACAAAGTGTAGCCAGTCTATAGACTCAGGGCAGCTGAGGTATAAGGAAGAGAGAAAGTAGGGAATAGAGGAGGCTTCAAAGCCTAATGTGACAAAGTAAAATGCCGGTCTCCTGAGCAGTTACCTCTTTCCTTCTCCTGGGCAGCTGATTCTGCCTAGCAACACTCTCTGATTGGACATTTTTCCTGAAGTGACTGCTCTCCTTGTCCTTTTTTCTTAGAAACCCCCAGGAAGGGTGCTCAGCTCACTCTACAGCAAGTCACCTCTGTGTGCTGCTATATGTTTCCATCCTATGGGAAAGATACAATATTCTGTATTAGCGGTCGACTGCTGCATAACAAATTATCCCCAAACTTAGTAGTTTAAGACAACAAAATGCTTCTCTCACAGTTTCTGTAGGTTTTGAATCTGGGAGCAGCTTACCTGGGGGGGACTAGGTCTGGATCTCTCCCGAAGTGGCAGCCAAACAATCCAGCAAGTCTTTAGTTTCTGAAGGCATAACGAGGGCTGCAGGAACTCTTCAGGCCACGAGACCAGAAAGGCCTCTCCTAAAATGGAAGTTTTTTTCATAACTTAATCTCCGAAGTGATATAGCATTACTTCTGTTATATGCTGTTGACCATCCAGACCAACCCTGGTAAAATATGTGGAGCAGATTATACAAGTGTGAGATACCAGGAGACAGGGATCACTGGGGGCTGTCTTTGAGACTGGCTACTGCTTTCCAGATGGGCTTTCAAGTCATATAGACCCTTCAGTTAACATGCAGATATTTACAGTGAGGGTTAGCATCTCAGCAGACCACTGGCTAAGTAGCCAAGTAGCTGCCACAGTGAAATAAATGCAGAAAAGAGATGGGAAGTAGCGTGGTGGGAGAGCAGGAGGTGGGGCTTTGGAGGAGGGGCAGTGGGGACAGATCTGTCATTTGTGGGAGAAAGTCTTAGGACAGTATGATAATAGAGACACCAAAAAGCAGGATCCATCTCTAAGGGGAGGGGAGGTAGTGGGAGTGGGGAATGGAGAGATGTTCCCCTCACTGTCTTGATGTGCATCACCTACTGAGACCTTGGCTCTCTGCTTCCATGGTGTCTGTGTAGAAATAGGGAAAAAAGCAGGTGCTGAGCTTCACTGCTGGTTAATTAAATGTTGCTTCGAAGGCAGCTGGTGGAGTATGTGCACTATATACTATCCTCAGCTTTTCCTAAATCACACATTTTAATTAACCTTCAAGCCCTTGCTGGGGCTTTGAAAGAACTTAATTGGCCTGCAGGGACTAGAACACACAACAGCCAGAAAAAGGCTACATCTCAGTTGTTTTCACTCTGAGGACTTATAAAATTGAAATTGTTGTTTTATTTCATTCTTTGAAGCCCAGAGCTACATGTGGATTCCTGTTTGGAACTGGCAGAAGCATCTCTGAATGCTTAAGTACAAAACGGTGTTTCAGCAGCAGTTATAATTGAGTGTGTAGGACTTGAATCTCATTTATCTTGTGTCCTTGGGTTTACCAGAAGAGTTTGACTCGTACTGGCTTTTTTGTTGGTTTTTGGCTTCTTCATCGAGCATGAGAAATATTTTGCCCTGAATTTACTATGCAATTTCAGTCAGGTGGGAAAAACAAAAAACAAAAAAACAAAACAAAACAACCCCCCCAAAAAAACCTTCTCTTGAGGGGTGCTTGGATGGCTCAGTCAGTAAACGTCTGCCTTTGGCTCAGGTCTTGGTCTCAGGATCCTGGGATTGAGTCCCACACTGGGCTCCCTGCTCAGTGGGGAGCCTGCTTCTCCCTCTGCCTGCCACTCCCCGTGCTCATGCTCTCTCTCTCTCTCTGTGTCAAATAAATACAATCTTAAAAGCAAAACAAACAAACAAACAAAGAAAACAACTTCTCTTGAAATCAGGACCCCTTAAGAGACTTCCAGATGTTTTTAATTTTGTCAGACATGACTTCTGAGAATCACAGTCTGTGTAAAGACAGACATACCTTAGAGATATTTCAAGTTTGGAATATCTAGATATTCCACAATAAAGTGAGAATCACACTAGAGTGAATCAAATGAAGTTTTTAGTTTCCCAGTGCATATAAAAGTTATGCTTCACTACTGAGTGTGAAATAGCATTATATCTAATAAAACCAATGTACATACCATGATTTTAAAATACTTGATTGCTTAAAAAGGCTAACCATCATCTGAGCTTTCAGTGAGTCGTAATCTTTTTGTTAATGGGAGGGTCTTGCTTTAGGGTTGATGGCTGCTGACTGCTTTGGGTGGTGGCTGCTGAAGGCTGGGATGGTTATGGCCATTTCTCAAAACAAGACAACAGTGAAGTTTGTTGCATGGATTGGCTCTTTCTTTCACAAACAATTTCTCTGTAGCATGCAGTGCTGTTAGATAGCATTTTACCCTACAGTAGAACTTCCTTCTAAACTGGAGATGGTTCTCCCAAACCCTGCTGCTGCTTTATCAGCTAAATTTATGTCATATTCTGAATCCTTTGTTGTCATTTCAGCAGTCTTCACAGCATCTTCTCCAGGAGTAGATCCCATCTCAAGCAACCACTTTTTTTGCTCATCCATAAGAAGCAACTTCTCTGTTCAGGTTTTATCATGAGATTGAGACAGCTCAGTCACATCTTCAGGCTGCACTTCTAATTCCAGTTCTCTTGCTCTTTCCACCCCATCTCCAGTTACATCCTCCACTCAAGTCTTAAATCCCTCAAAGTCATCCATTACGGTTGCAGTCCTCTCCTTCCAATTTCCTGTGATCGTTGATATTTTGACCTTTACCCATGAACCATGAATGTCCTTAATGACATTTAGAATGGTGAGTCCTTTCCAGCAGGTTTTCAATTGACTTTGCCCAGATGCATCAGAGGAGTCACTATCTATGACAGCCACTATCTTAAGAAATGTATTTCTTAAATAGTAAGACTTGAAAGTCAAAATTACTCCTTGATCCGTGGGTTGCAGAATGGATGTTGTATTAGCCATCATGATAACAGCATTAATCTCATTGTCATGTTGTCAACAGATGTGGTGTTATTTAGGCTTTGTTGTACCATTTCTAGAGCACAGGCAGAATTGATGGAGCAGACTTCCTAAGGGCCTTAGGATTATACAGAATGGTAAATAAACATGGGCTTCAACTTTAAGGGGCCAGCTTCCTTAACTCCTAACTAGAGAGTCCACCTGTTTTTTGAAGCTTTGGAGCCAGGCATTGACTTATCTTCTCTAGCTATAAAAGTCCTAGATGACATCTTTTCCAAATAGAAGGCTGTTTTGTCTGCACTGAAAATCTCTTGTTCAGTGTAGCCATGTTCATGAATTACCTTGGCTGGATCTTCTGGAGAACTTGCTGCAGCTTCTTCATCAGCACCTGCTATTTCACCCTGCACTGTTATGTCATGAAGATGACTTCTTTTCTTGAACCTCAGACACCTACCTATGCTAGCCTCCCGCTTTTCTTCTGCAGCTTCCTCACTCTCTGCCTTCATAGAATTGAGGAGAGTTATGGCCTTGCTCTGGATTGGGCTTTGGTTTAAGGGAATGTTGTTGCTAGTTTGCTCTTCAATCCAGACTATCAAGACATTTTCCATATCAGCAATAAGACTATTTTGCTTTCTTATCTTTTGTGTGTTCACTGGAGTTGCACTTTGAATTTCCTTCAGGAACTTTTCCTTTTCGTTTACAACTTGGCAAACCATTTGGTGCAGATAGTCTAGCTTTTGGCCTATCTTGGTTTTTGACATACTTTTCCCCATTAAGCTTAGTCATCTCTCGCTTGTGATTAAAGTGAGTGAATAAAGTGTTTTATTTGTATAAAAGTGAATAAAGTGTTTTATTTGAATACTTAGAGACCACCATAGGATTATCAGTTGGCCTAATTTCAATATTTATGTGTTTCAGGGAGTAGAGAGGCCCCATGACAAGGGGAGATGGGGAACAGCTGGTGGGTAGAGTACTCAGAACACACACAACATTTACCAATAAAGTTTGCTGTGTTATATGGGCACTCCAAAACAATTACAATTGTAACATCAAAGATCACTGATCATAGTTCACCATAACAAATATAATAAAAATAAAAAAGTTCAAGATACTCTGAAAATTACCAAAATGTGACACAGAAACAAAAAGTGAGAAAATGCTGCAGTTAGAAAAATTGCCACAAACCTTCAATTCATAAAAAATGTGATACTTGAAAAGCACAATAAAACAAGGTATGCCTGTATTGTGTTTTCTGTATGAAAAGCAGCTCCCAGGTAATTGTTGAAAACAATGATATACAGAGATCAAGATTATAGTAAGAACTTACATGTCTTCAGGATAGAGAGGATAATTCTCAGGATAAAGCCATCAGGTTGAGTTCACCAAAGGAGTGAGACAGAACAAGAAGAACAGAGGGTCAAGAAGTGATGTGCTGAAAATCTGGAGGAAGAGAGACCAGCAAAAGTGGCTGGAAGGAGGAGACTTGATGAGATGGGGGTGCCGGGAAAGAGCAGTGAAGATAATCAAGGGAGATAGTTCAAAAAGAAGGTGGTCAGTCATCTCAAAAGTTGCAGAAATATGGAAAAAAAGGAGAGAACAAAGGCAGTTAGATATAAGAAAAATGGGGGTGAGAGTAAGAGGTTTCCTGTGTCTTTTGTTGTATCAAAAGCATACAGAGATCCTTTCACCAAGTGTGTTATCTATAGCTAGGTAAGAAACCAAGCCAGAAATTAGTGGCTTAAAACTATAACTGTGTATTTAGTTATAATTCTGTTCATTGGCAACTTGGATTTATGATACTGTATCCAGTTACAACATGTTATTTCCTTCTTCACCACCAAGGAACTATCTGATACCAGCAGGGTGTCCAACTATTCAACTCAGTTCTGGTACTATCTACCTAGAGACAGTGTCAGATTCCACAGGTTAAGGGGTTTCTTTCGAGACTGCCCCTCTCCCCAACTTCAGATGTTAATCACAAGTTCAGGTGTCACCTTTGCTTTGACTGACTATAGATTGGGGGTTCCAGTACCCTCTCCTTGGGCTTGATGAATGTGCTAGAGTGGCCCACAGAACTCCGAGAAACCTTTTACTTGCCAGATTACCAGTTTATTATAAAAGGATGTAACTCAGAAAGAGTCCTACGGAAGAGATTTGTGGAGCATGGTATGAGGAAAGGGGTACAGTGCATGCCATTCCCCCAGGACCTCCACAAGTTCATCAAGCTGGGAGCCTTCGAACCCCATCATTTTGGGATTTTGGGAGGCTTTATTAAGAGGCAGTATAGATTAAATCATTAGCTGTTGGTGATTGATTCAAATTCCAGTCCCTCTCCCTTCCCTGTAGGTTAGTGGGATGGGACTGAGAGTTTCAGCTCCCTGATCACATGGTTTTCATCCTGGGGAAGACTAGACCAGGTCCTTAGCTGTATCCCAAAATCACCCCATTAAATAACAAAGGGATCCTTTATTTCTCTCATCACTTAGGAAATTCCAAGGGCTTTAGGAGGCACCAGAAATAGAGACAAGACCAAATAAGTATTTCTTGTTGTAAATCACAGTATTACAGGGCTGGGCTCACCTAGGAAATTCTATTTTTTTAGTGTTGGCTCATTCATATTCTCAGATAGTTGATTGATCCACATGAGGTTGGCTAGTCCTAGATGCCTTCATTCCCATGATGGATGGTTGGCTCTTGGCTGGATGTCTAACTTTCTGGTACAGCATAAGCAGAAACTTAGGAAAGGATCAGTTTTCTGATGGCCATTTCATGCACATGATAATATTAACATTTGCTTACATATCTGACTATGTCCTGCCATGGCATGTAGTTTCTAGTCTATTTAAAAAAATTAATGCATAAGGAAGTGAATACATAATGGATAATTAATCAAAGGAGCCTCTGACCTTGGCATAAAACCAGATTCCTGCTTCTTGACCCATAGGTGCCATCTTCCTTCTCTCATTCAAGGAGACAGCCACTTTACCACTAGCAATTTCCTGAGTTTTTGGTGGCTGAAAATGGGTTAGAAACAGATGTTTGTGCTTCTCTGCATCAGTCAGAGGCCTTCACTTAATGTTATGGGGAGACCATGCACTTTGCATGGTCAGTGGGAATGAACCCATTGGTCTCTGAAGGGGCCCCTGTCATTGGATTCTAACTCCTCTCTAAGATCCATTCCCTTTACCTATCTCTCTTTCCTAAATATTCCAAAGAATGAATGTTGTGTGAATTTTGGTATGTGTGGGATGCAATTGATTCAGAAGGACTTACTTAATAATACAAGAGAAATGGAATATTGAGATTTGACAGGCATCATGTCTTCCTTCAGCATTGCCTTGAAAAGTCAGGGCTCAGTCCTTGGCAGAGCTTGGGTTTTGACTACATTTTTTCTGATTTTAGTATCTGTGCTCTATCCATTTCACCAGGGTAATAGATTCATCTTCACAAATAGTAAAATCTCATTAAGAAAATCATATGCTCCATGTTATACGGGGTTCCTTTATTCTCTCTTTCAGAGTTTAATTTTCATGTTCCATGAGTTCTTGAATCTATGATGGTTTAAAGTACAAAGGAAGTCATGATATCCTTGACTCTACAGACTGCTTAAATTTATCCTGACCCAGGGTATTTTTTTTCTTCCCTTTTGAGGAATTGGTGATCAGGACAGATAGAACATGCAAATGCTGATCAGCCCATTTGGTTGTTGGTTAGGTGTTTGGTAGGGAAAAAAGACAAAAACAATCATTACACATATATAAGGGACTTCAGTTGCCTGTGTTATCCCCATCCACCACTATTCTTGAAAAGAGATGTCCACATGATTTGAGTATCTTATAGCCTCTCCTGATTTGGGGGGTTGGAGGTAAGGAATCCCCATAAAGGAAGACCATGCAGAACAATAGGGAATTTATTTCATATGAGTATAAGTATCTCAGAGATTTCTTTCCAAGGAAGAAGAAAGGTCATCTTGGGAAAACTTTAATTGATTCTGCTTATTATTGCTAGCAATTTAGGAAACTAGGAAGGAATTATCTTTATCACTTTGGTGCCTCTGTTTAATACTTATTTAGACTTCTACTCAGGCTATTTAATTGGTTCTCTGTTTCATTAAAAAAAAGAAAGGTACAAAAACCTGGGCAGTGATTTTGTTTCCAGTTCATAAAATTGTTTAGTTTAATTATAAATGCATTTCTGTCTCATTATATGAGACACAGTTTATGCATCTGACATATTCACACTAAGTCTTTGCCCCACTTCAGTGTGAAAAGCAAGTCTTCCTATTTTTCTGTCTTGCTTTTTCTCCTCTGTCCCTAAAATGATGCTCATTGACTGGAGACTGTATTGAGAGAGGGGAGGGGTGCAATAATAACTAAGCATGGTTTTCTTTGGACTACTTACTATGTGCCTGGCTTTGGAAATAGACTTCTTACACATTCACTGAATCCTTGCCACACCTCTGTGGAATTGGTGCTACTAACCCCATTTGACACACAAGGGACTTATGTTCAGAGAGGCTAAGACAGTGACCAAAGTCAAACAACTATTAATGATGAAATTGGGAATGGAAATTTGTTCTGCCTGACAACAAACTCTGAACTCCCAACTGCTATACTTGTCTCTCTTAGGATTTTGTTGAACTAAACTTTTAATTTTGAAATAATGATAGATTTACATGCAGTTGTCAAAAAATACAGAGTGTAGATCCTTCACCCAGTTTCTCCAATAATATCTTACAAACTATAGTACAGTATCTCAACCAGGATATTGGCATTGCTAAGTCAATCTACAAAATAGTCCCATTATACGGATCCCTCCTGCTACCTTTTAGACCCACACTCACTTTCCTCTCAATCCTAACTCCTGGCAACTACTAACCTGTTCTCCATTTGTGTAATTTCTTCCTTTCTGTATGCTGTATAAATAAAAACATGTACTATGTCACTTGAGGGGACTGACTTTTTAAACTTATTAATAGTCATGCCAAGAACTTTTTTTTAACTACAATAGAGTGAAACTAGAATTAAGTAGCAGAAGGAAAACTATAAAATTCACAATCATGGGCGTCTGGGTGGCTCAGTGGGTTAAGCCGCTGCCTTCAGCTCAGGTCATGATCTCAGGGTCCTGGGATCGAGTCCCGCATCTGGCTCTCTGCTCAGCAGGGAGCCTGCTTCCTCCTCTCTCTCTCTGCCTGCCTCTCTGCCCACTTGTGATCTCTCTCTGTCAAATAAATAAATAAAGTCTTAAAAAAAAATCTTAAAAAAATTCACAATCATGTGGAAATTAAACAACATACTCTTAAACAACCAATCAATGAAAAAAATCACAAGTAAAGTCAGAAAATATGTTGAGACAAATGAAAATAAAAACAGTATATCAAAACATTTGAGATGCAGTGAAAGCAGTACAAAGAGTTAAGTTTATAATGGCAAATAAATCCATTTAAAAAGAAGAAGGATTTCAAATCAACAACCCAATTTTATACCTTGAGGAACTAGAAAAAAATGAACTACACCCAAAGTTAATAGAAGGAAGGAAATAATAAAGATTGGAATAGAAACAGGTAATAGTAGAAAAACAATCAGGAAAAAAAAAACACACTTTTTTTTTTTTTTTTTAAGGAATTTGTTTATTTGAGAGAGAGAGAGAGCATACGTGATCGGAGTAGGGGGGAGGGCAGAGGGAGAAGAGAGAGAATTTTCAAGTGGACTCCCTGCTGAGTGTGGAGCCAAGTGCGGGGCTTGATGCCAGGACCCTGAGATCATGAGCTGAGCTGAAATCAAGAGTCAGCTGCTTAACCAGACCACCACCCATGTCTAGTGATTGAAAAATCACTAGAATTGACAAACAGCTAGATTTACTATGAAAAAAAGGGAGAAGACTCAACTAAAATCAGAAATAGAAGAGAAGATATGACAGCTGATATCACAGGGGAAAAAAGGGTGATGAGACTACTAAACACAAGTATATGCCAACAAACTAGATCACCTAGAAAAAAATGCTTAAGTTCCCATAAATATACAACATACCAAGACTGAATCACGGAGGAATAAAAAAATCTGAACAGATCTATCACCAATATGGATTCTGAATAAGTAATCAAAAACCTTCCAACAAAGAAAGGCACAGCATCAGATGGCTTCACTGGAATTCTACCAAACATTTTAAGAAGAATTAATGTCAATTTTCCTCAAGCTTTTCCAAAAAATTAGAAAGGAGGGAACACTTCCAAACTCATTTTATAAGGCCAGTATTACCCTGACCCTGATATCAAAACCAAAGAAAGTTACAGACTGATGGCTTTGATAAATATTAATGCAGAAATCCTCAACAAAATAATAACAAGGTGAATTCAACAACATATTAAAAGTAGTATATACCATGACAAAGTGGGACTTATTCTTGGATTGCCAGAATGCTGCAACATATAAAAATCAATGTAATATACCACATTAACAGAATGAAGGACAAAAACCACATGATCATTTAAGTTGACACAGGAAAAGCATTGAACAAAATTCAGTACCCTTTCATGATAAAAACACTCAACAAACTAGAATAGAAGGAAGTACCTCAATATAATAAGGGCCATGTAAGAAGTCCACAGTTAGCATCATATTCATTGGGGAAAAACTGAAAGTGTTTCTTTTATGATCAGGAACAAGGCAAGGATGTTCACTCTTGTCACTTCTGTTCAATATACTACTGAAAGTCCTATCCAGAGAAAGGAGGCAAGAGAAGGAAATAAAAGCCATCCAAATTGGAAAGGAAGAAGTAAAATCTTTGTTTGCAGATGACATGAATCTATATGTAGAAAATCTTGAAGAGGGGCGCCTGAGTGGCTCAGTCATTAGGCATCTGCCTTCAGCTCAGGTCATGAGGATCATGCCCTGTGTTGGACTCCTTACTCAGTGGGAAGCCTGTTTATCCCTCCCCACCTCTCCCTGCTTGTGTTCGCTTTCTCATTGTGTCTTTCTCTGTCAAATAAATGAATAAAATCTTTAAAAAAAGAAAGAAAGAAAGAAAGAAAATCTTGAAGATTCCACACACATGCATAAACAAAACGGTTATAATAAATAAATTCAGCAAACTTAAAAGATAGAAAATCAACACGCAAAAATCAGATGTATTTCTATACACTAACAATGAACAACCTAACTAACAATGAACAACAAAACATTCCTGAAAGAAATTGAGGAAGGCACAAGTAAATAAAAATGTATTTCTTGTTCATGGATTGGAAGACATTGTTAAACTGTTCATAGTACCCAAAGCAGTCAATAGATTCAATGTAATCTCTACCAAAACTGCATTGGTATTCTTTTACAGAAATAGAAGAAAATTCTTAAGAATTTTCTTAAGAATTAAGAGCCAAGACAATCTTTTTTTTTTTTTTAAAGATTTTATGTATTTATTTGACAGAGATCACAAGTAGGCAGAGAGGCAGGCAGAGAGAGAGGAGGAAGCAGGCTCCCTGCTGAGCAGAGAGCCCGATGTGGGGCTCGATCCCAGGACTCTAGGATCACGACCTGAGCCAAAAGCAGAGGCTTTAACCCACTGAGCCACCCAGGCGCCCCAAGAGCCAAGACAATCTTTAAAATTATTAAAAATTATTAAAAATTATAAAAATTATCTTAAAACAATTAAGAACCTAAGAGCCAAGACAATCTTTAAAAAGAACAACGTTGAAGATCTCACATGTCCTGATTTTAAAACATACCACAAAGCTACAGTAACCAACCAGTATAGTACCAGCACAAAAACATATGTATAGACCAATGGAACAGAGTAGAGATCCCAGAAATAAACCCTCTTGCATGTGCTCAAATGATCTTCAACAAGAGTTCTAAGACCACACAGTGGAGAAAGGACAGTCTCCAATAAATGGTGTCAGGGAAACTGGACACCCACATAAAAAATAATGAAATTGGACCCTTACTTTACACCATACATAAAAATTAACTGAAATAAATTGAAAATCTAAATGTGAGATCTGAAACCGTGAAACATCTAGGAGAAAACAAAGAAAAATCTTCATGGCATTGGCTTTAGCAATGACTTCTTTTTTCAGCTGGATTGAGGTATAATTAACAAAAGTTTCATTTCTAATGTTCTGATTGAATAGTTAATTTGAGCTCTAAAGTTCAAAAAGACTTTCTTAAAATTAATATTCTTTATCTTATCCTGAGGACCTTTGAATATGGAATATTGCAATGTTTTAAGGACTGATTTTTGTGTTTTCTTTTCCTTTTCCTTTTTTTTTTTTTTTTTAAGCTTTATGGACATATAATTGACAAAGTTGTAAGATCTTGTGAAAGGACTCCCACTATTGAGTTAATTAACAGAGTCATTCCTTCACCAATTACTTTTCTGGGTGGAGGGGAACATTAAATTATACTCTTAGCCAATTTCAGTTATACAATACAATGTTAACTATCGTTACACATTAT
This sequence comes from Mustela nivalis, assembly GCF_964662115.1. Lineage (NCBI taxonomy): Eukaryota > Metazoa > Chordata > Mammalia > Carnivora > Mustelidae > Mustela > Mustela nivalis. The sequence goes on from NC_139020.1 coordinate 57,393,379, forward strand.
ATCCTCAGACCCTATCCATCTTACAACTGGAAGTTTGTATCCTTTTACCAACCTCTCCCTATTCTCACCTCCCACCCCCACCAACCCCAGAAACCACTTTTCTACTCTGTTCCTGACTTTGACTTTTTTTTTCTTTTTTCTTTTTTGGATTTCACAAGTAAGTGATGCTAGACAGTATCCTGTCTTTCTGTATCTATTAATATCCTTAGAAGTTTCACATAGTTCGGTGCAAATCAAGATGTTTGGATGTTTACATAGAAATGGAAATTTGATCTTGACAACTTTTAAAAAAAAATTCATTTATCCAAGTCCCTACCTCCCAACTTGAATCCTGTTGTCCTGTTTCCTTGCCTGTTAGCTTCATTGTGTCTCATTATCTCCCCAAGAACTTTCTGGCACTACTCCAAATGAGAGTAGACAGATCTCCATATATGGCCAAACAAGAAGCAGTTTTAAGGTGACCTACTGGACATAATCCACCACCAGCATTTTCCATGTGGTCTCAGCAGCCAGTGTCTGTGGAGGCCCTTGGGCAACCCGTGGATTGTTTGCAGGAGCTTCACTATCCTCCCCTGTGAAGGCAGCCCTCGCCTTCATTTCTATGAAGCAGGTGCAGATCTGTTTGAAGGGTAAGCTAGGTTAAACAACCTCTTACCATCCATTCCAGGTCTATAAATCTATGATATTTCTTTTTAATTTATTATTTTTTATTTTTCATTTATTATTTACTTTTATTTTCTACTTTATTTTTTTTAATTTTTTATTTTTTATAAACATATATTTTTATCCCCAGGGGTACAGGTCTGTGAATCACCAGGTTTACACACTTCACAGCACTCACCAAAGCACATACCCTCCCCAATGTCCATAATCCCACCCCCTTCTCCCAAACTCCCTCCCCCCAGCAACCCTCAGTTTGTTTTGTGAGATTAAGAGTCACTTATGGTTTGTCTCCCTCCCATTCCCATCTTGTTTCATTTATTCTTCTCCTACCCACTTAAGCCCCCATGTTGCATCACCACTTCCTCATATCAGGGAGATCATATGATAGTTGTCTTTCATCAAATAGAAACGTACTATGGTTTAAAAACAAACAAACAAACTTTTCCTGCAATGACATTTAGTATGTCGTAGCAGTTTAGCAGTTGCAACATTTTCCAGGTAGTGATCCTTTACTTGCCCTTTATAAATAGAGATACTATATTCTGTGTCATTTTTTTAAGAAGCGAATATCAGGGTGCTTGGGTGACTCAGTGGGTTAAGTGTCTGCTTTTGGCTCAGGTTGTGATCTCAGGCTTCTGGGATTGAGCCCCACATTGGGCTCCCTGCTCAGTGGGGAGTCTGCTTCTCCTTCTCCCCCTGCCCCTTACCCCAATTCACACTCTCTCTCTCAAATAAATAAACAAATAAATTAATAAAATCTTAAAATGTAATGTGGATATCAATCCTCCCCTCCCTGCTTCCTTCTTTCCTCTCAAAAGATACAGGTATCTTCAACTAACATCAAGAAAGTTCTGGACACTGAAATGAAGGAGAGGCAGACTTGAGCAATAAAATGGAGTACAATAGTTATTTATTGCTTTAAGGATGAATATTGTATGATGGAACATATTTGTTCACAAAATAAGAGGATAAAAAGCCAAACCTCGGTATCACAAAATTGGTGTGTTTCCTAATACTGCTTAGGTCTATAGGACCATCATATGTTTTATAATTTACCGGATATTTACCATGTTATTACTCTTAATCTCCTCACAACAACTGTACATAGTAGACCTCTTTTACAGCTAAGAAACCTGAATGAGGACTGAAAGAGCTGGGGTTTGAAACTTGATCTGTCTCATTCCAAAGCCTGGGTCATTTCTCCTATACTGTGCTACCTGGATACAGAAGAAGGGAAAAAATACCCATTCAAAGAAGGGAAAAAATACCCATTTGTTGGGACAATCATGGAATTGTTTGGGAAAGGCATACCCTATGACTTGGGCTCTGAAGGATGGCCAGGATTCTTGGCAGTTGGAAGGAGCTAGATGGGGGAAGTGGAGGCTTTAAGAGTGCTTTTCAGCAAAGAGAAGGTAGAATTCTTGATACAGAAGGAAGTCTATCTTCAGGTTGAAGAATATGATTGCTTTTGTTTTGTAACATTTCTGTGGGACTCAGAGGGGCCAGAAAGAAAAGGTGATTTGAGAGAATTGCCCGGCCAAGGACTTTGTACTTTATTCTTTGCTGAACCTAGAATGGGAATTTTATTTTATTTTATTTTTATTTTTATTTTTTTAGTTCTATTTTATTATTTATTTATTTATTTCTAAGAGAGAGCAAGAGAACAGGGTGGGGAGGGGCAGAAAGAGAGGGAAAGACAGAATCCCAAGCACACTCCCCGCTGAGTGTGGAGCTGGACATGGGGCTCCCTTTCAGATCATGACCTGAGCTAAAATAAGTCAGACGCTTAACTGACTTAGCCACCCAGGTACTCCAGAGAAGTAGTTCCTCCCACCACTCTTGACTCTATTAATTTATATCTATGGTCATAGATATAAATTATCTATGGCCAAAAGTATGTAACATTTTGGACATTTGAGTGATTGGAGGAGAAAAGCAAGACTCCTTAGAACCAGAGGAAGTAGACCAACAAAAGGGTTACATTATAGATTACCATTCATAGTTTCCTCAAAAACATTCACTTCAATGGCTATTGGTAAGGTTTTATACACATGTGCATTTTAAAACATTACTAAAAATCCTCTTTCAGCATTTTGGCTAAGCTAAACCTGAAGTATTTCTAAAAATCAATTTTTAGCTAAATCTATGATGATTGTAAATGAAATAAAATGCTTACTATTTTATTTAAGCCACTCTCTATTAGTTTGATCTCTCAATTATTTGGAATGTCTTCCCTGATTGTATTCTAGTAAGTGTTTATTATATTAATAAGTATTTAAACAATTAAAAATATTCTATTTTTCTATTCTATATTCTATTTCTATTATTCTATATTCTGTTTTCTATTATTCCGTATTCTGTTTATAAATATTATAAGTTAAGCAATGTTAAGCAAAGAAATGATTCCGAAATTTGGAGATAGGAGTTAATTTTTTAAAAATTAAAGATATATTTATTTATCCTAGAGAGGGGGTAAGAGAGGAGGGAGAGGGGAGAGAAGCACAGGCAGATTCCTCGCTGAGCATCTGTGCTCAGCATCTGAGCCCCCAACTTGGGGCTTGATCTCATGACCCTGAGTTCATGACCTGAGGTGAAACCGAGAGTCGGCGCCAAGGAGCCCCAAATTGTTTTAATTAAAAAATATTTTTAAAATTTATTTTTATTAAGTTTTTAATTTTAATCCAGTACAGTTAACATACAGTTTTATATTAGTTTCAGGTGTGTAATATAGAGATTCAGCAGTTCTGTACGTCGTTGATCATGCTCATCAAGAGTGTACTCTTGGGCGCCTGGGTGGCTCAGTGGGTTAAGCTGCTGCCTTCGGCTCAGGTCATGATCTCAGGGTCCTGGGATCGAGTGCCGCATAGGGCTCTCTGCTCAGCAGGGAGCCTGCTTCCTCCACTCTCTCTTTGCCTGCCTCTCTGCCTCCTTGTGATCTCTCTCTGTCAAATAAATAAATAAAATCTTAAAAAAAAAAAAGAGTGTACTCTTAATCCCCTTCACCTATTTTACCCATTGCCCCCATCTCCCCTCTGATATGCTTTATTTTAAATGAGTACCCTCAGTTAAAGTTTTTTTTTTTTTCTTCAACAAGAACATTTTTACTCAAAGCATACTTTAGAATACATGGTTTGAAAAGATATATAAAAAACGTGGAATGAGAGTTTTAGTATATTGTTACATTGACACCCCAGAGTGAATCATGACTTCTGGAATTTCACGCCTTGGTGTGATTTCCCTCTCATGTTGACTCTGGGTTTGGCTATGTGATTTGCTGTGTGACTTGGCCAGTGGGACAGCAATAAAAATGATGCACGTAGAGGTTAATATGCACTTGAGAGTTGGGGTTTGCCCTCTTGGAAGGCGGCTGTCTCCGTGTAAGAAACATGGCAAAGTCACGTGAGAGGGAATGAGGCACCTCAGATCTAGTTCCATCAGGGCATCTTGGACCACCCTCCTCTTGTCAGGTTGCCATGAATGGTGCCAGGCAAGATCAGAGGAGGACAGATTGCCCAAGGGAGCCCAGCCCAAACTGCAGAATCATGAGCCACTAAGTTGTTTTTGTTTTAAGTCCCTAAGTTTGAGAATAGTTTGTTCACCAGCAATGAATAACCCACTGACAGATGTGAAAACTCACTGAGGCTAGGGCTCATCTCCCACGCGCCCCCATGAGTCGTTCTGTGGCCGAGTCAGTCATTCTGCCTAAAGAGGGCAGAGCTACAGTCACCTGGAGAACACTACAGAGCTACAGTCACCTGGAGTCAGGGATGGTGCATGAGAAAGACACACAGAAGTCTTCTAATAAGCCCTTGTGTTAGAATGATGGGTCACTTAAAGAAAAACTCACTTTGCCCCAAACAGTAGGTTGGCTAATTCAAAATCCCTCTCAGTCCTGTGATCACTCAGATGTTGAGATTTCATCTCGCATATCAAATCTTAATTTAAAAATACATTTTCATTGAGAAATTTGTAGCGTTAAAATGAGCAACGTTATGATCCATTTCATTTTGCTCCTTGTAGTCTGGTTAACAATCCATTTCAATAAGCAAGTAGTTGAGGAACTACTGTCTGCTCCTGTAAATGAGAAGGTGCACTTATCTTTATTCTTCACTGTGATTACCTTTTTTTTTTTTCTGAAGGCTTCCTGGATTTCAGCTCATTGTTCAATTGGGAATCATATCTGTTCTGTTCAGAGCAGTATTTTAATTTTCAGATTCTGAGCAGACATTATTTCTGTGATTCATTTTGCACTTTTTGCTCTGGTTTTACTGAATATAATTTCTGCCTCCCCTTTTTTTCTCCCCCTTGCCAGTTAGCAATCACTTTAACTATGAAGTCCTGGTCTTTGCTCTCTCCCTCTTGTTTCCCACTCTAATTCCCAATAGAAAACTTCCTAGTGCATGTGAAATATGGGAACTTTGTGGGGTAAATTTTGCTTCCTAATATTTTTAGTTTTTATGCATTATTACCTTGAGGCTTCTGTGATGGGTACATTTTAAGAACCAAAAAAAAAAAAAAAAAAAAAAAGAAAGAAAAAAGAAAAAGGAAAGAGGAGGAAGAAAGAGAAATATTACAAACCAAATGAAATTACCAATTGCTCCTAGGAATACAGAATGATGAGAGACCATTTTATTCTATATTGTTTTTCAAAATAATTGGTTTCTAGAATAATACAACACATGTGAAGAATGACTCACTGAAACTCTGTAAGAGGCTGGACAAGAAGCTTGAAAATGAATACATACAGCATGGTATGAAATGGTGTGCTCTGAGGTACTAACTCCCTTTTGGAAAATACTATGAATCATGTTCCAAACCAGTGGCTCTCAAACGTCATCCATATCTTTTCCTCACAGTGATCATGACCTGTTCTGTCTCTCATTTGCCCTCACTGTCCCTCTGTCAGACATAATCCTGTCCTCCTGGAATTATGACACATCCAAAGATGAGAGGTGTGTGAGGAGGAGTCCCCAAGAAGCTTCCCATAAATTCTGTGATCCACACTGTTCGTGGGAAGTGTGGCCAGCATCTTACCATTAAATAGAGTCAAGTTCTTGGTGATGGTCTGTGGTACTGAGTGCACTTAATGCTTTGTGTGTGAAGATCACTGGAATCATGGTTCATCTATTTTAATCAGCAGTCTGCCTTTTTTATTGTGCATAAGGTGCATAAAACCATCTGTGTTATTGAAATTAGCCTGTATGAAATGGAGTTTGGGAGGGGAGGCTTTCAGCGGCCAGTGCTGCATGTGGATCTTAGTGTTCTTTGTTGCTTCTGATCTCATTCTGCAGCTTGGCAGCTTGGGTGCTCCATCTGTACCCTTGGGATTTTCTGTCCCATTCCTCTTCAGTCAGGGCTGTCTCATTGGTGAAGAACAGAGGCCCAGGGAGATGAGGTCAAGTAGAGATGAGAGAACACTGTCAGGATTCAGGAGCTGCTGTAACTAGGAAATGAGACTCACTGGGAGTCAAATTGTCTCCTTTGTTACTCAGGGCCTGAGGAACTACAGACTTGGTCCTTCTGTGCACATTCTCTCCTTTCTCCAAATACTTATTTTCTCCTATTTATCAGTTTCCGGGCAACCCCTCAAACTGCTAAGACAGCGAAGACAGCCTCCAATCTGCATGATCTTGGTATTCCAACATTCCCCACTGACTAACGACATAGTGTGTATGTTAGTTGAAATATTGAGAAAATGTTATGGGACCAGTTCCTGTGTATAAGCCGGAGCAGTTGGGCTTTTGATTGGTAAGACTTTGGTTGGGATATTTGTCCATATTCCAACCCATCCTAGCTTAGCTTAGCATCCTAGTCATAGTACTGACTCTTTAGGAACTATACGAAGGACAGGTCCAAAAAACATACAGCTTAAGATCCCACCACAGGGGGAAGTAGAGGAGCATTAAGTTGATAGAGAAGAATAGTATAATGATGCTGTTCGCACCACAGCCAGCAGTTGTGCCGTGAGCTCTCTGTGTGGAAATGATATAGGTGCACCACACACCGCTATGGGCAAAGATAAACTTTTCACTCATGGCATAATTCAAATTTCAGTATAGCTGTGATTTGAAATGGACGTTTTCTATTTATTATGCATATCCTGCATGTATCAGAGGGCGAAAGAAAGGGCTGTAGCTAGAAGTTAAGCAGAAGTAAGTTGTATGAGGCGGGGAGGCATTATATATATAAAAAAAATTCTCATATTTAGAGTGTTTTAAAAGCTACACAAGTTTGGGACCCCTGGGTGGCTTAGTTGGTTAAGCCTGTGACTTTGTCGGCTCCAGTCACTATCTCAGGGTCCTGGGATTGGCCTGCATTGGGCTCCCTGCTCAGCAAGGATTCTGCTTCTCCTGTTGCCCCTGCCTCTCTCCTTGCTCATGTTCTTTCTCTCTCTCTTAAATAAATAAATAAATAAAATCTTTTTTTTTTTTTTTTTTTTTTTTGTTCTTTAAAGCCCCACAAGCTGTCTCTTTTAGTGGTAAGTTACCGGTTGCTGTTCATATTCCAACATGGAAGAAGTACCTTCCAATTTTAAGATCCCAATTCTCTGACTGGGTCTTTTAAAAGACAAATGAATTATTGACAAAGATTTGATGCTTAACACACAGGCTGTTCAAACTAAAATTGTTACCTGTTCTCTTGATGGTTTTCAGCTAGTGGGTCAGCGAAATCACTCTCTCCAGACAGCACAACTCACTCAGGTTGAGGTACCAGAGGGGTGGGTGGTGTCCAGGTTAGTATCCTGTAATCAACATGAGGGAATCTCACCGATACTTTGATTTAACAAAGATCCATCTCATGGGCACAGCAAAAACTCAAGACTATCATCAACCCACAGCAGAGAAAATCAGCACATTAGGCACGTGTAAAAGATCTCAGACTCACGGTGTCCCCTATAAAATAGCATCCCTTCAAATACAGCTGACAGATTGTGATTAAGAGGCAGGCCACCTCGTCATATCTTTAAGTTCTTCAAACTCTATCCTTGTGTAGAATAAGATCCTCGGGATGTTATGTACCAGGACTGTTCTCTGAACTTCCCACAGAGATACCTACATGCAAACATTTATGTTGTTGGATTTTTATTAAATGTTGACCTAGGAAGGGCTATTTGAGGAATATCTCATGATCACCTCCAGAATTCTATTTTTTATTGTGCTTTCTCTATTGCTTACTGCAACACAGAATGGAGAACATTGTCCAGGAATTTAGTGCCATGAAAATGTCTTCCCAGATAAAATTGTGGGCTTCTTTTAACATAGCTATATAATATTATGTTTAATGTTAGCCTCAACTACTAGGAAGCTGGGAGATAAAATAAGTGTTTACTTGCAGTAATGTTCTCATCCTGATAATGGACAAAATTATTCCTTCTCTCCAAAATTGTTTCTTTAATCTTAATTTTTAAGTGCATGTATTTAAATCGCATAACATTCTTTTTAGGAGTGGACACAATGTAAATGGATAAAAGTGGGAGAATAAAAGAGAGAGCTTCTGAACCACGTAGACTATCAAGTCAGTTAATATAATAATAAATTCCAGAGAATCCTTGATGTTTGAAATATGGGTGGTTTTGTGAGTCTGACCTAACTCCATCTTCCGTTGCTCTGTTAAATATGCTGCAATAAATTACCAGCAATAAACTTCAAAGGTAATGTAACTTGTAAGAAAATGTTCTAATGATCTCTAGGGTTATTTTTGATAAGAGATCAATGTATTTATTTATCATCTAGAAAAAATATCCTACTGACAGAATGAAAACTTTAAAATGCAATCTGTGGTGCATTGCCAAGAAGGCTGAAGTTGCCAACTGAAGTAAATACCTACTTTATTACCTACTCTGTTAGTCCAGGATTTTACTCCACATCATCTCCTCTATTTATGTACTTATAATTAGGGTTTCTATATACTAATCTTGCCAGATTTTGCACTTTAAGTATTGACTCATCTTCTTGAGAGATGAGGGGTAGGGTACTGTTTATGTTGGTACCTTGGACAGAGTCACCATATCCACTCCTGCTGATGTTGGAGCATAGCCATCCCCACGTGGATAAGACAGACGAACCAACCCCATACAAGTTTTGATAATACAAGTGACTTTACATAATATGGGTACTTTTTGCTCCATAATCACAGTAGGAATGATTACTTTTGATGTCTTGATCACTGTTCTACCCTTGGTGCCTAAGATGATATACTCTCAATAAATACTGTAATAAGTGTGTTGGTTGATATACAAACAAAAAGGCATATTTCCATTTGCAACAACAGAATCACAGTAATGTGAAACGGTGGTTTCAGATGGATGGGCAAAAGTTAAGGAATGGTAAGGGGGTTCGCTTAGACCAATACAAAGAAATGCTAACTAGAGGTAGGTGCTTTTTTGTAGAAAGCTATTAATGATCTAATTTTCATATACCATAGGAATGGTGGCATAAAAAGCTATACTTGGTTTCTTCTCCATTTATCAAGCATAATCAGATAGTCATATCTTTAATTATGGTAGACACAACTTAAAAAAACTTCCTACTTATCTTTCCTAGGTGATAACATCATCATCATCATTCTTCTTGTTGTTGTTAGCCCATTGTCCAGTCCAAAATGCTATTTTTTTCTGAGCAGCTAAGTGAGTTTAGTTCTTCTATAATGGGAAGAAACCTGGTTTCTGGCCCCTCCTTACTAGACTTGAAATCTTGAGCAAATCACTTAGTATCTCTGAGACTTTCTTCACCTAGTGAGAGCAAAATGATTAGAAGACTAAGCAAACTAGTCTATGTGAATTCACTTGGAGAACCAAAAAAAGATATTAGTAAGAGAGTTGTAGCTACTGAGGGTGTGAGCCATGTACCCATATACTGTGGAGATTCCAAGGATACAGAGGGGAAATCTTGTCCACTCATGGCTTTGTGAAGGTGCAGTATCACTTTTCCCTGGGATAAAGAGGCAGAATGTAATGGAGTTGGGTACACCATTGCTAGAGTTGCTCACCTGCCAGTGGGAAAAGCAATTGTATTATTTCTTCCTCCCCTGTCCTGTGAATGTGAGAAAATTACCTATTCCTGCAGATTTACCAGTATCGATCATCTGATTATTCCTGCCATTCATTGTTGACTAAGAGCCTGGGGCAAAAACAAATTAAGAGGAAGGTTGGTCAGTGTTTGTCAAGGGAAGAAAATGGCAGCAACCTCTGAGTTTTAGGGGGAATAGGCCTGTTTTGCTTCTATTAGGGATTTTTATGGTTTAGAAATACTCCTCAGAAGAAATAATTTCTACAGAATTACTTAGTGGAGTTGTGATTACACATCAGTGCATTATTCTTTCATATGCCCTGCCTTCACCGGATTTGAGTTGTTCCTTCTTCCCATGCTACAATGTTCTCTGTGCACTTACTTTGCAATTTAAATAATGAATGATACATGATTTAAGATGAGAGTTTTTTGAGTGCAAATATTAATAATAAAGGTGATAATTCTCCCAAAGGACAGGTATAGCAAAACATACCAAGAGAGTGATAATCTTTTGATGCTATCATACCTCTTACTGCTTTTTAAAAATTTTATATTTTGTCTGCATTGCAATTTATAATTTTTGAAAACCACTAAATACCACAGAACCTGTAAAGATCCATGAGAATCTTGATGATCTAGATGGGTTTTTCTGTGTGGGTCCAGGAGAAATGGGCTCAGAGATTCAACCTTCAGATGAGTATCAGGAAAAATAAAAAAAGACCAAAATCCTCAAACTATTGAATATAGTTCAGTTCAAGATTAGACCTTACTTTAATGATTTTAAAACTTTGTTTTTTATTTGAATAGAGTTGACACCCAAAGTTACATTAGGTTCAGGTGTACAACATAGGGATCTCTGTATGTCATGTTATGCTCACAACAAGTATGACCACCATCCATCCTTATGTAACACTATTACAGGATCATTGGCTATATTCCCTATGCTATACCATTACTTTAATGATTTTTAAAAATTAAATCGTGTATTCTTTTTTTTTTTAAGATTTTGTTTACTTATTTGACAGACAGAGATCACAAGTAGGCAGAGAGGCAGGCAGAGAGAGAGGAAGAAGCAGGCTCCCTGCTGAGCAGAGAGCCTGATGTGGGGCTGGATCCCAGGACTCTGGGATCATGACCTGAGCTGAAGGCAGAGGCTTTAACCTGCTGATCCACCCAGGCACCCGTGAGTCATGTATTCTTATTACATGCAGAATAGATTTTCTTTGAACTCAGCTCATCCAACAACTTTTTTAAACACTTCCAGGTGCCCAGATGGGCTCCATGCAAGGCTCTTCTTCCATCCACACCTTCCTGCAGAACTCAGATCAGGCAAGCTGGTGGATACCCCTACTTCCTTGGCCTTCACCAGAGTCAGCACTAGAGCCAGAATTGCATGATTTCTGGTGGAGCTTCATTTGTAACAAGATGGAGTTGCTTCCCAAGTTGGGGGTGCTGGAGCACAAGTTGTGGTGGAAAACATGGAGGGATGTAGACTCTTGGTTAGAGGGAAATCTGCTATATGTCCTCACACTGCTTTTCCTCAAACTACGGACACGCTGTTCTTGAAAACAATGTCACCATCTTGCAGACCACCTTCTGTCCAACCTCCTCTGCTGGTGGTTTTCAATCTTTTTGGTCCCCTCCTTCTTCATCACCTTTTTTGCCCTTCTTTCTGCCTTCCACCTCCTGCTCCTACTCTCCCTCCTTTATGCATCATAATATACTTAATTTTATCAATATGGAGCATCCTGCAAGCTAAGGTGAAACCAAAATCTGGCTTGGAGCCCAGACATCACTTCTGAAGTGACAGCCCCTGGTAATAGGGAGAGTTTGCAATTATACAGATCATTGCTTCGACCTGGTGCAAAGTCAACCAGGCCACAATACAAGAACAAAAGGCTTAATTTCTGCAGCTTCCAGAAGGGCTCTGAGCAGTGTCTTAGTTTTCACTGACCTGCATGCTGGGATGGCCAGCCTGTTTTGCCCTTTTTCAGTTGAAGTCCCATGATAAACAGTTCAGTTCCTTTGCTGTCCCCTGTGATCTTCTGCCTTGTAAAGTAAAGCTTAATGTCCTTATTACATATGTTCCTTTTCCCCACAATCTACTCAAAATGGTTTGCACAAATAAAAAAATACTCTCTAAATGGTGTAAGGTCCTATATTCTAAATAACTGAATAGCTGTACGTATTAGCATTAACTTGACAACATTAGAAAAGGCAGTTTTTTAAATCTTCAAAACAAAATTTCTCCTTTTAGGCTAGTTTGCATGTGATCTATGTAGATAGAAATGGTGGACAAGATGCTTTCTTTGAAATATATGGAGGCCATCAAATCATTTTCGAAGTAAAACGAGGGCAGGAAGTCAAATTGTATGAGTGTGCTTGTCCCCCAGAGAAGGAGAATGCATGGTCTGTAATTGAACCCCTTATTACTATTCACTTTGAGTTTCTCAATTTGGCTTCTCTTGGGGCATCTCTCTCTCTCTCTTTCTCTCTCTCTCTTTTTTAAGCTTTGGGGAATTAGAAATTTAAATGAGATGTGGGAGAGGGAGGGGAGTGCTCCTGTGAGAAAGCTTTGGTTTCTGGACTCAGCAGTCCTGGGGGTGGGGAGAGCTGCATCAGAGTGGAGAGAAAGGGATGAAAGCATCCCTCAAGCTGCGAAGGAGCAGCCAGCCTTTGGCTGCTTGCAAAATCTTCATCAAAATGTGAACTGCTGAATAAATCACAGCTTTATGATTTACTTGTAGACTATTTATGACTGATGAAATTAAGTTTATTTCTTGTTCTTCCTGCCTCCAAGACATTGTTGTATCAGGGCGAAGCTATTCTGGTTTCCATGTCTTGAGAATACAGATAATTGCACTTGGGGTTCTCAGTTGTGCCATTTCTCTTCTCAAGGAGTGGGCATGGACGGTAGATGCAACGTACACAGTCCCATCTTCCCTGCCTCAGAGAAGGTTCCCCAAGAGCCTGCGTCAGAGCACATCTGTGTCTTCCAAACAATAGGACTCCTCAGCCTCATGTTTTCTCATGCCCAGGGGAACTGATGACAAAACAATTATGAGGTGACTTGGGTGCACCAAAGCTTGAAAACATGAGCACACTCCCCTAGTGTCTCGGTTCTTTACTTTCTCGCCGCTGGGCTCGTGAAGGAACGCATCACTGTGGAGCAGGTCAGGAGCAGGGAGTCAGGAAGAGCTTTTTGCCTTTGGTACTTGAGTCCTGATTTGGGAAAGGAGGAGATGGAGCAGGTAATTATGTTTGTTTCCTCAGGATGTCCTAATAACTTACCACAGTGGTAAGTGGCTTACAATGATGAAAATTTATCCTTAGCTCTGGAGGCTAGGGTTCTGAGGTCAAGGTGGCAACAAGGCCATGCTCCCTTGAAAGGTTTTAAGAAGAAATCCTTCCTTTCCTCTTTCAGTTTCTGGTGGCTCCGGGGATTTCTTGGCTTGTGGTAACAACATTCCAGCGTCTCCTTCTGTCTTCACATGGCCTCTCTGTGTTCCTCTGTGTCCTCTCCTCTTTTCATAAGGATATCTGCCATTATAGTGAGGGCTCATTTTACACCTAGAATGATTTGATCTTGAGGTCCTTAACTAACCGCATCTACAAAGACACTCCTTCCAAATAAGGTCATGCCCTGAGGTTGTAGGCAGACAAGAATTTTTGGATGGCATTATTCAACACACTGTAATAGTGGAAGCATGGGATGTAAAAGCTGGAAGGAAGATCATCAAGTCTAACACCTTTATTATGCAGATGAGTTATCCAGCCTTACCCAGATTGTTAGTGATAGGAATTTTTTTAAACTTTAGTGCTAGATACACTCGGCTAGCTTGTTGAGAGAGGGGCGAATTTTAGAGATAAGGAGAGTGTGGCAGTTTATAAAATTGTCTGCAGAGTCTTTGACAGTCCTCCCCTGAGTGTGGAGGGATTTGACTGCTTTGAACTTGGAGATGGGGGTGGTGATGCTGTAGGACTCCTGACTTGGGTTCTAGATGGTGATGAAGCTCTGCCTTGTTCAGTGTAACACTCCAATTTGGAGCCCCAAGCTGCCATGGACACCATGGTCTGACAAACCTGAGTCCACTGTGCTGTGACGGAGTCAAGCTACAGAGACAGCCCTCATGTCAGTGCTCTGGTCAGCATGCCACACACCAGACATGGAAAGCCTCCAGATGATTCCAGCCTGGCCACCAAGTCCTCCCCAGTCTTTGTGTCTTCTCAGATGAGGTGCTAGGCATCATGGTGTAGAGATGTGCTGACTGCCATTGTACTCTTAATCCATACTTAAAATAAAATGGCTCTTGTGTTAAGCCATACATTTGGGGGTAGATTGTTGCAAAGCAACAGTAACTGGAAAAAAGTCACCTTTCTGATAATTGGATAATGTGATAATGTATACTCATCTCTAGTCTGTAGGCAGACAAATTAGCACCAAGAATTAGACCTTCATAATTACAAGGACAGAATCTTCAGGGGTGCATTCTGGTGAGAAAGGAGTTCACCACACTGTTTGTGGGAGAGCCATGGTGATTTGTTCATTGATATTGGTAAGCTTAACTGGGGATGTTTCATGGTCCTGGGAATGGCCAAATATTTGTTGTTTTTCCTGTTACCTGGTGGGAGAAAGTGTAGTATGCTAGAAGGATTGAGTTCAGTTTTCAAGAGCAATTAAACATGAAAACTTATAAACTCCTCTTTCTAGGTTTTCAAGGCTGAAAATAAATCTAGAGTCTGGTGTGTCACAATCACCCTGAATTCTTAGAGATGAAAGTAAAACCAGAGATCATTGGCTTTTATGGAGAGGCAAGAAAAAAAATCTATAACGTCTAGCTAGTCTCAAAGGCTCAGTGTGTCCACATTCATCTTTTCAGGCAAAATTCCACTGATGAGTAAACTGTTAAGAGTACCTGTGGGGGTGCCTGGGTGGCTCATTTGGTTAAGCAACTGACTTCAGCTCAGGTCATGATCCCGGAGTCCTGGGATCGAGTCCTGCATCGGGCTCCCAGCTCTATGGGGAGTCTGCTTCTCCCTCTGACCTTCTCCCCTCTCATGTTCTCTCTCACTCTCTCTCTCTCTCAAATAAATAAATAAAATCTTAAAAAAAAAAATACCTGTGGGTCAGGAACTTTTCTAGGTCTTAGGAATAAAAGTAGTCTTTATACTGGAATGGTGTATATGTGTGACAAAGACAGCATCCCTTTATTATGCAACCTACATTCTGGGGGTGAGAGAGAGATGGACAGTGAATATATGAATAGATAATATTTGGATAATTTGAAGGGTCTTGAAGGTAATTAAATAGGTCATGTGAAAGACAAGGTATGTATGTAGGGGTTCTTAAAAAGGTACTTAGGCAGTCCTCTCTTATGAAGTGACATTTGAGTTGAGTTCTCAGTGATCTAGGGGACGAGCATGACCCATAGCATCGGGTAGCATGACTTAGTGTTTGTAGGTGACTGACCTGTTTGAAGGTCAGATAGATCTAAGATTTTCCAATTTCACGAGTACTTGTAGAATACAACTTACAAACTTGTCCTGGTTAGGAATCTAAGCGGATTGCAGTACTTCTTAGTGGTAAGTACACCAGTAGACTAGAATTTTATAATTCCATTGTGGACAGTTAAATTCTGAGTAGGTGAAATGCCAGTGTTGGGATTGTGTCTAGAAGCTAAGTGCCCCCAGGATCTATTTTAAACAAAGTTTAAAATTAATTTCTAAAATATCATGGTCTATAAAAGGGATGACATTTATAATGCATGTAGGGAAAAACAAACAGAAAAACCCCAAACTACCATCAGTCACTCTCTATAAAGGAAGCAGACAGCAAGTGAAAAATAGATGAGCAAACAAACAGATATATACATATATATGACTGGAGGGAGACTCCCAGCTGGACTTGGGTAAGTGTGATAAAACATATTTTATTTTCCGTGTCTGATATTTAGGCCATCTGCATTCTTTGCAGGTCCGATTCGCTGATTAGTTACTTCTCTTGTCACCTGTGCTTATTCCTGGAGTATTAGTGCCCTTTCTTTTTCCTTCGTCCCTCCCTCTCTCCTTCCCTCTGCCTCTCTTTCTTCCTAGTTTTACTGTATGCCTAGATTCCTTAGAACTTTACCTGTGGCATTCCTTGAGGTTTTTGTTTGAAGTTTGCTTACCAGAGACCATTAGTGTTTGCTTTTGCTTTTGATCATTTTAAATGAGGAATTGGCAAATGTTTTCTGTCACGGACCAGGGAGTAAATATTTTAGGATATTTTAGGCATCTTGGTCTATATAGTCTGTGTCACAACTACTCAACCCCATCATTATAATGTGAAATGATCTGTAGACAGTGTCTAAATGAATGAGCATAACTATGTTCTGATAAATGTTTAATATAATTTACATGTGTCATGAAATATTTTCCTCTTCTGATTGTCTTTCAACAATTTAAACACTTAAAAACCATGTTATCTTAGCTCATGGACTATATTTAAGAAGGTGGAAGACTGGTTGGTCATGAACCATAGTTTAACACCTTCTTTTTTTTTTAAAGATTTTATTTATTTATTTGACAGAGAGAAATCACAAGTAGACGGAGAGGCAGGCAGAGAGAGAGAGGGAAGCAGGCTCCCTGCCGAGCAGAGAGCCCGATGCAGGACTCGATCCCAGGACCCCGAGATCATGATCTGAGTCCAAGGCAGCGGCTTAACCCACTGAGCCACCCAGGCGCCCAGTTTGCCACCTTCTGATTTAAACGTCGTTTTTAGTGTGTGCGTGTGTGCTTTTTAAAAAAACGTTTCTTAAAATTAATGTGGATTTTAGCCTCAAATTTGTATGAGGGCAGGACTGTGGTTAAAATTTCAGAGCAATCATTTTCCTTTTCTCAGAGCCAAGGCCAGGACAGGTAATTATCTCTCCCACATCTCTTTGAGGCAGTTTTTTCCCAGATTTACTCTCAGAAGCTTCCAGGAGCCTGGCTTAATATAGCGATCCCTGATCTGAGTGTCTGTGATGTCAGTACCCCCAGTTATCTCCTCATGGTTTGCTAAGTGAAGTTCAAGGTCATCAGGGTAGGAAGAGGACAGAGGCTGACTTTTCATTTCTTTTTGACGAAGTCTGATAGCCAATTTCTGGATTTGAGATTTCTTCTTTATTCTGACCTCTAAAGACGTCATCTATCACTTTCCAGACAGTTTAACCATGCGTTTTTTAAAAAAGGCTTTTATATATCTTCCAGAATTTTTAGGCATTTTGTATACCTAGAAGTATTGCTGGAAACAGTAGTCACATTGGAATCTCTGTCCCAGGCCTTTTTGAGTATTTCAGTCAGGTGTATGTTTCATGCTATTCCAGGAGATTGGTTATGATTAGGAACAAAGCTGTGGGGGAAAGGGGAACTTCTGAGGACCCTGTGTATTCAGAGGACAAGGAGGGGTGGAGTCACCAAGGGATAGAGTGGTAAAGAAGTGAGAAATGTTCAGAGAAGAAGAGAAGCAGTTGAGCTCAAAGATGAAGTGATGAGTACCGAAGTGGGTGAAGTTACTCCCAGGGAAGGAGCCTTCAGAAGGAAAGAGTGTCATATTTGCATAGAAGAAAAGGAGAGGTAAACTTGCATCAGAAAACACAGTAATAAATAGCCTAGAGATAAGAAGGAAGGAGGCAAATTCAAGACATGTTAAGGTAACCGTGCTCTGGAAATGGAGCTACTTGTATTCGAAAATGGGGGGGGGGGTGAGTACCCGCGTGAAGTCAGAATAATTGTGTCCTTGCAGACAGGCAAGAGAGAGAATGGAAATTATGACCTAGGGAAGATCAGTCCTGTAACACAATACAAGTTGGTTTGGTCCATAAGGAAGTTGATATCAAAGAAGTCCAACTAAGTGAATGCGGCAGTAATTGAGATGGGAACGCTGAAGAATATTTCCTGGGGTTGTGGTGGTGGAAGTGAGAGGAACAGGCAGCTCTGAGAAACATGGAAGAGGAAGACCAATAGAATGTGATCACGGACTAGACAAGGTAGCAGAGGTGAGCCGAGTCCAAGGTGGGAGAGAGCTCACAGATTCTAATGTGGCTTCTGAAGATTCTTTTAGTTCTGATTCGACCTCTAAAGGTGTAATTTTTAAAGCTCACTCAGTGGAGAGTCAGGTATATTCTAAGATACTAGGGTCTCTAAGTTTCAGTGTGAGCTTTATGTTACTTTTTACCCTTCCAGTTGACAGAGCTGGGAGTATGGTTTTTCAGAACATTTCTGTCTTTGTATGTGAGCCTCACAATGTTGTAAGTAGGCTCCCTTGCTCCCTTGACGTTTTCCACAGTGACACAACCACCGCTTCCCTGAAAACATTTTTGACAGCTGAGCCGCCTGGTGGTCTGTGCACTGCCTTCCCATCCAGGGCTCTGATTCGTGCGTCAGAGGCGGCAGTTTCTCACAGTGACACAGATCAGAAGAGGGAAACTCATCTTGTATGAACCAGGGTCGAAAATTGAAAACGTTCCACCTTAACGGCTTTTCATGCTTGACACACTTCAGAAGCTATTCTTTTTGACAACATAATCAATGTTAGTGGTGGGCTTAGTGTTTTATTTTGCCTTCTTTATTAGGAAGATGCTGTTGTAGTTTCTAAGTGAGTGATCCTGAGAATAACCTTTGGGAATGGCAGAGCCATCTTTCAGAAGGAGGACTTCTGACTTTGTGTTGTGGTACGTTTCTCTACCCTGTATGTGTTGGTTGCCTTTTAAAAGAGCATAATTAGAAATTAGATGTTCTTGGAGCTGAGGGCCAAACTTGACTAACCATGTAGTCAGGGGGAAAACAGGCAAGAAATCAAAGGTGGAACATTCTGTCCAATATGGCCTGACTGCAGAGGAGCTAGAAATAACGAGGGCTGTTCTCACTCCTCCAGGGCAGTGACCCTATACTTCATTTTGCTTCTTCTTAGACATTTTGGAAGGGGCACCTTTAAGGGACAGTCATTTTTTAACTCACTTTTTTTATGGGAGTTTGTATTCATCTTCAAATACAGAGGAAAGGAAACTTGTTTCTTTCTGGAGCAAGAGGACTTTGAGTTTCATGATAGAGCCCTAACAACTAAAAAAGTTGTTCGACATGACAGAAGGGAATAAAGCTTGTACTGAAAGTCAGAATCTTTGGTCCTAGTCTGGGTTCTGTCTCTAATGATAACAGCCACAGATACTCAAGTATTCACTGGGCTAAGTGCTTTTCATGAAAACTCTCATTAGATCCTTTTCACATTTCCTACAGGAGAGTACTCTTCTTATTCCTGTTTCAACAGTTTCAAAAGTTGAGGCTCAGGGAGGTTAAGGAGCTCTCACAAGGTTCCTAAACCAAATGGTGTTGGTGCTGGTGTCAAAACCAGTGCAGAGGGGTTTGGACTAGGGTTCTCAGTCATTGCTTGCCAAAGAATATTGGTCCTTGGGAGACCAACCAACCACTCTGAACATCAGTAGTATTTAAAGTAAGGAAATTGGACTCAGTGATTCATAAGGTTGTTGCCAGCTTTAAGATCCTTTCCAACTCTCTCTTCTTAAGGATGGAGTGTAAGAAAAGGTGACATAACATAAAAGATAATAACAACTCTGGCCTTGGGAAAAGCCAGCAATAGAGAGCAAGCAAATTCCTTTGGGTGGAGAAGCCAACAACAGCAGCAGCAGCAACAACAATTGAGTAGCTGAGTCCTAGAAGAATCCTGAAAAGATTTTTGAAATATTGGATATCAATATGTTTTGGACACAGTAAGGTGAATCTAAGTTTTGAAGAAATGACTCATGGGAGAATCAGACACATTATGTGATTTCTTTTCCCTCTTTAATTATCAGATGCTCAGAGGACAGAGCCTGAGGTTCTATAAAAATACAAGATTTCATTTCAAGGCATTGCCGGGTAATCTGCCTTAGTTCTTGGGATCTTCAGCTTTCTGGAATCCTTTCATCTGATTTTGATGATCTATTAAACATTACCTTCTCCATACTGAACCTGAGTTGAAAAAAAGCCCCAAACCATTAAGGCTTGTGGGCAGGAAAACTCAGAATTAAATGAAAATCCGACTGTACCTCCCTAAACAAGGGTAGTGGTCTTGGCATATTCTCAATGAATCTTTATAGCATTTAAAGTCATGTTAGTATTGATGAAGTGCTGGGGGTAGATATGCCATTTAAGTTTCCTTTCTCCTCCCTTCCTTCTATCTCCCACATGTTGCTTTTGATCATAAGCAATATTATTACCCTTTAAGCACAAAAATAGATAAGGTAATATTAACAGCTAGTCCCATTCCCGGTAGCTTCCACTTCTCTTTCATCTTCCGATAGTGATATAAAGCTGGCTTCTCCACTCCGAAAGAGTTCCATTCAAGTTTTCTTTTATTATTTGCATGATTTTTAAAAACATTCAGGCAATAAAGTCATTCTAGTGAGCTGATGGCTAATTGCATACAGGGTTATCACAGTTTAGCCAATATGAAAGATTGTTTGGAAAAGAGATGACCTCTGTGCTCTTGGTAACTGCAGTTTAGGACCCAACCAGCTGCTGTGATGCATGAAAAACATCTTAATTCATTATGATCAAAGGAGCTAGTCACTTATTCACACTGCTGATTTCTGCAGCTGAGAAAGTATTTACACCAATTAACAACTTTCTGAGGCCCTCTGCTTGAATTGTTAACCTTCACATAAGCTATCTCTGCGGAAATCACTGATGATACACCCACTTGTCTCAGAATTCATCTGCCTGATCTTTATTGAACTTGATGTGCAAACATTTAAATGATAATTGAAACACTAATTAAATACTGTGTCTGGGCACTAGAGTTGGGAATTCAGAGAGAAAGGCTGACTTACTGTCAACAGGATCAGGAATCAGATGCCCAAGGTGCTGCCAATTTTCAGCAGGAACAGTTTGGAACATGTTTGGGTTGCCCTGATGTCTACTGATACATGCAAGGCATGTCTACTGAGCCATCAAACACAACACAGGGGATACGTACAGCATGTAATCCGAAATGATCAGCAAAGGAATTTACTTATGGTCCATCCCAGAGATGTGATATCAATGACTTGCTCTAGTCATGACTGTTGATTCAGATTGGGGTACAGAGAAGCAGGTGGAATCATATTTTTGGACCAGGCAATTGTTTGGGTTTTTATTTCTTTGGTTTTGTCTCTTTGCATCCAGAGTGTACGCATTTCAGTTTGAATTTGGGAGTATTGGGTTTGTAACCCGTTTACTTTCTTTTCTTTCAATGGCGGAAAGCATTGGTTCTCAACCCTGACTACATAGTAACATGAGTTAGAAAATGCTGAGGCCAGGGCTGCATTTGACACCTATTGTATCCGAATCTGTGGTGATGAGGCCAGGAAGCCAGGCGTTGACCATGTTAAAGTAGCTCTGCAGGAGGTACTAACGTGAAGTTGGGTGAAGAACCCCCCACACTAGACATAAGCTCCGTTGGGACAAGGACTGTGTCTATTTAATGCACTCCTTCCTTTGTAGATTGCAGTGCAGGACCTGACACATAACAGATACTCAGTAAATATTTTTGAGTGACTTGTGCTTTGAAGACTCCTGTATAGAGATTCACTACCTAGGTCCTGTGTGTTAGATAAGTCAGGGAGGTAAATTAGAAAGACTGGCTGTGTACTCCTACCCTGATTTTTATCATTGTCTCCCAACTCCAGAAAACAGTTGTGGAGCAAGCTCTGGGAACTCAGGTGCTTTCCAAGCTGAGCGTTTCCCTCGATCCCCACCAGATGCGATCCCTTCCTGTGATTCCTGCGACTTCCTGTGATTCCTTCCTCTTCATTTTCTCATTGCACTACAGTTTCCTGCTGGCACTGCCACCTTGTCCTGGATCTAACTTTGCCTTAGGACACGCTCTCCTGCTGCTAAGTATACTGCCCACAGACCCTGTTTAGCTGTCATCCACTTATCAATATGAGAATTGCCTCATTCATGGTCATGCCCCCTAATGGGGGCAGCCCACATCTAATGACTGATGTGAGGATGGAAAGGCTCGTACTCTGCCCCATCTCAGGGCAACTCCACAGGATTGTCGCAGTTCCAGAGCTCCTGTGGGTAAGCTGACACTGTGGTTGGGCCTGTATTAAATTCTTCCTGTGCCAGCCTTTCCTCCTTCACCTTTCTTTGCAGGTGTTGCTAAGAACATCTCCTAATGAACTCCTTCACTCTAATCTCCACGTCAGAGTCCGTCTGCCGAGCACACAAAGATGATGGCATGAATTACTTGAACTCCACTACCCATGCTCCCTCAGATAGAGCCTGGCCTCCTCACACTCCTGTCCATCATGTACCAGACATCATGGCAGTAATGATCAAGACAGACAAAATTCCTGCCCTCACTGAGCTTCCATTATGCAGGGAGAGACAAGCAATAAGCATATATATAAATCTGAATGATGAGAACCATTTACAAAAACAAGGCAGGGTAAGAGAACAGAGTGATGGCGTGCAGTGGGACCGTGTTGTGCAGGAGCTGTCTCATGCTAGCCTGGGAGAACTTATTGTTAAATCCACAGGAATTTTGCATGCCACTTGCAAGAACAATTGTGGAACATTTCTTAAGTTGCCGAACAGAACAATTCTTAAGCTGTTCTTAAGAATTCAATTACGTGAACTTAAAAGTCAAATAAATCATATTGGAAACTGATATAATACATACACAAAACTCATCACTTTTCTCATTTTACTACATTTATGATTATATATGTTTTTGTGGTTACTAACATTATTATATCTGTATGGTGGAAATACTATATATGATGCCTTACTGCATGTCCCTTCCTGATTAATATATTCAGTGACATCAGTGAGTCTGAACTGAACTTGTTTAATTGCAATCATAGATCGGTGATAGATACAAGAATGTGGGAAAAAAATCAACAGTAGCATTCTATGAGAATCAATTGACTGCAGAGTTTATGATAAACAACATTTTTATTACTTCTATTCAAATCGGTTGATCTATATCTTTTATATCAGCAAAATTATAATAAACATAGATGCATTTATACGTGCATGCATTTCCCTCCACCCCAGAGATCTGGTTGTGAACATTTACAACACATCATTGAGTAGAGGGATTCATTTCAGTGATATTATGGAAGAAATGTTTAACATTTGAGCTCATAGCTGGTCAGATCCAGGGAAGCTGTGTTTATTACTATTTGTGAGAAGATAGGCTCCCCTTCATCCTTTGTGTTCTCATTTTTTATTCTTAGATGATGGTCTCTGGACAGTTTTGTTAGTACTTTACCCACATAAAGCATGTATCTCTCAACTTCTGTTGGTTTCTTTTAGGATTTTGAGAGCTTCTGTTAGGTCACAGTTCCAGGTCTTATTTTTCCTAGTGAGGCTAAACTCAACTTGCATACTTCATTATTATTTATGTTCTGATAGCACTTTTTGTTTGTAATTGCCTAACTGTAAATTGTCATCCTTAGTTGTTCGTGTGGTTAATTACAGGCATTTTTGTAAAGAATCACTCTCTTAGTTGTACATTTTGTCCCTTCTGGGAATATAGATTCTTGAGTATTAAACTAATTTTCTGTTAACCACAGCTAAATGGTATCACAGGTATCAAAAATACAGGTATTATTATAGAAAAGGCATAGAATAGAAAAGAAGTGGAGCCTCATGTTGCTTTATGACCATGAACAAACCACATGACAACCCCAAACCTCAGTTTCCTAATTTGCACAATCAGTATTTAATTTGGCAAATTTCTTGGTCATTAAGACAAATGAGACATGGCCCATGCCCTCAAAGTATTAACAGTTGGCCCTAAAACTATTTCTGATTCAGTGTGATGAACACTGATAGTAGCTATAAGATGAATACAGAAGTGTGTGAAAAATCAACTAGGTAATGTAAATGAGCGTATTTCATGAACATGGGAAAAACTATCCCATAAATACGTTGATAACAGTTGCTCATAGATCTTCTGGGTGCTGGGTGTTTTCTGACACCAGACAAATGTCTACGGAAGGAATGAATTGAGTAGTAGGCAAACAGGTTATTCAATTAAAGAATGTCACGTCTTTTTAAGTCTTGCTCTGCTCTGTGCGGTTATGTTTAAGCTTTTTCTTCTTCTTCTTCTTCTTCTTTTTTTAAAGATTTTATTTATTTATTTGACAGACAGAGATCACAAGTAGGCAGAGAGGCAGGCAGAGAGAGAGAGGAGGAAGCAGGCTCCCCGCTGAGCAGAGAGCCCGATGTGGGACTCGATCCCAGCACCCCGAGATCATGACCTGAGCTGAAGGCAGCGGCTTAACCCACTGAGCCACCCAGGTGCCCCTATGTTTAAGCTTCTTAACCAACACATGGTCACACTGGTCTAAAATATATGGTTGCAGAATTTAGTCTAATTATAGTACAACATACTTAAGTAAACAAAATATTTACTTACTAGAATCAACCCTACTATTTGATTATTCTGTGGCTCTTCTAGGTGTTTATTCTTAGCATTTATTATTGCTTCATATTGGTCTTTACTAAAGTTTTCAGAGTGATGGTAACTTCCCAACCACTTCATGTTAGAGGCGAGGAACTATGCTGGGAAGTGATCATAGTTGGAGGCCAATATAAGCAAGTCTTTTGTTATGAGAAAATGCTCACATATAATTGAGTTTTTAAAAGAAAGAAATTAAAGCTTTTCTCATTATACAGATTATACACGTTCAGTAGACAAAATAAGTAAATTCTGAAAAGTAGAAAGATAGTCACCAGCTGTTTCACTACACAAAACCCTCACTTTTACTTTTTGGTATCCGTTCCTCCAATCTTTATCTATTTGTATTTTTCTGTGGTTACCATAAAACTCGATGTATAATTTTATACCCTGCTTTTTTTTAATTTACCATTTTAACAAAAGCATTTTCTAAGCTATTAAACATCTTTTCAACCATCATTGAAAGGACAGCATGCATTTTATTATAGCTAGTCTTTGAATCACAATACCAAAACTTATTTGAATCAATGAATGTTGACTCTGCTTTAATTACCTGGGAAGATTATATCCTTATTCCAGTGACTCTGCCGTTCCTTAGATTATTTTTGAAATGACACTTTTGGAAGCACATTCAAAACAACTCACAAAATTAGTGTCATTATCAATATACAATTTTGTAAAACAAAAAAATTATAATTCTACCTATCTTGTTTCTTCCAAGTAAGAGTGACTTTTGTCTGTTTCTAATAACCAAATCCACCTTGAAGACAAACAATGACCAACACCAAAGATATTAAAAAGAATTCTGCACAGGCTTTGATAACAATCTCCAAAGAGAAGTTCAAATATATTTTGTGAATCTATGTGTTAGGATAAATGATAAATTTCTTACAGAGTTGCTATAAACATTGTTTATAAAAAATAAAAATTTAAAAAAAAAATTTCTTACAGAGTGAGTATTTGAGGTAAAAACAAAACAAAACAACAACAACAAAAAAACACACAAAAAACACAAGTTTGCATGAGCAAGTTTCATCATGTTTGCTAGAAATCAGGTATTATATGCTGTAGTTGTCTCCACATCTCTGAAGGCCCTCACAGGTTCCTTATTGATTATGCCCTGGAAATTTAAAGTCTCTCTAGCTGCTCTGTCCCTCAGGTGTATCCTTAAGTTTCAAGGTTCCAAATTCGAACGCTGCTATTATAGTCTTTCTTAAAGATGTCTCTGATGTGATGTTAGAGAATCCGGCAAGCTAGCTCTTGGTTTCTGCTGGCTTTGAAAGAAGAGAGACTGATTGACCTCTGTAAAAGGGATTTCTCATAATCTGTCAAAAAATACCAGAAAGCCAGGTTGACCACCCACTTTGGCCCTTGGAAAAGTGACAGTTATCATGTAACTCCTTTAGCAGTGGGATGGACAGCATCACCCAGCAGCCTGTAATGGTGCCAGGCAATGAGGCGTGGCAGCCTGCAGAGTTTGGCGAAGCTAGCATTTAGGATAAGGATTGAAACCCGATTTGTTAGCCTGACTTTTGGGGGATGTGGTGATGGAAGTGGGTGGGTGAAGAGACATTGAAGGAATAAAAGCTTCGGTGTCCTTTCACCCTTTTCTATTGAATATCTCAAATAGGGCAGATTTCCTTTCCTGTCTGTGCCTCAGAGAGTCAGGATCTGTGTGTGCCTGTTGAAAGCCTCAGGCTTTTTGCATTAATAAGCCCCTTTAAAAATGTCAGTTGAGAAGTGCTAAAGACCTTTCTACCAGCCACTTTTCAATCTTGTTATTTTAGTACTTGCCTTTACCCTAGGCTTCACAGAAATGTAAAAGGTAATGAAGTGTTTCACATACTGTTTTCTGTCTTTTTATTCTAATTTAAATCTATCATTTAGTGCACGCAGTAAAAACGATGTTTACTTGAATAGGAGTGCTATTTCACTCATCCTGGAAATGCTTATCTGGGCTTGTATTTTAGCCATACCAGGTATGCTATCATTGTACACGATCAGCACAGTGGGAGGAGAAATATATTTTCAAATCCTTAGGTGTCAGTTTTAACCTAGTAATGTGAGGTTTTTCTGTAATGTACCTCATTAAGATCAAGTTGGACCAGCTACTATCAAGTAAGCTAGCAAGCAGGATGGTAATCCCAGATTTAAAAAAAAAATTTATTTTTAAAATTTAAATTCAGTTAATTAACATATATTATTAGTTTCAGGGGTACAGGTCTGTAATTTGTCAGTCTTACATAACACCCAGCACTCACCACAACACATAGCCTCCCCAATGTCCATCACCCAAACACCTCATCCCCACAACCCCTTCCCCTCCAGCAACCCTCAGTTCGTTTCCTGAGATTAAGAGTCTCTTATGGTTTGTCTCCCTCTCTGGTTTCATCTTGTTTCATTTTTTTCCTCTCATCCTCTATGATCCTCTGTCTTATTTCTTAAATTCCACATATCATGAGAACTTATAACAATTGTCTTTCTCTGATTGACTTGTTTCACTTAGCATAATACCCTCTAGTTCCATCCATGTCCTTACAAATGGCAAGATTTCAGATTTTTTATGGCTGTGTAATATTCCATCATGGGTACTTGTGTGTGCATGTGTGTATGCGTGTGTGTGTGTGTATGTGAGACACAGCACATATTTGTCCATTCATCTGTAGATGGACATCTGGGCTCTTTCCATAGTTTGGCTATTGTGGACATTGCTGCTATAAACATTGAGGTGCAGGTGCCCCTTTGGATTATTAAATTTGTATCTTTGGGGTAAATACCCAGTAGTGCAGTTGCTGGGTCATGGGGTAGCTCTATTTTCAACTTCTTGAGGAATCTCCATACTGTTTTCCAGAGTGACTACACCAGCTTGCATTCCCACCAACAGTGTAGCAGGGTTCCCCTTTCTCCACATCCTTTCCAACATCTATTGTTTTCTGACTTGTTCATTTTTTAGGCATTCTGACTGGTAGTATCTCATTGTGGTTTTGATTTGCATTTCCTTGATGGTGAGTGACACTGAATACGTTTTCATATGTCTCTTGGCTATTTGGATGTCTTTGCAGAAATGTCTGTTCATGTCTGCTGCTTATTTCTTGATTGGATTATTTGTTCTTTGGGTGTTGAGTTTGATAAGTTCTTCATAGATTTTGGATACTAGCTCTTTATCTGATATGTTATTTATAAATATCTTCTCTTCTGTCAGTCTTTTGGTTTTATTGACTGCTTCCTTTGCTGTGCAAAAGCTTTTGATCTTGATGAAATCCCAATAGTTTAATTTTGCCTTTGTTTCTCTTGCCTTTGGCAGTGTTTCTAGGAAGAAGTTGCTGTGGCTGAGGTCAGAGAGGTTGCTGCCTGTGTTCTCTTCAAGGATTTTGATGGGTTCGTATCTCACATTTAAGTCTTTCATCCATTTTGAGTCTATTTATGTGTATGGTGTAAGGAATTGGTCCAGTTTCATTCTTCTGCATGTGGCTGTCCAATTTT
The DNA here is from genome assembly GCF_964662115.1 of Mustela nivalis. Taxonomy (NCBI): domain Eukaryota; kingdom Metazoa; phylum Chordata; class Mammalia; order Carnivora; family Mustelidae; genus Mustela; species Mustela nivalis. The sequence goes on from NC_139020.1 coordinate 57,421,006, forward strand.
CCCAACACCATTTGTTGAAGAGACTATTTTCCATTGGCTGTTTCCTGCTTTATTGAAAATTAGTTGACCATAGAGATGAGGGTCCATTTCTGGGTTCTCTCTTCTGTTCCATTGATCTATGTTATCTGTTTTTGTGCCAGTACCATATTGTCTTGATGATTATAGCTTTGTAATAGAGCTTGAAGTCTGGAATTGTGATGCCACCAGCTTTGGTTTTCTTTTTGAATATTCCTTTGGCTATTTGGGGTCTTTTCTGGTTCCATACAAATTTTAGAATTATTTGTTTCAGTTCTGTGAAAAAAGCTGATGGTATTTTGATAGTGATTACATCAAATATGTAGATTGCTCTAGGTAATATAGACATTTTGTTAATATTTTTTTCCTCCAATCCTTAAAAATGAAACATTTTCCCATTTCTTTGTGTCTTCCTCAATTTCTCTTGTGAATATTCTATGGTTTTCTGAGTACAGATCCTTTGCCTCCTTGGTTAGATTTATTCTTAGGTATCTTATGGTTTTGCATGCAGTTGTAAATGGAACTGACTCCTTAATTTCTCTTCCTTCTGTCTTGTTGCTGGTGTATAAAAATGCAACTGATATCTGTGCATTGATTTTTATATCTTGCTACTTTGCTGAATTCCTGTATGAGTTCTAGCAATTATGGGGTGGAGTCTTTTGGGTTTTCCACTTAAGTATCAAGCCATCTGCAAAGAGTAAGGGTTTGACATCTTCTTTGCTGATTTAGATGCCTTTTATTTATTTATTTATTTTTTGTTTATCGATTCCTGAAGCTAGGACTTCTAGTACTATATTGAAAAGCAGTGGTGTTAGTGGACATCCCTGTTATGTTTCTGACCTTAGGGGAAGATCTCTCAGTATTTCCCTGATGAGAATGATATTTGATGTGGGCTTTTCATAGATGGTTTTTATGATATTGAGGTATGTATCCTCTATCCCTATACTGTGATGAGTTTTAATCAACAAAGTTTGCTGTACTTTGTCAGATGCTTTTTCTGCATCTATTGGAGGATCATATAGTTCTTGTCCTTTCTTTTATTTATGTAGTATATCACATTGATTGGTTTGTGTATATTGAACCAACCTTGAAGCCCAGGAATGAATCCCACATGGTTGTGGTGAATAATCCTTTGAATGTATTGTTGGATCCTATTGGCTACTATGCTGGTGAGAATTTTTCATCTGTGTTTCATGAGGGATATTGGTCTGTAATTCTCCCTTTTGGTAGGATCTTTGGTTTTGGGATCAACGTACTGTTGGCCTTATAAAAAGAGTTTGGAAGTTTTCCTTCCATTTTGATGTTTTTGAAATAGCTTCCGAAGAATAGGTATTAATTCTTTTTTAAGTGTTGGTAGAATTCCTCTGGGAAGCACTTTGGCCCTGGGCTCTTGTTTTGGGGAGATTTTTTATTACTGCTGCAGTTCCTTGCTGGTTATGGGTCTGTTCAGGTTTACTCTTTCTTCCTGGTTCAGTTTTGGTAGTTTATAGGTGTCTAGGAATACATCAATTTCTTCTAAATTGTCTAATTTGTCAGCAGGTAGTTGGTCATAATATGTTCTGATCATTGTTTGTATTTCTTTGGTGTTGGTTGTGATCTCTCTCATTCATGATTTTATTTATTTGGGTCCTTTATCTTATTTTTTTTTTTTTTTTAGGATTTTATTTATCTATTTGACAGAGAGATCGGAAGTAGGCAGAGGGGCAGGCAGAGACAGAGAGAGGAGGAAGCAGGCTCCCTGATGAGCAGAGAGCCCAGTGAGGGGCTTGATCCCAGGACCCTGAGATCGTGACCTGAGCTGAAGGCAGAGACTTAACCCACTGAGCAACCCAGGGACCCCAATCTTTTCTTTTTGATAAGTCTGATGAGGAGTTTATTAATGTTATTAATTCTTTCAGAGAAACAGCTCCTAGTTTCATTAATCTGTTCTTCTGTTCTTTTGGTTTCTATTTCATTGACTTCTGTTCTAATCTTTATTATTTCTTTTCTCCTCCTGGGCTTAGACTTTCTTTGCTGTTCTTTCTCCAGCTCCTTTAGGTGTAGAGTTAAGTTGTATATTTGAGAACTTAGTTTCTTGAGAAAGGCTTATAGTGCTATATACATTTCCCTTTAGGACGTCCTTTGCTGCATCCCAAAGATTTTGGATAGTTGTGTTTTCATTTTCATTTATTTCCATGAATTTTTTATTCTTCAATTTTCTTGTTGACCCATTCATTCTTTAGTAGGATGCTCTTTCGCCTCCATGTATTGACTTCTTTCCAACTTTCCTCTTGAGATTGAGTTCAAGTTTCAAAGCACTGTGTCTGAAAATATGATGGGAATGATCCCAGTCTTTTGGTACTGGTTGAGACCTGATTTGTGAGTCAGGATATGATCTATTCTGGAGACTTTTCCATGTGCACTTGAGAAGAATGTGTGTTCTGTTGCTTTGGGATGGAATGTTCTAAATATATCTGTTATGTGTATCTGGTCTAGTGTGTCATTCAAAGCCCTTATTTCCTTGTTGATCTTCTGCTTAGATGATCTGTCCATTTCAGTGAGGGGGGTGTTATTATTGTATTATTGTCAGTGTGTTTCTTTGATTTTTTAATTAATTGGCTTATATAATTGGCTGCTCCCATGTCGGGGGCATAAATATTTATAATTGTTAGATCTTCTTGTTAGTCAGACACTCCTATGCTTTATCTTGAGGCTGTGACTTCCCCTGCCCTTAGCTTTATTCTTTGAGCTATAAAATATGAGAGAAAGGAATACTTATTTTTTTTATTATGTTATGAGTTAAGTATTATATGAATGCCCCAAAGATTTCTAAGTGATCATTCTCATATATCAAACATATTCTACTTGTCTAATGGTGCGAGCGCCAAGGAGACCAAGTCATTGCCCTCCAGCAGCTTTCAGTCTGATGACACAGGCAGGCCAAAGAAAAAACAATACAACATGATAAAGGCAAGAATGAAACTAAACACTGTACTGGGAACTAGCAAAGAGAAAGAGAGAGAGAGAGAGAGGGAGAGAGAGCATGCAATGGATACCACCTAGCCATTTCAGCAGAAGAGATAGGAGATAGTAGGGACTAGTTTGAAAGATGAATAAAGAACAAGGCTTGATCACTCCAGACAAAGGAAGGAATGTATGTACAGAAACCATTAGAAAACCTCAATGTGTCTCAGAATCAGTGAGAAACTGGGCATAGCTAAAGCATAAACTGCAGTGTGGGGACAATGAAAGAGTCAGACATAACCCTGGAAACAAGAATGAGCTCCATCGAGAATGCCTTGAATTACTGTGAGATGCATTTTGACTTTCTTAGCCTCTGAAACCAGCATAGAACTTAACTCCAGAAGTAATACAAGAATTGATATGCTTTAAGGGTGTCCATGGGAATGGAAGGTTAAGGAGGGGTCTGGAGGTGATTATAGAGTTTAGGTGGGAAATGGTGATGGCATGAATGAAAGAAATGATAGAGGAGAAGGGGACACAGGACTACAAGCAGAAAGTATTTCTGGAGTAGCATTAATAGTATATAGTGATATTTTTAGGTGACAATGGTGAGAATTAAAGGCTAGCTTTGGGGGGAAAATTGTGAAAATGGGTCTTTTGGAATCCATTTTGTGAGTTTTGGATTCTCTATAGGACATTTAGTCAAAATATGCTCTTAGGTCCTTAATTTATGACAATGCGTATGTTGAGATTATTGATTACAGCTTGAAATACTTCTCCTAAATGGTAGGGTTTATATTTTACTTATTTTTACTGTGAGGTATAATTCTGCTTTTATTATTTATATTTATATTTCTGTTCATAAGAGTGTTTTTTATGTAAAGGAATCGTTGAAAAATAACCTAACAGTAAATAATTTGTTGGGTCAGGAGTGGTACGTCCAAGGATGATATCTGGAACGACCATGTACAAATATGTAAAAATACATTTATTGACTCAGAAAGTTGTTCAGAGTATTTGAGGAAAAAGAACAGTTTGCAAATTATATGTACAGTGTAGTTCTACTTTCCCAAAGTATGTGTTTTTAAGTGTGGTTCTAAGCAAAAGAAGAGGACTGAACAAGTATTCCCCCAAATGCTTAATGGTTATATTAGTGTGGGAAGTCAAATTATCAATGACTCTTGCATTCATCATGTGATCCCACAGGCCCCAAATTTTAAGTGATAAGAGTGTACAAGTTTGGGACCCCTCATCCACAGTGAGAATGTAAAGTGCCAGTTTGCTGAAGATCATAGGGTAGGACTTCCAGAGGGATTTCTTTGAGAAGGTTTGTACTGTTGAGTCCTGTTTCCATCAAGGAGGAGAGGTGGAGGGCTACTTCTCTTTCCTCTCTAGCCAAGAAAAAAGGTTTCAAGAGGCTGACTGGAAGAATTTGATGTGTATTCCCTTTGAAGGAGAATAGACTTATGTCTGACTTCTACCTGAAAAATTGAAAGAGAGAGAGAGATGGACAGTGTGGATTCTGACAGATGAGCTCAAGTGAAGGGAGCTGCTTTAGGATCAGCCTATACTTCCAGCCTACACTCCCAGAGCTATGAGGACAAAGAACAGATAATTACTTCCTGTGGCTCACAGTGGGCCACCTCAAAAGAAAACCAGCATGGGCTTCCATGAGACCCTGTTCAGTAGAGAGCTAAAGGGGCAAAAAAATAAGTTCAACATATTTCTGGACTCCTAGGGAGTGTAGGAGGACTAGGTAACATGATCAGGAATAATGAGTCAACTACTCTGTGAGAACTACAGGTTAAAAATCCCCAACACTGGTCATAGAGTGGTCCTGGGGAAGCAAAAAAAAAAAAAAAAAAAAACAAAAACCATTCCTTCTAGAGAGTAGGTCAGTTTCAGAAGCCATGTAGGCATCTTACAACAGTACCCATTCAAACAGAACATCCCTGTGTCCCTCCTTCCTTCCTCAGATTGACCCTGGGTGGGGGGTGTGTGTCGGAAACCACAGTTAGTAAGAGGAGGGAGGGATGAAAGCATGGGATAGGAAAAGAGAAAAGAAGGACCATGTTCTTTTTTCTCCAGCTTCCTGCTTATAGCTAGGAAAGGATTTAACTTGAAACTGTGGTAATGTAGGAGTAGACACTTTTAACACAGCATTAAGATTAGGATGAATATAGAATTACATTCATCCTAAAAAGTCATGGAACTATTTGTGTTTTTATCCATGGGCTTGGAAAAGAACACCCTTCCACCTTATATATGAACACATTTTAAGGAGGTAGTTGGATAGTTGATAATTCCATCAACTAAGTTCTGCTTATTTAGTGTCTCTTTTGAATACATGTGATTTTTCTAACTCCCAGGTCAGGAGTTCCTTTTAAAGTTTGTCCCACTGGTACTACTGTAATATCTTACTGTCATCATTGTAGGGACAAAAAACAACCATGGCCCATGTCTGGAGTGACTTTACCCAAACCCACAGAGTATTCTGCACACTTTTCTTTACCAACAATGATTAGAAGATCACTAAGCTGATTTCATACCACACAGGGTGGCTTCTGCTCTGTCCAGGTAAGGTGTTTCTCCCAACTTCCTTTAAAGAACACGAGACAGATTTCCTTGGAAAACTAACTTGTAACTCTCTGGGAGTTGACAGAACAGACTATTCCTCTTTGATTTTCTTCTAGGGGGTATTAATGTTGCAAAATTTTTTTTTTAATTTTTTTATTTTTAGCAGCAAATGTCATGTGTGCTGTTCTTTTTTTTTCTATGAATGTTGCAAATTAAGCACTCATCTACAAAATGCACAAACAAATCTAATAATCACCATACAACTGCATTTGAGAAACTTGAGTAAGAACTTATGGCGAATGAAGAGGAATAGCTTAAATCACTTGAAAATTTGAATTGGGGACACCTGGGTGGCTCAGTTGGTTAAGCATGTGCCATATACCAGGTGTTGATCCTGGGGTCCTGGTATTGATATCCTGCATTGAGCTCCCTGCTCAGTGGGGAGTCTGCTTCTCCCTCTGCCTAACCCTCCTGTTCGTGCTCTCTCTCTCACTCACTTTCTCTCTCTCAAATAAATAAAGTTTTTAAAAAAATTATTTTAAAAAAGGGAAAATTTGAATTGGATCATTTTGTAAATTGAAAATCACTCTGGTAAACAGTAAATGTAAAGTGGGTGTGTGCACGTGCGTGTGTGTACAGGGAAGTGGTTGGCACTAATATATGCTGAAGGTTGGATTCAATTTAATTGTACCTATTACATTCAGCTAAGCTGCACCTCTGCTGCTACTGACTTTTATACTAAAAAAAAAAAAAGTTAAGACAGTTGATTTTGGATTAGGAAGGGATAAGAAAACCAAAATAGTAAACAAAATGGCAAAAGGTCAAGACTTAATAAGCCTTCACTTGATGTTGACAATGGTACCACAGTAAGGTTGCCACTGAAAGAAGAGAAGCAGCAAGAGAGGAAAAGATGGATATCTCCTAAATAGGCTAGAAGCCTATCAGTTGGACATGTGGGCTGTGTGTCATTGGCCAGGAAGAAGCCGTGTCTCTGAATACTCATTGCAAACTCTCAGCTCCTGGATGAATCTTCTCCTGCTGTGGGGACCCCACAATCCAGAAGGTACACTCTGCTCTCAGGTTTGCTGAAGACATGATCAGTGATGAGAATTTCTAGATTTAATGCTCTGTTGGGTGGTTTACTCTTGGATTTCTGAACCACTGTGACCGGGTCACCCAATAGGAGGCATGGAAATCATAACTCTTCCTCCCAAGTATGTGTCTGTTGAATGGGATGGGGAGGCCAATTCAGCAGATACCAGAGAGGAGAAAATGGAGACCTGAGGGGCCTGCTTCTTTTGAGTTTCCCTGAGTACATCAGGCAGGATCAGATATACAGCTACACTTGCTTTTTCTATATAATTTAGATACAGTTAAAGAAAGCTTTTAAGGTGCTTAGAGCACTTTTTGCAGAGAAAGAGCTCCATAAGCATTGCTTTATTATTATAGAAAGAAGAAAGGAAGAGAACACTGCCAGAAATTATGCTAAATGCCTTCACATTTCCTCATTCCATCCTCGCATCAACTCTAGAAGGTAACTAGTTCAGAGTGATTTGATACCCAGCAACTAGCTCCTAATCTGTGACAGACCATAGATTTAAAATCAGGCCTCCTTTATTACACAACAGGATCCTTCTTATCTTGTGATTCAGTGTTTGACTCACAGGAAGAAAAAGAATAGATACCTATTTCAGAGGTCCATGTCTCTGGGTCTTCCTTCAATTAACGATCCTCTAAGTATGAGTGGTTGGTGCCCTGCCTACGTGTATGAATAAGGGAAGCCTTGTTGCTGGAAGAAAATACCGCAGATTTCAGTGGCTTCACACAGAAGTTTACTCTGCTCACATCAAGGCTGTCAGTGTTGGCGGGTGGGCAGAAGTGGAACTTCTGCCTTTAAAGACTTAGGCTTCTTCCTTCTTGCCATTTCTGGAGTCTTCTGTTGATTTCTCTGCTTACAGCTAGCAAATGAGGGGAAGGGGTGAGTTTGACACATTGGGACTGTTCACGATCCAGGTCTGGAAGTGGACACATCACTTCTGCTCATATTCCTAACTGCCAGAACCTGACCACATGCAAAAGAGACTGGAGAAGCAGTCTGGTTGAGTCACAGCAGGAAAATAGATTTTGTGGCTAGTTAATCTATGCCACAGTCTGTCTTCTGGTCACTAAATATTAATTTCAGTCATCCTTCCACATATATAGAACCCATTGTTTCCTTGCCCAGGGAGACTCCCCTAAGTTCCAGCCAGTTCCTACATTCAGTTCAAAGTCCAGGACTTCGGGGCGATTGAAAATCCTAATTAGGCTTGGATATGGAGCCTCTGATGACCTCTGAAGTGAAAAAACAAGTTATCATTTTCCACTCCTCACCCCTCCATGGCACTGCATTTTCCCTCAATTGGCAATGGTCAAGCTATATACAACTTAAATGTTTATTTAAAAAGGGGCAGAATGGACTATACAAGGCAGTCACTGGTCCGCTATACTTTTGAAATCTTCCTAGCCAGACGTTTTTGAAGAGCCCTTCCCTGATAGCAGAGGAATTGACTTGGTGGATCCAGAGTCTGTGCTGTGTTCCCCATTTTCCATGACCCTTGATTTACCCTAACTGGAAGTTTTTTCCTTCTGTTTTCCTCCATGGTTTCATCTGAAGTGTACACAAAGCAATATAGTCTTTCTGTAAGCTTTACAGCCTTAACAGCCTGCTTCCTGCTCATGTAAGTTCAGGAGCTCAAGAATGTTTTTAAGCCTTAAACAATAAGGATTCTCATTAGTACAAGCCTGTGATTAGTTTGGCAATATAATTGACTCAGGGACTCAGCAGACTTCTGACCTGTTTTCTTCTAATAAGTAACCATATGCAAATTGTTCCCTAAACATAATGCTTCAGCCTGATTTCTTTCTATTCTTTCATCCCAACTTCCTGGCAGCTAACTTGAACCTCCCTGAAACAATAGGCTTGGATACCAAGATACTCTGTTATGCTGATCTTTGCTCCAAAGTCAGTATATGAGCAAGAAGTCTTAGAGGACCTCTGTAACTTAGGATCCTGTCCAGTCTTTACTCTTACTGTTTGTACGACAGTCCAGTCAACTCTGACAAATCTGTGAGATTCTTGATTTTTATACTTTTTCCATTCCCTTCAGTCTCTGCATGAAGAGCACTTCTTTCTTGCCTAAGCTCCAATACTGTAGGTACTTAAGAGTAATCAACATGCTTTTTCCTCTAAGTCTTTCCATCCGCTTTCCTCACAGCTTCAGGTTCAGAAGCATGTGGTCTTTCTGTTACTGCAGATGAAACTTATGAAATGTTTGGCTGGAGAGTATCAAGGCTTTCTAACTCTCTAGCTTGCTTTATTTATTTCCATACTGTCTGCTTTTTGACCACAAAAGCAACACCACACATTTTAGGCTTTCATCATACCAGCATCCCACTTTCTGTCCTGATTTCTGTAGGAGACACAGAAGGCTGACTGCTAGAACCAGTAACCCCAAAATATCAGTGGCTAACACATTAGAGGTTTATTTCTTCCTGAGATAAAGTCTAACTGGCACCCAGTGTAGGGTAGGGCTCCTGTCTACACATGTACTCAGGAATCCAGTATTCCCTACTCTGGTTCTGTCACCGCCTAAGCCTTCATTTTACTGCTTGATTTTTTTTTTTTTTATCAGATTTTGTACTGCCTAGAAGTGTCCTATCACCCACATTTTGTTGGCCAGAACTTGTCAAAGGCTATGTCTAATTGCAAGGCAGGGTAGAAAACATTGTCTAGTTATATGGCCAGGGAGAAGCGCGATATGAGTGTACTAAATAATGTGTCTCCACCTCTACTGCCTTTGTTATGAGTTGCTGACATGCCCTCAGTTGCATCTGAGAATCCATGAGGTGGCATGTAACTCAATGTAAGGGAAGCCCCTCTCTCCATGGACACAAGTCAGTGCCCTTGAGACAATAGATCCATTTCCCCCAGGTTTTAAATTGATTAAAACCCATATTGAATATTGGGAGCCACTGCACACAATGTATACTGTTAAATTTTCAGTATTCAACAGTTGTTCAAGTCTTATTCTGCAGAAGTAAAGAGGATTGGTTTGGCTTTCTAGGGATCTGATTCTGCCATAGTACTCCCTGCTGAAGTGTTTTTCTAGAAAATACCCTTTGCACATACAAATTTCTCCCTGTTTTTCCCATGTCAAGATATTTTACACAAAAGGCATTATTCTCTCCTTGTTATTACAGATATTTATACTACAAGAGGTTTAAGACTCTAAAGTAAAATCCGCAAGATTCTAGCTCATCATCTCTAGATGATTTCAAGCAGACTTCCAAGAATCAAGTTACGTACTTTGATAAAATACACATGCTGGGATCCACTTATGGAAATGGAACTTGTGAAAAAAACATCCAGGATGACCTTGATGATTGGTCTGGTTTGGGATCTTTGTTTGGGAAGACAAGGTTGCCCTCATCTCTCTACATTTTAAGTTAGTACCTTTGGGTTGAGTATCACATGAGACTTTCAGGCTCCTCATTTTGTGGGAGTTAAGGGTTTTGTATCTGGCATTTCTTCCTCGAACTAGGCTGGAGGACCGTGTTCCTCCTTTTATCTGTCTGAATTGCTGAATGGTTCCTTGTTCTTCTCTTATGTATTACCTAAGCCTCTGAGTTCTCTGATAGCTAAATGATTAAAGGCAACTTTACAGTTTCCTAAAAAAAATAAAAAGCTTTTCGTGGTGGTGTTTTTGAAAAATAAAACAGACTTCTAAGGTTTGGAGTTCTCTTTATATGAAAGTACAAAGTAAAGAAGTGCAAGCAGCTAATAACACACTGGCGACAAGCTACAAACTTGGGGAGATTTGCTAGTGGCACACACTGGGCAAGAAAGACAGAAATGGCAGAGTTTGCAAGCAATTTGCTCCCTGCATTCTCATCCAGTGCTATAGAAGGGACCACCCTGGGTCAAAAGGATGTTGATGTTTAGTTATCAGTAATCCAGAAATGCTGGGGCAGATATGCACATGACCATTACCCCTAGTTCTATGTGAAGAGGAAGTTGATCAGAGATGCCCTCCAATTCTTCGTTTCTCATGGAAATGATGTACAAGAAATAATGGTTCTGGAGATTTCTTGTGTGGTTAGGAGCATTGCTGGCTCTTTCTTTCCTTTGTCTTACATCTCTTCTTTGTAGCAGTAAGGAGGACATTGGATTCTGAGTCAAAAAGACCTGAATTCTTGTTCTGCCCTTTGTGCTTACCTAGCTTTTTAACCTTTGGGAGCTTACTCAGCATCTCTGGGAATTTTCCTCTGTAAAATGAAGAAGGAATCTGGGAATTTCTGGGATCCCTTGCAACACTACTGTTGTTATAAAGACTGGTGGTGACCTCCCCAGCGGAAAGGGGGACCTCCAGGAAGTTTTGACCAGTTCTGGAACCATGGACTATCTTGTGAGGTACCATTGCTTGGGTGATATTTTAGCACATGTTTAAAGATGATAGTTTGGAGGAAATTGTTCTGGCTCATCTTGAGTATTTTGTGGAAGCAAAGGCATCAGTGTCTTGACTTCCTTAGCCAAAACATTAAAGAATTACACCTCTTTTATGCATCGTGTACCAGGGGCCTGGGGAAGGCAGTTGGGGGCAATTCCTGTGATGCACGGTTGGCAAGATTGCTTTCAGAGTAACCGTTATAGCTATGTGATCATTAATCCTCCTGCCCTTGAAAAGCGTTAAAACCTGAGGCTATCTTTTTTCCCACCATGTTAAGTAATTTTCCAGGAGAACTAAGGACCTGTCCAGTAGCCTTCAGGTTTCTGATGCTGACTTAAAGGTGAAATGCACCCAGAACCCAGAGGCAGAGTGGTACAGAATGGGTTCTGACAGAAACCTGAGATGGCACCTAGCTGTGCATTTATAAACAGGGAGCCCATTCAAGGCTGCCTGGATCTCACCCAAAAGACCAAGTTACTGTGAATCATTTCAATATTTAAAAATGATATTTTATTTTATTTTTATATTTATTTATTGAGTAGAGCAATAGAAGTTTATTAAGCAAGGATACAGAAAAAGCTCTCAGGAGTGAGAGGGGTCCCAAAAGGGTTGCCACTGAGGGCTATTAGAGATGGTCTTTTATAGAAAGCTACCAGGGTACTTAAATCTTTTTAACATCACGATTGATAACACCATTGAGTAAGGACTAGTAATAATATCTTCAATGGCTTACTTCCTTTTTAGGGTCCAGTAATTCTTGTTATAACAGCTACTTGTGACCAGCCAAGACCCCACCTCTGACACCTAGGACAGGATGGTCTGGTTTGTTCTCTTATCTCTGGTTTCCTTTCATCACCCACATTTTGAATTTTGTGAGCCTGATCCCATGGCCCCCTACCTATCTCTCCCTACCCAGCCCCACCTGTTCCTTACTCATTCCTCCTCCCCTCTACCCCCTCAGAAAAGTAACCCTAACTGCTGTTAGGGAATGGGATGATGACTGCTCTGGCTGCTTTCTGCTGAGATGGGGCTGCGGGCTGTAGGGCAGTTAGACTCTATCCAGAGGTCGATCCTGGGGCCTGTGGTATGGTTCCAGGGGGTCTATCATGATGGATAGCAAATGGTACATGCATCAGCACATGCAAAATAATTAAACATAAAACAAGGATTAGGCCAAAATTATGATCGCATCCATCAGATAAGATCCCCAATTACCAATTTTGTCAAATACAGCAGTGGATATTTTGAACTTATTTAATTGATCATGAAAGTCGGGTTTTAAGCTGTTGAGTAGAGGCTAAATTGATAAAGTTACTCAACCCACTGTTTGAGGATTGCTGTGAATGCAGTGAGTCTGGATTTTAGCCCATGTTTGAAAACACCTTTCCTGTAGCCCATAAGGCAAAATGCAGGGCTGTGGGCCAATGAGAGTATAGGTAGGTGGTTTAGTAACTGGTTGAATGAGTCCAAAGGGATTAATGATTGAATCAGTGTTGACCTAGTCTCCTTGTCACAGGATTTCTTCTCGACCCTGTCCTGTTTGTAATCTTTATTACTGACTTGAGGGAGGATATTGAAAGGCAAACTGAAAATATGGGTCTACTTCAATGCGATGAAATTTAGCACAAGTAAATGCAAAGTCCTGCACTTGGGATCAGGATATTAGCTTCCTGAGAACAGCATAAAGGAGACATCATTTAACAGCGGGATGTTAAACACCTTTACATCCTGTTATAGTTGGCTGTAAGCTCAGTCTGAATCAATAGTGTGGTATGCCTGCCAAAAAGACTAATGAGGTTCTGGACAGCACTAACAGAACCCAGCTCTGTGCTGGGAGGAGCGCACCTGAGGGAGAACGGGCTGTTTAGGGCCCCGGGCTCCAGAGCAGAAACTGGCAAACTGAGAATGCATGTGGGCAAACTGAAGGAAAGGAGGAGATTCACGCTGGATGGGGAGAGGACACAAAGGTGGATAGTTCTCTTACTAGTCTGCAGCACTCTTCAGTGGAAGAACATTTCCAGACTTCTGGGTGCCTGGAGAGGGCAGGACTAAAACTAGTAAGTACAAAATATACTGCAGCAGATTTCAGCCCAATACATGGAATTGCCTAATCTACCTAAACATTAAATAAATGCATTAACCTAGGAGACAGTGAATCTCGCATCCCTGGGGCATCCAAGCAGAAATGGATGAACACTCCATGAGCAAACTGTGGAAAGGAATTTAAGCAACCTGTGCATAGTTGATGTCTAATGTCTAACCTCGGCATGTAATGTTCGATGGATAGGGTGTAAAGGTTAAAGAGAAGCAGATAGTTTTGGACAAAATCCACCTTCTTTCGGTTTCAGTTTACTGGCTAAGTTAATACCTTGAATGGTATTAATACTGGTTCACGAGCTGAGGCTGATATAACTTTTAGGATATCATTGTAAAGACATAGGTAGAGTTCTGGAATGAAAATTAGGAAACAGGCATGTGATTTTTGGTGCTAGAATCAGTCTTCAGGAGTCACCCGGCAGGTTGCTATGACTCAGTGTCCTTAACTTGTATTTATTCTTAGAAGCTCTGAATTACATGTTGTGCTTCGAACAGCTCTAGGGCAGAGATACAGTAAATTATGAAAACACTTTGCAGGGCTGTGGTGTGTATCACCAAGGAGGAGTTCCTTCGGAGCCTGAATTCCTTTGTTGAGCAGATCTCTGTATGAATACAAATAATCATTAGAGAGACAGCTGGCTGCCCCGATAAAACACTCTTCACACATCCCTGTCTTTTCTTCCTGGGAATTTTGCCAGAAGGGCTGGGAGCAAGTGTTTGAGTAAGCAAGTGGGGTCTGATCTCCGCTTCTGTAAGGTCCCGTGGGATGTATTGATTCTCCTACATCTGTAACATCAGGGATGAACACAAGTCTCACAGACTGGGATAAATAGACCATACAGGGCCTGCACTCCTGAGCTGTCTTTGTTGATCGTGAAGCCAATGAGATTAAAGAAGCAAGGCCATTTGCACTGTCACGAGGAGAAGGTTTCTGGGACTGCTACCTATTGAGGCTGTTGGGAGGAGCAGACATCAGAGAGAGGAAGGTCTGGGAGGCCAAAATCTGTCCTTTTTTGTTCTTATGCTATCACACCTATGCAGGAATTACAGCCATTCCCATGGTTACAGATACAATCTATGACCTCCACATCTCTGTTTCCTGATCTACACTTCAGAACCATGAAGCCAAGTTCCTACTTGACACCTTCATCTGAATATCACATAGGAACATCACACTTGACATGATCAAAGATACACTCACCATTCCTCTGACATTACTTCTGCCTTTGCACTCTCTTTACAAGAGAATGACATTGCAATCCACCCAGTCATCCCAGAAGGACTCTTATTCATTCACTCATTGATCTGAAAAAATATTTATTTTACTCCATACCAGACAATGTTTGCTTGTTGTCAATATAATAGTTAAAAAAGAAAATCCCTGCCTTTAAGACAGTGCATTTTAGTGGGAAGAGATTGACTGTAGGTGTGATAAGAATAGCAATAGATGTAAACCAAAATAGACACATATATATGAGATTTTCAGGTAATAATATAATCTAAATATAACAGTGAATTTAGTGGGAGGGTGAGGGTTGTGAGGGTGGTCAGATGCTTCTCTAGTCTGGGTTGTCAGGGAACAAATTTGAGGCGATGCCATTTGAGTGAATGATAAAAATCTGCCATAGGAAGATCTGGAGAAACATTAAATGTAAAGACCCTATATACATGTGTGTTTGTGTATGCACATACAGTGTAGGGGTGTGTTTGTGTGTGTATACATATTATGTGTCTATGTAAATACATATACACATTGCATATGTACATCTTATATGTGTGTTCATATATATATATTACATATATGCATATGTATGTGTGTATATAAAGAACTAGGTAAACTTACAGAAACCTTATATAGGGTCGAGTAAACAAATTATCAAAATAAATGGGAGAAGATTAACTATCAGTGATTTTTTTAAAAAGATTTTATTTATTATTTGACAGACAGAAATCACAAGTAAGCAGAGAGGCAGGCAGAGAGGGGAGGGGGAAGCAGGGCTTGATCCCAGGACCCTGAGACCATGACCTGAGCTGAAGGCAGAGGCTTAACCCACTGAGCCGCCCAGGCATCCCAACTATCAGTGATTTATATTTAAAAGTAAGAATAGCAAAGCTTTAAAACCATGACTGACTCAAGACTACATTGAGGATACACTTATCAATAAACACGTCCTTT
The DNA here is from genome assembly GCF_964662115.1 of Mustela nivalis. Taxonomy (NCBI): domain Eukaryota; kingdom Metazoa; phylum Chordata; class Mammalia; order Carnivora; family Mustelidae; genus Mustela; species Mustela nivalis. The sequence goes on from NC_139020.1 coordinate 57,436,300, forward strand.
TTTTTTTTTTTTTTTTAAAGATTTTATTTATTTATTTGTCAGAGAGAGAGCGAGCGAGAGCGAGCACAGGCAGACAGAGTGGAAGGCAGAGTCAGAGGGAGAAGCAGGCTCCCTGTGGAGCAAGGAGCCCGATGTGGGACTCGATCCCAGGACGCTGGGATCATGACCTGAGCCGAAGGCAGCTGCTTAACCAACTGAGCCACCCAGGCGTCCCAAACACGTCCTTTCTGAAAAGTTCTACAATTCCAGTCATCTACATGTGTACCTATAGAGAAAGAACTTTTCAATTTTGTCAAGCACTGTATAGCTACCATGTTTCTCAATAAATCATTGAATTAAGGGACCTCAGGAAAGTCAAGGATCATGCTGATTTTAAGCTTAGCATGTTTAAGAATATAATACTTACTGACACAGTGAGTTACAAGAAGATCTTAGTATTACTCCCAAATTAAAGTGTGTAAGCTATGAATTACACATTTGTTTTTCATTCAGTCAACATTTATGGGGAGCCTAATGTACTGGGTACTAGACTAAGCCCTGTGAAGTATATGATCACCAATTAGATACAGAGCATTCCCTTTCAGAACTCAGGATCCTGTAGGAGGGAGGAATATTATACATAAATGACTATAATTCCAGATAGGAAGATATGAGTGTACTATGTTAAGATTTTAATGTAGCTCAGGGGAGAATGAGAACAATTCTCTCCAGAGGAGATGAGAAAAGACTTCAGGAGTGACATGGGCTTCGAGATGGTCTTTGGGGGATTGATGGAATTTGCATATGTGGGGGAGAAGGAGGTTTCCAGGAGGTGAAACAGTGAGAAATGGCAAGAATGTACAGGAAGGTAGACATTTAGGAATCTTCACATGTATTCTGGTTCTCACTACGCACCTGGTATGACTGTACATCCCTACCAGTGTGAGGTTTGTCATGGCCACATGGCTTGTTGGTTGATGAAATATAATCAGAAAGGATGTACATTACTTCTAGGCAGAAAGAGCACACAAATATCCTAATTCCCTGTCCTGCCACAGTGCTCAAAAGCATGAGTCAAGATGGAACTTCTATCAACCTGGCTCTCTTAGTGTTTAATGCTAAACTCTTCCCACTTCTGTCAAACCTGAACAAACCTGTTTTGTTTTGTTTTGTTTGTGCTGAGCAATTGAAATATTGGGCTATTTGTTATCACAGCATAAGGTAGCCCATCATGACTAATACAAGGAATATATGCAGTTCAGTCCAACAAAACTTAGGATACTTGCAAGGCAGTAGCAGGGGAGCAGAGGCAGATACATTGTTACATAATTACAGTGAAATGTGAAAAGTCCTCTAATCAAGTTTGACATTCTCAGTATAGAAAGATCTTGTAGAGATCAACAACAAAATCCTTAGACCACAATAAATAAGGACAAAGAATAGGCACAGATGTTGATAAATAAAATAAATGCAGAAAAATGTTAAACATTGGTAATTAAATAAATTCACATGTAAACATAATGAGGTAGTATTATTTGCCTTCACATTTGGCAAAAATGTTAAGTATAATAGTATCTTCCCATGTGTTTGCAAACTTTAGAAATTTCTGGGGAACAATGGGGCAGTATGCATGGATGACATTAAATTTACTTTGACCAAGTAATACCTCTTTAAGAAATATTACTGTGCAGTTTTTACTAGTTAACTTTCTTTGGTTGAAAATTACTAAAACAAATCAGACATGTGTGCCAGACAAGGGTGTTTATTGGGAGGATGCTGAGTGAATCTGGGAACACAAATGAATGGTTCAAAAGCCAGGCTCTGGGAAGGACAAGATACCAGAACAGCTTTGGGGATTGCATCAGCCAGAGATAATGGTCTGTCCTTCTAGAATGCTGCCAATCATGTGGCTTGGCTAGGAATAACACTCAAGTTTTTGTGTGTCTCAGGTTAAGAGTCCAAATTCCAAAAATAAATAAATCAGTTTGGGTCTTGTATACAACATTGTACCAATTAGTTATGGTCAGAAAGTCAGGATTCTGCAGCTTAAATATAAAAATAGGGGGCGTGTGTGGGTGGAGCAGATGGTTCCCAGAGAAAAGAGGAGATTATTCCTAAGGGAGAAATCAGAAAGTGGAACAAAAATTTGTAAGATGCTCACCCTAGGGTTATTTATAGCAGCAGAGAAGGAGAAACTTCAATGTCCAGTAGAAGGGAAAGTTTTTGTACGTTATGATCAACTATTATTAAGCCAGTTAACATTATGTTCATGAAGATTTCAATGATGTGAGAAAAGTGCAAATGATACAGTAATCAAGTGAAACAACTTCCGTGAAAGTTTTAAAAATACCACAAAACCATCAAAATACACATTGAGGTTTAATTTAAGTAGTAGTTAAAATTATAGAAAGCTAACATTTCTATTTTAATATTTTTTTATTTGTATAAATTCCCTACAGTGGTTATGTGTAGCTTTTATAATCAGCAAATGAAATGATCTTAAAGAAGATGTACTTAATGGAGGCAGTATTTTGTAGTGTGGAAACCAGGGTTAAACACCCTGTGTTTGGATTTTGGTTCTGCCACTTACAAGCTGAGCAATCTTGGTCAAATGGATTGACCTCTTTTAGTCTGAATTTTGTTCTTAAAAATGGAGAAAGAATAGTTCTTACTGCCCAAGCAGTAAACTCATGTAACACACCTAGCCTGCTGCTAATATCTGATGCAAGGGTTAACTATTTTAATCCCTGAAGAGCACAGGTAAGAGACAAGGAATCCTGACTGGGAGAACAAGAGGATGTGATATTTAAACTGGGTCTTGTTTCATTCATATTTCTTGAAACAGGATGCTACTGTGAATTGGATTTTTTTTTTTGAAAGAAAGTTGGAGACAAGCCAAATCCATTAATATAAACATTCCCATAATGTATGGATCTTCTTCACCTTAAAATGAAAAAGGTGACTTCTGAGCTATGCTCACATGGGAAGATCCATGGGTCTAAGCAGTGCAACTAAATTGTCTAATTCTCCCTGTGTCCTCCAGGCCTTGGCCCTCTGCAGTGGGCTAAGCTAGACAAGCATTCATAAAAAGTCGAAACGGTGTAACCTCCAGCCTCAGATGTAGGCAAAATTCTCATTAGTCTTTTTTACTCATGGCACAGGGTTGGCCTAGAGGCTGCAAAGCCAGGAATTTTCTAGTGACTGCTGTCTGTCCCTAAGCGGTGGGCTAATGAAGCTGTGGGGTGGTGGGGTGTCCCATCCTCCGTCCTGTTTCTGCTTTCCTCCGCTCCTTCCATATCTGTACCTAGAAATGAGAAAAGGATTCAGAATCTGAAGCTCTCTTATAATACTTTTTTTTAAAAATAGGCAAATAGTTCTCATATATTTTCCACATAAGCCTTAGTATTTCATTCTAAGTTTTTCTGAGCCTCAAGGTACTTCAGATTATTTGTGGATAATGGGAAAAGCGGAGCCATATTAATAATTTAGAGGCCATAAGCATGGAAAAGAGTAATAGTGCCCAGCTGCTGATATTTATTTTTTAAAAAACCCTAAGCCTTGAAAAATTATATTTCAAAGTAACACGAAACTCATGTACACTGAAATTAAAGGAACTTTTTCTTTCATACTTTTGTATTTACACTTTATCACACATTTTATTTAAATTCAATTAGATGTCCCGCATATCCTTAGTTTCAGAGCTAGAGTTTTGTAATTCATCAGTTGTGTACAACACCCATGCTTATCCCCACAAGTGCTCTCCTTAATGCCCATCACCCAGTTACCCTATCCCCCCAACCACCAACCTCCAGTAACCCTCAGTTTGTTTCCTGTAGTTGAGTCTCTCATGGTTTGTCTTCTTCTCTGATTTCTTCCCATTCAGTTTTCCCTTCCTTTCCCTAGGATCCTCTGCACCATTTCTTATATTCCATACATGAGTGTGTGGAGGGGAGAGGACTTAGAGGTATAACCTTCCAATTTTAAAGACTTTATTTGGTAAAAATGGAAACGGTCACTCCACTTTTCCTTCTGAGAAATTAGCACAAAGATAGCATCTTTAAAAGTTTTAAAGTAAAATGCCCAAAGGCTAAACTGTGGATTTAAGGATGCACACGTGGGTGATAAACCACAAGGAAACACAGGGATTTGATAGCTGTGGAAATCAACATAGTGGTTATTGTTGGAAGGGCGGTATGGGCCATTATTGGGATCAGCAGCCAAGAGGGGCTTCTGGGATGGCTAGCGACGGCCTCTTTCTTGACCTGGATGATGGCCACAAGACTGTTCACCTTAAAACAACTCACTGAAGTCTACATTTGTTTTGTGTTTGATTGGACAGTGAACATTTAAAAATTTTAAAAGCCCACTTTATTGAGATACAACTGACATACAAAAAGTTGTACATACTTGATGTATACAATTTGGTGGATTTTGAGATAAGTATACACTTGTGAACCCATCACCTAGTCTATGCCATCAACATCTATCACATCCAAAATTTTCCTCCATTCCCTTTATTTATTATTATTATTTTCACGTGTGATTAAAAACACTTAACATTATTTGCACTTTTAGCAAATTTTTAAGTATATAACAGCATTGTGATCTGTAGGCATTATGGTGGACAGTGGATCTCGAGGATGTATTCATGTCGCATAACTAAAACTGTCCCTTTGAATTTACACCTCCCTGTTTTCACCTACCTCTAGGTCCTGGCAGCCACCATTCTGGTTCTCTGCTTCTATGAATTTGACTATTTTAGATTCTGTATATACGTGGTATAATTTGTCCTTCTGTGTCTGACTTATTTCACTTGTATGATGTCTTTTAGCTTCTTCCTTGTCACAAATGGCAGGATTTCTTTCTTTTTAAGGCTCAATAATATTCCATTGTACGTATATACCACATTTTTTGATCCAGTCATCCATCAGTGGACATTTAGATTGTTTCCATGTGTTGGTTATTATGAAGAATGCTATAAAGAACATGGGAGTGCCAGTATTTCTTCGAGAAACTGATTTCAGTTCTCTTGGGAATATACCCAGAAATGGGATTTAGAAATATCATATTATATTTCTATTTCTAATTTTTGGAGAAAACTCCATACTGTTTTTTATAATGGCTGTACCAATTTATACTCTCGCCAGCAGTGTACCAGGGTTACCTTTCATCCATGTCCTTGCCAACACTTACCTTTTTTTCTTTTAATAATAGCCATTCTGGGGGCACCTGGCTGGCTCAGCCAGTGGAGTGTGTCACTCATGTTCCTGAGTTTGTGAGTTCAGGCCGATGCTGGTGTAGAGATTAATAAAAAATAAATAAACTTAAAAAAAAATAATAGCCATTCTAATGGATATGAGGTGATATCTTATTATAGTTTTGATTTGCATGTCTCTGGTGATTAGTGATGTTCAGCATCTTTTCATATACCTGTAGGTAATTTGTATATTTTTTGGAGCAATGTCTGTTCAGGTTTTTTGCACATTTTTAAATGACATTATTTATGGTTTTTGCTGTTGAATTATAGGAATTCATTGTATATTCAGGGTATTAACCCTTTACCCGGTATGGCTTGCAAATATTTCCTCCCATTCGTAGGTTGCCATTTCACTTTGTTGATTGTTCTTTTTGCTATACAGAAGCTTTTTAATTTGATATCGTCTCACTTACTTATTTTTCCTTTTGTTCCCTGTGCTTTCAGGGTCCTGTCCCAGAAATCACTGCCAAGACCAATGTCAGGAAGCTTTTTCTCTTAATTTTCTTATAGGAGTTTTATAGTTTCAGGTCTTACATTTACGTCTTTAATAATTTTGAATTGATTTTCATGTATGGTGTAAAATAAGGGTCCAGTTTCCCAACATCATTTATTAAAGAAACTATATTCGTTTCCAATTATATGTTTTTGGTAACTTGGTCAGAGATTAATTGACCATATACATATGGTTTTTGTTTCTCTATTCTGTTCCATTGGTCTGTGTGTTCATTTTTATGCCAATACCATTCTACTTTGATTACTTTGTAATACAATTTGAGATTAAGAAGTTGGCTACAGCTTTGTTCTTTTTCAAGATTGCATTGACTACTTGGGGTCTTTTGTAGATCCATAAAAATTCTAGGGTTGTTTTTTTCTATTTCTATAAAAAAATGCCATTGGAGCTTTGATAGGGATTGCATCTTTGAATTTGTGTATCACTTTTCATAGTGCGGAATCTTAAAATTAATTCTTACAATCCAAGAACATGATATAGTTTTTCATTTATTTGTGTATTTTTCAATTTCTTTCATCAGTATTTTATAGATTTCACTAGACAAGTCTTTCTTTTTTTTTTTTTTAAAGATTTTATTTATTTATTTGATAGACAGAGATCACAAGTAGGCAGAGAGGCAGGCCTAAAGAGAGAGGGGGAAGCAGGCTCCCGGCAGAGCAGAGAGCCCGATGTGGGGTCAATCCCAGGACCCTGGGATCATGACCTGAGCCGAAGGCAGAGGCTTTAACCCACTGAGCCACCCAGACACCCCAACTAGACAAGTCTTTAACCTCCTTGGTTAAATTGTTCCTTGGTATTTTATTTTATTTTTTTTTAATATTTTATTTATTTGACAGAGAGACAAACAGTGAGAAAGGGAACACAAACAGTGGGAGAAGGAAAGGAAAAAGCAGGCTACCCGCCAAGTGGGGAGCCTGATTGTGGGGCTTGATCCGGGGGTCCCAGGATCATGACCTGAGCCGAAGGCAGATACTTTACATCTGATCTACCCAGGTGCTCCATATTTTATTCTTTTTGATGCTTTTGTATATGAGATTACTTTAACTTTTCTTTCTGATAGTTCATTGTTAGTGTGTAAAAAGGGTACTCATTCATTCATATTGATAATGTATCCTACAACTTTACTGATTTTATTAGTTCTAACAGTTTTTTGTGGTGTGTGTGTGTGTGTGGTGTTTTTTGTTTTTGTTTTGTTTTGTTTTTGGTAGAGTCTTTAGGATTTTTTTAAACATATGAGATCACATTTTCTGCCAACAGAGACAGTCATTTTATTTCTTCCTTTCTGATTTGGATGTCTTTTATTTCTTTTTCTTGCCTAATTGCTAGGACTTCCAGTACTATGTTGAATAGAAGTAGTGAGAATGGGCACTCTTTTTCCTGATCTTAGAAAAAAGCTTGCAGCTTTCACCCTTGAGCATGATGTTAGCTGTGGCTTTGTCATATATGGCCTTTATTAGGTTGAAATATATTTCTTCTATGCATAATTTGTTGACAGTTTTTATCACAAATGGATGTTAATTTATCAAATACTTTTCTGCATCTTTTGAGATGATCATGCAGTTTTTTTTTTTAAATTTTATTTATTTATTTGACAGACAGAGATCACAAGTAGGCAAAGAGGGATATGGGGGTGGGGTGGGGGGAGCAGGCTTCCTGCTGAGCAGAGAACCCGATGCAGGGCTTTATCCCAGGACCCTGAGATCGTGACCTGAGCTGAAGGCAGAGGCTTTAACCCATTGAGCCACCCAGGTGCCCTGTCATGTGGTTTTTAATCCTTAATTCTGTGAATGTTGTTTATCACATTGATTGATTTATGTATGTTCAGCCATCTTTACATTTAATGGACAAATCCTACTTGGCCATGGTGTATAATCCCTTTAATGTGCTATTGAATTTGGTTTGCTAATATTTCTTGAGGATTTATATATCTATGCTCATTAGGGATATTGGCCTATAGTTTTGCTTTTTGTGGGGTCTTTGGCTGGCTTGGATGCCTTTGATATTGCTGTTTTTCCCAAATGGCTAAAGAAGGATTGGTGTTAATTATTTAAATGGTAGAATTTGCTTGTGAAACCATCTGCTCTTGGTATTTTATTTTTGGGGAGGATTTTGAAGATTTTCTTCTAGCACTCCTTTAAGGCAGTTCTAGAGGTAACAAATTCCTTTTTTTTTTTTTTTTTTTTTGGTGGGGGGAGTCTGTCTCTCCTTCATTTTTACAGTACAGTTTTTCTGGGTATAATATTCATGGCTATGAGTTTTTTCTTTGACACTTTGAATATGTCACCCCACTCTTTTCTCAACTGCAAAGTTTCCACTGAGCAATCTGCTGATATCTTCTGGATTCTCATCTATGTTATGAGTTGCTTTTTCATTGCTGCTTTCAAAATTTCCTTTTTATCTCTGACTATGATAATTTAATCATAATAATTATAGATATAGACCTCTTTAAGTTTAACCTGTTTGAGGTCCTATGAGCTTCATGAATCTGGCTGTCTTTTTCCATCCCTAGATTTTGGAAGTTTGCAGCTATTATTTCTTTAAATAAGCTCTTTATCCCTTTCTCTTTCTCTTCTCCTTCTGAGACTCCTGTAATGCACAGTGCCCCATATATCCTATAGTTTTCTTTACTTTTTTCTTTCTTTTCCCATTTTCCTTTTCTTTCTGTATACTACCAAATGACCTGTCTTCCATTTCACTGATTCTTCTACTTGATTGAGTCCAGTTCTGAAGCTCTTTAAGGAATTTTTCAGTTCAGTCATTGTATTATTTAGCTCCAGGATTTCTGTTTTATTCATCCTTACGGTTTTTCTTTGTCAAACTTCTCATTTTATTCATGTAGTTTTCCCACTATCATATTTCATTCAGTGTTCTCATGTAGTTCACTCAGGTGATTTAAGATGATTATTCTGTGTGTGTGTGTGTGTGTGTGTGTGTATTTGAGAGAGAAGGAGAGCAGGGGAGGGACAGAGGGAGAGGGTGGGAGAGAATCTTAAGGAAGCTTTACATTTAGTGTGGAGCTCAAGGCAGGGCTCAATATCATGACCCTGTGATCATGACCTGAACTAAAATCAAGAGTCAGACACTCAACTGACTGAGCCACCCAAGTGCTCCAAGATGATTATTTGGAATACTTTTTGTCAGGCAGTTTGTAAATCTCCATTTCTTTAGGGTCAATTTATAGAACTGTATTTTGCTCCTTTGATGGTGTCATGTTTTCCTGATTCTTTGTGATCCTTGTAGCTTTGTATTACTGTCCACACATTTGATGAAGCAGTCACCTCTTCCTCACTCAGGCCTGGTTTGTGGGGTCCACCGGGGAGCCAAATGCTGGGATTTACAGGTGGGTAGACCTGGTGTCAGGGTCCACAAGTAATCTTGTTTTCCCTTTCCCCCAAAGGAGAACTTGTGGGTCAGTGGGATCCCTCTCAGCTCTACACTATGCCAAGTTGAAAATGCAATGATGTAAGTGAAATTGTTTTTACCTTTTCAATGAGTCTTTTCTTGTTTCTGAACTTCATCAAGGTACTCTTACTACACTTGAATATTTTTGTCTGTGGATGGCTCAATGTTTGCATTCGGGGAAGACAGCTAGGACCTCCTGTTTTGCTCTTTTCTTATATTTTTCTGACTTTCTCTTTCCACCCCACTCCCTTTCTGTTTTTTATTTTATTTAAAAAAACATATATGGAGTGGAGAAGTGAGTTGGGGGAAATTGGAGGGAGAGACAAACCATGAGAGACTGTGGACTCTGAGAAACAGACAGGATTTCAGAGGGGAGGGGGGTGGGGGGTTGAGCCAGCCTGAGGGAGGGCACGTATTGCATAAACAATGAGTGCTGGAACACTGAAAAGAAATAAAATAAAATAAGATGGAAATACACACACACACATACACACACACTAAATATGCTCAGTGGACCATTCAATACAGGTCTGGAAGAGAGCTGATTTTGACTGTACTCCACACCCTCTCCCGTTCTAATACTCTTCAAATCATAGCTATGTTAATAGCCTTAGAAAATCATCTTGCCAAACCTTTTCATTTTGCAAATATAGAAACAGACCCAGAGATGCTAAGTGTTTTGTGTAGGGCCTTCAGTTAGTATTAAAATCACATCTTTAGGCATTTCTCTGCCTAAAAAGTAAAAAGCAGCTAAACTATATTTGATTAGTTAGTTATTAGTTAGCTAATTTACATCTTAAAGTTTTCTTGAAGGTGATAGCTGAAGTAGATCATGAGATTGGGCAAAAGTAATATACCTCATTACAGCTTCCTCTTTATTTTTCCTCTCTACCTCTTAAGACACTAGTTCTTAGTTCTGAATGCACATTGAAATCAGCTGGGAAGTTTTTATTTTGTTTTGTTTCATTTTTTTGTTTTTTCATTTTAAAAAAATAATAATACAAGGTCTCATTCTAGCCTATTAATTATTGGGATGGACCCAGGCAAAAGTTTTCTTTCTTTCTTTTTTTTTTTTTCTCTTTAACTTCCAGGTAATTCTAATGTGTAGCTAGCTTTGAGAACAACTAGGCCAAGGGATTGTTACCTTGTTTCTATTTTTAGCCTCACATTTTTCATGTCTGCCTGTCTTTTCCCCTTCTCTCTTATTCCCATTCTTTTTTCTGGTTACCTCTTAACTAGCTATAATATAGAATTACAGTTTACTGTTAAATACTTGTTGTATGTTTATTACATGTATTGATTTTTTTCCCCCTGCTTAGTTCTAATTTTTAAACTGGGTGATTTGAATCTTTTTTCTTCCCTTCAGACTGTCTCTTTTAACCCTATACTAAGCTTAATTCGATTGTTGTTACACATAGCCTTCAATTAATTTATTTTCTCACGTGAACTAGATCTCTGTAGAAGAAAAAAAATTATGTAACTGTTGGGAATTTTGAAAGAGGCACTGTTTAATAATTACAGAAACATCTTTGACATTCTTGACCAACTTTTCTTTTCAGTACTCTTGATTTTGCTTTTTTCTGATCGCTGACCGTTTCCTGACTGATCTTTCCTGGCTTCTTCTTCTCTTCCTGATCTAATAGCCACTTCTCTGCCCATTGCACACATTCTGCCTTGGTGATCTTAACTACTCACAGCTTCACTCTCTTCTCTCTTTCTCTCTTAATCTCACTCTCACTCCAACTTTATAAGTATTGGTTGAATAATCTGCATTTTTACCTCCTTTAGTTCTTCAAAATTAACATAAATTAATCTTCTTTTACTTTCTTTCCTGTCTCCACGAAAGTTTTTTTCTCCATTTATTGATGCACATAGTTGTTAATTTATGATATCTTTGTTTAAGTTCTACATAAGGATCAATTAACTATCTACAATATACCATGCACAATGATAGGCCTGAAAAAGCAATTGTGGGAATTATATCATTGTCAATAATAATTCATTCTGTCCCTCTCCTGGAGAAGATTATACAGACTGTCATTGTTATGATTTTACAGTGTGTTCTGTGCAAAGAATAATACTTCCTTGCCGTATTGACTTTGGGCTTGTGGCCATGTAACAAATTCTAGTCAAAGGAATCTGAGATGTGATATATACCATAAATGAGCAAATTTTTCAGAAAGTGTCACAAATTTGCCAGCACTCTAGCTTTTGACTTCTTCCCTGAGAGCAATATTCCCAGAGAGAGTCTACCACTTCAGCCTAGGTTTTTGAATGAGGAACCTACACAACAGAGCTGCTGCCTAGGGCAGAGCTGTAGCTGACTCACAATACACTTAGAATGTGAGCAAGAGATCAGTAATTACAGAAAGCAGGTGGTTACTACAGTAGCTAAGTTCACTAATGGAGTGTGATAAAAGAAATATTCTTCTTGTCATCAAGGGCTCAGTATTCAGTAGAAGATCTCCAGAGGATTTAGCTCTTCAGACTTTTTCATTTTTTTTTTTCCTTTTCACAAAATTCAGTTCATTCTCTAGATTTAACATCCATGTTGTCAACTCCTTTTCACTATTTGCCATCTTCTCAACTACCACAATAGCTCCTGTTTGATTTTCTGGTCCTTAACTTCTTCCTTCACTCAATTTTTCCTGATGAACCCCTGCCACTCTGTGTGTCAGTTATGGATCCATATTGTAGGTGATCAGAATCTCAACTCAAATGGACTTAAACAAAGGGGAGATCTATTTATTGTAGTTCATATAACTAAAAGTGGTGTGGTAGGAATGACTCAAGCAAAGCATGTTCTAGTGGTTTAAACAATGCCAAGAACTTGGTTTCCCTACACCTACAACTTGTCCTTCTCACTTTTTCTTTTCCTTAAAAAAAAAAAAAAAACTTTATAGAGTTATTATTCATATACCATAAAATTCACTGTTGCAAATAGACAATTAAGTGGTTTTTAGTATAGTCATAGATTCTAGCAGCCATCTCCACCATCACTTTTTAGAACATTTTTCATCACCTTAAATACAAAATCTCTATATTCTTTAGCTCTTATTCCCTAGTTCTCCATACCCTCTCCCTCAAGTCCCTAAACAACCACTAATTATTTTCAGTATTTCTAAATTTTCCTATTCTGGTCATTTCATATAACTAGATCATAAAATATGTGATTTTTTTTTCTCATGGCTAGTTTCTTTTACTTAGAATTTATTTTTAAGGTTCATCCATGTTATAGCATACATCAGTGTTTCATTGTTTTTATGACTTAATAATATTACCTTGGATGGATATAGCATATTTTGTTCATCTGTTAATTGACAGGCATTGGGTTGTTTCTATCTTTTGGCTATTATAAATAATGCTATGAAATGAACAGTTTTTATATGAACATGCATTTTCAGTTTTCTTGGATATATTCTAGGAGTGGAATTACTGGGTCATACAGTAACTTTCTGTATAAGTATTTGAGGAAATGCCAGATTATTTCTGAAGTAGATACATCATTTTATATTCCTACTAGTAGAGTATAAAGGTTTCGGTTTCTCCACATTTTTACCAACGATTATTGTCTGTCCTTATTACAGCCATCCTAGGGGGTATGAAGTAATATTTTATCATGGTTTTGATTTGCACTTCCTTCATGGTTAACAATGTGAGCATTTTTAATGGCTTGTTCACCATTTGTATAATCTTCCTTGAAGAGAGATCTATTCAGATCATTTGTACATTTCTAAACTGAGTTTTCATTTTGTTATTGAGTATAATAGTTCCTTATATATTCTGAAAATAAGTTCCCTGTCGGGCATATGATTTGCAAATATTTTCTCCCTCTCCATGGGTTGTTTCTTAATTTTCATGACAATGTCTCTGAGACACGATGGTTTTTAATTTTGATAAGGTCCAGTTTTATCTATTTTTTGATTTGTCATTTGTGCTTTTGATGTCATATTTATAAATCTTTTGTCAAATAAAGGGTCACAAAGATTTTCGCCATTTTCTTCTAAAAGTTTTATAGTTTCAGTTCTTACATTCAGGTCTTTGATCTATTTTGACTTAATTTTTATGAGATGGAAGTCGTTCCTCCACATGTGGATATCAGCTGTCTCAACACCATTTGTTGAGAAGACTATTCTTTCCTCATTAAAAAGTGTTGACCTTGCATTGAAACTTTAGATCAGTCTGAGACTATAAATAATATTAATTCTTTCAATCATTAAACATGGCGATATCTTTCCATTTATTCTGATCTTTTAAAAATTTCTTTCAATGGTGTTTTATAGTTTTCAGTATGCCAATCTTGTACTTATGCAATTTACTCCTAAGTATGTTATTCTTTTGATGCCATTGCAAATGATAGTTTTCTTAATTTCAATTTCCAGTTTGTTGTTGGCACATAAAATTATAATCAATTTTTGTATATTGACCTATATCCTGCAAAATTGTCAAACTCATTAATTCGTTCTAATAGTTTTTGTCCTTTTTTTGATAGATTCCTTAGGATTTTCTGATTAGGAGATAATGTCATGAAGAAAAGTGATAGTTCTTTTCTTTTTCTAGATTTTCTTCCCTTCCTCCCTTGCTTCCTTCCTTCCTTGTTTCCTTCCTTTTTTCTTATTTCCTTTATTCTAGTCCAAAATGACCTGGTTAAATAACCCCTAGCACTATGTTGAATAAAAGTGGTGAGAGTAGACCTCCTTGATTTGTTCCTAAAATTACGGGTAAACCTTCGCTCTTTTTCCATTAAGCATGATAATAGCTGTGGGTTTTTGCAAATGCCTTTGGTAGATTAAGAAATTTCTTTCTATTCCCAGTTTTCTTTTTGTTTTTGTTGTCTTTAATCATGAAATGATGTTGGATTTTTGCCAACCCTTGTATATTACTAGAGAAAATACTAAATGGTGAAGCTACTTTGGACAACAGCCTGACAATTCCTTAAAAAGTTAAACACAGAATTGCTATATGACTCAGAAATACACTCTTGGGTATAAATTCATAGCAATTAAAATCATGTCCACACAAAAACTTTAATATTCATAGCAACATTTTTCATTATTGTCAAAAGTGAAAAGAATCCTAGTGGCCATCAACTGATGAATGGATTAACAAAATCTTGGATGGGTATATAAATAAATAAAAAACAATGGAGTACTGGTATATTCTACAACATGGGTGAATCTTAAAAATATGATGCCAGACACCAAAGACTACATACTGCATCATTATATTTATATGAAATATACAGAGTAGGTATATTTAGAGATATATAAAGAGAGAGAGAAAGTGAATTACTTGTTGTCAAGGTCTGGGGGTAAGGGGGTTGGGAGTGACTCTTACTGTGTGTGGTGTTTCTTTTAGGGGTCATAAAAATGTTCTGGAATTAAATAGTGGTGATAGTTGTACAACGTTGTGATATAATAAAAAATGATGTAATTGTGTACTTTAAAAAGGGTAAATTTTATAAAAAAAAAAGGGTAAATTTTATATATGGAAGTTATATTTCAACAAAAAAATTCTACATATTTGCTAAGCTATATTAATCTTCAGCATCCACCCCAATCTAATGTGTTCAATTCTTCCTTTGAACTTTTAGGCAGAACTCTTTTATGGCAACTCCTGTGGCCTTGTCATACAATTATTTGTGTGGCTTTCAAAGGTTTAAAGGGAATATGTACTGAAATGGGTATCTTCTGTATAGGCTGGCAGGTTATCCACACAGGGATTATACAAGTAGCAGATTTTATGAGCACAGAGAATTTGCTGTGGCCCAATTATTGATTCCAGTCTCACTATCAAGAAATTCTATCTTGTCAGTATTCCAGATTCTATCAAACTTACACAATTTGTAAACCCACAAGTGTATGAACATGAGACCAGAATGCCATTATGTTAATTCTGATTGAGATCAACTGCCTGGTGGACTGGTCATACCAAGCATGTTCTTCCTCTGGGTTTATACCAACTGGGGTAGAAAAAGCCAGAAATTTGCTTGGTTGTCATGTAGTCAGAGCAATGCCGTGATTGAAAAGCGTGGTCCTTTAGTCAAAAGCAGCTTCCCAGCAGGGAAATCCATTCCCAGCAAAATATAACAGAACTGCGTAGTGTTTATCTCCATGGCTCTTCTTTATCCAAGAATCACCTGATTCTTATCCATCTTACCATCTTAAATCCCAGAAACATTTCATCTCTAAGCTGCCTTCTTGCAGACTTCTGATCATTCCTTATGTACTGATTTTGTAGTTTAAATCCTAGAAGGCAGTTTTTCAGCAGCCCTAGATAATGCTCATTTTTTCTTCTCCATGAAACTCTAAGTTCCATAAGGCAAAGATTGACTAACTCATCTTTGTATCTATTATAGCATCTAACCTAGGTTGCAATGTGTATGATTGAAATGAAATATAACTTGGGATAATTTATTATCTTCAAAACACATTGATTGGTAATTTTCTTTTCCTTTTTAGTGTTGTATATGACAGTAGCAGAAGCTTAAAATTCTGTCAGTGTGGCTAATGTCAGTTTCTGAAATTATATAACAACACTGTATATTGAGTAGATCTGTTCTAAGGATTATCAACATTGTTTTATGTGAATTTACTGAAACAATGATACTTCAAAAATAGTTATTGCAGGGCACCTGGATGGCTCAGTTGGTTGGGCATCTGCCTTCAGCTCAGGTCACAATCTTAGTCCCAGGATGGAGCCCAGAGTTGGGCTCCCTGCTCAGTGAGGAATCTGCATCTCATTCTCTCCTTCCTCCCACTTGTGCTCTCCCTCTCTCCCTCTTCCTCAAATAATAAATAAATTAAAATATTAAAAAAATAGTTATTGCAAGTGTACTATGTTCTATTTCAGTAGTCCTCAGAACTTGGTGTGGATCAGAATCACCAGGAGAGCTTGCTAATGCACAGATTGTGAGGTCCCAAACTTAGAGCTTCTGTAGGAGTTAGGGCATAGAAGTTGGTGTGTTAGACCTTCTTCAGTAGGTCTGGGATGGAGACCCAGAATTTGAGTTTCTAATAGACTTGTTCTGAAGTGATGCTAATGCTGTAGGTATAGGACTGAGTACACTTTGAGAACCATTGCTCTATTCATACTTCTTGGCATTCATTGTTTGAATTAGTGGCCCAAAGTGTGGCCTGTATCTGCCAGTAACTGCCAGAGATTTTTGGAAATCAAGAATTTCAGACACCACCTATGACTTCTGAGTCAGAATCTGCATTGTAGCATATGATCCCTCAAATGTATGTATGTAGCCAAAATTAGAGAAGCACTGATTTAGAGAACCGAGAGAGGTCACTCACAGAACAGACCAGGGAGGGGGTAAGTGAAAGATGTTCTAATGAAAAATATCAGAAAACTACAGTGTGCTTTATTGTGCTTCTTTACACTAAGCCAAGGGATCAGAGAAACAAGGTGATTATACCAGTCATGGTCCCAGAAGGACACAGATGGGAATACTCAAAAAGGAAATTAAAGAAACTTCAATGAAGACACTATTTGCAAAGATGTGGGCAGGATCAAGCTAACCTATAATGGATGGTGAAGCATTCAGATATTAATAAAATCAAAAAAGCTGCTACCGCCCTTAGCCCTGAAGGAGCAAGACGAGGGGCTGCAAGGGATAGAGGACAGACAAATATCCAGACCTCTTTTTTCCTTTCTCCTTTTTCTTTTCATTCTTTTGTTTTTGTTTTTGTGTTTTGAGAGAGAGAGCACTCACGTGAGTCAGGGGAGGGACAGAGGGAGAGAAAATCTTAAGCAGGGAGACCGACACAGGGCTCAGTCTCACTACCCTGAGATCATGACCTGAGCCAAAATCAAGAGTCAGACGCTTAACAGACTGAGCCACCCAGGTGCGCTTTCTCTCTTTTCATTCTTTAGTATCCTCCACTTGCCTTTCATTGGCCAAATCCACTTAGAAGTTAGAAGGCAAAGATGCCTAACCCATATAGTCTCTAGAAGTCAGCCTCCTAAGGGAACAGAGGAGAGTCCAGAAGGGTGAAGGTTCCCCCTTAGAAGAATTAAATATTGTTCACGTACTAGTCAGACAAATCAGGTTGGTAGTTATATACTTCCTATATTGGGGAAAGAGTCAATCATGTTGACATAGAAAATCCAAATATTTCCTTTATACCTGCAACCCTAGAATACACTAATGACTTCCACCAAAGGAAAAATACATAAGGCAACATGTAATGATAAGTTAATGACCAGTGGGTCAACTTGCTGACCATGTTCATTCGCAGAGCTCAAGTGATAAGTTGAGGTCCTGCAACAGAGAAATAAATAGACACTTGATTGTATCAATGACTCTAGGAACTGTGCAAAGGCTTTGTGCGGGGATGGGGAGTGCTTTGTTGAGATAAGCATAAATGATCGAGTGTTCAAACCAAAACTCATATGGGAACGAGAATAAATGGGGAAATTATTCTGTTGAATGATTAAAAATTGTCTTAGTATAGATCATCTTTTTTTAAAGCAGTTTTATTAAGGTATATAATTGATATAAAACATTTAATATGTGCACTTTGATGAGTTTAGACACATGCAAGCACCCGTGATACCATCATCACAATCAAGTCGATAGAAATATCTAACACCTCCCTAAATTTTTTTGTGTCCTTTTGTGTTGTGTGTATGTGTGTGTGTGTGTGTCTGTGAGTGTGTTAAGAGCATTTAATATGAGATGTACTCTTTTAACAAATTTTGAAGTACACAATACCATACTGTTAACCGTAAGCAGTATGTTGTACAACGGGTATCTAGAACTTATTCATCTAGCATAACAGAAGATTTATACCTATTGAACTATTCCCTATTTGCCCTACTCTCCAGCCTTACTTCCCCAGCCTCTGGCAACCACTGTTTTTTTTTCTCTGCTTCTGTGAGTTTGACTAGTTTAGATATCTTACATAAGTGGAATCATGTGACTAGCTTATTCTGTGACTAGCTTATTTCATAGCTTATAAAACTTATATATGAAGTCTTCTAGGTTTATCCATGTTGTCATGTATGTCAGAATTTCCTCCTTTTCTTCAGGATGAATAACTTCCATTATATATATATATAACACACTTTATCTATTCATCTGAACATTGACACTGGATTATTTCTATATGCTGTCAGAAATTAGCATGGATTCTTTTGAAAGCTGGTACTGTATGTGTTGCTTACCCGAGGTCAGCGCTTCTCAGATTTTAATAAGTGCATATAAATTGCCCGGGAATCATGTTAAAATACATCTTCTCATTCAGTAGGTTTGGAGTAGGACCCGAGATTTTACACCTTTAGTCAGTTCCCTGGTGATATTGATGCTACAGGCTGTAGGAGCACATGTTAAGTTCCAAGGCCCTAAGGTACAGAAAATTAAGAACAATCCTAATTCCACTGAAATTGGAACGTTGCTGTCTTTGGTTTTGCAAAATGGGTAGTAAATTAAAGAAGATCCATGAAAGAAAGAGAGGATGGCTAATGGGGGCAATAAAAGATCATGAGTTTCTTGGAGGTCCTTACTCATTCTTTAACCCCCATGACAGAGCTATAAAGTTTGTTCTTTTTATTTCAGCTATTTTATTTTCAACTTTTTATATTCAACAATTATACTGTTTTAGTCCTTAACATTAGCTTCATAACCCTTTGACACATTTACCCTGCCAACAATCCCTTCAATTTCCAAATGAATTTAGTTTCACCTTATTATGGTTGTTGAAACAGGAATCACAGTTCTAACTGGGTTTGTGTTTCATACTTCCTTGAAATTGGCTTCTCATGTACATAAGTCTAATATGAGACAGGGAAAGAAGTAAATTTGATTACACTGATTTTATAATTTATTTCTGTCCCTTTGAGCAGAAAGCATAATGGCAGTCTATATAATGTCATCATTGAACATCCCCATAGACGTAAAATCCTTGAAAGATGGTCTTTCACCATGGTCTGGTGGCACAGACAATAAGTAAAAGCTGTGGGTAAAGGACTGAGAGTTGTAGATCCATTGGCAGTGAATCAGCCAACCAACACTCACTGAGCATCTATTATATACCTTTCATTGCAGCAGATGTTATGAGAATATAGGAAAAAAACAAGGATTCTGCATCTAGAAGATAACAATATCAGAGGCAAAATCAACATGTGAAACAATAATAAGTTGTGACTGTTCAGGGAGGACTTTGTCATCTCAAGTTGGTGCTATACTATACACCACATACAAAACCAAATCAAATCAAACCGAACAAAACAAAAAGGACATCCGAGCACTGATACACAATTTCAGACATGAAGTACTTGCTCCTCAAAACTCATTCCTTCTCCTCTCAGTTACCAGTTTTACAAATTCATTCTGTTCTTCTGTTGCTACTGACTGGTTGTGACTTATCTCCCCAATCCCAACTTTAGAGTAATCTGGGCTCATTTCAACCCTTTTAGTTCTCCACCCTCCTATAATGCCTCAAGCTACCCTGACTAACACCTTGTTCCCAAAGATCAGCCCATGTCACGGTCAGGGCTCCTACAGGGTAGACCCAAGGCAATGAGTACACTACATAGAAATGATACTGAAATTGTTCTTGAAGAAAGGAGTTTGCAGAGTAAAATGTTGGAGAGAGAGTTGTTGGTGTTGGTAAGTGTGGTTTTTAAGCAGTGACATTGATAAGGAAGGTGTTGCAAAGACAGGTAATAATATCAAATACAGGCCAGGGAAATAACATTGGCAAGCCATTCAGAAAGTGCCATGATGTGATCTTTCTACAATGGAACTTTACCAGTTGCTTTTCTGTGTGTTTTGAGGTCATTGAGTACAATTCAGCTTGCAGTGAAGTTCTGTGCAGAATAAACCCCTAATGTGACTGGCGTCAGATTCTGCTTTGAAGTAGATGTGATCCTAACTTTATGTCCTGAGGATTCTCAAGAATGGGAAAACCTTAGTTATTTCCAAGCCTAAAAATTTCCTTAGGCTGTCTACAAGACCCATAGGTCTTAAGGTGGTAGTAATACTATTTGGGACATCAGGCAGGCATTGACAAAGAATTAGATTAAGCAGACTGCTAATGTTTTACTAAAATATTATTATTTGGGTCATAGATCTTCAGGGGCGACCTTTGTTTGTTTCCTCAGAACACCACTCAGATAACTGTCAGGGAAAGAGACTAAGAGTCTAGCAAAAAGATTCAAATTTAAAATGGAATACTACTAAAATGTCATACTGTTCAATACACAAGGGCAAAATAAATCTGGAACATTTGGTTTGTATGGAAACCAAAAAAAAACAGAGACAAATCCCTGCAGTGACCCATGGAGACTTGACACATGCTGATGCCCTATATCCATCATTTTGGGGAGAACTCCCAGGTTGATTCTATACATAGTTCAGTAGTGGCCACATCTGTTCTCTTTCACTAAGATGTAACTGGGCTCTGGCTTAATCAGCTGTCTCAAGATTTTAAGGCCCTTTTGTCCTTTCCCAATATAAATAGCAAGGCAAGGCTTTTTGACTTCACTTTGGAACACTATCAAATCCCAACAGGTGTCGGCCTTTGCTGACCTCTGGGGCCTTTCCCCTTTCAGGGAGGGGACTGTCTGCTCTTCCCAAAAGGAATTACCCCACAACCTGACACCACAGGATGACAGCTGGGCTCCTCTTACCACACATGCCGGCAAGGAGGGGAGTGCAGAATAGACAGCCGAGAATACATGGCACAAGCCGCTCCTCCCTGTAAACCACCCGAATGGGTGGGAAGGAAAAAAAAAAAAAATGGAACCAGAGAATCTTGTTTCCTTTGAATACATCTACTATACATGTAAAGGATTTGGAAAGTTGCAGCCTGTCATCAGAAAAAAAAAAAAAAAAAATTACCTGGAAGTAAAGGTAATGTCTTCCTAACATGGTAGATAAAAATGCAAATTGAAGTTGTTCAAATCAAAGCTATTTTCTTAAAGAAGGACTAAAGATGGTGATGCTGGATTTATTATTTATTATTATTACTATTACTATTACTGTTATTATTTTGGCCATGAGGCATTGGCTCTCAAATTAAGATCGCCAGATTATACAAATAAAGAAGAACATGGTAGTTAAATTGTAATTTCAGGAGAAGAATAAAAAATTTTTGTATAAATATGTTTCAGGCAATATTTGAGACATACTTATATACCAAGGAGTGTGTTGTGAGCCTGAAATGCAAATTTAACTGTTTTGTATTTTTCCTGACCATTTGACTCTAAATCCAGCAATCTGTTTCCCTTCCTGATTCCGTTACTCTCCTCCTTAGACCAACAGAGGCACCCCCAAGCCAAATGTAACTGCTTTCCAAGTTTTTGAGAGAAATGAGAAACCCTCAGGCCTCAATTGTATAGCTGGGCTGGACTGTTAATGCTACTCCCGTCTTTCTACTCACTTGAGTTTTCGTACACGTTTAAGGAATCATGTGTTTTAGAATACCTTGGAAATCACTGCTTTGTCTGAAGAACTGACAAGTGTATTAAATAAAGTTTAATTTGACTACTAGTGTCTCATGCTGGGTCAAGCATGATCTGGAAAGAGAGGGGCTGCTGAGGTTGTCTGTGAGGAATGTTCTGCTTACAAAAAAGAATAGATCAATGTGGCCTGCCATTCAGCTCTGTTGAATAAACACTCAGTGCTCACTGTGTGCCGTCACCGTGTATAGTACTCACTGCGGACTAGATGCTTAAGATGTAGAAATGGTTAAGCAAGCCATTGCCCCAAAGTGCTGACTCTTCTGCAAGGGTACAAAATGAGGGAAAGACGACTTTATTTGGTAGCATCTGGGAAGGTTTCACAGAAGACATAATAGAAAGAGTGAATCTCCTTCTTGGGGGAGAGTGTACGAGGGACCAGAGGTTCTGGGAATGCATAAGAAGTAGCTTATTTTTATGGGATTTCTCTAATCTTGCTAGTTCTCTTCTGTGTACTTGTGAGCTTATTTGCTTCACTCTGTGGGAAACACTGTTGTATTTCCTGCATGATAGTAGTACCTATTGCCAAATTTTAGAAAGGTAACATAAAGTTTTTCTATGGGGCACAGAATCCATGGCATTAGAAGTTTATGAACTTCTAGAAATTATATATAAACATTTATAGGTGTAGATAATATAAATTTTTCTAGGAAAGTGGAGTTTACATATATATTTTTTTAATACTCTAAGTGTCCTATGCATCCCAAACGTTAAAAACATCTGTCACAGAGAAATCAATAGAATGTTCTTCCAAAAAACCACAGCTCATTATAATCATAAATTTACTTTGAGAATCAACTTCCTGCAGAACTGTTACTATAAGCTTGGAAGAAAAAAGAAGAGGCGCTGTGCTTACATAAATGTAATCTCAAGGTTTGGAGGAAAAAAAATGAGGACATGTGATAGAAGTATTTATTACAGAATCATACTGCAGAAGGGATACTGAGAGGTTTTCTGTTCCATTGATACTGAACTTTGGCTCACCACTGAGGATCTCCTTGGCTCTGTGAATCTCCAGGTAGAAGGTTCCACACCTGTCTCAACATTTTCTACATTTAAAATCAAAACCACAATGAGATATCACCTCACACCAGTCAGAATGGCTAAAATCAACAAGTCAGGAAATGACAGATGCTGGCGAGGATGTGGAGAAAGGGGAACCCTCCTACACTGTTGGTGGGAATGCAAGCTGGTGCAGCCACTCTGGAAAACAGCATGGAGGTTCCTCAGAATGTTGAAAATAGAACTGCCCTATGACCCAGCAATTGCACTATTGGGTATTTACCCTAAAGATACAAATGTAGTGATCCAAAGGGGCACATGCACCCGAATGTTTATAGCAGCAATGTCCACAATAGCCAAACTATGGAAAGAACCTAGATGTCCATCAACAGATGAATGGATCAAGAAGATGTGGTATATATACACAATGGAATACTATGCAGCCATCAAAAGAAATGAAATCTTGCCATTTGCGACAACATGGATGGAACTAGAGCGTATCATGCTTAGCGAAATAAGTCAAGCAGAGAAAGACAACTATCATATGATCTCCCTGATATGAGGAAGTGGTGATGCAACATGGAGGCTTAAGTGGGTAGGAGAAGAATAAATGAAACAAGATGGGATTGGGAGGGAGACAAACCATAAGTGACTCTTAATCTCACAAAACAAACTGAGGGTTGCTGGGGGGAGGGGGTTTGGGAGAAGGGGGTGAGATTATGGACATTGGGGAGGGTATGTGCTTTGGTGAGTGCTGTGAAGTGTGTAAACCTGGTGATTCACAGACCTGTACCCCTGGGGATAAAAATATATGTTTATAAAAAATAAAAAATTAAAAAAAAATACTCCTATAAGCAGACTTTTCAAAGTAAAGGTTAATAAAATTTGGAGTAGGCCCCTTAAAAATACTCAGATTCACCTTTTCTCCCCTTTTTATTCTTTCACAGTTTCTTCATAATCTGTTTGTAAGAGAATATTTATTCAGTGACTATTTTGTCATTACAACACTCTATGAAGCATTAGATTTTTTTTAAGATTTTATTATTTATTTATTTATTTGACAGAGAGAGATCACAAGTAGGCAGAGAGGCAGGCAGAGAGAGAGAGAGAGGAGGAAGCAGGCTCCCTGCTGAGCAGAGATCCCGATGCGGGACTCCATCCCAGGATCCTGAGATCATGACCTGAGCCGAAGGCAGCGGCCCAACCCCTGAGCCACCCAGGCACCCGAAGCATTAGAATTTTAAATGCCCACTTATACAGGGAGATATCAAGACCCAACAAAGTTAACTTACTTATAGAAGGACAGTTAGAAAGGATTTCTGAGTGTAGGTTGCCAAAAGAGAATGGCAGCAGGTGGGTATGAAGTCAGGTGGACAGGTCCACACTGAACAGAGTAGCTGAAAGGAATTGTGTTCCATTTGGTGAGGCCACTTACCTGGGTGATCTTTGAATTTGTGCGTCTCCTAACCAGGCCACCATTATCCCATGATACACTGACTGGAAATTACTGTTTTTAGTGCTTTTCGTTTTATGTGTTACTGAATGTAAATGTTATAATTAAAAACAGTATAATTTTGTGTACAATGCATCAATGGAACATATTATCGTGGTGTTTCCTGGACTTTGGATATTTGACAATAAAATCACTCTGTTGGAGCCAAGTGAATCAAATAGCTACTGATTTTATTCTGGTTGAATGATGTTGTTTGGATGAAAACAAAACTAACAAAGATGAGATCAAACATTTATCCAGTAGATATTGCAGTTTGCTGATTTATTCTGGTTTAGCATTAGATCCTTGAGCAAAGGCCACTAATATCAATTTCCATGTGCTTGTCTACATTTCCCAGCCTCCCTTGCAGTTAAATGGGGCCATATGCCAAGCATGTGACATGTGTTGCTTCCAGATCGAGGCATTTGAAAGCCACAGAGCCACCACCATCCCTTTCATCTCCTACTCTGGTGACTTTGGAGACAAAAACTCCAAATGACATAGCTATGAGATAGAGGAGAGATAGAGCCCACACTGGGCTTTCGAAGAATGAGAAGTAAACGTCTGATGTGTCTAGTCTAGGATTTGGGGAGTTGGTTGATCACAGCTGACCTTAGAGTATAGTTCCAGTATCAGCTTCCCCTGGAAGCTTATTAGAATTGTAGTGTCTCTTTCTCTAGCCTAGGGATACTAACCAGGATCTATATTTTGACAAGCTCTCAGGGTGATTAATATACATAATAATTTGAGAAGCCCTGTTGTAAATTCTACCAGAAATTCTGGTAATGTAGGCTAGTGCTGCTCAGGTCTGGGAATTCCAAACTTATTTTAATACCAAAGTCACTAGCATAGATTTCTAAAAGCACAGACATAGGAGACCTACTGGATATGAATCTCTAGAGGTGAGCCCAGAAGTCCTCATTTATTAAAACTTCCCAGTGATTCTGATAATTAGGTAGCCTTATAATTTTGATAGTTTTAATTGGGAATATAGATAAATTCATATCATTAGCTTAATTTTTGCTGTGTTATAATACTAATGAATTATATAAATCTTTGGAGTTTAGCAGACATTCTATGAAGAGGCCCTAGAACTTATCTGTAGAGTTGATGGAATTAATCATTTTTGTCACTTGCTTTCTGATGCAAAGTCACCCTCCTCTTTTCTTAGTCCCAGAGACTCCCGGAAGCAGAATACTTAAGTAATGGGGAGGGTACAGTATTCAACTGGCACTGCCTTTTCCAACTAAGAGACTTTCCTCAGCCCTTTCTGGGCTAGACTGTGTCTTTGAGTTTAAAAAGACCCTGCAGCTGTCTCCACTGAGCAGCTTCCTTATCAGAATGAGACAGCTCCATTTCCATTTGTGTGCAGACATCAAAATACTGGCTTTTCCCTTCTTTATTTCTGTCTCTCTTCTTAGCAGGTTGAAACCGCACTAAAAAGGAAGCATTGTAATCCAGTAAACTCACCAAAGAACCGGGGAGAGACCTGCTTCGTGAAACAGCAAGGGTCCCTCTTTTTAAACTTCTCACTGGGATGACTGTTATTTTGCAAATCATCTCAAAAAAATCCTGTCTCCTTGAACTAGATCAGCAGCCTTCAGATCCCTGCATACCTCCTCTTGGCTCCCAGCCTTCTGTACATGCTCTGTAAGCACATATCATAACAGGAAAATCTTTCAAAAAGGTTTTGCATAGCCATTTCCTCATGACAATAACAATTTTAAATGACAGAAGCTCCTCATTTTTTAATAGCATGGTAAATTAAAGACTCATCCAAGATGAGGGGCACAGCTGAGCAGGCATTGCCTGATTTCGTGGCAGCTCCAGACTGTTTAGAACAGAATATTTTCAATAAGAGCATAAGCTATGGAAGCTGACGAAGATGTGTCATTTACTTAGGACCTAGGGACATGGAACGAGCTGGGGATGAGGAGGAAGTGGAAGTCACCACAATTCTGGACTTGAGGAAAGAGGGGGGAGTAGGAAAAGGGATGAGATGTAGGAAGTGGAAGGAACGGATGCTGAGGGGAGAAGAAAGAGAGCCATGTTGAAAATATTGTCTTGCATGGATTAAGAAGCAAATCCTTCTGGTGGAAACAAACCAACAATAAAACAACAACAAAAACCAACCTGTGATTTGCTTTTCAGTACCCATAGTGTAGACACACACAAAGCAAATTGGGTGGAAGGTAAACAAAAATGTATTTCAATTCAAACAACTGGTTGATGATTGGTTAGTATCGGTGTGGGACGGTGGTGGTGGTTAACAGGCTCCTATGCCGATCTCATCTTAAATGATCATTTATTCCTCTTACACAGGATAATTCAACATGCAAACAATTTAGAGGAGACAAAGTTATGAACTATGGTAATTTTTTTTTTTTTTTTAACTGCTTCCACAAAGTATAGTTCTCCACAAGGATTTTATCTCTGTCTCTTCCTCTCTCTCCGCCCTCTATGGTGACTTACGGTTTTGTCACCATTTCAGCTCAGACTCTTCTCTGACCTGCAGTTCCTCTAAACTGAGGTTGCCTTTGGCTCTGTTTTTCTTCTCTTTCTTTATATTGCTTTCTCGTGTTCTACCTTGCCTTCCTGGCTGTGATTTCCCTTCTTATCATCTGCTCCTCCCCGGGGGCAGCATTTCTTGCCTTCCTTGAATGTGTTTCGAACAGCTAACCCAGACATGCCACCTAGTGCTTCTGTATAGGGCCTGAGAGGGGCCTCGTAGTTTTGCAGGAGAAAATGTGATTCTGGACTCCCTCCATGAGCAATGCTGAATTTCTCAGAACTCATTATGGAATGAACAGGGAGTCCTGTGAACTATGAGAAGCAGATACAAAATAGTTTTTCTCTTACAGAGAAATTCCTGGGTTAGAAGCTCAAAAACAGGATTCGTCAAAGCCGCGAAGCTACCAGTGTGAGAGAAACCATGAGGTTGAAGCCGCAGAGAACTTGATTTTCAGAATGAAGGATAACCAGATCTGTGTAAGAAAGGCGGAAAGTTAATCAGGAGATGCAAGATGGAAACGCATTACTGGTCACCCGTAGAGAGAGAGCTAAAATGAATCACAAGAGTCTTGATTTCCAGTTCTGTGAAGGGAAGGAGGGAAGGAAAGAAGGGAAGGAGGAAGGATGGAAGGAGATAAAGTAAATAAAATGAAAAGACATGACAGACCCAACCTGGGCAGAAAAGAGTTAGCATTAGCAGGCCAGAGATGGCTATCCTATCAAAGGCCTGATTAAGAGGTTGGCCCATAGCAGGAGTCTGGGAATTTGGAATTTTGGAAGCTTCTCATAATTTCCTGATAAGAAAGTCTCACTATGTCTAAACTATTGTGAAAATGATGTGGTTTATGTTGAATGCCTTTGTGCTTCCTGGAAGTCTGGGTTTTTGGTACATGCTCAGTAGAGGGAGCCTTTGTGACCTTGAGCTCTGAGTCTCTAATGGACTTTCATGAGAGATAGCATTTCAGTGTGCTGTCACCCTTCCTTGGAGGATAAACTGTGTAACCCCCCACTGGGAGAGGATTTTTAGAACCTTGAGCTTCGTTTTCTCTGGACTTGACCACGTGCACTTTTTTCCTTTTCGGATTTCGTTTTGTATCCTCTTGTTGTAATAAATCATAGCTTGAAGTACAACTATATGCTGACTCTTGGGAGTCCTAGCAAATCATTGAACCTGGCGCCGGTCTTTGGGGACCCATGACACATTGCCTTTCTGCAATCATTTAATTCCTTCAATTTTAAAAACTATGTGTTGACTTTGTAAATGACCCAAGAGAAATTTTGATTCATCTTTCCTGTACCCACTAATTTTAAGTTCGTTTGAAAAATGAGGTCAAAATAAATAGTCTTTTGAAATGTTTAGAAGGTAAGACCAATGGGGAATGTTAATGCTCTTTAGATTATATACAACTAATTAATTCACAATCAAATGTTATAGAAATCCTAAATGAGAAGCAGGTCAGAGCACAGTCAGAAATTTGGGTGTGAGGTTTGGCTCCATTATCTTAATTACTCTGTGGCTTTATAAAAGTTAACTTTTCTGAGCTTAAGTTTTTCCTTTCTTTCATTTTTTTTTTAAACCTGTGAAAAAGGAATGGTACTACACACTTGTTTTTGAGAGTTAACTTGAAATAATTTATGTAATGTATTTTAAATAGTCTGCCTGGTACATTCTAAGGGTTTGATTGCTGGTATAGTATCTGTCGTCAGTGAACAGTGCAGTAAGAACAACTCAAGGATGCCAAGCTCACTTGTGAGGCAATCTGGGAAGCAGGCACCAACAGCTGACTGGACATTGGAGGCTCTCATCACATCTAGAGCAGCCCAAAGAGGTGTTCAACTATTCATTAATTGTGTCTAACACCCAGTGCTCGTCACCACACGTGTCCTCCTTATTACCCATCACCCGGTTACCCTACCCCTATCCCCCTTCCTTCTGTAACCCTCAGTTTGGTTCCTAGAGTCCAGAGTTTTTCATGGTTTGTCTCCTTCTCTGATTCCTTCCCATTCAGTTTTCCTTCCTTTCCTTGTGGTTTTCCATGCTATTCCTTATGTTCCACATATGAGTGAAACCATAAGATAATTGTCTTTCTCTGTTTGACTTATTTCACTCAGCATAATCCCCTCCAGTTCCATCCATGTTGATGAAAATGGTGGGTATTTATCCTTTCTGATGGCTGAGTGATATTCCATCATGTATATGGACCACATCTTCTCTATTCATTCATCTGTTGAAGGGCATCTCGGCTCCTTCTACAGTTTGGCTATCGTGGACACTGCTGCTATGAACATTGAGGTGTATGTGCCCCTTCTTTTCATTACATCTGTATCTTTGGGGTAAATACCCAATAGTGCAATTGCTGGGTCATAGGGTAACTCTATTTTTAACAACTTGAGGAACCTCCACAATGTTTTCCAAAGTGGCTGCACCAGCTTTCATTCCCACCAAGAGTGTAAGAGAATTCCCCTTTCTCCATACCCTCTCCAACACTTGTTGTTTCCTGTCTTGTTAATTTTTGCCATTCTAACTGGTATAAGGTGGTACGTCATAGTTTTGATTTTTATTTCCTTGATGGCTAGTGATGTTGAACATTTTTTTCCTATATCTGTTAGTCATTTGTGTGTCTTTGGAGAGGTGTCTGTTCATGTCTTCTGCCCACTTACTGACTGGATTATTTATTTTATGGGTGTTGACTTTGAGTAGTTCTTTGTAGATCTTGGATATTAACCCTTTATCTGTAATGTCATTTGCAAATATCTTCTCCCATTCCATGGGTTGCCTCTTAGTTTCCTTTGCTTGCAAAAGCTTTTTATCTTGATGAAGTCCCAAAAGTTCATTTTTGCTTCTGTTCCCTTTGTTTTTAGAGACTTTTCTTGAAAGAAGTCACTGTGGCCAATGTTGAAGAGGTTACTGCCTGTGTTCTCCTCTAGGATTTTGATGGATTCCTGTCTCACATTTAGGTCTTTCATCCATTTTGAGGCTATCTTTGTGTATGGTATAAGAGAATGGCCTAGTTTCTTTCTTCTGAAGTGTCATTTTAAAACCATTCTAACCTACCCTAGGGTGACTCCCCCACCTTACAAACCTCCAGCCAAACGTTCCTTGTGCCCACTCCCAATCTCTTCTGCATGATCTTTGTCTCTTGCAACTACTTGCAGGGACAAGGGGGACTTTTGAGGTTTCCTTAAATCCTTTCTACAAGTTTTAAGTAGTGCCATGACCCAGGAAGTGTAGAGTGATCAAGGTAAAAAGACACATGGTTCTTTCTCTTTCACCCCACCTGACCTTGGGAAAGTCACGTCTCTGAATTTCACTATGACTCACTGTAAAATAGATTAATTAAAAATATCAACTCTCTGTCACCTCACTTGACACTTGTTGAGAAAGAAGGCTTCAGAAAATGTTGGTAAAAGTGCTTTGGAAATTGTAAAGTACTATACAGAGGATCACTTAGGGCCTGCTCTGGGTTTTTTCTAGGATGGTCATAAAAATCATTATCCATAGTTGTTTGGGTATTTGGCAGAAGAAAATGATGGGAGCCTGGGACTTACTGCCAAAGGAGATAGCATGCTATGACATTAGTCTTAAAAATATAAATTGAGTCCTGGGTATTTAGTTAGATGCCACAGAATCTGACAGAAAAATTAGATCCCCCTCTAGCCTGAGCTGGAGTAATAGATAAGGAAACTATTGCATTGGTATTTAATTGTAATAACTGGTATCATTCCTTTTTTTTTTTTTTTTTTTTGTACAATGAAGTGACACAGTTATTTGGGATTGATTTATTGCTTTGTTGTGAAAACTTGTTTTTCATTGATTTTTTTTCCCTTCAGTGCTCTTCTTCACTAATTGATTGATTTGATTGTTAGAGCTTTGACTCCATCTCTGAAGATGGATTAGAATAATTATTGCAGCCTGCTGGTTAATCATTCCGCCACACAATTATTGCTGCTGTTATGCTGTGCACTAGCACTTTATTAGCTGTAGTAATTGTAGCCAAGTTTAATAATTTAATGACATACTTGGAGATGACAACTTGGTCATTATGCAGGGACACTTCTGTGGAACCTGCAAACTCCTGGGTAAGTGAAAGGGCCAGTCCCATTTCTCCTGTTTGCTGGCCTTTTAAGAGGTGTTTGGCCTTTCCTTCTTCCGGACAGCTAGGACCCAAACCTTCCAATCTGAGGAGGTGGAATGGCATTGCACAGCTTAGGGAACACCCAGTTGTTCAGGAGCCTGAGCCTACATAACTCTAATATCTTCCCATAGGCCTGCTGCCCCCAAGCCTTGGAATTACGTGGATGCTACACAGGAAGAACACAATACTGTTCTTTGTTCATTATAACTCATGATACTTTTAGATAAGCCTGTAAAGCTCCTTCCCCCAAGTACTTTTTCCCTGAAATCAGAAGCAGCAGAGCAGGGTAGTCTGCAGAACATCAGGAGATGAAGCATCCTTTTACCTCCCCTCACCTTGTTGCACTGAGTTGGGCGAATTCTCCCCATCACCCCAGCAAGCCCACACAGAACTCACCCTTTCCACCTCTCTGGGAGGAGAGGCCATAACAAATGCCAGATACTGCTCTGGATTGATTTTTTAAAAAAATTTCAGATGGGCTCCCCATCCTACTTCAGCTGCACATGAACCACATACTAAATTATTCACTCTGTGTTTTCCTTCCCACCTAATGAAGACAGCCACACTTGGTTGTGAAGATCTGAGATTCTCATAAAAGAGCACTGTTCAGTGTTAAGTTGTATTAATAGTCAGCTATATCAGTGTTGCCTATATTGGAAGCAAAACACTTTGGAAGCTAATTCTGATTCCCTACTTTGTTTTCTACTTTAATCACAATTTCGGCATCTACTAAATCAGGTGGGAATGAAACAGTTTTTCAAAAGCGTTCGCTATAAATTTTTGCCTTCTATTTTCCTTTTCCTGTCTCTCTGTTTCTCCCCGCCCCTCGTGCCGCCCCCCACCCACACAACTGACTTCACTATTTATTCCTATTCTCTCTCATGTTAATATCCAGGGTTTTGGAGTTTATAATTTGGACAAATGATAATCTACACACCACGAGGAGATAAGCTGTCTGGATTTGGTTTGACATTCATAACTATACAGTTTCTGTCCTTATATTATTTATTTGATTTTTTTGACATTGAGGTATAAGAAAAATATTGGAACATAAGAGCTGTTATGTAAAATCCTCTCTAATGACTTATGCTTAGAAGAAATTAATTTTGCAGAATTTTTTGTGATTGTAATTTCTTTTATTGATTTTTGTTAAGTTTAAGAATTCTTGGGACGCCTGGGTGGCTCAGTTGGTTGGACGACTGCTTTCGGCTCAGGTCATGATCCTGGAGTCCCAGGATCGAGTCCCGCAGTGGGCTCCCAGCTTCACGGGGAGTCTGCTTCTCTCTCTGACCTTCTCCTCACTCATGCTCTCTCTCACCTCCTCTCTCTCAAATAAATAAATAAAATCTTTAAAAAAAAAAAAAGAATTCTTTCCAAGTCCAACTACATCTGTATCAAGGAACATGTTGACTGATGAACAAGTCGCTAAATTTGCAAACAAATGCCATACACAGAGACCTGGCAGTAATCCCTAAAATGACAGCAAGCCTTCTTTGTTTCTGTAGAGCATGTTGATAAGGAGAGACGCCTAGGTGTGAAGAAACCTAATCTTTACTGTCTTTTCTTCAATGGACTTCAGGCACAGATAGATCTTGCTGTGATTTTGCAAGGTGGGAAAGAGGATGCAACCCTGTTTGACTGTTGGAAAATCAATAATAACAGCTAACTTCTGTAGAGTGAGCTGCCATCTCCTGACCTTCTTGCACTTCCACCAATCTTTAGAAAATATGTCTGATTCAAGTTGTTTCTAGGAAAGCATAACAGATTCTTTCTCTTGTGAGTTAAGTGAGAAGAAGCCAGGACCTCGTAGTCCTTTTTTCATCAAATGTGTAACTTTAGTAGAAACTTAAGGCACAAGGATTTTTTTGATCTGCTGTAATAGAACTTAAGTATGATGCATTTTGCCGAGATACCATATACTTTGATTGGGTATTTAGTTTGTGTAGAATTATCCATAGCACTCCATCAACTTTATCAGATCCGATAATAATAACAGTGCTATGGTAGGCTGCATGATGGCTCCCCAAATTACCGAGGTTCCCATCTCTGGAATTACGAATTTTACCTTTTAGGGCAAGAGAGAATTTGCAGATGTGATTAAGTTAGGGGTCCTGGGGTTGGGAGATTATCTTGGATACACCAGGTGGACCCTAAATGTACTCACCAGTGTCCTTGTAAGGAGCAAGAAGAGGGAGATTTGACAGGGTAGAGGAGGCCCTGTGAAGGATACAGAGAAGCAGAAACAGAGAGGGGTGCCACACCTCTGGCTTGGAAGGTAGAGACTGGAGCGATGAATTTAGAAGCACAGCCAGTTGAAGGAAGGTAGAAAAGATAAGGAAATAGACTCTCCACCAGAGCATCCAGAGACTGTGTGGCCCTATCAATAAATTGAGTTCAGCCCAGTGAAACTCCTGCCCCCCAGAACTATATGACAATAAGTCTGTGTTGTTTTTGGGCACCAAGTTTACGGTAATTTGTTATGGCAGACATAGGAAACCAACACAGGCAGTATCACGTGTTGACCATTTGCTGTTTTACATATTTGCTGTTCTCTTTACTAATAGTCAAGAACTGTGCTAAATAGTCCACATGACTTTTTTATAATTTTATACTCACAAATCAAGGTAAGGTAGTATTAAAATTAGTCTCATTTTGGGGCACCTGGGTGGCTCAATGTGTTAAAGCCTCCGCCTTCGGCTCAGGTCACAGAAGGATGACACAGAGTCCCTGTCATCTTGCAACTGACAATGTTGTGGGAAAACAAGAAAAGCAGTTTCAAAGTTGAGTCTTTCATAAGGGTAATTTTAGGGATGTGCTTATGGTAGTAATGCTACTACTAAAGCTGGAGTGGGTAACAGAAACGTCTTCTGGAGGCAGTGACATTGAGTTGAGCCTTGAAGGAGGTATAGGAATTGTCTAGGTAGGAGAACGTCTTCAAGGCCTTCCAGGTAGAGAGAATGGGGTAATGGAAACTGTGGAGCCTTGAGCAAATTGCGAGTCACTTGTTGTGGCATTAAGTACGGTATTTGGTGAGAAGAAAGGGCACAGTAGGTAGGTAGGCTGGTGATGTGAGAAGAAACTAGAAAGGAGGTCAGGAGCCAGAGGTCACAGAGACCCTTGAAAGCTTCCATTCACACCATCTCCTTTTCCTCAGATCACACTCTCTTCTTAACTCATTTAAGTTCCTTTAGTTCGTCATCTCTTCCACTACATCTAAGGGATGTCTTCCACACCTCATCCTATTTGACCTCCAAGGAGAGTGCAACCTGAAGACTATTCTCCCTCTTGAAATGTTCTCTTTCTTCTCACACCTGTGATACCATGTGATGCCTCTGGCTGCTTCTCAGGCTTCCTTATGAGTCCATACTCCTCCACCCAACTCTTAAACGTTGAACCTCCCCAAGGCTTGGTCTGAGGTTCCTCTTATCCCCTCACTTTACTGTTCTTTAGACTAGATCAGGCTTTTCTGCTATCTGCTTTCA
Organism: Mustela nivalis; assembly: GCF_964662115.1. Taxonomy (NCBI): domain Eukaryota; kingdom Metazoa; phylum Chordata; class Mammalia; order Carnivora; family Mustelidae; genus Mustela; species Mustela nivalis. The sequence continues at coordinate 57,470,543 of NC_139020.1, forward strand.
CAACACTGAATCTCTTTCATCATAACACCCCAGTTTATATTTTTGAACAGAATCTGTGATGATTAACATCTCCATCCTACATTCCTCACAAGAGACTGTAAGCCGAAGAAGGTGGACAGTATTTGATTTTCCTCAGTTTCGTAGGAAGATGTTTGGCTTCATGTACGTACCGAATACTGGTTAAATAAATAAATGAATGGACTTGTATTCTGGTGGAGAAGAACCACTGAGACATCTCAACTAGGTCAGATTTGAGATTAAACACTGGCTTTGGTGCACAGAATAGATGAAAGACAGACTAGAGGCAGTTATAAAGTATTGTGATAATCCAAGTAAGAAACACTGAGGAAGTAGCTGTGGAGAGGGAGAGAGAAAACATATTTGAGAACTAATTATGAATTAGAATTTGTAGAACTTAGTGACCAACTGACTGAGGATGAAAGGAAAAAGAGAAGACAAGAATTGTACCTAGGTTAATGGCTTTGTGACTAGCTATGTGGTTAATGCAATTTTGGTGAGCTAGACACTAAAAGGGAGAAGAAGCTTTTTGTAGATGAAATATCATGAATTTAGATTTGGAATATTAGATTTGAAATGCCTGTCATGGACATATCTGTGGGATTTTGGGATGTGGGTCTGGCACTCAGAAGAGGAGATATAAATTAAGAAGAAATGTGGATTTGTATTCACTTTCTATTTTTTCTTTTGTTGTCCCAGAGCAGGTATCAATTAGATGAAATGAGATGAATGGTTGATTGATTTCTTGCTTCCTTTCAAAAAGGAATTGAAGTACAAAAAGCAGCAGTACAGGGCATAGTTAAATACCCTCTGTTGGGAGAGAAATTTTCATCCTAACTCTGTTAGAAGAAAGCCAGTGTGGCCCCTCTTTTCACCATGAAGATGAATGCATGGGTCTCATGGTAGAAGGATAGTCTGTAGTAAGAAGTTCAGCCTCAAGCAGGTTTGTTGAGACCTGGCTGGAAGAGGTTTATTCATACAATATATCTAAGTATTCTCTAAAAATGGTACCAAAAAAACTATTATTCATAACATGAGTTTTGCAGTTTTAGCGTTTAGCTTTTATTGGTGGAAGACAGGGGTGCTCTGATATGGACTGCAAGAAAATGAGCTAAAAGAAGAAAAGAGCAAGTCCATCTTCTGCTAATGAACTCTTTCCACATTCTGATGAGATTCACAAGGCTTGGTGGGTGCTTTTGTCAGAAGCTACCATTGCTGTATAATCTTAATACGTAGAATTAGAAATAGTACTTAAACAGAAAACTTCAAATCTATCCATCCATAAATACTGGCCAAACCTCTTCAAGGCAGGATGGTTTGGAATGGTCCTATATTTGCATGCTGACTTTCTTTTGTCCTCATATCCAGCTACCAAGTTACGTCAACTGGATTAGATCCATTAATGTCTAGATTTTGGTCCCTATTTTAGTCCTGTCTCAATAAATGTCACTGTAAAGATGTTTCTCTTTATAAACTATAGTGACATAGGATGCCAAGGATTTTAATTATAGAATAGGTAAATATTAGAGGTATGACTGATCCATCAGGATGAAGGGAGAGGTTGAAAGTGCTCTCTTCCACTCTTTATTAAATTCCCTCTACCCCCTCTGCATGGTAGCCATAGGGATTAGGGTAATTACGGCGATGGACTGGAAAATGAGATGGGATTTCTGAGAAAAGATTTAACTTATAATAAATTTTGGACTTCATTAAATGTTGTTTAAGCCCTTTTCAGCTTAGCTTCGATTGGATCTTTTTTTTTTTTTTTTAAATTTACTCTCCCAGCATGGCAGATACCATGTTGCCAATAAAAACCCCTAATATCCTGTGGCCTTGGTGGTCCTTCCTCTAATGTAGAGTACTCCAGGATACCATGAAGCATAACAGCAGGGGACATGGTCTCTGAAGCAGTCATGCCCTTTGAAGGACAGTTTGGGTGAATTTAAAAGCCCTTTCTTAGGCTAGGTGTGTCCAGGGATCCTTCACCACTGTGGCATCTAATAAAAATATGTTTGCAGACTGAAATGTAAAAGCTACCATCAAATGGCAGGAGAAGTCACTAGTCTGAAATAAAGGAACTGAAACTGGTTCCTTTCAAAGTCCCCATAGGTTAGATGGAAAGAATGAAGTTGCTTCACATCATGACACTTTGTCATGATGTCATGATCTCCTGCTTGTGTTGGTATTCACTGTTGTAGTCTTTTATCCCTAAAATATTTGAGATTCAAAGTGTCAGTAATTCTGAGCATTGCAATGGGCTGATTTCCTGTATTTCTACTTTGCAAAAGCTTAGGAACTCCTGTTGGCTACTGCTTCTCTAGTCAGAACTATGTGGGTAGTTCCTTCTGTATGTCCTCTCACATAATGTATTCTATGCCTTTTCATTCAGTTTAGGGAAATTCTTGGCTAAATGCATATTTATATGTGAGTGAGTAAAGAAGTTAGTACTTCAAGAAGAGCCAGTAGAAGGATATTTAATAACTCCCATTTATTTTCTATTCAATGCACCATTAAGTGAAAAAAACAAAAAACAACACCCCCCCCCCCAAAAAAAACCCAGGCACTGTCTACACTAGATTCTCAGCCCCATTGCTATTGAGGCATCTTTTGCTTCAATAATCTGAATAGTAAATACCCTATTTTGAGAGTAAAATGATCTCCCATGATCCAACCCTTTGGAACCCACCTGCTTCAACAGGCCTGAGGTGGGTGACTTCCTCCTATACTCAAATTGGTTAGCAGTAATAATAATGAATTATAGCTTTTTCTTTCTCTCTTTGGGTATGGGATAGTGGGCTTTATTTAGTCCTTGTCAGAAATACTACAAAATAGCAACCATGTAAAAATGTTCACTGTAATATTCAAAATAAAAACCACAGGGCATCTCCTATTTTGCTGTCTCATAGCGTAATTATCTTGAGGATGGAATAGCCCTACTTCTCCTAGTTTATCTATTTCCCAGCTGTTATGGGTTGAAACGTGTCCCCACAAAAGGTAGATTGAAGTCCTAACTCCCAGCACCTGTATATGTGACTTTATTTGGACATAGGGTCTTTGCAGATATAATCCAGTTAAGATGAAGTAATTAGAGGGAACACTAATACAATATGACTAGTGTCCTTATAAGAAGAGGGAAATGCCACGTGAAGACAGATACACATAGGGGGAATGCCACTGATGACAGAGGGAGAGGTTGGAGTGGTGTGACAGTAGGCTAAGGAGCACCAGCAATCAATGGCCACCCACCAAAAACCAGGAAGAGGCAAGGCAGAGTCTCAGGAGGGAGCATAGCCCTGTTGGTGTCTGGATTTTGGACTCCTGTCTGCCAGACCATGAAAAAGTAAATTTCTGTTTTTGTCAGCCACTCAGTTTGTGGCACTTTTGTTATGGCAGCCCTAGGAAACTGGTATACCATGTGAAGGAATAATTATCATGTGACACCGAGCTAAAAAGCCACAATACAGGATATTTCAGGGGATCTCTTAAACATCCTACCCTCCAATTCATCCTAGTTCTTGGGGAACAATGGGTGTAATACACCTTAAAGCATCATAGAATCTTGTATTAGACCATTGTTCAAACAACAACATGAAGGGGTTGGCATTTATCTGATCTGGAAAAGCTTGAGATTGATAAAATGATGATATTCAGTGTGACATATACTGGTATCCATAGCTTCTAGGCAAGGATGCTTTTACTCTAAGAGTTTGGAACTTACCATCCAAAGGTTTAATGGGTTTCTAATTTACATAATATATTACCTTTGTTGATGGATTTGCTTAATTTCTGAAGATAGGTCATCTTCATCTTATATTAGTTTTTCTGTATAGTGTCAGATAAGATTGCTTCCTTTCCATGTGATCTGTATCAGAGTAACTACTCCCAATCCATCTCAACTCACTGGATAATCTAAGAATGATAATCCTGGCGTTTGTGAGTTTTAACCCATATATTCCTGAATGGAATATTTTTTTTCCTCTGTGGCTTGGAGGCCAGAGCCTTCATGTGAGAGTACTAATAGTAACATTCGATGGTTTAAGTTAAACAGATACTTGTAATTTATCAACGAACATTAGATTTGTCTTGAGCTTTTTTTTCAAGCGTCAGAGAACTTTTTTTTTTTTTAATTTTTAAGATTTTATTTGTTTATTTGACAGAGAGATCACAAGTAGGCAGAGAGGCACGCAGAGAGAGAGAGGAGGAAGCAGGCTCCCCGCCAAGCAGAGAGCCCGACGCGGGACTCAATCTCAGGACCCTGAGATCATGACCTGAGCCAAAGGCAGAGGCTTAACCCACTGAGCCACCCAGGCACCTGTCAGAGAACATTTTTAAGAGGCCATAATAAATAAAACACCAAAGTTGAGGCAGAAAAAAAGGATACCTTTGGTGTAGTGGTAGCTAGAAATGAGGTAGTTATGAGTGTAATACAATTGATTGTAGAACACAAGTGAACTGACATTTCTGACATGGTATTGAATAACTTCAAGTCTCAATTCTTTTTTTAATAATTTTTTTGTTATGCTGCGTTAAACACCAAACATCATTAGCTTTTGGTGTCCTGTTCCATGATTCCTTGTTTGCATGTAACACCCAGGGCTCCATCTAATACGTGCCCTCCTTGATACCCATCACCAGGATCACCCAACCCTCCACCTCCGTCACCTCTGAATCCCTCAGTTTGATTCCCAGAGTCCACAGTTTCTCATGGTTCACCTCCTCCTCTGATTTCCCTTTCATGTTTTCCTTTCTTCTCCTAATGTCCTCCAAGCTATTTCTTATGCTCCACAAATAAGTGAAACAATATGATAATTGTCTTTCTCTATTTGACTTATTTCACTCAGCATAATCTCCTCCAGTTCCATCCCTGGTGATGCAAATGATGGGTGTTCATCCTTTCTAATGGCTGAGTAATATTCCATTGTATATATGAGCCACATCTTTATCCATTCATCTGTTGAAGGGCATCTCGGCTCCTTCTGCAGTTTGGCTATCGTGGACTTTGCTGCTATGAACACCTTCTTTTCACTACATCTGTATCTTTGGGGTAAATACCCAGTAGTGCAATTGCAGGGTCATAGGGTAGCTCTATTTTTAACATCTTGAGGAACCTCCACAGTGTTGTCCGAAGTAACTGTACAAACTTGCATTCCCACCAATAGTGTAAGAGGCTTCCCCTTTCTCCATACCCTCTCCAACGTTTGTTGTTTCTTGTCTTGTCAATTTTTGCCATTCTAACTGGTATAAGGTGGTATCTCAGTGTGGTTTTGATTTCAATTTCCCTGATGCTAATGATGTTGAACATTTTCCCCTATGTCTGTTAGCCATTTGTATGGCTTCTTTGGTGAAGTGACTGTTCATGTCTTCTCACCATTTTTTGACTTGATTGTTTGTTTTATGGGTGGTGAGTTTGAGAAGTTCTTTATAGACCTTGGATACCAGCCCTTTACCTGTAGTATTGTTTGCACATATCTTCTCCCATCCTGTGCGTTGTCTCTTTGTTTTTTGACTGTTTCCTTTGCTGTGCAGAAGCTGTTTATCTTGATGAAGTTGCAAAAGTTTATTTTTTATTTTGTTTCTCTTGCTTTTGGAGACATGTTTTGAAAGAAGCTGCTGTGGCCAGTGTCAAAGAGGTTATTGCCTATGTTCTCTTTTAGGATTTTGATGGATTCCTGTCTCACATTGAGGTCTTTCACCCATTTAGAGTTTATCTTTGTGTATGGTTAAGAGAATGGTCAAGTTTCATTCTTCTGTATATAGCTGTCCCATTTTCCTAGCACCATTTATTGAAGAGACGTTTTCCATTGGATATTTTTTCTGCTCTGTTGAAGATAAGTTGACCATAGAGTTGAGGGACCATATCTGGGCTCTCTGTTTTTTTCCATTGACCTATGTGTTTGATTTTTGTGCCAGTACCATGCTGTCTTAGTGATCACTGCTTTGTAATATAGCTTGAAATCAGGCAATGTGATGCCCCCAGCTTTGTTTTTCTTTTCAACATTTCCTTGGTGATTCAGGATTTTTTCTGGTTCCACACAAATTTTAGGATTGTTTGTTCCAGTACTTTGAAAAATGCCATTGGTATTTTGGTTGGGATGGCATTGATAGTATAAATTGTTCTGGGGAACATAGACATTTTAACCATGTTTACTCTTCTGATCTATAAGCATGGGATGTTTTTCCCTGGGGAATTCCACCAAACATTCAAAGAAGAAATAGTACCTATTCTCCTGAAGCTGTTTCAAAAAAATAGAAGGAAAACTTCCAAACTCATTCTATGAGGCCAGCATTACCTTGGTCCTCAAACCAGGCAAAGACCCCATCAAAAAGGAGAATTACAGAGCAATAACCCTCATGAATATGGATGCCAAAATTCTGAACAAGATCCTAGCTAATAGGATCCAGAGTACATTAAAAGGATTATTCATCACTACCAGGTAGGATTTATCCCTGGAATGGAAGGGTGGTTCAACATTCACAAATTGTGCGATAGATCAATGTGATAGAGCACATAAATAAAGAAGAGACAAGAATCAGAGCTTCCTCTCAATTGATGCAGGAAAAACATTTCACAAAATACAGCACCCTTTCCTGATTAAAACTCTTCAGCGTGTAGGAATAGAGGGAACATTCCTCAATTTCATAAAAACCATCTATGAAAAGCTCACAGCAAATATCATTCTCAGTGGGGAAAAGCTGAGAGCCTTTCCCTTAAGATCAGGAACATGACAAGGATGCCCACTCTTGCCACTGTTGTTCAACATAGTACTAGAAGTCCTAGCAATAGCAATCAGGCAACAAAAATAAATTAAAAGTATTGAAATTGGCAAAGAAGAAGTCAAACTCTCTCTTTTTGTAGATGACAAGATACTTTATGTGGAAAACCTAAAGGACTCCACCCCCAAGTTACTAGAACTCATATAGCAGTTCAGTAATGTGGCAGGATACAAAATCAATGCACAGAAATCAGTTGCTTTCTTATACACGAACAATGTAACTGTAAAAAATAAATTAGGGAATCAGTTCCACTTACAATGCATCCAAAACCTTAAGATACTTTGGAATAAACCTAACTAAAGAGGCAAAGGATCTATACTCTAGAAATTATAGGACACTTACTTAGAAAATTTAAGAAGACACAAAAAGATGGAAAAACTTTCCATGCTCACGGATCCAGTCTCAGTTCTTAACACAATTTAGACTCTATAAATAAAATTGTACCATGCAGTTGAATACAAAATGTTTTCTATTTATACTTTTATTTCATCGTTTTATTTTTAAAACCACTTTATTGAGATATGATTGGCACTTAAAAAGTGTTACATATTTAATATACATAATGATGAGTGTGGGCATAAATATATATCCATGAAAGCATCATCATTATTAAAGCCATAGACATGTCTACCACCTTCCAAAGTTTGATTCTGCCCCTTTATTACTAATTAATTAATTTTTGGTGGTAAGAGCACTTAACATAGTATTTGCTCTTTTAGACAATTTTTTCTGAATGTAGAGTAATGGTTTTTAACGTTAAGGCAAAAGGGGAAAAAAAGACAAAAGGGAATAGAATAACACTAGACTCGTCTCTCATGCTGTTGGTTATTTTAATGTTTGCTTTACAGCATTTCAAAAAATGCCTATTTAGGAAAACAAAAGAAAACAAAAATTAAGTCTAATCAGTGAGAGAAGCCACTTCAAAATTGGCAAGTATTTACATATACTCACACAGATTGTCTCTCCTGGTGTACCTTTCCCCTTCCCTTCCAGAGCCAGCAGCATTGACATGACTAATTCCTTTAAGATTCTTGTCAAAATCCTAGAGGAAAACATAGGCAGTAACCTCTTCAGCATTGGCCATAGCAACTTCTTTCAAGACATGCCTCCAAAGGCAGACAGCAAAAGCAAAAATAAACAATCTGAGGGGTTTGAAGTGGTGGGGGGGGGGGTGGGAGGTTGGAGTACCAGGTGGTGGGTATTATGGAGGGCACGGATTGCATGGAGCACTGGGTGTGGTGCAAAAATAATGAATACTGTTATGCTGAAAATTTAAAAAATAAAAATAAATAAACTTTTGGGACTTCATCAAGATCAAAAGCTTCTGCAGAGCAAAGGAAACAGTCAACAAAACAAAGAGGCAACCCACGGAATGGGAGAAGATATTTGCAAATGACTCTATGATAAAGAGCTGATATCCAAGATCTATAAAGAACTCGTCAAACTCAACATACACAAAACAGATAATCATGTCAAAAAATGGGCAGAAGACATGATAGACACTTCTCCAAAGAAGACATAAAAATGGCTCACAGACACAGACATGAAAAAATGTTCATCATCATTAGCCATCAGGGAGATTCAAATCAAAACCACATTGAGATACCACCTTACACCAGTCAGAATGGGCAAAATCAACAAGACAGTAAACAACAAGTGTTGGAGAGGATGTGGAGAAAGGGGAATCCTCTTTCACTGTTGGTGGGAATGCAAGTTGGTGCAGTCACTTTGGAAAACAGTGTGGACATTCCTTAAGAAATTTAAAGTAGAACTACCCTATCACTCTGCAACTGCACTAATGGGTATTTACCCCAAAGATACAGATGTAATAAGAAGAAGGGCCATCTCTACCCCAGTGTTCATCACAGCAATGGCCACAGTCGCCAAACTGTAGAAAGAACCAAGATGCCCTTCAATGGATGAATGAATAAAGAAGATATGGTCCATATATGCAATGGAGTATTATGCCTCCATCAGAAAGGATGGAGGCATACCCAACTTTTGTATCAACATGGACAGGACTGGAAGAGATTATTCTGAGTGAAGTAAGTCAAGCAGAGAGAGTCAGTTATCATATGGTTTCATTTACTTGTGGAGCATAAGGAATAACATGGAGGACACTGGGAGATGAACAGGAGAAGGAGTTGGGGAAAACTGGAGGGGGGAGACAAACCATGAGAGACTGTGGACTCTGAGAGACAAACTGAGGGTTTTGGGGGGAGGAATGGGGGGTTAGCCTGGTGGCTGGTATTGTGGAGGGCTTGTATTGCATGGAGCACTGGGTGTGATGCATAGACAATGAATTTTGGAACACTGAAAAAAATAAAATTAAATTAAATGGAAAAAAAAAAAAAAAGATTCCAGTCAAACATGACCCTACCATGAGGCATTTTCCAAAGTTAAAATGTTTTTCTAATCGTGTTCTCATTAGATCCTGCATGCTTCTTTCTAATATCTTAATTGCTTAGTTGTTTTTATTATGGTGTCTACACATGGCTTGAGAGTTATGTGGTAAATGAACATACCAGGCTTATCAAGTACCCTTTGAAGGCCATGTGGTTGGACAGGTGGTGGGGGGCACCTAACTTTAGACCCACTTAACACTGTCACATGATGAATCAAATTATAGAATACATCATTGCTTAAATTTCAAACAGACACTATCACTTTCAGCAAAAGTGGGAATCAATAGGAATGTTTCTACCAAAGACGTTGTAGGAGCAAAATGAGAAAAAAGAAATTCCTTCAAGAGCAGGAAGATTATTATTTGTGGGATGACTATGATTATTTTTCCCATTCATCTACATAACACCATGTCTTAGCCGCATGCTTTCCAATGGGCCTTGATGCTGGCTTCCCCATGTTTCCTCTCTGTGTAATGTGGTCTCCCCCCAGGTCAAATTATCTGCTGCAGGGAGGCTCTCAGGCTCTTTATGGCAGCATTTGCATATTTTTTCATTTCCATAGAAACATCTCCACTGACTCAGAACCGCCTCTGTCCTCTTAAGACAGAGAGATTTATCTTGCAGACAGTGAGCTATGTGTGACATAAGATGGACAGGACTGCTTCCCTGCAGGCCTCACCTTGTAAGGCTCTCCTTTTTAGAGGAATTGATGATGGTCTGCCTTGAGGTTATTATTTATATTTTGCTCCATGACCACTTTTCCAGTAATGAGTTTAAATATAGGCAACATAAACCCATCTGGAAATAAAATTATGCACTAGCTTCACGACAAAAGATAATTACATTATAATCAAGCTGTCATTTTTGGAGATAGTAGAAGATGAAGCATGCTATAAACTGACATGTAAAGTGTATAGATCGTTCTTTCAAATATTCTCCATGGTGGCTGGGACCACAAAGATTCCTAGTGCATAATATTAGACTTTGTAACTGGAAATTTTCTGGGAGTGGCCAAACATTTAGTTTCTGAGAGTAATGGCTACTAACACTCAAGAGGGCTAATGGTTGTGCTCTGGCTTAGACCGCAGCTTGGCTATACCAAAACCGCTTGGGTTGTGTCCAGTTTCAAAGCCTGAGCCTTCATTTTACCATTTTATGAAACTCGTCTTTATTTTTTGGCTCTTCTTTTATTTAAGTTGATAGGAACTTGACACTGGGATCTTTCTGACATGTTTAAACAGAATGTGGAGAGTTGGCTGATATGGCAGAAACTGATAGGAAAAAGAAAAGACTGTCATTGATGTTACTTTCCCCACTCTGAACTCAGTTGGCTCTTGAAACAGTGCGATGGGTCACTGGTTTTTCATTGATAGGAGAACTTTTCTTCTTCCTTGAGCTCAAGATAGGTACTCTGGTAAAAGGATGCAGACTACCTCCAGCCATGTTTTTGTTTAGACCATCAGGAAAGGAAGAATAGCATAACTGAGATGGGAATGGAACAGAACACTAGCCAGAATAGGCGTGCCTAATACTTGTCCTATATTACTGCTTCTGCCACAGTAGAAAACCCAGCATCTCAGAGCAAATATACTACCCAAAGTGTCCCAGGAAAGTAGGCTTCTAGATACCACCATTTCCCAGAGGGATTTGAGGATAATGTCTGTACTAGGACACCATCTTGCTGTAGACCTCCTGGGACTCCATAAGGCCTTGGCTGCTACCTACTGAACAGTCATTGACTTTAAGTCACTTCTCTGTGTTTCCCAGCTTCTCTGAACCCTAAGCACTGATTTCTTCAATCTGTACTCAACTTTCCCACCCTTAACCCTCATCCTTATTCCTTGGGGAATCCCGAAGAAGACAAGCAGCACCTTGCTGCTCCAAGTGTGGTCTTCAGACCATCAGTATCAGCATCATCTGGGAGTTTGTTAGAAATGCAGAACATGAACCCAGTTTCACATCTCCTCAGAATCAGAATTTGCATCTTTATAAGATTGCCAGGCAATTTATATACACGTTGAGGTTGAGGTGCAGTGTAATTAGTAGGTTCAATCTTTTTTTATTTTTAAGAATTTATTCTTTTGTGAGAAGAACTTTTTTTTTTCTTAAAGATTTTATTTATTTATTTGACAGAGATTACAAATAGGCAGAGAGTCAGGCGGAGGTGGGGGGGGGGGGAAGCAGGCTCCCTGCTGAGCAAAGAGCCTGATGTGGGGCTCCATCCCAGGACCCTGAGATCATGACCTGAGCTGAAGGCAGAGGCTTTAACCCACTGAACCACTCAGGCACCCCAGTTCAATCTTTTTTGTGCAAAATATTTGACTCAGTGGATCTTGGAAATGCAGTCTATAAGTAAGCAATCTATAGGTCTGTGAGCATAAATGATGGAATGATATACAAAACCTTAACTGAAAACAAAATGAGAATGAACAGAATGGCTGTGATGAGTGTGCTTTTGCCTTGTGGTTTCTTCATCATCAGATATAGACTAGGATCCATCAGAAAATCAGGCGAAGGAAAGAAGGTAGGAAAGAAGACTCATCTTTCCTTCCTCCAGAAGGAAACTTCTCTTTTTTGAAGTGAAATTTTATAAACATCACAGAGAAACAGCATGTGTGGGACACCTGATTCTGTGTTTACCAAAGATAAGATATGGGTCTGTCTTAGACTCTGCAAAAAGAAATTATACAACATATTAATGTGTTATGGAAATCTTTCCTTAAGCTGGTTCCACACATTAACCTTGAACATGATGTTTCAGAGGGTTAAAATAGGCAGGAAGTTAAAGAAAGTGAACAATTTAATTAGAAAATGGGCAGAAGAAAACACTCATTTTACTGAAGAAGGTATACACATGGAAAACAAGAAAATAAAAAGCTGTTCAACATCAGTAGCCATCAGGGGAATGTAAAGTAAAACAATAATGAAATGTCACTGGGGCGCCTGGGTGGCTCAGTGTGTTAAGCCTCTGCCTTCGGCTCAGGTCTTGTTCCCAGGGTCCTGGGATTGAGCCTGCATTGGCTCTCTGCTCGGCAGGGAGCCTGCTTCCCCCTCTCTCTCTGCCTGCCTCCATGCCTACTTGCGATCTCTGTCTGTCAAATAAATAAATTTTAAAAATCTTTAAAAAAAAATGAAATGTCACTATAATGCACATATCAGAATAGCTAAAATTAAAAAAAAAAAAGTAACAACACAAAATGCAGACCAAATTGTGGATGATGAGAATGTAAAATGGGATAGCCACTCTGGTAAATAGTTTAGAAATTTCTTAAAAGCTAAATGTATACTTCTCAGAAGACCCATGATAAATGCCACTGTGGGCATTTATCCCAGAGAGGTGAAAACTTCATGCTTAAAACCTGGCCCTATTGAGACTCATTGTACCTACCAGGAAAGGGGTCAGGTAGGTGTCTGTGCCTGCCCCTGTCTAGCTCTATTTCCATCTATTAAAGTTTTGCCCATAATTAAAAAGCATAAAGTAAAATAGGGTTGAAGGACAGTCATACATACCTGCTCTCCAACAGAGAAGCTACCAGAATTAAGGTTTCTATGTTAGCATAGAATGGCAAGCAACATCGCTGAGAAATATTCATCAGTGTTTCTTTCTATTTTAGTAATCCATATCAAGGTTTGGGCTTTAATGAAAAATAAACTGAAATGATAAAAGAGAAAGAGGGAGGCAACCTTGGGTGCGATAAGAATGTGAGATTTGAAAGCAAAATCATTTAGACTGAAAGAAGTCCAAAGGAACACTCATTGACTAAATACCCACCCCCATCTCTACCTGTAGAAATAGATTGTGTGCTAACCCCATGCCCAGGTCATGGAACATATCATTGAGTTATGGGCAGGGCCCTGACTGCTGCCTCTGTACCCCTAACCAGATTTCTGTTCTCCCTGACATCTCTCCCCTTTGGGAATACTACGAAATACTAATATCTGATGTTTATTGTACACTTACTATATGTCCTACAGCTCTTCTTGATTTTAGCACTTTATGTATATTAAATAATTTGTACCCAAGTACAAGAGAGGTTTCAGAACCTGTGTTCTTAACCACTGATTTGTACAGCTGGTCTAGGTAGGTTACATTAGAATATATTACTAGATTTGGTTAGGACCATGGCTACAGGGGAGAAGCAAGAGACAGGGTAAAGAGTATAGTGTACTGACAAGCTGGATTCAGTCTGGTCCCCTGGCTGTTTGGAGCCCAAATCCAATAAAAACTGACTAGCAGAACTTTTCAACTAACTATCTCTCTGGTCTATTCTAATTAAGGCCCAGGGAAGCTACATTACATGGGTGGGTTCAATAGTAGGTAAGCTGGAACTAAAGAGGCAGAATAGTGGTTAAGAGAAATGAATCAGATGTGGGTTCAGGGCCGTGTCCATCACTGGCCACCTCCCCTGCCTCTGTTTCCTCATTTGTCATATGCGGCATCCATGTCGTAAACCTAGGGTAGAGATTAAATTAGTTAATAATCAGTTTTAAAACATGACAAGCACTTAATAAATATTAATTATTAATATAAATACTGTTATTATGCAAAGCAGGAAGTATGCACAGTTTATGTTTAAATTTTAATTTAGGCTGTTTTCAGTTACAGACATAAATCCTAGCTCTACCACTTAGTGACCATGTGAACAAGCCTCCTCTTCTTTTAAGTGGCGATAATACTTACTCCATAAAGTAAGAATAAGAAGAGATACCATATATAAACTACCTGGCATACAAGTTAGCACTTAAATATTATTTTAAAAAATCAAAGCAGACAACAATAGCTAATATTCTTCATGTGTCAGCTCCAGATACTCTGCTAATTAGATAAGACACTTATCAGGATAATTGAATAAATTTTATTTTTGGACCTCATTAAACTCAAAGTCCCTTTCTGTCTTATAAATTGAACTTTTGGAAGATGATCCATTTGAATTGCAATTAGATAGCAGTCGTCTAAATAATTAAACAATAGGGTATCTATGTATAGCAACTATTAGGGTTTTTTGCTATCTATTTTAAAGACTTGTGGGTGCATGCTATGCAAATGGATTTTCAGGGATTTTTTTATTAGCATAAATAGACTGAAATTTAAGTAACTCAGGCAGCACAGACACTGTGAATCATAGTATTTTCATTTTTTCTGGAATGTCTTGAGTTCTATGACAGCCATATTTCAGGAACCTGGTAACAATGGGGCCCTTGTAAAGGATCCAGGAGATCTGAAAACATGTATTGCACTGAGTGTTTTTACCTCAGATACTCAGATGTGCCCTGAGGTACACCCTTTCCACCCACAGAGTTTCATGGAGATGAGACATATTTCCCCATTCTGCATGATACGCAGAACAGCAGGCTTGTCGGATGGGCTGGTAACTATTCTTTCCTTGATGCCAGGCAAAAGGTACTTCAGCTTAATTGATGTTTCATAATCAGTATTTCTCACTATAGAGTTAAAATCATGACTGTGGTCAGTATCAGAAGTCAGAATTCAATAACAAAGGACTTGTGATAAATCAAAATGTCAAATCGATTGGGAATATACCTTCTTTGCACTATTTAATCCTATCACCTTCTCCTACAAACTGCAAAGAAATATTTGCCTTATGCATTATGAATTTATTTTGAGGAGAAATCTTTTGCAATCTCTCTCTCTCTCTTTCTCTCTCCTTCCCCATTCCTCGACTCTGACCTGAAATCTCCACATAGGTGGCTTATTCTATGTCACATTCATAGAGCTGTGGGTCTTTGTCCCCTCCTCTCCAGTTAGCTCACCCTAATTCCACTCTGGCAAATGCATGGGCAGCCATATTTTGAAACTTCTCTTCAGGCCCAAGTGTTGGTCAACTCCGGTGTCTTAGACTTGAAGCTTTGTCTTTATTTATTTATTTATTATTAAATTGATTTATGTATTTTCAGAAAAACAGTGTTCATTATTTTTTCACCACACCCAGTGCTCCATGCAATCCATGCCCTCTCTAATACCCACCACCTCGTACCCCAACCTCCCACCCCCCAGCCACTTCAAACCCCTCAGATTGTTTTTCAGAGTCCATACTCTCTCATGATTCACCTCCCCTTCCAATTTACCCCAACTCTCTTCTCCTCTCTAACACCCCTTGTCCTCCATGATATTTGTTACACTCCACAAATAAGTGAAACCATATGATAATTGACTCTCTCTGCTTGACTTATTTCACTCAGCATCATCTCTTCCAGTCCCGTCCATGTTGCTACAAAAGTTGGGTATTCATCCTTTCTGATGAATATGGACCACATCTTCCTTATCCATTCGTCCATTGAAGGGCATCTTGGTTCTTTCCATAGTTTGACGACTGTGGCCATTGCTGATATAAACATTGGGGTACAGATAGCCCTTCTTTTCATGACATCTGTATTTTTATCTTTTTAATGCATTTCTGGTTTTCCTCTTTTGTCCCTCCTATTCTTCTTTGACTTACCAGCCAATGGGGAGTAGGGGAGAGGGCATGAGTTATACTATTAGATCCAAGTTTGAATGCTAGCCCCATACTTCCGTGATTGTGCACAAAGTACCCAACTTCTCCACACCTCTGTTTTCTCCACTGTGAAACAGTAATAATGTTACCCATGTCAGAATAAGCATTCAATAAATAGGACCTTTTCCCTACTTTTCCAGACCCTTCTCCCCTTCCCTTGCATCTTCTTCACAGAAGAGTGGAGCTCCCTGATGTTTTCCTTTGCCTCTTAGTCATTTCTAGCTTAGTGTTGTTCTTTCAATTTGTCCTGGACTCCGGTTCGCACTCCAACTCTGCACTCACTAGCTCTCAAGAGTGTGTCTCTCAAATTTCAGCCATACTTTGGTAATCCTTTGCTCTGGATAAATTCAAACATCCATTTACTCTGGGTTATTGAGTACTGATGACTCAAATCACATGATAGTACCTCATACTGAATTTTAGTGGTGATTTCCGAGAATGTTGTATCAATAACAACCCTTTTTATTGTGGGTAAGCCTTGACACACTTTGGTCGAAGTAAACTACCATTCCCTTCTTGAATCATTTGTTAGTATGACACAGTTGACATCCAGTTAGACTAGAAACCGATGTAGGAGGCACAGGAAAGATGGAGTTTTATAGTTTATCAAGTATGTCATAGTGGAACTTTAATTTTTTTTAAATGGCTTTTTTAAAACTTATTCATTTGACAGAGCACAAGCAGGAGGAGCGGCAGACAGAGGGAGTGGAAGAAGTAGGCTCCCCACTGAGCAGGGAGCCAGATGTGGAGTTCAATCCCAGGATTCTAGGATCATGACCTGAGCCTCCTAGGGACCCCCAGAAGTTTATCTTCTAACAAAAATTCTCTTGACCATACTGATGACCCCCAAATTATTTTTACCTCAATAGAGTTCTAAAAGTTTCCTGATAGTTCTTTCATTCTTTCTTTCCTGGCTTGCTCCTTACTTCTGTCTTCAGTCCTACAGCTCTTCTAATCTCCTGCTCTTCATAAGCAGCCAACTCTACTCCAAACAAAATAACAAACTCTACTCCAAAATAAAATTTTATTTTATTTTTTAAAATATTTTATTTATTTATTTATTTGAAAGTAAGAGAGAGAGATCACAGGAGGTGGGGAAGGGTAGAGGGAGAAGCAGACTCCCCACTGAGCAGGAAGCCTGATGCAGAACTCAGTCCCAGGACCCAGGGATCATGACCTGAGCCAAAGGCAGGTCCCTGAGCCAAAGGCTCAGGTCCAACTGAGCCACCCAGGTGTCCTTGCATTCCTTAATATTAGCCATTCATATAGGTTTGTAATAGTACCTGTGTGAGTTTACTAAAGCTGTCATAAGAATATACCATAGAGTGGGTAGTTTGAACAACAGAAATTTATTTTCTCATACTTCTGGAGGCTAGACATTCAAGACGAAGAGATCAGCAGGCTTGGGGTCTTCTGAAGTCTCTCTCATTGACTCAGAGATGCCTCTTCATATGGCTGTTCCTCTGCACACATATCCTTTGTGTCTCTCTGTGTGTCCTAATCTCCTCTTATGAAAACGCCCGTCAGATGGGATTAGGGCTTACCCTAACAACTCAACCTAATCATTTTTAAAGGCCCTATCTTCAGATAACGTCTGGGGGTTAGGGTGTCAACATAGGAATCTGGGGGGTACAGTTCAGCCAATATAGTACCTCAATTTTTCCATTATTTTGGGAGGACAATTATCCACAGATCTCTCGTGTTTCTGAACATTTTTACAAACAGGCATTGACTGCCCTTTTATTCTGAACTATCAATTTAAGGATGCTTGGGTAGTGAACAGCCTTGGAAAATAGAAACAATCTCTCCTGGGCTCTGATACGTACTTTCCAGTCAAAAGATTCAAGTTCTTTAAGCTCAGAGTTCCTTAGTTATGATTCAGACAAACTGCACGAGTAGCATGTTTCCAATCTTAGGAGAGAATCTTCAGTCCTTTACCATTAAGTATAATGTTAATTGTAGATGCTACTTGATGCTATTTTGTAGATGCTACTTGATCTGGTCGAGGAATGTTCCATCTATTCCTGTTTTCTGAGAGTTTTTAAATTTTTTTAAATCAGGGATGGACTTGAATCTTGTCAAATATTTTTCCTATGTTTATTGAAATGATTGATTAGGTTTTTGTTTTAATTTGTTAACATAATGAACTACATTCATTTTTATTCAAATGTTATACGTTTTTATTTATTTTATTTTATTTTTTCATTGTTCCAAGATTCATTGTTTATGCACCACACCCAGTGCTCCATGCAAAAAGTGCCCTCCTTAATAGCCACCACCAGGCTCACCTAACCCTTCACTCCTCCAAATGTTATACTTTTGAATATACCTTGGGGTATATTCAAGGATAACCTCACTTGGTCATGTTGTATTCTCTCATTTTATATTGTGTTAGATAGGCTAAGATTTTTTAGAAATTTGCATCTATACTAATAAGGGATATTATTTTTCTTGTAGCTTTGTCTAGTTTTGGATCACAATAACCCTGGCTTCATAGAATAAATTGAGAAATATACTCTCCTCTTCAATATTCTGTAAGAGTTTGTGTAAAATTAATATCACTTCTCTCTTTATTTATTTATTAAAATAAACATATAATGTATTTTTATCCTCAGGGTACAGGTTTGAATATCACTTCTCTTAAATCCATAGTAGAATTAAAAGTTCTCTGAGCCTGGAGTTTTCTTTGTAGTAAGATTTTTCACTGTAACTTTATTGTTTTAATAGATTAAAGTCTATTCACGTTATGTATTTCTTCTTAGTAACCATGGGTAGTTTGTATATTTTAAGAAATTTATACATTTCACTTAAGTTGTTAAATGTATTGACTTAAAGTTGTTCATTAAATTCTTTTATTATTTTTAATATGTATAGACTACTGATGTCACTCCACATTACTGATATTGGTAATTTGTATCTTGTTGCTTTTTCTCCTTGTCATTCTAGTTAAAGGTTGGCTAACTTTATTGAAGTTTGAAAAAGCAGCTTTTGGTTTTACTTATTTTATGCTGTAAGTTCCCTCTCAGTACTACTTTAGTTGAGTCCCACAAATTTCTATGTTCTTTTCATTTTCTTTTAGTTAAAAGTATTTTCTGATTGCTCTTTTCATACCCCCTTTGTCTCTTGAGTTACTTAGAAGTATGCCACTTAAGTTCCAAATAGTTAGATAGATTTTCCAGATATCTGCCAGTTGTTCATTTTTAATTTAATTCCATGTGGTCAGAGAACATACATTGCATAAATCTTTTCAGATTTATTGGGATCTATTTTATATATCAGAATATGATCAAGCGTGGTAAATTTTCTGTGTGTACTTGAAAAGAATGTGAATGCTTGATTTTTTTTGTGTCATGCTCAGTTTAATATCTTTAAACTCTTCAAGTTTTCTATATCTTCACTGATATTCTATAACTAATTAAGAGAAAGGTATTGAATTTTTTACTATAATTGTGGATAAGTTTATTTTCCTTGCACTCTCTCAGTTTTGGTTTTATGTATTCTGGACTTCTGTTATTATGTGCATGAAAGTTCAGGATCACTGTGTCATCTTCATGAAATAACTATGTATCATTAGGAAATAATCATCTTTATCTTAGTAATATTCTTTGCTCTGATACTTTGTTTGACATTAATAAAAACATTCCATTGCATCTTTTTTTTTTTTTTTAAAGATTTTTTCTTTATTTATCTGACAGAGATCACAAGTAGGCAGAGAGTCAGGCAGAGAGAGAGGAGGAAGCAGGCTCCCTGCAGAGCAGAAAGCCCGATGTGGGGCTTGATCCCAGGACCCTGGGATCATGACCTGAGCCGAAGGCAGAGGCTTAACCCACTGAGCCACCCAGGTGCCCCTGCATCTTTCTTTTGAATCTTAGTAGCATGGTATATCTTTTTAATTTTTTTCACTTTTAATCTATTTATGCCTTCATATTTAAAGTGTGTTTCTTATAAACAGTATGTGATTGATTCTTGCCTTTTTATGCAATCAGTGACCTATAATATAATTACTGATGTGTTTGGGTTTAAATCTACCATCCTCTTGTTTTCTATTTGTCCCATCTTTTATTTCCACCCCTTTGCCTGGCTTGGCTTTTTGATTAAGTGATCATGTCTTGTAATTTCATTTTATTTTCTTTGTTGTTTTATTAGCTATAGATGTTTTTATGTTATTTTAATGACTACTTTAAGATTTTTTGTGTCCACCTTTCATATATCATATTCTACCTTTGAGTGATGTTAAATCACTCTCCCTAACTTACAGAACTTGAGTAGTACTTCTGTTTCTCCTCTCATGGCCTTTATGGTGTTGTCATTTGTCTTATATATATTATAAACTCCACAATACATTGTTATTACTTTTATTTTATGTAGTAATTTTTGAAAGATGTGAGAGATACACATTTTATACTTACATATATACTAATTTTTTGTTATATCCAGATTTCATCTGGGATGATTTTCCCTATCATTTTCTTATGCTTGAAGAGTTTCCTTTAATATCTCTCTTAGAGTAGTCTGCTGAATTCTTTCAGCTTTTGTATGTCTGAAAAACTTTTTAGTGAAAATAGAATTCTAGAAGATACTTTACATCTCCCCCCACACACACACACATTTCCCCTTTAAAGATGCTTCTCCACTGTCTTCTGACTTACATTGTTTTTAAGGAGAAACCTGGCATCCTTATCTTTCTCCCTCAGCACATCATATGTACTCTGGCTGCTTTTAAGATTTTCTCTATATAACTAGTTTTAGGAAAATTTGAAAGGCTTTGGCCATGATTGTTTCAATCATTTTTTTCTGTCCCTTAACCTTCCTCTTCTTCCATGCTTCCAGATAAATGTATATTAAGCAGCTTGAAGTTATTCCATAGTTCGGTAATACCATTTCTTCTTTTTCAGTCTTTTCCCCCTTCTCTTTTCATTTGGGATAATTTCTTTTACTGTGTCTTCAAGTTCAATACTCTTTTTTTTCCCCTGCAATATCTAATTTGTCGCTAACTCTGTTCAATGAGGTTGTCATCTCAAATGTGTTTTTCATCTCTATAATTTCAATTTTGATCTTTTTAATATCTTATAAACTTTGACTTACCATGATTATGACTTCCTCTAGCTTTTAGAACATATGAAATATAATTATGGAAACTATTTTTATATCCTTATCTGCTAATTCTATCATTTTTATTGTTTTTATGTCAGTTTTGATTGATTGAGTTTTCTTTCTGTTGCCTATAATAGTTTCCTTACACAAATTGCACTCATTGGAAGGCATGAAGAGATGTTCTGCACATTTCTGCAGTTCTATGTGTAGCTCTCTACTCTCTGGTACTTTGCTTTAGTAACTTCTGCTACCTCGGCTTTCCTGGACTTCTAGCTCCATCTCCTCAGCTAATAGGGTCTGCTGGTCTCTACATGTGTTTATCTCCCTGTTCTAATACCCCCAAACTCTCTCCAGGAGTAAGGTAACAGTTTTAGCTTAAGTCACTTATTTTTTACTTCTTAGTGACTACTCTCCTTCATTGCTTATTGCTAATGTCTTGAAGACCATTTCAAAAATATTTTGTCCAGATTTTTAGTTGTCAGAAGTCAGAGAATAAATCCAATCTCTACTTTTCCATTTTGGCAACTAGTTATTTATAAGACATTCCTAACAGGTCATACTCTTCTGGTTCATTTTAACAAACAGTAATAACAGCTTTCTTTCCTTCAGTGGATTATAATATCTCTGGCTTATTTGTTGCTATATTTCTTCAGTATCCAACAGAGGAGCTATCCAGAATAGATATCTAATAAATATTTGAGTGAATAAATTTACTCACTGCAGGAATGGAGAAATGATAATTATAACAAGAATAAATGAATTATTTTAGATAAAAGACAATATATGAATTAGAGACTAATGTTGTGATGGGGGAGAAAATGAGGTAGGGAAGAGGGACATAGAAATTAGGTGGGTCAAAGTTGGAACAGAGGAGAGCCAGGATGAGGTGGTGAGGATGAAATAGGAGAACATGCTCAAGGGCTCACCAAAAATAAATATAAAGAAATGATGAGAAATTCGAGGGAATAAAGGGTTAGGATTCAAGGAAACATATAATATGAATGATAGGTTGAGAAGAAAAATGAACATTTTATTTTTAACCACCTCTCTAAAATTGACATGTACAAGTTGTTTTGTATGATTTAATAGGCTTACCAGAATTACTGCCACTTTATTCTTCAGTGCCCCACTTATAAAACAAGAGTAACAATAATTATGTCCTTATTCCTAGGGGTTTAGTCAGTGTAAGTATTTTCGGTAGCCTGTGGGATAAAGGCCAGGAAGTGATTCATATTTCACAATTCAATTTCTGGCTGATTATCGAAAATTCAAATGTCTCTTCCTTTTTTCTTTAAAAAATGTAGTTTAGTTGAACAGGATTTAGCCTTGGCCTTTTACCCAAACACTTTAGAATGAGAGCTGTGTTGAAATTTGTTATATGGTTATCTTGAGTTAGGCCATGACTCAATGATTGTGCTCACCAAAACACGAAGATGTAAAACAATAAGGAGTACAATTGCTAATACATCTCTGTGAGAGGCAAATTAAAAATGTTTTAAAGAGCTAACAGTGTGGGATCCTGAGAAAGAAATGCCTCAAGAAATGTTTTAGCTATTATTAATTTTAGTTTTGGAATAGGAGAGACACTCAAGATAGGCAAAAAGTATTCCACGGAAAAAAGAATCTGAAAATAAGTGTGGATGTTTGGGGGATTGCCCTTTGGCAGGGAGGACTGGCTTCCAATTTGATTCTGAATAAATCCTACTTTCTTTGTGTGGGAAGATGAGTACATAGCAACGGATAAAAATTAATGTCCTTTGTGAATCACCTTGGCCAGTTATGATCTCAGCTGTTTGCCCCAATAATACCCTCCTCCAAATGATTAAGCTCATTGCCTGGGAAGGTGAGATGATGCAGAGGAGCCCTTGGTCCTGAGCCTTCAAGTCGAGCCAAAATCTCCAAATCTCCTTGGAACATCTTGAGAGGAAAAGCTGGTCTCTACTCTACCATAGATACAGCATTCTCTTTAAAGAACAACCTGGATCTTACTATAATTCAAGAGGCCCTTGGCGACCTAGCCAAGACCTACTTACTACCTCCTCAGGGAACATGTGCTCCAGCAACTCTAAACTATTGCAGTCACTATATAGGCTAACATGCTTTTTCAGACTTCCAGAACAGCATCATTTCAATTTGTTGCCTAGCAGTCCCTCCCCATTTCCTTTCCCATCAGCAGGCAGGCAAACTTCTTTTTTTTTTTTTTTTTTTAACTTTTTATTTTTTATAAACATATATTTTTATCCCCAGGGGTACGGCCATACCACCCTGAACGCGCCCGATCTCGTCTGATCTCGGAAGCTAAGCAGGGTCGGGCCTGGTTAGTACTTGGATGGGAGGCAAACTTCTATTTGTCTTTGAAGACACCTGAAATGCTTCCTCCTCTGTAAGAACATTCTTTATCTCAGCCTTTGTTGCCCTCTCCCTCCCTTTTTCTTGTAAATCCCACCAGGCAGGGCTCAATTAAGACTCTTGAGGCCCAACCACTAGAACAATTATGCAGCCTCCCCTATGTATAATACAAATAAGATATGACTAAATCCTAAAATAGTAAATAGTGTTCCACAAAGGCCTCTTGAGTAGAAAAATGAATCCTTGAATATTTTTATTTGTAATTTAATAGCCATTCATTTTTTTTAAACAACTATTTTCCATATATCCCATGTTTTTTTCCCTTTGTGTAATACTACTTCATAAAGGAAACATTTAATAGTATAAAACTTAAAATGAAAGGACAAAACAACCAAAAATAGAAAGTGGTAAAAATGTAGGTTTAACTTCTAGGATTGAAAATCTTTTTGTATTCTAAGTATTAAAAGTAATTCCTGGGTGAAATTCTTGGGGGAGGGGAGGTCCTTAATGCCAAAATACACCCATCCATCATCTTACCATGCCTGAATATGATCATCATCATTATTATGATCATTATTGCAGCAGACTGAGGTGGAACATCCTAGAGTGAGGAATCATGTTGGGGAGAAAATCTGATGGCAGATTGGAAGGGAACTGAGGGTAGTTCCCTCATGAGGAACTACCTCATTTGGGGTAGTCTGAGGACCCTGGAAGGCTTAGAATGGGGACGAAGGGGGAGGAAGATAATGGAGGTGGATCTTAAACATAAAATATCCCTCTTAATGGTGGTGGGTGACACCACAGATTTCTAAAAAAGGAGTCTAGGGTGCTTTGACTCTGCTCCTACCTTTAGACTCTATGCTTGAGGTCCTGCTACTTCTCCCTGAATATGGAATATTATAATAATAAAAGATTAAGATCAGTTGGAGCCATATTATGTGCTAGGCAGTGTTGTAGGAATTTTACATGTACTAGCTTTTTAATTTTCATTAAAAATCCTATGGGATAGAAACTATTACAATTCCCATTTTACAGATGAGGAAGCAAGTATAACGGATGTAACTCTAGGCAAGCTGGCTCTAAAGCCCTCACTTGCTTAACCTTTGCAGTATTAACCCTGTATCTTTTAAGTGGAGGATGGGAAGGGTCTTTGAGAGCACATAACCCAGCTCCTTCATTGTATTGGAAAGGTTAAGCAGTTTTATGTGCTATCACTCGGTTATTGGGGGGTGGAGTTGGATTTGAACCCAAGCAGTATTTGTGGTAGCCCTTGCCCACACCTTTGCAGGACCTGAGTTTGCATACTTGTGCTGTGTGCACAATCAGTACTGTGTGCACAAACGGCCCAAGGATAAGCATCTTCAGTTATAAAAGGATCAAAAAAAAAAAAAAAAAAAAAAAAAAAGGATCAACCAGAGCCCAAGACCAGAGTGGAATTTCACCTCCAGGCAAACTTCCTTTCCGCTACATAATCATGTCCCTTTCTGTATGACCTAGTCAGTTTCCATCTCAAACCTGGCACTGGGATCTTTTTCCTCTAAGATCTTTGTGAAGTCCTACTGAAGAGGGAAGCCATTAGAAGATACTACCCAAAGACATGCAGCTATATAGTGGGAGACCTAGGATTTGGACCCAGGTGTACCTGACTTCAGGCCTATAATCCTCATGGCAGATAAGCATAGCGAAGATAGGTCAAGAAAATTATTGCAAACATTTAAAAATCACGTTGTTTAATAAACATTTAAATCACATTAAGTAGAACTAGATGATTACATTAATACTGCAGCCATCCATTGATTTATATTCAAGGGACTGAAGCTTAGTTCCCCAAAGTCCAAGAACAGAAATTTGCAGTGGATTATTACACCCTAGGCTGAGGGAAATTTGCTATGATGACTGGGTTGCCAGAAGGGGTGAGCACTGTATCACTCAGAAAACAGTGTGTAGTTTCCCTGAATGAGAGCTCTATGTGAAGATGGGCCTTGCCTGCAGAAAGAGTGTCAGACAGACCACTGACCACAGAAGCTCAGTGCATGAGAATCCAAGACGAGCAAAGCTGAGCTCAAACCACTAGTTCATATTTATCATTTTCAACAGGAAGTGAAAACCCTGTGCTAGTCCTTGGCCAGCGCTGTCAAAGTGGCTGAGGTTGCCTTAGTAGTTCAGAAATATTTTTTAGCTGCTTTTTCTTACTGATAAAATATATAGGACTTTTCTATTTCCTTTCTCCTATCTCTGGAAACTATGAGATACATCTTGGAATGTAAAATCTCTTCAGTAGAAAATTATAATACTTAAAAAATATGTATCTTTTATATTGTGGCAATAGAAATGCACTCAAGTGCTTTTATAGGTAGTGGAGAAGGAGGGCAAATTAGCTGAAATGTAAGTTTGTATATTCTGTATATGTAAAACACGAAAGCTCCCTATGAGAGGAGAATGAGAAGAACTCTGCACATAAGAACACTTGAGCTATATGATGAACTATGTTGATATAGCAGTGAGTGTTTGCTGAGCACTTTTACTATCCAGGCACTGGAACTGGTTTCTGTGACAGGAAAAAAGATGACCAAAATGCAAACCCTACTCTTGAGGATTTAATGGTCTAATAGAGAAGGTGAAACATGCATACACACTTTACTCTAGGATCTAGTCATGATGTGATTATTTTTTTTCCTCTACTCGGTAGAGGACTCATTATTACCAAGTACTAAAGGAGTTCAAGAAAGGAAGAAATTAGCCTAAATGGCATAGATTAACATTTGAGCTAGGTCTAGAAGGAAGGGTAGAATGTTCATAAATAAAAATAGGGCATGAGCTCTTCAGGAATAGGGAAGAGTCAGGATTTTCTAGGTAGATGATCATATTATCTGTAAACAAAGACAGTTTTCCCCTTTATTTTCCAATCTGGAAGCCTTTTATTTACTGTTCTTGAATTTTACTGAATAGGACCTTCAATACAGTGTTGGATGGAAGTGGTAAGATGTCTTTCATGGTTTGCTAATCTTGAAGTGAAAACATTCACTGTTCCACTTACTGGATAAGATGTTAGCTGTAATGTTATCATTCTCTTATGCACTCTTTATCAGGTTAAGTTCCCTTCTAGTCATAGTTTTCTAAGAGGTTTTGTTTGTTTGTTTGTTTGTTTTAATATTCACCCATTATTTTATTTTTATTTATTTATTTTTTAAAATTAACATATAATGTATTATTAGCCCCAGGAGTACAGGTCTATGAATCGCCAGGTTTACACACTTCACAACACTCACCATAGTACATACCCTCCCCAGTGTCCATAACCTAATCACCCTCTCCCTACCTTCCTCCCCAAGGCAACCCTCAGTTTGTTTTGTGAGATTAAGAGTCTCTTATGGTTTGTTTCCCTCCTGATCCCATCTTATTTCATTTATTCTTTTCCTACCCCCGCAATGCCCCCACATTGCATCTCCACTTCTTTATATCAGGGAGATCGTATCATAGTTGTCTTTCTCCGATTGACTTATTTTGCTAAATATGATACCCTCTAGTTCCATCCACATCGTCGCAAATGGCAAGATTTCATTTCTTTTGATCGCTGCATAGTATTCCACTGTATATATATATATATACCACATCTTCTATATCCATTCATCTGTTGGTGGACATCTAGGTTCTTTCCATAGTTTGGCTATTGTGGACATTGCTGCTATAAACATCTGGGCACACGTGCCCTCCAAATTATTATGTTTGTATCTTTAGGGTAAATACCCAGTAGTGCAATTGTTGGGTCATAGGGTATCTCTATTTTCAACTTTTTGAGGAACCTCCATGCTGTTTTCCAGAGTGGTTGCACCAGCTTGCATTCCCACCAACAGTGTAGGAGGGTACCCCTTTATCCACATCCTTGCCAGCATCTGTCATTTCCTGACTTGTTAATTTTAGCCATTCTGACTGGTGTGAGGTGGTATCTCATTGTGATTTTGATTTGTATTTCCCTGATGCCGAGTGACGTGGAGCACTTTTTCATGTGTCTGTTGGCCATCTGGATGTCTTCTTTGCAGAAATGTCTGTTCATGTCCTCTGCCCATTTCTTGATTGGATTATTTGTTCTTTGGGTGTTGAGTTTGCTAAGTTCTTTATAGATTTTGGATACTAGCCCTTTATCTGATATGTTGTTTGCAAGTATCTTCTCCCATTCTGTCAGTTGTCTTTTGGTTTTGTTAACTCTTTCCTTTGTTGTGCAAAAGCTTTTGATCTTGATGAAGTCCCAATTGTTCATTTTTGTCCTTGCTTCCCTTGCCTTTGGCAATGTTCCTAGGAAGAAGTTGCTGCGGCTGAGGTCGAAGAGGTTGCTGCCTGTGTTCTCCTCAAGGATTTTGATGGATTCCTTTCTCACATTGAGGTCCTTCATCCATTTTGAGTCTATTTTCATGTGTGGTGTAAGGAAATGGCCCAATTTCATTTTTCTGCATGTGGCTGTCCAATTTTTTCAATACTATTTTTGAAGAGGCTGTCTTTTTTCCATTGGACATTCTTTCCTGCTTTGTCGAAGATGAGTTGACCATAGAGTTGAGGGTCTATTTCTGGGCTCTCTATTCTGTTCCATTGATCTATGGGTCTGTTTTTGTGCCAGTACCATACTGTCTTGATGATGACAGCTTTGTAATAGAGCTTGAAGTCTGGAATTGTGATGCCACCAACTTTGGCTTTCTTTTTCAATATTCCTCTGGCTATTTGAGGTCTTTTCAGGTTCCATATAAATTTTAGGATTATTTGTTCCATTTCTTTGAAAAAAATGGATGGGAATTTGATAAGGATTGCATTAAATGTGTAGATTGCTTTAGGTAGCATAGACATTTTCACAATATTTGTTCTTCCAATTCATGAGCATGGGACATTTTTCCATTTCTTTGTGTCTTCCTCAATTTCTTTCATGAATACTTTATTATTTTCTGAGTATAGTTTCTTTGCCTCTTTGGTTAGGTTTATTCCTAGGTATCTTATGGTTTGGGGTACAATTATAAATAGGATTGACTCCTTAATTTCTCTTTCTTCTGTCTTCTTGTTGGTGTAAAGAAATGCAGCTGATTTCTGTGCATTGATTTTATATCCTGACACTTTACTGAATTCCTGTACAAGTTCTAGCAGATTTGGAGTGGAGTCTTTTGGGTTTTCCACACAAAGGATCATATCATCTGCAAAGAGGGATAGTTTGACTTCTTCTTTGCCGATTTGGATGCCTTTAATTTATTTTTGTTATCTGATTACTGAGGCTAGGACTTCTAGTACTGTGTTGAATAGCAGTGGTGATAATGGAATCCCTGCCGTGCTCCTGACCTTAGCAGAAAAGCTCTCAGTTTTTCTCCATTGAGAATGATATTTGTTGTGGGTTTTTCATAGATGGCTTTGATGGTATTGAGGTATATACCCTCTATCCCTACACTCTGCAGAGTATTGATCAGTATTGATTGTACTCTGTCAAATGCTTTTTCAGCACCTATTGAGAGTATCATATGGTTCTTATTCTTTCTTTTATTAATGTCTTGTATCACATTGATTGATTTGTGGATGTTGAACCAACCTTGCAGCCCTGGAATAAATCCCATTTGCTCGTGGTGAATAATTCTTTTAATGTACTGTTGGATCCTATTGGCTAGTATTTTGGTGAGAATTTTCACATCTGTGTTCATCAAGGATATTGGTCTATAATTCTCTTCTTTGATGGGATCCTTGTCTGGTTTTGGGATTAAATTAATGCTGGCCTCATAAAATGAGTTTGGAAGTTTTCCTTCCATTTCTGTTTTTTGGAAGTGTTTTAGGAGAATAGGAATTAATTCTTTAAATGTTTGGTAGAATTCCCCAGGGAAGTCATCTGGCCCTGGGCTCTTGTTTGTTGGGAGATTTTTGATGACTGCTTCAATCTCCTTACTGGTTATAGGTCTATCCAGTTTTTCTATTTCTTCCTGGTTCAGTTGTGGTAGTTTATATGTCTCTAGGAATGCATTCATTTCTTCCTATTGTCAAATTTGCTGGCATATAGTTGCTTGTTTGTATTTCTTTAGTGTTGGTTGTGATCTCTCTTCTTTTATTCATGATTTTATTAATTTGGGTCCTTTCTCTTTTCTTTTTGATAAGTCTTGCCAGGGGTTTTTCAATCTTATTAATTCTTTCAAAGAAACAGCTCCTAGTTTTGTTGATTTGTTCTATTGTTTTTTTGGTTTTTATTTCATTGATTTCTGCTCTGATCTTTACTATTTCTCTTCTCCTGCTGAGTTTAGGCTTTCTTTGTTATTCTTTCTCCAGCTTTTTTAAGTGTAGGGTTAGGCTGTGTATTTGAGAACTTTCTTGTTTCTTTCTTTCTTTTTTTTTTTTTTTTTGATTAAAGATTTTGTTTATTTATTTCAACAGAGAGAGATCACAAGCAGGCAGAGAGGCACACAGAAAGAGAAGGGGAAGCAAGCTCCCCACTGAGCAGAGAGCCCGATGTGGGGCCCAATCCTAGGACCCTGAGACCATGACTTGAGCTGAAGGCAGAGGCTTTAACCACTGAGCCACCCAGGCACCCCCATTTCTTGTTTCTTGAGAAAGGCTTGTACCACAATATATTTTCCTCTAAGGACTGCCTTTGCTGTGTCCCTCAGATTTTGAAACTTTATGTTTTCATTATCATTTGTTTCCATTAATTTTTTCAATTCTTTAATTTCCTGGTTGAGCCACTCATTTTCAGAAGGATTCTCTTTAGTCTCCATGTATTTGGATTCTTTCCAAATTTCCTCTTGTGATTGAGTTCTAGCTTCAGAGCATTGTGGTCTGAAAATATGCAGGGAATGATCCCAATCTTTTGATACCAGTTGAGACCTGATTTATGACCCAGGATGTGATCTATCCTGGAGAATGTTCCATGTGCACTAGAGAAGAATGTGTATTCTGTTGCTTTGGGATGGAATGTTTTGTATATATCTGTGATGTCCATCTGGTCCAGCGTGTCACTTAAGGCCTTTATTTCCTTGTTGATCTTTTGCTTGGATGATCTGTCCATTTCAGTGAGGAGAGTGTCAAAGTCCCCTACTATTATTGTATTATTGTTGATGTGTTTCTTTGATTTTGTTATTAATTGGTTTATCTAGTTGGCTGCTCCCATGTTAGGGGCATAGATATTTAAAATTGTTAGATCTTCTTGTTGGACAGACCCTTGGAGTATGATAGTGTCCTTCCTTATCTCTTATTATAGTCTTTGGTCTAAAATTTAATTGATTTGATATAAGGATTGCGACCCCAGCTTTCTTCTGATGTCCGTTAGCATGGTGAATTGTTTTCCACCCCCTCACTTTAAATCTGGAGGTGTCTTTGGGTCTAAAATGAGTTTCTTGTAGACAGCATATTGATGGCTTTTGGTTTTTTATCCATTCTGATATCCTGTGTCTTTTGATTGGGGCATTTAGTCCATTTACATTCAGGGTTACTATTGAGAGATATAAATTTAGTAACATTGTATTGCCTATAGTGTGACTGTTACTGTATATTGTCTTTGTTCCTTCCTGACCTACTACTCTTAGGCTCTCTCTTTTCTTAGAGGACCCCTTTCAATATTTCCTGTAGAGCTGGTTTGATGTTTACAAATTCTTTTAGTTTTTGTTTGTCCTGGAGGCTTTTTATCTCTCCTTCTATTTTCAATGATAGGCTACCTGGATATAGTATTCTTGGCTGCATGTTTTTGTTGTTTAGTGTTTTGAATATATCATGCCAGTTCTTTCTAGCGTGCCAGGTCTCTGTGGATAAGTCTGTTGCCAAACTAATATTTCTACCATTGTATGTTACAGACGTCTTGTCCCAGGCTGCTTTCAGGATTTTCTTTGTCACTAAGACTTGTAAATTTTACTATTAGCTGACAGAGTGTGGACCTATTTTTATTGATTTTGAGGGGGACTCTCTGTGCCTCCTGGATTTTGGGAATCCAAACAAGGGATGCTTGTTCCCTTTGCCATATTAGGGAGATTCTCTATTATAATTCTCTCCAATATACCTTCTGCTCCCCTCTCTCTTTCTTCTTCTTCTGGAATCCCAATTATTCTAATGTTGTTTCGTCTTATGGTATCACTTATCTCTCCAGTTTTCTCCTCATAGTCCAGTAGTTGTTTGTCTCTCTTTTGTTTAGCTTCTTTGTTCTCTGTCGTTTGGTCTTCTATATCACTAATTCTCTCTTCTGCCTCATTTATCCTAGCAGTAAGAGCCTCCATTTTTGATTGCACCTCATTAATAGCTTTTTAAATTTTTAACTTGGTTAGATTTTAGTTCTTTTATTTCTCCGGAAAGGGCTTTTATTTCTCCAGACAGGGTTTCTCTAATATCTTCCATGCCTTTTTGGAGCCTGGCTAGCACCTTGAGAATCATCATTCTGAACTCTAGATCTGACATATTACCAATATCTGTATTGATTAGGTCTCTGGCCTTCAGTACTGCCTCTTGTTCTTTTTTTTTTTTTTGTGGTGAGTTTTTCAGCCTTGTCATTTTATCCAGATAAGAATATATGAAGGAGCGAATAAAATACTAAAAGGGTGGCAAAGACCCCAGGAATATGTGCTTTAACCAAATCAGAAGAGATTCCAAATTGTGGGGGGGAGGAAAGGGGTAAAAAGAAGTTCAGGAAAAAAAAATTAAAAAAAGAAAAAATAATAAAGAAAAAATATGTATATTAGATTGGTGAATAGAACAGGGTTACCCACTTAATTTTGGGAGTATTTTGGTCTCTTAGAAGAAAAAAACCTCCCCAAATTTTAAAGAATGAAAAACATATATGAGGGTAAACATGATGAAGGGATGGAATATGACTATAAAGATGATTTTTTTTTTTTTTTTTTTTTTAGTTTCTAAAAAAGAAGTTGATAAGATAAGTTGGTTGGGAGAATAAAGAAAAAGAAAGTGGAGAGAATTTGCTCAGGCTGGAGACTAGAACAAAGTCCTGTGCTAGATTTAGGGTGTATTTTGATATTAGAAGTTTTTCCCAGATTTTTTAAGAAGGAAAAACCCTATATGTATACAAAAATGAAGTTAGATACAATGAAGGATAAAATATGACTATAATAATGAAGGTTCAAAAAAGATTTTTTTGAAAGATATTTTTAAGATAAAGTAGTTAAAAAACGTTAAAAGAGGAAAGGGTAAACATTAAAATAAATTTAGCAGAAGAAAAAAATAAAATTAAAAAACATTAATTTAACTTTGCAAGACTAAAGATTCATGGGGAGAAAGCTATGAACTACGTGCTTTGCTTTCTCCTTCTCTGGAATTCCAGTGTTCTCTTTTGTAAGTGTACTCTTGGCTGGATTTCTTGCTGATCTTCTTGGAGAGGGGCCTGTTGTAGTGATTCTAAAGTGTCTTTGCCCGAGGCGGAATTGCACTGCCCTTACCCGGCGCTAGGCTAAGCAGTCTGCTCAGGTTCCCTTTCGGGAGCTTTTGTTCCCTGAACACTTTCCGTAGACTTCTGGAGGATGGGAATGAAAATGGTAGCCTCCCAATGTCTGGCCCAGAGGAGCCAAGAGCTCGGGGCCCCACTCCAGTATGCCCTTTCAGAAAGTGGTTGATTTTCTGTTTCTAGAATTGCTGCTCTTCTTCTCTTTGATCTCCTCTTGGATTTGTAGTGTTTAGAATGGTTTGATAAGCTATCTAGCTGATCTAGGACCTGATGTCATCTCAGCCTGCTACTTCTCCGCCATCTTGACTCCTCCCCACTGTTTTGTTTCTTTTAATCAGGACTAGAGTATTGCTTTACCAAATGCTTTTTCTGTGTCTATCAAGAGTACAATACAATTTTTTTTTTCTTTTTGAGTCTGTTAACATGATATAATCAGTTTTTTAAACATTTTGTTTATTTGTTTGTTTACTATAGAAAAAGAAAGAGCACACATGTGAATTGGGGTAGGGGAAGAAGGAAAGGCAGAGAATATGAAGCAGACTCTAAGCCAAGCACACATCCCCATGTGGTGTTCAATCTCATGACCCTGAAATCATGACCTGAGCCAAAACCAAAAGTCAGATGCTTAACCAGTTGAGCCATCCAGGAACCCCTACAATCATTAAATTTTTAATTAATTTTGCATTCCTAGGATAAATCCCATTTTTTTGTGATGTATTGTACTTTTATATATTGGTGGATTTAATTTGTTACAATTACATTAAGAATTTTATTGTCTATGTGTATGAAGGATGCAGTTTTCTTTTTTTTTTTTGTATTATGTTTGGTTTGGGATATACTGGCCTCAAATTAAGTTGGGGATTATTCCTTACTTTTTGATTTTCTGGAGGAATATGTGTGGAATTGGTATTGTTTTTCCCTTAAGCATTTGGTAGAATTCATCAATAAGCCATCTGAGCTCAGTGTTCTTTTTTTTTTTTTTGGTAATAGTATTTTTAACTGCAAATTCAGTTGCTTTGATTTTTACAGGGATACTCAGGTTATCTATTTTCTTCTTAAATGTGTTTTGCCAGCTTGTGTCTTTCAAGGAATTTGTCCATTTCATCTAAGCTTTTGAATTTATTGGCATAATGTTCTCCCTCCTAAATGTTTATGCACCTAATAACAGCTTCAAATCCCAAACTGATAGAATTCCAAGGAAAAATAGAAAAACTCATTGTAGTATTCAATACTCTTCTCTTAGTAACTGGCAAAACAAGTGATAATGTCAAGGAGGTCTGGTTGGCTGATAGTGCTCAAGTGTTCTGCAACTTTCCTTACTTGCTTTATCAATTTTTCCAAATATCTTTTTGTTATCAATTTCTAATTTAGTTTCATTGTGATAATATACTTTGTATGATTTGAAAAATTTTTTAGTTTATTGAGTCTTTTTTATGGCTCAGAATGTAGACTGTCTTGGGAAATGTTTCATGGGCTCTTGAAAAAATTTGTATTCTGCTATTATTGAGTTCTTTAAATGTCAGCTAGATCCAGTTGATGGATAGGGTTTTTATTTCCTCTTGTGAATTGGCCCTGGCAAAACTTTTTGCACTGGAAGTATTTTGTCACTATTAATATTGCCATTCTGGCATTCTTTGATTAGTATTTACCTGATATATCTTTTTCTATTTTTTTACATTTAACCTACTTGTGTCTTCATGTTTAAGGTAGATATTTTCATATGCAGGATATAGTTGGGTCTTGCTTTTTGATCCAATATCACTATCTTTGCCTTTTCTCAAGGTAGCTATCTGATCTACATTTAATGTGGTTATTGATATGGTTAGGATTCAGTCTACCATTTTGCTGCTTATTTTCTTTTTGTACCATTGGTCCTTTATTTCCTTTGTTACCTGTTTTTGCCTTTTGAAATTGAGTATTTGCTTTATGGTTCCATTTTATCCTTTTTGTTGGATTATTATCTATGATTTTTTATTGTATTGTTGTAGTGGTTGCTTTAGAGTTTATACTGCTTAACTACAATAAGTAGTCTGTCTTCAAGTGATGTGATCCTACTTCTTGTATAGTATAAGAAGCTTAAAATAATAACCTTCTATTTTCTATTTCTGGCCTTTGTATTTTTGTTGTTACACATTTAAGTTATACATATATTATAAACTTCACAATATATGGTTTTAAGTTTTGTTTTAAACAGTATATTATCTTTTAGAGTAATTTAAAAATTAGAGTAAAATCCCTTTATATTAACACACTTATTTGCCATTTCTAGTTTTCTTCATTCCTTTGTGTATGTTTAGATTTTCATCTCGTAATGTTCTCCTGCCTGAAGAACTTATTTTAACATTTCTTCGTATTACAGTTTTGCTGAACTGTTTCAGCTTTAGTGTGTCCAAAAAGATATTTATTTTACCTTTGTTTCTTTTTTTTTTTTTTTTTTTTTTTAAGATTTTATTTATTTATTTGACAGACAGAGATCGTAAGTAGGCAGAGAGGCAGGCAGAGAGAGAGGAGGAAGCAGGCTCCCTGCTGAGCAGAGAGCCCGATGCGGGGCTCGATCCCAGGACCCTGGGATCATGACCTGAGCCGAAGGCAGCGGCTTAACCACTGAGCCACCCAGGCGCCCCATTTTACCTTTGTTTCTGAAGGATAATACTGGTTATATATTTCTGTTTTTCTTTGTTCTTACAATACTTTAAATTTGTTGCTCCATTTTTTCTAGCATGTGCCATTGCTTCTGTCATTCCTATCCTCTTTCTTACATATTTAGTATGTCTTCATGTTCACTATATTTTTTTTCATCAGTGCTTTGTCTGTTGTCAGTCCCATGAACTGTATTTTGTATTTTAGACTTTGTATTTTCATCTCTAGGATTTTCAACTTAGGTCTGTTTTGCATCTTTCATATCCCTACTTACAATGCTTAATTTTAATTTTCTTGAACATAAGGAATATAGTGTTAATAACAGTTTTAATTCCTTTGCATTTTAATTTTATCCTCTCTGTCCTTTCTTTATCTGTTTCTGTTGTTTGATTTTTTTCCCTTAATTTATTGGTTGTTAGTTTTCTGCTTCTTTGCAGGCCTTGTAATTTTTTTTTTAAGATTTTTATTTATTTGACAGTGAGCGAGAGACAGAGAGATCAAAAGTAGGCAAAGAGACAGGCAGAGAGAGAGGGGAAGCAGGCTCCCCGCCAAGCAGACAGCCTGATGTGGGACTCGATCCCAGGACCCTGAGATCATGACCTGAGCTAAAGGCAGAGGCTTAACCCACTGAGCCACCCAGGTGCCCCAGACCTTGTAATTTTTGATGGGATACCAGACATAGTAAATTTGAGGTATGGGATATTTTAGTGTTCCTCTGAATAGCCTGTACTTCTGGAACTTCATTAAATTTGTTGGATTGATTTTTTTAAGGCTTCCTTTTAAGCTTTGTTAGGTGGGACCTAGGAAACATATAGTATAGAGCTAACTTTTCCCCATCACTAAGGTAATAACTTTGCCCCAGTTCCTCATGATTTATGAGTTTCTACTCTGGCTGATAGAAACATGAATTATTTTCAGCCTTATGTAAGCTCAAGGAATTAGTTATATTCATTCTTTTAATTGATTCTTTCTCCATCTTTGTGTAGTTTCTGCATACATATTTGCTGCCAAGTACTCAGGACATTTTGCATATATTCAGAGCTTTTTCTTTATCCACATCTCTCTTCTCTGGTATTTTGCTCTGTTTTCTCTAGCCACATTGGCTTTCCCAGATTCAGCCTCCATCTTTTTCACTCAGTGAATTTGCTAAGATCTTCTTGACTTTTACCCTCCTTGTAGTTGAGTCCAGAAAGTCTCTGCAGGAAGTAAAGCTAGGAACTTACATGGTTTATCTCTTTCTCCTCCCCTTTCTCAGTCATCACTATTGTGTCACATCTTATGTCTAATGTGTGACAACAGATACTTCATGTATTTTGCCTAGATTTTAATTGTTTTGGGTAAGGGGATAAGTCCAACCCTCATTGCTCCACCTTGCCTAGAAGTGGAGGTCTCAATGTTCATTCTACTTCTAAATATTGTTTCTAAGATTTTTTTTATTGAGGTATAATTGACATACATCAATGTATTGGTTTTAGGTGTATGACATAATGATTCAATGTTTGTATAAATAGTAAAATGTTCATTACAATAAGTCTAGTTAACACCTGTCATCATACATAGTTATGTTTTTTCTTATGATAGCACTTTCAAGATTTTCTAAGTAGCTTTCAAATATGCAATCCAGTATTATAAACTATAATAAGCATGTTGTATGTTACATCCCCATGACTTATTCCAAGACATTTTAACACATTTTAGTAGGTATCTGATTGTAACATGATTTTGAGACTCATATTAGTTTTACAACTTTAATAAGTTACCTAACATTCCTAGCCTGAATGGTTTTGTTTCCTTTCAAATGATGTGGTTGGACCAGATTAGTGGTGCTGAATACTTTATTTTCCTCAGGAGATCTGAGTAAAATTACAGAGATTCTCTCTGGGAGTGATTCTCCATAGATAGGGAGGAGATGTGTATTCATTCTTTCTAGGGCATGAGATAAAGATGGTTGTGTACCTTGGAGATGGGTCTTTTGTAGGGTGTGCCATTCTTCCAACTGACAGTCTGGAGGAGATGACTTAGTTCCAGGAACATCTGTTGAGCAATTTGAATATATATGGAATCATGTGTAGTATTGTGAGAAGACAAATATTAGTAAAACAGTTTGATATTCCTAAATAGTATAGAATATAGGGTGATAATATCTAAAACTATTTGAAAAGTATATCAGTTGGGATAATGTGTAATTGGTATTAGAATATTAAAGCAAATTGCATTAATAAAATTTCTTTCTCAGATCCCAGATTTTAAAAAGCACAGAAATGCAGGGGGTACAGGATGTGGCACTTTGCATTGCCAACTAAAATCAGGTGGAGTTCTGTAAGTCTTTTGGATCTGAAAGACAATCTAAACCATGGAAAATGGTTATAGGTCTTTTTGCATTTTTATATTTCACAAATTTATTTTCAAAATAATTCTAAATCTCAAACTGTTTTAAATGTATCAGAAAGATCCATATACTTGTTTTGGGGAAATTCACCATAGATGCTATTTACCCATAATTCATTGACTCGAATATAGGAACAATTTATCTGTATTATGTGTTGGAGACAGTTAAACACTGGTGCCATTCTGCCCAATGAACTAGAGTAATTCAGTAATTTTCCCACTTAGTAGATTTTTTATTTCTTACCTACACCGTCTAATACAATTAATGTATTTATGGATTAGCCGTCTTAGACTGTGAAGCAGTTGTTCCAGAAACCCCGCTAATCACTAATTACTGTACCTCCTTTCTGGAAAATCATTTTCAATGTGCAGACCCAGGGGCTTCTAATCTGGTTAAAGGATTTCCAAGAGGGATATGCAACATTTCAGCCAATCTGTACAAACTGATGACTGTGTAGCTAAGTGGCACTGAAACTTAATCAAAATCATATGTGCACAACCAGAGACTTGTGGATTTATACACATTTTCTGGATGTGAATGAAAAGAATTGTTGAAGTGTGAGCTGGCACCAGACCAGCTTTGCAGTCTAACCCAAACTCCCGTTGCCATATGCTTACTTTCTCTTACTTTACTCTACAAGTAGACATTTTGTACTGTATCTTGATTTGTGCCTTCTATTTTCCAATTTTTCTTTATAACTAAGACTTTTGTTACCTGATGGAAAAGAGGAGAGTTGAGCTCCTCAGAAGAACTAAGGCTAGTTTTGTGTTGTGACCGTGGCTCAAATACACCCATTGTACCTGGTGTGTGCTGTCTTATGGTAGCTCTTTTGTCTTCAGTGTGCATTTGGATTACTAAAAGAAGCTGTTAAATGAAGATTTCTATTCCCATCTCAAGAAATTTTGATTCTCATAGGTATGAGGTGAGGACCCCAAACTGGCTTTATTGAACCCTTCAAGTGATTCTGATAAAGGTAGACTGTAGAAAGACTGCAATAGATTTGGTTTTCCAAACTTTCCTCACTGATTAATAGTACCAGTATTTGCAACTCACATGTTTTCTTTTGGTGGGGGGGAAGCCCAAACAAATACAAAACAGGTTCTAGCACTCAAGCTTTGATATTTTAATTAATAAAACGCCTTCTTTCTCCTTTCCCTCACATTATACACTTCCTATCCACTGGTCTATTGAATTTAAATACCTGGCATTTCATTTTATTACACAGAGTGAAAGGAAAAGGCCAATCGATGTTTAGGTAGGGGAGGGTGAGTGGGTGGTTGGGAGAGCCTGGTGGTGGGTATTAAGGAGGGTATGGGCCACTGGGTGTGGTGCATAAACAATGAATCTTGGAACACTGAAAAAATAAAATAGAATATAAATAAATAGATAAAATCTTTAAAAGTGCTCAGGTTAAAAAAAAGTTATTATTCCTTTTTCATGCTTAATACTATGGCAAAATGCATTTCCCCCACATTTTTCAGTTCCATGTAATAAGCCCCTGCTAGAGAAATGCTTATGCCTCTTACCCTGATTCCTAAATCTCAGGAATTCTTATGTGTCTCAGTTGGATGAAGATAATATATTAAAATCCACATATAAAAGGGGTTAGTCTCCCCTCCTCCAGTATTCTAAGTGTGAAGCAGGAATTTGGGTAGGTGGGATTATCCTATGGACTTACTTTCCCTTTGGATGCCAGGACTAGACTGAGAATGGAAAAGAAAAAGTTCTTGTACGTCCAGTGTGTCCTTTCACTAAGCTATATCATCCCAGTAACTTATAAGCAATAAAGGCAATATTTTTTTTTAATCCACATTCCTGACTCCTGTTTTCATCTCTTAGTGTTTTTGAACTTGGGTAGAAAAAGGGGAGTGTTGTTTATTGCTACCTTTAGAACCCTGTACTTGGCTATCGCTACCTTTAGACCCCTGTAGTTGGCAGATTGAAGCATACTAACACTTTTGCATGTCTCCCTTTACACAGCTCTTTTTAAAAGTCAGTCTCTATCCATTTACATGGTCATGTACACTTGTTTTTGCACCAAATTTTCCACTAATGAAGAAAAATATAAATTAGTGGAAGTCTGAATGGAAAAGAGCAATTTACCATTCTAAAGCCTGCCAGAAAAAAGCCTCTAACTACTGGGTAAATGTGCATAATTCTGTGCTAGCAGTACATCAGTTTAAACCAAGGCACCAAAACACAGCAGTGAATTTCTGACAATGTAAGAGAAAGAGAAACTTACATACAGAGTGTCTTCAATTTATATTTGTATTATGCTTATAAAGCTAGTATCCCCTTGACTCGACCAGAACTTATACTTTTGAGGAAGCACAGAAGTCCCACCTGCAAACCCCAATCTTCATTCACTTGTCTTGAAATCATTTAAAGGGGTTTCATATATATGCTCTATGACACCTCAACCTCTCTTGTTCCATCCCTTCTCTAGCATTCCTACTTTGCAGAAGCCTTCTTCTCCCTTAGGCCAGACTATCTTTTTGATAGCATCTTATCCCTCACACTCCCTCTCTTATCCTTGTGTCCTTCCCCCCACCCCCAAAAATGTTGCTGGCGTGTCACATCTCCCTGCCATGCAGAACCCTGTGGAGGTGGCTCATGGTTTTTTGTGTTTGTTTGGTTTTTTTTTTCTGGATTTGATCTAGATTTTGTTTTTTGTCCACCTGAGTACAGAAGAGGGAGATGCAGGCTAGGTAAGCAGGCCAGATAGTTTGGTTTGGGGAAAGTGTGCGGGAGATGCCAGGAATGGGATAGGGGTGGTAGGGAGGTTGAGGGAAAATTATGAGGCTCTGCAGCTCAGCAATGCTTTTGTTTCATCATCTTCATACCAGAATTATATTAGCAAGGGTACCCATCTTCACAGAAAAGCATTCATGAGTTGACATTATGATCTTCTGTATTCACTTTTATGAAGTATACAATATTGGTCCAGGCTCCTGAATGACTTATCTCTTCTTACAGTTTGAGACCTTGGGACCTTGGGGAGTGGAGTCATGCACTGAATCTGCTGACCTCAGCTTTAATAATGAATACTGGGACTTGGGGCACAAAATAGATCTGGATCAACATTTTTCAGATGGTCCACAGAAACTTTTGAAGAACTGGATGCCTCTGGTGCCACATATACACACTCTTTGTAAATGGAATGTGCAGTTAGCAAATTGACTTCTGTTTCTGTCCCTACATGTTCTGACTCACCTGCATTTCAAAAAGAAAATCAAGAAAAATTCTTCCTTTGAAAAATTCCCATTTCTGGATAACACCCCCCCACCCCCCAACCCCCCCACACCCCCATCCCCACCTTTAACAGCAGGTTTAGGACCAAGAGAGATTCTCCCAGGGTTTTAAAAAACATTAATCAGTTTCACATTTGGAGGCAAAACACTTTCCTTGGGGAGCATTTCTTAACATAAAGCAGAATACTTTGTTAGCCTCTGGCTGTCTTGAAAGGAAGGAGAATCAGAATTCACTTTTCTATTCCTGTTCAATTGTATTTTTCTTATTTTCTGGCCCCTCCCCTCCCTGCCGCCCCCTTCCACTCTGGCTATTGAGCTGTGAAGCTCTGTGATGGTCAAGAGAAAAGTCACTTCCAGCCTCGCCCAAGGACAGTGGAGCTCCAGCCAGAGCTGAAGTGCTCCTGGTCCTTGCTCTCCTGTCCAAAGTGTGCTAAATCTTTTCTGAAACCCACAAGAGGGAAATAATTCTATAAATAAAACCTGCTTTGAATTCCTGGGAAATTTATCTGTATCCATCTCCTGACCTACCTGCTTACTTATCTCAGGCACAGACCTGTTCAGGCACATGGGTGCCGGAAATAACATGGGTAAAGGAAAACATGAGGAAACGTATGTATGGAAGAGCAGGCCAGATAACCTAAAGAACTGTACAAATAATGAATGGTTTCTTAAACTTAGGTGAATGTGATGATTACCATTTAGCCATGATATTTGTGCAGGCTAATAAAGAAAACATTTTTTACATCTTTAATGTAACCAGGAGGTCAAAATAGAAGGCTATCCCTTGCCTGGATTTTTTTTTTTTTTTTTAATTCTCAATCAAGCGTAAGTAACCCTTATCTATATCTGCTTTACAGGGCTAATATTTGTCTTAGAATTTGAGAAATGAGGCTGTACACATGCCTTAAGACTTTAAAAGAAATCTAGTGATTATCTGTCCCTGGTGCATTTGGAGGGCAGTGCAGGAAGGCCCTTCCTAACACCTTTGGTGCCCCAGCAGGAGGAGCTGCCTATCTTAAATTGTGTCTGTCTAAAAATACCCTGGCTGGCCAGGTGAATAAATACCGGGGTCACCTTACTTCCTAGTATAAGTCCTTCCATGTGGATTTTACTTGGATTTTCACA
Source organism: Mustela nivalis (assembly GCF_964662115.1). Lineage (NCBI taxonomy): Eukaryota > Metazoa > Chordata > Mammalia > Carnivora > Mustelidae > Mustela > Mustela nivalis. Next base: position 57,512,494 of record NC_139020.1, read on the forward strand.
AGAACTGTTATTTAAAACCCATGTGCCTTCCATGGCAGATAGATACCACCTGAGGATGTCCTTTATTTTGCCAAGCAAGGTAGCATGCAGGAATGCGATATAAAAAAGCCGAAGGGTGGGCGCCTGGGTGGCTCAGTGGATTAAGCCGCTGCCTTCGGCTCGGGTCATGATCTCAGGGTCCTGGGATCGAGTCCCACATCGGGCTCTCTGCTCAGCGGGGAGCCTGCTTCCCTCCCTCTCTCTCTCTCTCTGGGTGCCTCTCTGTCTACTTGTGATTTCTCTCTGTCAAATAAATAAATCTTAAAAAAAAAAAAAAAAAAGCCGAAGGGTGTAAATTTCCCATGTTGGGTCAAAACACAGTAGTGCTGGGAGTGGTGGCGATGCATGGGGGCCTCCGGGAGTGAAGGCCACGGCACGGGAGCAACTTGGAACGGGCAGTTCTGCGTGGAGTTGGAGGAAACCGGGAGAGAACAGCCAGAGAGTGGGAAAAAAAAAAACGGAAAAAGAAACTTTCCCTTTTACTTCCAGCAAAAGCTTCATTGAACTCTCCTTTTGACTTTGAGTTCACGGATTGGGTTTGTTGGTTTGGGGAAGCAGGGACTTGGGAGTTAGGCTGCACCAAAGGCTGAGAGAAGCCTTGGGGCAGAAAAGTAAAACACCAGGCTGCCTCAGGAAGCCCCAATGTATCAATCCCTGTATACCATTACCAAGGTATTTGTCCATCCATCTGTCTGTCTGTCTAGATCAGGAATACATAAAAATACATTAAAAACTGAACTAGAATAGCATTTTTCTGCTATTTTCTGGTATTAAAAAAAAATCAGGATCTTAGAGCAGTGAATATCAACCCATCAACTCACGATGTATTTGCACTGAAAGAACCCATTCAATCTCTGATTTGGTTCATGGAATGGGTCTCTAGCATTATGCATTCTATATCCCTCAGCTGAACACACTTAACACTTACACTTTTGTGAAGTTTTTCCTATTATTTGCTACAGCCCTTCCCTTCGTTTCATTGATAGGACTCTGCATCTCCCCCTGCTTAAATGTCTTATTTCCTTCATCAACACAACACAGTCCCCAGGGTAGTTTTCCCAAGCAAGGACAAATATTCCCTTAGAGCCCCAGGCACTTCACAGGCTTAAATTTCAAAAGTCTGGTGTAAATCAGTTGTTTCATAGTGTGGTTGGATTTTCCCCTTTGAAACTGTATTATAAATTGTGTAGTGGACTTCATAAATCTGTGGCCTAAAAACTGTTTAAAATGTGTTCTCTTCATGTGGTGAGATGGATGTTTTTTCCTTCTCCTGAGTCTGACGTGTATTGAGCTAGGTTAACTGAAATCGGCCTTTGGCAATAGAACTCAAGCCAGGGAAGAAGGCACTGTTTAATAAAGAACTTGGGTTAGTCTGCAATAAAGGGGCAGGGCTCAGTCTAGCTATTCTACCTTGAGGTTAGGCGAGACCATAGCGAGACCTTTTCTCCATCCTTCCCACTGTCCCTCACTTATAGCCTGGGTGCAAGTTGGGTGTAAGGGCAGGCAGGATGCCATGGAGCGCAGGGAAGCAAGGCAGTTAAACAAATAATGGACCCAGACGTTGTAGGAGAAGAGAGAAGACCAAAGAAGGAGAGGTTTCACTGATAATTGGATGTGGTGGTCACATGGGGTGTCCCAGTTGAAGAAGTCATACCCTCAACCCATTAACTCAAGGACAGGCATTGAAGGATGAGCAGAAAACAGAAAATAGCATGGCAAATAGAGAATGGAAGGAAGTTTTAGCAGTAGCTGGGAATATGTAACTTAAAATTTGTTTCTGGGAACCTTTCTGTGTAGTAGTACCCTATGTAAAACCCCTGAGCTAGTCCTTACAAGAAATTAACAGAAAAGACTTTATTCTTTGATGTGCCTGAAGTCAGCTTTGACTGTGAGAGCCCAAAATTTGTCAGTTGCAAAGGTAGAAATTGCATGTACCTGTGAGAATTTACCTTTTACCAATTCCATGGAAACAAAAATGAACAGTTTGATTATGAATTAATCTTATAAATACTTAGAATACATCACCAGATGCATTTATTGAAATTCCCAATAACAGTACCATTTTTCCAATTATTTTAGGGCTCCAAGATGTAGGTAGACACATGTTGGAGATGTGTAGATGTGGTAGACACAACTTGATGTAAACTGATCTATAATTTCTTTTCTTTTTTTTTTTTTTTTCTAAGATTTTATGTATTCATTTTGAGAGAGAGAGTGGCAGAGAGGCAGAGGGAGAGGCAGAGAGATCCCAAGCAGACCCCACACTGGGCACAGAGCACCACGCAGGGCTTAATCTCACGACCCCTAGATCATAACCTGAGCCAAAACCCAGGGTCCACCACTTAACCGACTGAGCCACCCAGGCATCCCCAATCTAAAGTTTCTATCAAAAGGAGAGAAGGCTGGTGTGCCTGGGTGACTTAGTCAGTTAAGCGTCTGCCTTCGGCTCAGGTCATGATCCCAGAGTCCTGGAATTGAGCTCCACATCGGGCTTCTGCTCAGTGGGAGCTTGCTTTTCCCTCTACCTGCAGTCCCCTCTACTTGTGCTATCTCTCTGTCAAATAAATAAATAAAATCTTAAAAAAAAAAAATGGTAGGGAAGGCTGATGAAAACATAGTTAGGGCCAAGGCTTCTCTGGAGCTAGTTTTCCAAGTGTCTTTAGTCCACCACCTTTTGTTAGGTGAAGGGAGAAGAGGAGGGAAAAACAACATAGGAAGACTATTGCACTAAACCTACATTTTAGGACATTATTTTTTCAATGATTTAGAAATATACAGAATAGTATTACTCACTTTGGTTAGCAGTTTCTGTTAATGGAACCCCAATTGTGGGTGTGGTTGTCTTCAATAATCAAAAAATCTATTAATGTTGTTTTCCTTAACAGAATAGCTTCCCTTTGGAACCAGAGAGAATAACCAAAAACTTGGTAATCACCGATTTTCCTTCATGAATGTATAAATTCCATATTAAGTTCTTAGTTGTGCAAGATCAATTTCACTACTTCTTTCACTGGTCCATACTGAATTTTAGATGAACATGATAGGCTGGGGCTCATAAAGAGTTATTCTCCCCCTTTCCAGGAAAAATGTGAATAATTTTTGCGTGTAATTTTTTTAAAAAAACAAGAATAAATTTATTTAAATTTAAAGATTTAATGATATAAAAATGTACATAGTGTAGCATCTGTAATACATTTTTCTTTCTCCCTCATTAATATGAAATGCTGTTTAAACAGCTTATCTTTTTGCCTTGTCTGTATCTATGAGATACACTACTGAATATAAATAGATTTACACTGCTCCTTTTTAAATAAAAACTAAAATTAGTACCTGGGAAACAAACCAAAAGAAAAAATAATCAAAGCATAAAATTTGAGCCAGATGAAAGCTTTTCTTGCTGCGTATTCAACAGTATCTGGGACAGTTAAATTACATTTTATTGGCATAAAGTTACATTGCAGTCTCCAACATCACATAAGGATAATCCAACTCAGTTTCTTAAGTAAGTACCACAAATAATACTCATGTTCAGATGTTCCTACACAATTTTAAATATATGCAAGAATTTATGTTTTTATGCTGATTTGATGTGCTGGTCAATGAAATCCTTAGAGAACTATGTAAATTTCAGGTTGTCACTACAGATATAGATAGGGAAAAAGCACTTTAACTTTTTTTATATAAGGTAACTTCTCTTGAACAGTGAGTTAAGTCTCTCCTTGGGTATATTTAGATTATACTAGTTTACAATGGCTTTCTTCTACTTAAAGATGTCTTGATAAAACAATGTTAAAAAAAAAACCCCACTAATACTTTTGTACAATATGGCTCTATTTAACAAAAAACTGGCTCCATCTTTAAATATGGAGCCTAACCCTCATCCATAAAATCCCAGTTGTATGTGTATTTCAACTTCTTTTTTTCCATTCTCATTACAGACAGATTAAATCTGCATTCAATACTCAAAACATTTATGACCTAGTGGATTATAGATGCAATGTCTTGATTCAGGGTAATTTTGGAGACATTGCAAATGTTTATCAGTACTAAACTTTATGAAGATCTTGAAAAATATAAATATAAATATGGCAACGATTTTTGAGGTTGTTTTGTGTCCTAGCCACTTTGTATACAGTATCATATCAAATCCTTGTAAAAACTCTACAAGCTATTGTTGGTTTTGTTATCTCATACATAGGAGAAATTTGGAGCTCAGAGAGGCTGACTTACCCAAAGGTGATGAGATTTTAATCCAAAACTCCTTGGCCCCAAAGACCTTAGCATTTTCATTCTTCAACCATGTTGCCCTCAGGAGCTCATCTTCGAACTGACTAGTCCTTGGCCTTGGAATGGTCAGTTTGGCATTTTTATCCATCATTTCATCTCTTAATTCGATAAGCATTTATTTATACCTACCACCAGATGCTAGGAAATGTGATAGGATCCAATGTGAGGCCGTAGATGATTTTGTGTGTATGCTTAGGTAGTTAATTGGCGGGGGCGTGGGGGACAGGCTTGACTATGGAGAATTTGCTTATGTCATCTAGTCCTGGTTGGAAGCATGCTTCTGGGATGGTTTTAGATATGAACCTACTTAGAAACATGAGATTAGTCCTGGTAACACCTTGAAGTGTCTGTAATCGTTTCCTTTCCATGAGAACAAGATGTAATCATTTAAAGCTTGGGAAGAAATTTTATGTTGGCACGGAAAATTGAGGGAAAAATGTGTATTCATTAACTTCCTAATCTAATTGAAAGGACACCCGCAGGTTTTATTGATTAGGCATCTTAGCAATAACTCTTGCCTTAATTAGTTCTCTTATAATTGCATAGAGATTAATTTTCACTCTGAGTATCAAATCACAGAAATCAAATAAAAATATTTATTGAGTGTCTTCTGAGTATGAGTCATCATGAAATGAGAAGTGGAGAAATCTAATGAGTTCATCACATTTGTCCTCCATTTAGGAATAATGTTATTTGTCTTCTCCGGTATTTCTTCCAGGAACTAGTCTGTGATGTGATTTTGACTATCTTATTCTAAGTCACAAATTTTGCCAAAGAACTTTGTTTTTCCAGATGAGCAGCCAATTTTTTTTTTTTTTTTTACCCACTTGGAAAACCCTCTTGTTCTTACCTCGAAAACCCTCCTTTCTATTGTAAGCGCTAATATTAGCACATAGTAGAGTAGCCAGCTTCATTCGATAGTCGGTTAATAGCTCTCACGTTATCCTTTTGAGACTCTTCTCACATCACTCCCACCCAAACATATAGTGGATCCAGCACCATCATGGGCTGCAGCAGAGACAGTGAGCAAAACTGATTAAAACTTTGTTCACCTGTACATGTTTAGGGTTAGGAATGTGACCACCTGAGTTAATGAGAACCCTTTCCCAGGATTTTCAGGAATTATCGAGGGGGAGAAATTCTCTTTAACCTTAGAAGATCTCAGTTTGCATCTGCTGGGTGCCACTATGTGGATAGAACCCGTCGGTGAGTGAAGCCAACACAGAGGAGGGTAGAGGTAAGGGAGGAAGAAAAAAATTAGACACTAGGTCCAGCTTACATCATTTCAGCCTTTGACTGGAACTAGACCTACTCCTGAACTTGTCTAATATATGACCCAGTATATTACCATTTTGAAAAAGCACATTGAGCTGGGCTTCAGTACTTATAGCTGAAAGCCACATGATAAATATAGAGGTCCACCTAGACAAATGCATTGGTGGGAAGGAAGAGGCAGCACCACCCTTTGCATATAGTCCTTGCTCTTCTCACCTATTCTGTCCTTGTCTTTTATGACATTTCCCTCTAACAGGCTTCCTTGCCTTTAGCATCTTTACTAAGGTGCTAACGGGAATTTAGTTCGGAAAATTTTCTTTGCAATCGGCTCTGTACCTGAGCGACCACTGGTTGAGTCAGTTTGGAATCTGCCCAGACCACCTGAAATGGGAATGGTTGCAGGAGTTGCATTTGTATGAGATCATTCATTCTATCTTAGGACTTTCTTCTGTAGTGCTTTGAAGCTGTCACATTACTTTGTTCCTCTAGTTCACTGAATCTTGACAGCTGTCAGGCAAGACTTGATACAGTGACAATACAATCAATTAATATGCCTGCAAAGAGACTGGGAAGAAGATGCTGGCTTCTTCCTAGCATGTGAGTTCACCTGTCTTCACCAAGCACTAATTAAGTGTTCTGTTTGGAGAGTGCTCCGCAATGTGACAGATTACAAAGGTCTACAGACAAGATTTTGATGAGGAGTTTTGTCTGGCTTGTCCAACTTAGAACTCAGCTTTTCTCATGATTGCTTAGCATCACTCACACTGGTGTAGTCATGTGCTGTAGTTACCGATTCAGCTGGAATGGCACTCCTTTCCTTCAGGGCTCTTACCCCAGTCTGTTTTTTGATGAAAGTTTGCCTACATGTCTGCTCCATTACCTCCATGAGACTAACTCATCTTTGAATCTGTAGCACCTAGCACAGTGCCCGGCATACAAAGGCATTCTGTGAACACTTGTTGAAAGAAAGGATGCATAAACAATTAAAAGGACAAAAAGGGTATAAAGTCACATTTATACCCTTACCATTTGGTAAAAGATGGGGAGGATAGGAAGCAGAATACACATGCAGTGAGATACAGAAATCTCTTTCCCTGAGAAAGAGTACACATTTTACCCACAGACCCCCTTGTATCTACTCTCTGAACCTGAGTGAGAGCTCACTCTCATAGTAAGCCTGCAGTAGACGTTACCATCCCCCACTGCTCTGAAACTGGGGAGTCTTCCTTCATGAAGGGCTTGCTGAAAAGGGAGTGAGATGAGACAAAAGGAGGAAGAAGTTCACAGATGTGTAGGTCTTCATGCTAGAAAGCACTTGAGAAGACTACAGCCATTGTTTGCATTTATAGGTGTGCATCCATAGGAGTTTGGTGACTTATGAAGTTCAAGGCCATGGCTGTCTACAGGAAATGGTTTCAGCTCTTTCAGAAATAAGAAGAGTTTAGACTCTTCTTAGAGTATAATTAGGCGGTTCCCTGTTAGCCTAAAGATGGACACCCAAACGTTTTGGAACTTCTTTGGAAATGACAGATAGGAGTGGAATGAATCACTGTGTCTGTCCACACTGGAGGACTTCCCCATGACTGTGATGTGGCTCTAAGACAGGGTGTAGGAGTTAGTGAGAAAAAGGTATAGAGGTTTAAGAGTCACATAGGGCAGTTCAAATTCTCTCCTGAACCAGCAATGGCAGCAACACCACAAAACACAGAAACTTCCACTTCCATTGCATCAGGGAAGGAAGTTAAATTACATGTGTAAAGCAGAGCATGGCTGAATGTGGTGGTTTCAACAGCATGGTGATGGAAAGCTCTCTGGAGGAGATCCTGCCAGCGATGTTGGAGATATACAAGATGGCTGTGAAAATGAGCTCAGTGCAGCCCAGACACCTTCACACCCTCCTGCCATGAAAGGACACATGTAGCAGGAGGGAGACATATGCTTCTCTGCCTGACTGAATCCTAAATTGAAAGAACACTTCCCGAAGGGAGGACAGCAGTGTGAAGACGGCTGACAGCACCACAGCATTGCAAATATGGGGAGGAACTGAGACCCTTTCTGATCAAGATTGTTGAAAATCTGCGGAGGATCTGGGGGGCTTCCCTTCCCTTTTAGCCCCTGGGGCCAGAAGCTGTCTTCCAAAGGACACAGAAGTTAGAATGCTTCAGATGGCTTGTTATGGGGGTCACAGGCATGAACAGTCAGGGAGCAACCCAGGGTTGGGCCCTCTTGTTCTTCTTCACCAAGGGAGCTCCAGGTCACACATAGGAATCTGCCTTGAGTGAGTCCTAATGCCAGGTGAAGAGAGATGTAGAAGATCAGCTGGTGACCCATCCTTGAGGGCACTGTGAGCTGTGACACAGTGAAGCTCTGGCCAATGAGGCTTCCCCCAAGTGGCCACATTTAGGCTTATAATCCATATTCAAAAGGGGCTCTATGAATAGGAGTAGGAGGCAGAAGCTGGTAAGGGAACAGGCCAGGCCTATTGATGTGGAAATGGTGAAGTTTGGAGGATGGGAACAATGTCTTCCTTCCCTAGCATGGAATGCACAGGCAATTAAAATACGGCTTTAACCAACAGTGAATGGTAACATTCTTGCTCAAACGCCAGAGAAAGAACCCTTCTGCACCCATCCCCTTACCAGACCATAATGAGCTGAGACACCAGGCAAGTAAAAAGCAATAAAAGTGGCAGGTTTCTTCGCGGAAGGGTAGCTTTTGCTGCCGTCCTATACCTGAGGGTGCCTGAGTGTGCCTGTTCGGGGTCTGCTGCCGAGAACGTGCTGCCAGGTGCCCCTTCGTCTCCTTTCCAAATGCAAGTTGAGGGGTCTGCCTGGCTTCTTCTAGACCCATGCTTCCTGAACTTTAATACATTTATAGACCACTTGGGGATGTTGTTAAGATACTGCTTCTGATTCAGCAAGTCTGGGGTAGAGCCTAGGACTCTGCATTTCTAACAAGTGCCCAAGACCGTACTTGGAGCAGCAGATGTTTGGACCAGTAGTTCCCACACTTTGCAGCACATTGGAATCACCTGGGGATCCTCTTAGAGTGCACATTCTGATTTAGCAGGTCTGCAATGGGGCCCAAGATTCTGCATTTCCCTCCAATGTCCATGCCGCTTCTCTGCAGGCGATGCTTCAAGCAGCAAAGTCTGAGACTGCTAATTCTCAAGTTTTAGTGTGCCTAAGACTTGCTTGGGAAACTAACAGAAATGCAGATTTCTGAATCCTCTCCCACCCCGAGAGTCTAAGAAACTCTTTCTAGGAGAACCTGGAAATGCAAAGTTTGAGACTTTTTATTTCTGTGAAAGTTATAATTAAGGGAAGAAAAAAAAAATACATGTTGGGTCTTTCAAAATCTTTTTACTTTATATTATGGCGATTTTTGCATGCTTGTGCTTTTTCACATTTTTATTTGATCCTGGAGGAAGCCTGTCACTCATATAAACAGGGAAACGTCACTGGGTTGCATCATTGTCCATCATTTTGGATCAAGTGCACTGGAAGCAGGTCACTTGGGTTGTTTGTAACAACTTGGGTTGTTACAGGAAGTTGTGGGCTTTATTGGATTAAAATCCAAACAAACAAAAAAAGCAAAACCTTTCTGAGTGCTGTAACTCTTTAGGTTCTGAAACTTTCAAACCACATTTTACAGGGAGCCCATGAGTTACTTGGGGTAGGGCAAGAATGGGAGTCTTTGGTTAAGGATTCCCCCAAAGAGCAGTTTGGACAAGGGGAACTGGAATCTGCATTTGTACAAATAATTTATTTGATCTCTGTGCACACTTCTAGAAACACTCTAGAAATAGATCATTGTATGAAATAGTTCTGCAATGTTCAGTTCTCATTCTCTCTCTCTCTCTCTCTCTCTCTCTCTCTTATACTTAGTAAGTACTGTAGTAATTTTCAAACTGTTCCTGAGAGTCTTATGGACCCACAGAGGTGTCTGGTGCCACCTACCAGAAGCCAGCAAAGAATCCAAAGGCCCTAGTTCTTTGTACCTTAATCCCATATCAGAACATCTGAACTTTCTGGTATATAGTCATTTATAAAGGGGTAGCACATAAGAGTTCATCTGAAAAAAGAGTGCTATTGTTAACAGGAAAACAAAACAAAACACCACTGTGAGCGGTAAAAATTTGAAAGTCTCTGGACCAGATAAATTCATGGTAAAGCTGTGTCAGGCTCTGCCCACCCCTCTGCCTTTGTCTCTCCAGCTTGCTGGAGCTAGATTTGCTATGAACCTCACCCACAGAATTGCCAGTGCCATTGCCAATCCCGTCTGGAGCAGGGAGCTTTTCAGCTGCCTCAGCGCCCCACTCTGGTGTGCATTGGATTCCATAGTGCTATCTGTGATGGTGCCTGGGCCCTGCTGTCACCAGCAGGTTGCTGTGGCCCCTATTGACAGGCTTGGGTGGCTGCCCAGTTTCCTGAGGAGAGGCAGCAAGGCTTAAGAAAGAGAAAAGGCTTTGAAGTCAGGCAGACTCAGAATCTAGCTCTGACTCTGCCACTTCTTAACTCTTTGATCTTGAGCAAACGGTCTCAGGTCTCGGGGTCTGCTCTTTAAGTGTGAGCATAAGAACATTCACCTTTCAGGGTTGTTATGCAGTTCAATTAAATATGTAAAGGGCCTGGCATATACCTGGTATTAGAAGGTTCTTGATAAGTGGCAGCTTCCTTTTAATTGCAGCTTAAGACTCGTGTTGCCAAAGTGTCCTTGTGCTTGATCTAATGTCACTAGACATTCCAGACTTCCTGGAGTTTCATGTTTAGTTTCGGATTGGAATTTGAAGTTATTTGGAGGTAAAAGATATTTAATGGGATGGCATTTAGTTAAGTATAACATATTTGACAAATATCTCATCATAAAAGATCAGGAGGAAAAAAAAATTAACCAAGAGCTAGTAAGGTTTGAAGAGTATAATGGAGAAGTTCGGGGGAGTCAGACATCAAGTAGGAACTTACTGTCTTTCCCAGGTTTGTAAAAACCTTCGCCCAAATTAGTAGCAATTTTTACCCTAGTTCTAAAACATGTAGTGCCAGCAATACATCATTTCAGCTTGAATTCACTGTTTTAACTCCTTATAAGGAATTCTGTAGTAACATTAGACTTTCAGATTCAAATTGCAAGGTGACCTACTTAACTGGTTATTATTATCATCTGAATTCTGTTGAATGCTTCCATGACTCGTTATTAGGTTAAGCATTTCACACACTGATTTCCTGTAGACACCAACAACTCCCTGTCTTCTGCAGTATTGACATTCTCCTTTTGCAGGGGTGGACACTGAGGTCTGCAGGTAAAGAGCTTGGCAGGGTAATAAAGCTAGTGAGTGGCAGGGTGACACAATGTGGTAGTGTGACAAGTCCACACTGAGCGTTTGTGGACCCCAGCCTACTCAGTGCCTTTCGGTCAAGGCTTAATCAAGAAATGAAGAACAGAGCTCTTCCCAACCCAGCAGCAGCCCCCTGTGTCTCTCATTTCTCTGATTCATCTGTTCTCTTAATTAGCAACAGTTCAACTCAAAATGATCAGAGATTTGAAAAATCACATTAATTGAAAAATCAAATTCATTGATCTTGAAGGGGGGCAAGGAGTGTTTATATTTCTGACTGAGACCATTTTCCATCGACATAAACATAGTATCTATCTGTATTGAATGCTTTCACCAAGTGGATGACATGTGTTGCTGCATGTGACATGCAGGTCAACCCAAGAAACCCCAAGAGACATGGTCATCCCCATGGAGCCATGGTGTAGACATTTCATGTTAGCTTATTTTTAAAGATTATTGGGGCGCCTGTGTGGCTCAGTTGGTTGAGCAACTGCCTTCAGCTCGGGTCATGATCCCGGACTTCCATGATCGAGTCCCACATCGGGCTCCCAGCTCCTTGGGGAGTCTGCTTCTCCCTCTGACCTTCTCCTTTCTTGTGCTCTCTTTCACTCATTCTCCCTCAATTAAATAAATAAAATCTTTAAAGATTATTTATTTATTTATTTATTTGAGTGGGGGAGAGAGCAAGAGCGAGTATGAGCAGGGCAGGGAACAGAGGGAGAGGGAAAAGCAGACTCCCTGCCAAACAGGGAGCCCAAAACAAGGCTTGATCCTGGGACCCTGAGATCTGGGCCTGAGTCAGAGGTACATGCTTAACCCACTGAGCCACTCAGGCTCCCTTGAGTTAATTTAATGTGGTCAATTTATCAGGAATTGAGGGAGCCAGGAATCCAGCCCTGTTCAATCTGATTCTGAAGCTTGTGCTTTTAACCTCTATACCACATTGTCTTTAGTTTTTGGAAAAAAAAAAAAAAATTATTTCTCATTCACTTTTATCTTCATTAGATACTAAGTACGTTGAAGCCTTACTTTTTTTCAATTTCCTTTCACTTTCCTACAGAGTATGCTTCAAATGGGCGCACGCAGCAGGGGCTCTGAGTGACTTCTAAAATCTTCTGCTCTTCAAGGGGGTAAAGGGAGGTGCATTTCTGCCCTGAATTCTACCACTAGCCACATTTGTTTTGTCCTGCTGATTCCTGCGGACAAGCCCTCTCCCCAGGAGGAATCTCATCAATCTTCGGAGATATGTGATTAGATCTTCACTGGGCCTGTGGTTTATCAGTCCACTTTTGTATCTTCCTGATAAGCATGGACTGATTTCCATGAATCCCTGAGACCAATGAATTACTAAGCCACACAGATGACTGCAGGAGTTTCTCTGAGTGGAAGTCCACCAGGCCAGGATCCAGGGCTTCTTGTTTACTCTTCATTATAAACATTCATCAGCTGAATGACAGTGCTTTTTGCTTTATGCTATGCAGATGTTAGTGTCTTCTCCCTGCATTCTTTGACTTTTTATTGTCCTTGTAAAAAAACACAAGGCTACAAGGAGGACCACATAACCCCGTCTCCTTCTAAACTTCTTTTCTGCAAATTCTCTTCTTGAATTCCTACTTACAGTTCTTGGTAGCAATTCATTTGTTCATTAATTTTTTTTTTTCACTCAACAAATATCCATAGAGTCCTGGGCACTGGGGTAGACCCTGAACTAAAAACACAGATATGGTTTTCACCTTCATAAATCTCATGGCTCTATTCACTTAATAAGATTATGCCTCCTTACGGCATTGAAACACACACACATTTTAGTGTGAAGGAACAAAATTTCAACTGAGTAAATTCAGTAGAATTGGCTTTACTAAGCAATTCAAGAATAACAAGTGGATAGCTTGAAACTGTTGCTAAGTCTTGGTTTGCTGTTGTGAAGGGCAAATGACTCCATTTGGGGCTTGTTTTTTTCTTTTTTAATGATTTGTGTTATTTTCATAGTGTTGATTAGTAAAATTTATTAAGGTTTTCTATAAAATCTATCTCGTTTAGTCCTCAAAACAACCCAGAAGGCAGAGATTACTGTCAGACAATGTATAAATGAGGAAAATGAGATTTTGGAGGTCAATAATTCATTTAGCTAACCAAGCCAATACGTGGCACAATTGGGATTTTTAACCCAGCTCATAAGCAGAAAAGTCCACTGTCCTTTCTCAGTACTATGATGATATCACTTTAGCTAGTGTTGGTTGGCCCTGGTATTTACATTGTTACTTGACTTTTAAAACCTTTTCCTCTTATTTCTCTATACTGAGTGTTCACAGATCTCTTATGCATAATTATTACTACAACCCTGGGAAGTCATAGCACTTTGAGTCAGTTGGGATATTCCCTTCCCAGCACTTCCCTCACTATAGCTCATCACAGGACTTCTCTGTAGTCCATCAAGGTCTAGGACTTCTTGGATGATAGTTACGATTATCTGTGAAAAAGATAGAAACTCAGGCTGAAAGTTATTCATGTTTTTAATGGAGTTGTATAACCAAATTCTTGGGTGAACTTAATAGTGTGATAAAGATGGTGGTATTCTTTTATTTCCATTGGATTTGTTTTTGAAATATTAGGCTAGGTGAGCAGAAGCAGCCCTTATGCAACATGAAAGCAAGGTATATATGCTCTTTTGGGCCCTATGCAGTAGAGAGGCAGGAGGAGGAAATAGATTGGCAGATGAGATCTAAACAGTGTAGAAGTTCTCTTAACTCCTAACTTAACCATGTCCAGAAGGACACCATTGTAGAGATTATGTTACCATTAAAAAGATGGTTGCTGGGGCGCCTGGGTGGCTCAGTGGGTTGGGCCTCTGCCTTCGGCTCAGGTCATGATCTCAGGGTCCTGGGATCGAGCCCCACATCTGGCTCTCTGCTCGGCGGTGAGCCTGCTTCCCCCTCTCTCTGCCTGCCTCTCTGCATACTTGTGATCTCTCTCTCTCTCTCTGTCAAATAAATAAATAAAATCTTAAAAAAAAAAAAAAAGATGGTTGCTAAAATAAGAGTACAAATGTGTCTGAAAACTTACTAATGATCGTGACACAGTAATATAAAAAATGTTATATGAAATAAACTATGTGAAGGTTCTCATATGTTCTTGCAATGGGGTTTAGTAACACCCAGATTAGAATGAAAATATAGATTTTTGCTGCCTTAAATTCTTTTTGAAGTAACATGGGTAAATAATAATTTTAAAAAGTAATTTCTCTTGAAATCAAACTAACATAAGCCTGATTCAGAATATCCTTTGGCTTTTTGTAGTTCATGTGGAAAAAACATTCTCTAATTGGAACTTGGCTTTTGAACCAGTTGATAACAAGCAACTGTTTCATAATACTTTAAATCTATCACTCCAGGTGATCTCGATTATTTTGAAAGTACATGGCATTTATTCAAAGCATATTTATCGTGCATCTACTATAGGAATAACTATGAGGTTTTAATTGCATATGGTTTGGCTGCTGCCACCATGTTCCTTCCCATTGATTGAGAGCTGTCTTTAATCTTTCTGCAGGATTAATACTTAGAATGTCAGCAAATTCAACCCATCACCTCTCTGAATACATTCATCTTCCTACCAGAGTAAGTGCAATGATTTTTTAAGAACAAGTGGTGGCAAGGGGTGGTTTCCATGACTCTACATAATTTCTGGTCCCTAGAGTACCCATTGGCTCCATCCTTTCCCAACAACTGCTCTCTAACGCAGCTACAAACTTCTACTGTTTAAGTGTTCTCCTAGAACAGGTGTAGACCTAGACCATGTTTTACTTACAGTTTCTGACTCATTTTAAATCTGAGTTGCAGTTGCTGTGTTTTGTCTGTGTTTCTCCTCTTCTTGCCATCCATGGAATTAAAGGGATCATTCACGTTTGACTCTTGTCAACACCTTGGCCAACTACATATAACCTTGTACTAAGAGTTATAACTAATAGGTACCATTTATTGAGGGTTTATTATGTGTCAAGTTGTATACTAGGGAATTACAAATTAAAATTAGTAATATCATGAAAAATTATTTGATGCAGTTTTTAAAAATTAAAATATTAATGTTATTATCTATTATAAATTATAACCATAAATATAGTTAATATTATAAGTTATTCATGTAATCTGCATAATAATCTAGTGATGTGCATGCCCGTTTTACAGATGAGAAAGCAGAGGCTAAAGAGATAAAAGTGACCACGATTATATCATAACTACTATACAAATAACACAATTCTTTTTTCTCTGGAATCTGACAGTCTAAATTTAAAGAGCTGTGTTATTGGGAATCATTATCCACAAGGAATATAATGGGAGTTCAGATAAGAGAGAATATTTTTACCTTTGTTTTGGAAAGTTTTTTGGAGGTGGCAGAATTGAGCTGGTTATTGAGTGGTAGATAGGAGATGTAAGTCCCCATTAAAGCTTTTCAGATTCATTCATGTAAATCTTGCATGTTTCTTGTTAAATTTTTTGATATTATACTATGTATTTTGGGTTATTGTGATAGTATAATTTTTTCATTGTTTTCTCTAACTGGCCATGGCTGGTTTATAGGCAATCTATTGATTTGGGGATATTTATTTATAATCTGCAACCTTGGTGAGCTCTCTTATTAGCTCTACTACTTTTTAATTTGATTCCTTTAAGCTGTCTGAATAGGCAGTAATTATATCATCTTTAAATTAAGATATATTTGGCTCCTCTTTTCCAAAATACATATCTTTTAAATTCCATAACAGCATTAGGTAATATTGGAAATAGCCTACATCTGCCTCTTATTCTGAATTTTAATAGAAATACTTTATTTTTAATACTTTAAACTTCACATTTAAATTTAAATGTAATATTGACTATTGGTTTAAGATGAGATTTCTTCAAGTTAGGGAAGCGTTGCCCTTGTCCTTGGTAACTAAGTGTTTTTAAGCAGTGGTGGATGTTGAATTTTATCCAAGATTTTTTGCCATCAGTTGCATAAGATGTAGATAGGATAGAGCTGTTTGGCTTAAAATAGGAAGAATAGCATAAGCAAATGTGCTACAGGGAAATGCACAGGACACATCTGAGCAGACAAATTTGGTTGAAGAGGTGGATTCATATTGATGAAAGATGGAAAGAGATTAGAGATATAGACTGGAGTGGAGAACCTTGAATTCTAGGCTTGGTTTCACTCTGTAGAGTACATTGTGAGAAGATAGTTGAAGAACGTGGGAGAGAAGGATGATATGAACAAGCAGGGTTTTGTTTGTGCTTAGTTTTTGGTTTGTTTGTTTTTTGGAAGCTTAATCTTCCATCTTTGTTCAGATCCCATTGGCTGGCAATCTTGTGTGAAGGCCATTGTAATCATTTGGATATAAGGTAATAAGAGCCTGACCCAATCTGGAAAAGAGTCTGAGTAGGAAACAAGTCTATTAATTCTATGGGCATGGAGGGTTATATACCTGATATGTGGTGCCAAAGCAGAAATAGGAGAATGGCATCTGTTATATGGAAATGCTGATTTGAACCACATAAGTATGTACAGAATGGAATATAGGAGTACTGCAGTTTTGAATAAAAAAGGAGGGCATTGATGGGGCACCTGGGTGGCTCAGTGGGTTAAAGCCTCTGCCTTCTGCTCAGGTCATGATCCCAGGGTCCTGGGATCGAGCCCCTCATCGGGCTCTCTGCTCAGCAAGGAGCCTGCTCCCTGCTGCTGCTTCTCTCTCTGACTACCTCTCTGCCTACTTGTGATCTCTGTCTGTCAAATAAATAAATAAAATCTTAAAAAAAAATAAAAATAAAAAAGGAGGGCATTGAGAGAAAAAGATGAAATCAAGATATAACAAGTTACAAAAAGATAAATGAAAGGTGGTAACAAATGTGAAAGCAACTTTTCCTAAAGTGACTGAACTAAACTGGAATGATCTTGAACAGAATTCAGTAGACATTGGCTGTGGCTGTTGGAGGAAAAGGTCTGCAGAGCATTTGAATAACAGCAGTACTTCAAATATTGAGAGCTAATGCATTTGCCAAGGGCTGGGGCTAGCTAAATGAGCAATAAGCTGAAAGATGCTTTCCTCAAGAGGGTGGAGGCCTGAGCATTTTTGAGGATAGGGAGCCAAGAGAGAAAAATTTTGAGCATAACAGATGAATATTTTTTATTTTATTATGTTATGTTAGTCACCATACACTACATCATTATTTTTTTTAATTAATTTATTTATTTTTAGTAATTTCTACACCCAATGTGGGATTTGAACTCATGACCCCAGTATCAAGAGTCTCATGCTTTTCTAACTGAGCCAGCCAGGAAACCACTTTTTAATGCAGTGTTCCATGATTCATTGTTTGTGTATAACACCCAGTGCTCTATGCAATACATACCCTCATTTACCCATCACCGGGCTCACCCATCCCCAACCACCCTCCCCCCAACCTCTGAAACCCTCAGTTCGTTTCCTGTAGTCCATAGTCTCTCATGGTTCATCTTCCCTTCTGATTCCCCCCCCCCTTCATTTTTCCCTTCCTTCTCCTAATGTCCTCCAAGCTATTCCTTATGTTCCACATATAAGTGAAACCAGATGATAATTGGCTTTCCCTGCTTGACTTATTTCATTTAGGATAATCCCCTCCAGTTCCATCCATGTCAGCGCAAATGGTGGGTATTCATCCTTTCCGGTGGCTGTGTAATATTCCATTGCATATATGGACCACATCTTCTTTATCCATTTATCTGTTGAAGGGCATCTCGGCTCCTTCCACAGTTTGGCTGTCGCGGACATTGCTGCTATGAACACTGGGGTACATGTGCTCCTTCTTTTCATTGCAAACCAGATACTCAAGCCATTATTGACAGGAAAAAATCCACAGAGAGAGGCAATTGGGAGGTTTGGAAATGAAGAAGGTGAGATAGAACTAGAACTAGGAAGCAGATGTAAGAGTTAATTTAGGAAAGAGGATACATGTGTAAAAAGTACATAGGAATGTGCTCAGAATGTATACATAGACATTTTCTGGGAGAGAAAAGAAAAATGGCCTCAAGCTTCACAGTGACATAATAGATGGGGTTATCTGCTCTGAAGATGGAACTAGACATGGGATAGAAGAAAAACAGGGCAACAACCACAATGTGGAATTTTCCAGAGTATTAATTAGAGGAAAAAAAGAATTTTTGAGCATTAATTAGGAGCAACTGTCTGAATCTATCAAGGGCTAATGGGCTAAAAGATAAAGTTTACTCAGTGTGTGACCTTCTCTAGCTGTTTTCTAGGGCAGGGGGTGATCTAGGGTTGAGGACTGGCATGAGGAATAGGAAGAAGGTCCAAGGATGCAAAGGGATGAGGAGTCATAGTTTATCTACCATCAAAGGGCTGACCAAAGCTTCAAGCTGAGGTAAAAATTCAACCATAATCTAGTAGATTATTATAGATGATAAGTATTCAGGCTTCATTACACACAAGTTAACAGGAGAAAAGTAAGCATAACATTTTTAACTGCATAGTCCCACTGTAGACACACATCAATAAGGCTAGTCCTTGAGCTACCTAATCTCAGCAGTAGGAGTTTTGTTAACCATGGTTTGTTTACCTTTGAGTTGACATGGGATTGCTCCGTTTTTTTTTTTGTTTGTTTGTTTTGTTTTGTTTTTTGTTTTTTTGTTTTTTTGTCCCTTCCCAGTGAGGTAAAAGGGAAAAAATTCAGCTAGTAATCAATAAGTGTAGATTTTTTTACCCTTATCTCTGTCACATAGCTGTGTAATTTAGGGTATACTGTATCATCTTTTTAGATCTTTCTTTTTTCATCTGTTAAAGGGAGAGGATGGAAAGAGAGAGCGAGGATGGCAGAGAAGGCAGAATGAAAAGAACTGAGACAGAAAAGGAGAGAGTTTAAAGTAGGTGTGTTTTAAAGATGTCCTCCTGGTTCTAACAGTTCATAACCATAAACCAATAAGCATTTTCTGTGGACTTAGAATGCTTTTAACATTCTTTTTGAATGAGATCCTTTTCTTCCTTGTTAACTCTTCATGACAATTGTCCAGCATATCTGCAATCATTTTCCTTTTTATTTAAAGATCTTCACTTCCTCTTCCTTTTATCTCTTCCCCTTCCTCCTCCTTCAACAACATCGGGTAAGAAAGACTAAGACCGTGATTTCTCTAATGAAATTGTTTATACAATCTATTTCCTTTTTTTTCTCTTTCTTGGTTCCCACTTATCAGGGTATCTTTTCACTATTTTAAAAAGATAAAGGTATCATTTTTATTACCATCATCATAATTATGGCACTGATGCTGCTACAATGCCCTTTATATGAAATTTATTTCTACTTCCAATATCTCATGTAGCTACGTTTCTGTTAGAGGACTAGTATAACTCTAAAGAGGCCCCCAAGTTAAGCTTTTACTTCAAGAGTCAGCCAATGAATGTTGCCATTCTTTAATTAACAGGAAAAAGGTGAATTGTTTCCAAGTTCTAATTAAGAGCATGTAATGCTCTTGCCCTGGAATGTTTATTAAGGAACCAATAATGACTTTATTATAGTACATCAGGCAAATTTGCTTTTTTTTTTTTTTTAAACAGAAGTGTTATTTAAAGATAAATTGGTGACCATAGGTATTTTCCTCGGTGTATCTAAATGTAAAGATTCTCTGTATGTGGGGCTCCTGGATGGCTCAGTGGGTTAAGCCGCTGCCTTTGGCTCAGGTCATGATCTCAGGGTCCTGGGATCGAGTCCTGCATTGGGCTCTCTGCTCAGCAGGGAGCCTGCTTCCTCCTCTCTCTCTGCCTGCCTCTCTGTCTACTTGTGATCTCTCTCTGTCAAATAAATAAATAAAATCTTAAAAAAAAAAAAAGATTCTCTGTATGTATGAAGACACAGACACAGAATTTAATCCACCTAAAAGTGATAAATTCAGACTCAATCAACACAAGATCAAAGATTTAAATGTGTTTCTTTAATTTTGTTTTAATTCATTTATATTTTATGTCATATCCACCCTCCCCTGCAATAAAAACCCCACAAAACTCAAAGCAGCCTAATAAAGATAATAAAATATAGCAAGATAAAATAAGTCTAGATGTTCATATGCTATACTGCAGTATGTTAATGATTGAGCAATGATAAATAAATATTGTCTATCTGTGTTCTCTAAATTTCTCAGCTGTGAACACATCTTAACAATATGACAACATCAATATATATAAATGTTAAAATATAGGAGCAATAATTTAAAATGAAGTCAAAGGTGAGATTAGTGCTTGGAAAGCATGTTCTAATTTAAATATGCTTGTTTGATACCAGTCACAAATTTAACTATGAGTTTTCTAGCATCCAGTGCAAAAGGAAAACAGAGCCAATTCCATAACCCAGAAGGTTCATGAGTTTAAAAATGATCTATTTCTCAAGAGAGGAACATATAATCCTCTTGTTGATACTTAAGAAATATCTCATACCTGGATTACATTGTGTATGTGAGAAATAATAAGTCAAACAGTATTCTAGAAACCACAATGATGATTTAAATGGAATGGTCTGTGTAGCTCTCAATTCTGACTAATGATACCTTACCAAAGAATAATTTGGTGTAAAGCAATTGTCTAGGAAGTGGGCATGATGCCCATGATATATATTGGACAGATCTGATGACTTGGCTTATTCCAGACCTAGATTTTTAGAGTGCCTACAGGAAAGGATATACTGTATATCCTTCAAGAAACTGTACATAAATATTGTTTCTTTCATTCAAACTTTTAAATAAGCAGTAATGAATCTGTCATTATATCTCCTGGTAAGCCTTGAGAATGCAATCATCTGATGAAATCAGTTAATACATAGACATGTTTTCTTTAATAACATTAAAGTAGTAGAAGAATGAATACCCTTCTATAAAAATTTAAGGTTTTTAACAAGGACAGATTCATGAATAGATGGCAATCCCATCTCTTTCAGAGACGGGGCACAGGACCCTCTGCATCTCTTTCAATCTCTTTCAGAGATTGTCTGCAAAAACACTTGCAGAAAGAACCAATGTTCTCCTTAAAAAGTGAAGTTGGACTTAACACCCTTAAATGGGGGTTTAGCTTTATTTTAAATGTGTGAAGTTAAAAACTGAGTTTAAATATGTTATTCTTAAAAATCCAAACTTGATGTTACCTTCATCCAGTTTCCCTTAATGTTAGCATCTTATGTAACTCTAATGCATTTGTCAAAGCTAAAAAATTAATCTTGTTACAATACTATTAATTAAAATACAGACTATGTATTTCACCTGTTTTTTACACTTACTTTCTTTTTCTGTTGAAGGATTTGATCCAGGATACCATATTACATGTCGCCATAATGTTACCGTACTTTCCTCTCGTCTGTGGTAGTTTTTCAGTCTTCCCTCGTTCTTTATTTATTGAGAATTTGAAGAGTAGTGGTCAGGTATTTTGTACAATGTCCCTTGACTTCAGTTTGTCTGGTGTTTCCTTATGATTAGATCCTAATTACAGATTTGGGGAGAAATGCTAGGAGGTGAGAGACCTTTTCAGGCATCATACCATATTGGGTACATATTATTAACATGATTTATAACTGGTGATGCTACTGTTGATCCCTTGGTTAAGGTGGTATCTATCAAGGCTCTCCACTCTGAAGTTACTACTTTTCCTTTCATACTCAGTTTTTTGGAAGTAAGTCACTAAGTTTATCCAACATTCAAGGGGAGAGGAATTAAGCTCTGCTTCCTGGAAGCAGGAGTCTCTACATATAATTCTTAGAATTCTTGGCTGTGGAAGATGTGTCTCTTCTCCACCATTTATTTCTCATTCAGTCATTTACTTACATCAGCATGGACCCATGGATATTTGTTAATTCTGCTAGTTTTAATACAATGCCATAGTCTTTATTTTGGTGCCTGTGTTGTTCCAGTTTTGGCCATCGGGAATTCTTTTGGGTTGGCTCCTGTTTCTTTTGACATATATCTGTCTTTTTTCCATTCTCTTTTTCTTTAGTTTTTTCTTTTCTTTTCTTTTCTTTTC
This sequence comes from Mustela nivalis, assembly GCF_964662115.1. Lineage (NCBI taxonomy): Eukaryota > Metazoa > Chordata > Mammalia > Carnivora > Mustelidae > Mustela > Mustela nivalis. The sequence goes on from NC_139020.1 coordinate 57,534,453, forward strand.
TTTTCTTTTCTTTTCTTTTCTTTTCTTTTCTTTTCTTTTCTTTTCTTTTCTTTTCTTTTCTTTCTTTCTTTCTTTCTTTCTTTCTTTCTTTCTTTCTTTCTTTCTTTCTCTTTTTCTCTTCTTCTTCTTCTTCTTTTTTTTTCTTTCTGGCACTACAAGATAATCCAGGTTCTTCTTTCTTTTCCTCCCCAGCCCAAGAATTAGCCACATCTCCAAGGAGCCCTGTTAACTTACTTATTTTTTATTCATGAACTCAGAAACTTACAATAAGGCTTATTTTCACTTAAGTGTCTGAAAGCTGATGCAGATATGCAGATGGTCCATCTTATGCATATGGATCTTCCCTTGATCATTTAACTTTTAGTGTCAGAAATCATATCTGACATGCAATTAAAGAACTTGCCAGTTATCAGAAAGCTTATTGTTATGGTTTTAACCAGATGAATGCCATCTATACAAGGTATGAAAAGGTATTATTCCTGTTCAGTCAGATCTTTGGTGACCAGGAATGATTTAATTAAATTCTGATCTAAGAAATAGTGCAATGGCAGTTTGTGTTTTTGAATCTAGTAGAGCTTAGTGTACATTTCTTAGCTTGCACTTTCTAAATATATTTCCTAGTTTATATGTCCTGAAATATGTTACCAACATTGCTGAGCTCTGGACAGCTGGTCAGAGCTAAATGCAAGCTATTTTCCCCCATGAACCATATGTTCTGGGAATCACTTTGCTGATAGATTTATAACCCTTTGCTGTGATCCAGAAGAAAGTAGGTGTGTCTGAAATATACTATGCACAGTCCAGGCACAACCAGGGAGAGGAATAATTTATTGGCACTTCTCTGATCTTATGAGTACAGAAAGGACAGAAAGTTGATTGTCAATGCAGAAAAAGATATGGGGCGATCACATTTTCAGGGGATCACTTTTTTTTTAAAATGTTCCATTGTTTAATCCAGTTCTTTTAAAAAAATAGTATTGTAACCTTCCTAGATAAGTTCAGTTTGCTTTGCTAATTCCCACATCAAACTGTCTCACAGCACAATACCCTAATATTGAAAACTTAGAAAAAAATCTTTTTCTTAATAACCTTATAATCTCCATGATGCAATGTTTATTTGATTTACTGCTTCAATATGTTCTCTTTAATGATAAGTTGCTTTGGTAATGGTCAATAGTCAGTAGTTTTATTGTCACATTCTTTAATTTTAGTGGCCTATATACTACTAGGAGACAGGAACTAGACATATATAACAGTAAAAATATGTTGGGAAAGGAACTAATTCATGCTTTTGTTTAAACGTGGATAACCAGTCTGGCCTTAAAAAAACTAATTCATCAAAACCTTTGTTTAAGCACTCCTGCTTTTACATTATTGAAAGAAATTTCTGATAATTTAACTTCCTGAATAGTCTGAATAGGCCACATTGGTCAAGTTTCCATTCCACCTCATCATTCACAATGTCTTTAGCTCCATGGAAACAAGCAAAACAGAGAGAGGAAGAAAGAGAGGGAGGTTCCCATAATAATGTTAATTATATCACCAGGTTTTATGCTATTGCAAAATCTCTTCTTATGTATCATGCTTTTTGATACTCTTAGTTTCACCCAGACACTGATTTAAGCAGAGCTTCTTGGGTGTCATTTCAAACACTCAGGTGCCTTTACTAATGGCAGGACTGGAGCACCAAGTAAGGATGAGTGAATCTCCAGGTCTTCATTATACCCCCAAGCAGCTTGAGGATTTCTGGGGAATATAGCTCTCCCTTGACCCCAAACACTGTCAAAAAATGCATTTAGTCAAAGACATCAGAAAATAAAGGGTACACCAGTACAGTGGGGGAATTAGTGGGATGGCATCACCCTCACTGAGGAACTGGAAAATATGAATGGCCTAAACATAAGGTTATAAAAAGTCATACCTGCTGTTACCGCTTCAGTTTTGTTAATTTGGTGAACTGTATCTTTGGAGAGATACTGAAGATATGACATGAGAAGGGCTTTGGTGACAGAGATCCTCTGAAATAGTCAAGTACACCTAAACTCCCCCATACAATAGCACCAACTGCAACCATAGATATACTCAGTGTGATGGAAGTATCAGTTTTCAAAGTTGGAAGCAGCCGTAGCCTTTCCACCATTTTATAAATGGTGAAACAAAGTTGAGAAGTTGTCCAACCACTCAACAGATTGTTTTGGCTACTTTTAAAGCCTCCACAGAGATAGTGGAACTCTTTCTTCTGTATAACCCCTTCCAGCGTTCATCATTCTTAACTATCATGATATTTCTCCTGAGGTCTAGCTTGAATCACTCATGCTGCATTTTATGCCATTTTCCTTGAGAAGTAGGTTAAAAACAAAATATATGTATTCTTATTTTCATCTTCCTATCCCAATGGAACAGTCTTCAACTTAAAGAGATATGATTTGGGAGAATCTGTTTTTAGAACTGGCAAAAATGGAGTGCCTGGGTGGCTCAGTGGATTAAGCCTCTGACTTCGGCTCAGGTCATGTTCTCAAGGGTCCTAGAATTGAGCCCCACATCGGGCTCTCTGCTCAGCAGGGAGCTTGCTTCCCGCCCCCCTCTGCCTGCCTCTCTGCCTACTTGTGATCTCTCTCTGTGTCAAATAAATAAATAAATTCTTAAAAAAAAAAAAGAACTGAAAAGAAGGAAAATCTGCTTCATACCTCATTAAAGCTTCTTTTTCTGTCTTTCCCCCTTTTTCACTAAAGCATTGCTTTTCACAATAGACTACTCTCCTACATGAATATTTTTGTCTTAAGATATTAAATATCTGGGGTACCTGGGTGGCTCAGTTGGTTAAGGATCTCGCTCTTGACTTTGGCTCAGGTTATGATCTCAGGATTTTGAGATTAAACCTTACATCAGGCTATTGCACTGATCATGGAACCTGCTTGGGATTCTCTCTGCTTCTCTCTCTCTCTCTCTCTCTCTCTGTGTGTGTGTGTGTGTGTGTGTGTGTGTGTCTCAAAAATAAAATAACATGTTAAGCATGAATGACTCTTCATTTAGACAGACTTTTGTCAATCAAACCTATATTAAAGGTAGGAAAAACACCTAAATTTTTGTTTTTCATAGCTTTGCTCATTATTGTTCTGCAGCAGGACACTATTAACTTCATAGAACAATGAAAATCAAGACTTAGCCGGGGAAAAGCACCATTGCAAAGTTCTTGAAACCACATCAGCATAGGGAATTCTCGGCAAAAACTTAACTATGGATAATAATATAATGCAATTGTTACTGAAAGCTATCCTTACCTAAGTTAAATTTCTCTTACCATGAATGTATAAACTAATAGATCCAGATATTAGTTTACATGTTAAACCAAATGTTATTTAGAATGAAAATAAGGAGTTTTTGTTTTTGTTTTTTCATGCTAGAGAGAATCTGCTGGGCTATAGAGTATCTCTTAAAGAAAGTAGATTTTTGTTAAGCATTAACACCTCTAGTTCAGTGAAGCCCTGCCTAGTACACCTACACATGTGAGGCACCAGTGGAAGGTGTGTTGCTCAAGCTAACTTGTAACAAGGAGGGTTAAGTAGCCCACAGTTACCAAATTACTGAGTAACCAAAAATGGCCACTGAACTCCTTGGATGTCTTTTAACCAAACTCATGGCTATTGAGAGCAGCTTCTTGTTGGCTAAACAAATTGTGGGCATTACTTCCCTCTTTTATCATTTTCCTTTCAGCCAAAGCTCATTATCTGGCATCATGCAGCTGATGCCCAAGATGATATGGTGAGACGTTTTGGCAACTTTGATAATGAATGCAGCTTCTCAAGGTGCTGCCAGCGCTTCATACTGCTGTATTTGGAGAAGTCTTTGCATGGCATCCAATTCAGTTGTCTCTATTTTCAGATAAGAAACTCTGGGTGAGTTACTTGTTCAGGACACCCAGGTTGGTAATGACAGAGCTTCAAAGAAAGACCAGGTATCCTGACTTCCACGATGGTGCTATCCGACTGTAGTTCACAGAACTACCCCTTGATCCTCTAAGTGGGAGGTGAGAGGCACTTCTAGTTCAAAGTGATGGCAGCACCACATAAAACACAATGTATTGTAACCAGAAACACAGGGGGATGGAGTAGGATCATGGTCTCATAATGAATGAGTGCTAAAGTGCTAGGGAGGGCTGTCTGGGAGAGCCAAGGAGATGAAGGTAGGCTAAGAATAGGAAAACCCCTGGGGCTTGGGGAACATTCCTTTTTCTTTCTGTCTTTTTTTTTTTTTTTTTTTTTTTTTTTTTTTGGTTTTGTTTCTTTTTTGTTGTTATTGTTTAGTCTCATCCCTTTATATTAGAAGCCAACCAAGTCTCAAATAAGGCCTTCAGTGTTTAAATTTCAGTGCCTTAAGCAACATCAGCAAAACCCCTAACATTTATCAAATGTCTGTTATGGGTCAAAAACTATGTTAAACTCTTTAACTGCCCTAGTCAATTTAATCACCACAGATTTCTGGGGATGCGGATGGCCTCATCTTTGCTGTTATCCTCAGGCTGTCCTTCCCACCTTCCATCTGGGCGTTTGTGTTCCCAGAGATTCATACCTAGATTCTGTATCTTTCTCCAGCAACGGGACTGGGTTTGGCCCTTCATTCTGGCTGCACCATGCACAGTCAGACTAAGAACCAATCTCCCCCCTAAACTGTACTCCATTCAAGCTCTAGAAACCCTTCACTGATGTGGCCTCCTAAAGATAATTGCTGGCCTCCACTGTCAAGTAACATCTTCCTGAGAGCTGGGAAAACCCACTGGCTTCTTGTTATCCTCTTTGTACATGTGATTTAATGTCATTTTTTTTTTTTTCAACTAAGAAATCCCATGTCTATTCAAAGTTAGTGGTGTGATGTGATAATATGAACTTCACAGGGCTAGTGCTGCTATCATAGGCTCGAGCTCCCCCGAGGGCCAAACAGACTGTTTACCCAAAGTTCACATGCTGCATGCTAATTCACCTGTGACTTTGCACCTGCCATCTTTTCTATTTAGAACAATTTTCTTCCTTCATCAGTCTGGAAGTTTGCACTCTATCTTTCAAGCTCAGTTCAAACATCCACTCTGTTGACTTTTCTGATCACTCTGTTCCTCTCCCACCGTGGAGAGACTGTATTTGTAGAGGAGAAGAGGAATTGCGCAAATGGAGTTCTAAAGTTTTCAGGAAACTTAGGGATCTATTGATCAAAATTCTAATTTATAGGATAAAAGATCAAAGAAATACAAGAGTGGTAAGAAGACCAATGAATACTTTTTGAAATGGAACCGAAATTATGATTTAGGTTTCCTCATTTCTAATCCAGGGTATCTTTGAAATGTAGGTTGTGGCCATGTTAAATTGTGAACTTAACATTCTATACAGAGAAGATGCATTTGGCTGCCTGCCTTGACACCGTTCTGGGACTGCAGTGCACAGAGCAGCATCTTCCCTTAAAAACGAGCATTCCACTTTGTGTTTTTAAACTAAGGCACATTGATGGGGCAGACTGAATGTCAGATTACTAATATCAGAAGGGAGCAGCAAAATTTGCATCCTCAAGAAGCAGAGGCTTTGAAGAATGAACAGAAAGACACAAGGACCATTGAAGATAGATCACTGAATAGAAAAACAATGACAAATTGGTTTTTTGAGTTAATGCATAAAGGGAAGCTCTCCAGCATACCAGTCCCTTCGTGACTGGTAGTTAAATGTCTATCTGTTGGTAGAAAAATACCCACTGGACAGTAAAGTGACCAATAATATTTGAGAAAATGAGAAGCTATTGAACAGGAATAATAGAATCAAACAGGCAGTAAAAAGTTCAGAGAACTCTTCAACAAAAGGAAGGTAGCAACTTTCTAAAGACAACATATTCTAAATGTAGCTGTGTATCCAGAGGGGGGTAGAAATTGAGAACAAATTCTCCAACAATTGAATTTATGGCAATGGAGTATAAGCACATCAGCTCACCAGTACAGAGTACGCAACAAATAAGGAAGTAGAAAAAAAATAAATAACTCTGCCCTTCAGAAATACAGTTTTTCACTTTAGGTGGCAAGAGTTGAGAGGTTTCTTGATGCAGAATGCCTGAAGTCCTGCTATTGCATTAGCTTTTATGGTTGGGAATTGGAGGATTCACTGGAAGCAGCCAGGGATCAAAGCAGAAGGTGAATGCCCCGAGTCTGATAGAGTGTCAGACCCATGAGGAGAAGCAAAGGCAAGTTTTCTGTGAATGCCAAGTGCATGTTCCCCTGGGTAAAAGGGAGGACAGCTGTTGGGTTGCTCCCTGATGGGGTTAATCTTGACAAGCTTTTTCACAGTTGTTTCATCTCTGTGATACTATAAGATAAAAATAGTATCTGTTAGAGCTTTACGGTTTTTAAAATGCTTCAAATTGCATGACTTTTAATAGCTATGCTCACAATCACCCTGTGAGTTTATGTGTTCTTACTGTCTGTGCTGATCTGTGGCAAGTCACGGTCTCCTCCACTTTGTCACTAGACACCACCACTTCCATGTGGTCCCGATCCTGTTGTTCCCTCCGTTAAGGCCTGACTTGTGTCTGACCTTTAGCTGACTCCCATTTTCTAGTCTGCTTTTGCTCTTTGAACTTTTAAAAAAATGCTCACGGATGCACAGCCAGACTCCAAGTCCTCTAAGCAGTTGAGGCCACTCATCCATTTTTTACACTTTTCACCACCAGTCAAATCCCCCCAATCTCCCTGTAGCACCCAGGTAATTCTCTTCTAAACCCATCCAGTGGGTGGGAAATAAACCCTATACCTTTCTGACTGCCCAGTATTCTAGCTGGGCTTGTTTTTCAGACAAGGAAACTGAAGCCGAGAGAAGTTTTGCTGGCTAAGATCACATATCTCATAAATGCTCGAGTTGTAACCCGAATTCAGGCTACCTCTAATTAGCAATAGATTATACATTGACCATTCTTTGTATACTACTCAATTACATATCACTCAATAGCACATGCTATTTCAATGTTAATGAACTGTCTTAACTTTAAAATTTTCAAGACAAGGGTAGCCTTCTGCTTGTTAATTTTGCAAGTTTAGTAGCAGGACCATGCATGGGCTGGGTTGCTTTGGCTTGGTGTAAGTGATATCAGATAGGGAAAATATCAGAGAGATACAGATAGAATTAGACAGTAAATCTATAACCAGTTAGGGAGGTGTGTGTACTCACATGTGCGCATATACGTGTCGCTCAGAGGGGAAATTGGGAAGTGGTGGTCAGGGACAGAGTTTAGAAAGTGGTCAAGGGTCATGTCATGGAGGGTCTTCAGGCAATATTAAGAAATTTACACCTTGAACACTTGGAGACTTAAGTGCGACTTAAAGGGATTTTAAGCAAGAGAGTAATAGAATCACATTTATGGTGTTTGTACTACACTTGAGGCTTCACACTTCTGTGTACAATATATAAACTCCCAACAGACCTAAAGACATGGACAAAAGTCAAAGTCTGGAGGGGATTCTGAAACCATAAGCAAAGCCAAAAGGATCATCTTTCCAGCAGATGAATTCCAGCATCCCTGTTTATATCTTTTTGATCATGTATAAATTTCATAGAAGACAAAGATTAAATTAAATTATGTGCAGAAAATATTTTAGATCAGATATCAGTGCAAGCGTTTTGAACTATTTTCCATTTCATTTTAGAATATAATATAATTGAAGAAAACATATTGTGTGTTGTACACCATTTAATTTCCATTAATAATAGTACCTTTTTAGAGATGTCCTTGGCTGACCTAGCATGGTCTCCCAAAAGCAGAAAGAGAGATAACAAATGGATTGTTCATCAAGTGACATTGCTTTTATCTGGAAACATCCCATTGCTGTTGAAGGGTTGTTTTTTTTTTGTTTTGTTTTTTTTTTTTTTTTTTTTTTTTAATAAGTTGAAAGTCCTGAATTGCCTGAGTTGCAGTTTTCTCATATGAATATATAATAAATCATCCTCAAAGTCTGACTGGATAAACAAACAGTTTCTGTTCTAAAAAGGGCTTGCTCTGAGGCCCAGAGAATCAAAACAACTTTCAGGGAAACTAAAATAATACTGTCAGCCTTTATAAATTGCCTCTTGGATTTTAATAATAAAAAAGTAATGCTTAGACCCAAACAGTGGCATCTACTGTGGCCTATGCTTCTACCTACAAGTATCAGGGGTGACCCAATACTTGGGTCACCAATCCCTGACAAGCAGAAAGTGGCTAATTTCTAGGAGATGTCCAGGGCAACAAATGTAGATACTTGGCCCTTGCACAGAGAGACTGTGGAAAACCTCATTAATCATGAATAATGGGGCGCCTGGGTGGCTCAGTCATTAAGTGTCTGCCTTGGCGCAGGTCATGATTCCGGAGTTCTGGGATTGAGCCCCACGTCAGTGTCTCTGCTTGGTGGGGAGCCTGCCTTTCCCTCTCCCACTCCCCCTGCTTCTGTTCCCTTTCTTGCTGTGTGTGTGTGTCTCTCTCTCTGTCAAATAAACAAACAAACAAATAAATAAATGAATGAATAAGGCAGGAAGCCACCACTGGACATTTCAACAACTGTAACTTCGTAAGAAACCTGAAGAGCAGAGCTTGATCAATACGTTAGAAGCTGAACCACAGAGATCTAAGTAGAACAAGTAATGCCAGGAGTTTAGAATTTAGAGAACTTAATCCTAAAACACATGGCTCTTGATTATCAAAGGTTTCCATGTTACTATGTAATTGAATGTTATCATGAAGACTCAGTTGCTTCTTGTGCATGTCCCAGACAGACTGTAATGTGCTAACCTTAAAACTGATATTTTTCTGACTTGTGTTCAGAATTTATTTATAGGGATTGTTCAGGTGTGTGAGAGAAGGAAAGAGGAGGAGGGCCCCATTGGCAGGCCCAGATTCTGTACTCCACTCATCAAAACAGAAGGCTGGAGCTAATTTGTTTGATCCTTGTTAGAAAGCAGTTTAGGCACCATCTGTTGATACATATCCCTTGAGTGTCTGCTCCTTCACCCTAAGTGGCTTATCAGAATAGTCCTCCCAAATACATGCAGACCCATTCCCTGCTTCTTCCCATCCAGGTGTTCTGGTAAATAAATTTTTCTTCCTCTTTTTACACTGTGTAACATTTTAATGCTCCAGGCAGTTGCCAGTTGACCTGTCCCTGATCACAGTTGAATGTCATCCATCTGAAGAGCAATACACACAGTCGGTGCAACTTATTGCTTTATAGCATATGTATGGCTTATCAAGCTTATTCAGATACATTTCTTTTATATAAGACCCTTCTGAACATATGAGAGAATAAATGGCATGCCCAAAGTCATACAGATCATAAATGGCAGAACTAGGAACTCACATCCTCTGGCTCTAAATTCAATAATCTGCCCTTTGAAGAATGCTTCTAGACTGGGCGTTATAACCCTTCTCTGTGCCTTGAGAAAGGGGGAAAAAAAAAATAGCCCTTGCCTTAGGTAGTTATGAAGGAGGACTTACAATCTAGGTCAATAGATGTGGCACCTTTGATGATTTGACAGACTGTGTACTCTAGCCTAAAAGGGATACTAATTGTCTTCATGACTCTAAGAAGCATGGATACTGATAGGTAAAGTAAATAACCCCTGGAGTAATCTATGCTTTGAGGGCTCATTAACTCCTGTATGTCTCTTGACAATAGTGGAAAATTTGTAATTTGCTGACTCTTTAATAACATGACCAAGCTGAATGTTTCGTGATATATTGAGCAATTTGGTAGAGTGAACTAAAGGAAATAGAGATTTGTAGTTTATGAGAGCACAACTTTCAAGACTTTTCAAAATCCTATTAATTTACAAGTTGTTCTTTCTTTTAAAAACAAATAGAGAATTTCAACTGAATTAAATCTGTACAAGTGAACAAAAAGCCAAAGTATAGATGTATTTTTTACATGTGAGTTTTATCACTTTCATGTACTCATAGTATCCAGAACTAAGATAATATAAAGTTCATAATTAGCCTATTAAAGTAAGAAGCAAGAACAGCTTAATTTTGATTTTATTCAGTTCAGTTCTAAATCAAACATGTTTATTGAGCAGTAATTAAATAAAGAGCCCTGCAGATGACATATGCCTTCTCTCAAGGCATTTAAGGTGTGGCTCCATTGTATAAATATGGAAGTTAATATGGTGGCAGGCTTGAAATGTTTATGACTGCTCTCTAACTTACCATTAAAATGTCCATGGAAAATACAAAAAACTTTTTTAAAAAGCTGGCAAAATCACTGTAAACTCAAGATAAGAGAAGACCATATGCCAAAACTGGGTGGAATTTCAACTAATTGCATCAGCCTTGGGGATAAAGTCAAGAAGTACATTTTTTAACTGCACAACACATGCTTTAATCTCTGAACCAGAACAGGCCACATGGACCTAGTAAGGTTAGAAGCAGCTTTGATTCACATTCTCTGTAAGTGCTTCATTCTGCAACAGTGAAGATGGACCAACTAGAAAAACAGGTGGCCATTCTCCAATTCCAGGTAAATTAATTTTGTAGCCACATAGAGCCAAGGTCTTTTTTTTTTAATTTAATTTAATTTAATTTTTTTTTCAGTGTTCCAAAATTCATTGTTTATGCACCACACCCAGTGCTCCATACAATATGTGTCCTCCACAATACCCACCACCAGGCTCACCTAAGCCCCCACTCCCCTCAAAAACCCTTGGTTTGTTTCTCAGAGTCCACAGTCTCTCATGCTTTGTCTCCCCCTCCTTTTCCCCCAATTCACTTTCTCCTCTCCATCGCCCAGTATCCTCCATGTTATTCCTTATGCTCACAAGAAGTGAAATCATATGATACTTGACCCTCTCTGCTTATTTCACTCAGCATAATCTCCTCCAGTCCCATCTATGTTGATACAAAGGTTGGGTATTCATCCTTTCTGATGGAGGCATAATACTCCATTGTATATATGGACCATATCTTCTTTATCCGTTTGTCTGTTGAAGGGCATCTTGGCTCTTTCCACAGTTTGGTGACTGTGGCCATTGCTGCAATGAACACTGGGGTAGAGATGGACCTTCTTCTTATTAACATCTGTATCTTTGGGGTAAATACCCAGTAGTACAATTGCTGGGTCATAGTGTAGCTCTATTTTTAATTTCTTAAGGAATCTCCACACAGTTTTCCAAAGTGACTACACCAACTTGCATTCCCACCAATAGTGTAAGAGGGTTTCCCTTTTTCCACGTCCTCTCCACCACTTGTTGTTTACTGTCTTGTTGATTTTGACCATTCTGACTGGTGTAAGGTGATATCTCAGTGTCATTTTGATTTGAATCTCCCTGATGATTAATGATGATGAACATTTTTTTAATGTGTCTGTGAGCCATCTGTTATGTCTTTTTTGGAGAAGTGTCTGTTCATGTCTTCTGCTTATTTTTTGATGTGATTATCTGTTTTGTGTGTGTTGAGTTTGACAAGTTCTTTATAGATCTTGGATATCAGCCTTTTTCTGTAGTGTCATTTGCAAGTATTTTCTCCCATTCCATGGGTTGTCTCTTTCTTTTGTTGACTGTTTCCATGGCTGTGCAGAAACTTTTGATCTCAATGAAGTCCCAAAAGTTCATTTTCACTTTTTTTCCTTTGCCTTTGGAGACCTGCCCTGAAAGAAGTTGCTGAGGCCTATGTTGAAGAAGTTACTCCCTATGTTCTCCTCTAGGATTTTGATAGATTCCTGCCTCATGTTGAGGTCTTTTATCCATTTTGAGTTTATCTTTGTGTGTGGTGTAAGAGAATGGTTGAGTTTCATTCTTCTATACAGAGTTGTCCAATTTTCCCTGTACAGTTTGTTGAAGATACTGTCTTTTTTCCACTGTATATTTTCCTGTGTTGTCAAAGATTATTTGACTATAGCATCAAGGGTCCATATCTGGGCTATCTACTTTGTTCCACTAGTGTATGTGTCTTGTTTGGTGCCAGTACCATGATGTCTTGGTGATCACAGCTTTGTACTAAAGCTTGAAATCAGGCAATATGATGCCCCCAGTTTTTTTTCTTTTTCAACATTTCATTAGGAATTCAGGATCTCTTCTGTTTCCATACAAATTTTAGGATTATTTGTTCCAGCTCTTTGAAAAATGCTGGTGGAATTTTGATCGGGATGGCATTGAAAGTATAGATTGCTCTAGGCAGTATAGACATTTTAATGATGTTTGTTCTTCTGATCCATGAGCATGGAATGTTCTTCCATCTTTTCCATCTTTTTGTGTTTTCCTCAGTTTCTTTCATGAGTGTTCTGTAGTTCCTCAAGTACAGATCCTTTACCTCTTTGGTTAGGTTTATTCCCAAGTATCTTATGGTTTTTGGTGCTCAAGCCAAGGTCTTATCCCCTCCACGTTTATCCCTATTATATTCTTTTTACTGCCATCATTTCAAAATGGTAATTCCAAGAACACAGCACAGAAGGAAGTACGTAGGGATGAGAAGAGAAGATAAAACAGAAAATGTTTTGTGTCCTGAAACTGGGCAGAGATATGGAGGATTAGAAGTGCACGCTGGAAGCCATGGTCTTTCATGTATTTCCACTGTTCAAAATACAAATTGCATTTTACCCCCTAGTTTAGTGGGAGAATCTGACAGAGCAAGAAAAGATCCAGGAAACTTGCAATGAATTACTGCTTTCTAACAATGATAAATTAAGGACAAAACTTAATGTTTATAATTTGGAGAAACAACTTTCTAGACCCTCAGGAGATGGTGATGGCCACCAGTCTTTTCTGATAGCAAATCCTAACACTTCATTTATGACTCCCCTGACAGCAAAGCTTAAAAAGACCCACATTGGGCAAATAAAAAAAAGTCACAATAAAGAGAACATACTAAGAATATAATTTTCTGTAATTAACAAATGGAGTTTCAGAAGCCTCTGCTTTGAATCCTCAAAATGTTGTGATAGAAGAATATTTTCAGTTTTAAAATGACAGTAAAAGATAATGCCTTCTACTTTCCACTTTTAGAATATCACAAAAAACTCAAAGAAAATGAGAAATAAGAGTATTCATCTTCATTTTCAACAAAGCCAGAAGACATCTATAACTTATGAAAATTTCTAAAAAAGAACTACTCAACACAGCCAAGGTTTAATAGCCTTATGGAAGAAATCTAGAATATTTGCTCATATCTGTAAATGCCACACAAAGCTATCAAAGCACAGATCTCCAAAGTAACTGGAACCCTCTAACAAATGAGCTCTGGTTTGGAATAATGAGGATGGGAATGTTGTCTGGTAGCAACCACTTCTCTGATCTTATTTTACCACAATATCTTAAGCAACAGGGGAATTAAGGATAAGTAAGAGATCACACAGAAAAGACATACTTCTTAGAAGGTATCTATTGGTAAGTAGGGGAAGAGAGACTGCATATGGTGAGTTACCCAACCAGGTTGATTCCAGTAGGTTGAGGAAAGTAAAGGCAAAAGAACTCTCTCTCTCTCTCGCAAAAGAACTCTCTCTCTTTCTCTCTCTCTCTCTCACACACACACACACACACACAGGAGAATTAATACAAGCTTGGAACATAGTCTTAGTCCTTAAATCACAGGAAGCTTCAAAGTATAGGAAGTTATAATATGAATTTTATGAATATAAGAAAATCAAAAGAATTAACACAGGATCATTATAGAAATATTACAAATAAACAGAGGAAAAGAATATGGAAAGAACTTATAGATAATATATACTCATTCTAAAAAGTTGTGATGGGGCAAATACCAATTGTTGGCAAATGCACTCCCATAAAAATAAGAATTAAAAATCAGAAGCTTACTTGTCTCTAAATTGCTTTTAAAGAATATGTCTCTAAAATAAGAGGGAAAATCTGACAAGGCAACAGAAGGAGATAAAATTTGAACTTTCACCAGGTAAGTAGTAAACAAAAAAATATTTAAAACAATAACAGAAGTAAAGGATACATCAAGAGCAGAATATCAGAAACTGTTGAAAATATTTTTAAATAAATGAGGCAAATGACAGACTTGAGGAAAAGAGCAAAATAAAATGAAAATGAGTAAAATGAAAAGTGCTAGAAAGAAGATTATCTATATGGAAAACAGACATGGGAAATGCAGCACACGTATAATATATATCTTCCTCTGTGCCCACATAATGAGACAGAAAATATATAAAGATATTTATAAGGTTGCTAAAAATAACCCTTTTGTCTCTGGACTTAAGAGTGTGCCATGCCATGGGAAAAATGTTTACATAATCATCAGCACTCAGAAATCATATCCTGATAAAATGATCAGTTTCAAAGATAAGAAAATAAGACTGACAGTGAAAGGTAGTCATCTGTTATGGGCGAAAAATAAGATTCATTTTGGACTTCTGTACAGCAACCTTTAAATATAAAAGTGTTATAAAATTCTCGAGGGAAGAAAATGTGATCCAAGTATTTTATACCTAGCTAATATGTTATTAAGGTGTAAGGCTGACAGACAAATAGCTTGAAACATGCCAAGTCCAAGGTCCCTTGAGCTTGTTTGGAAGATACTTGAAGACATAAAAGAAAACTTTTGTCAACCAAGATATAAATGCAGACCTTGCAGGAAAAGGTCTGAAAGTGAGCATTTGCTTCACTTAGCTATAAATCTAAAACTAATGCAAATATGAGGATAAGGATTACAGAGTAGAATATAGAGTTTATAAGCTGCTGTAGAATTAAGAATCTAATAAATACATCAGTAAAAAGAATTACAAATAGTAATAAAAACTGTGAATGAAAGAGTAGAAATTAACGAGTTAAAAATCATATATAGGTAGCATAAATCTAAGAGCTGAATTTTTGATAAGAGTAAAAACAACAATAAAAAATAGATAAATTGATAGAAAACTAAAATAGGAAAATGGGGATTGTATGAACTAATTATAGTAATTACAAGGATGATATTATCAGCTCAAAGAGAATTTATTTTAGGATTCAGATGAAACGGTTGATTTTCTAGGGAATTACAAATACCCAACATTGACCTAAAAAAGAGAAAATCTGAACAGATCGAGTACCATACAGGAAACAGAGAATAATGTCAAGAGATAATCTTAAAAAAAAAAAAAAAAGTGCACCAGTCCCCAGATGGTACCACAAGGGAATTCTACTAAATGAAATTCTACTAAGGAGAGGATAACTTCAAAACTGTTTAAAATGTTCACTGAGGTCGAATAAAAGGGACATCTACCAAATTCTTTTTACCAAGTGAGTATAACATTGATACCTAAACCCCAGGCAACAAACTGAAAACAAAAATTTATTTACAAAGGAAAACAACCAGAAAAATCTTAAACTTTTTTGACACTGAACACCAGGCAACCACAAAACAGTGGAAAATGTCATGACCCAAGAATTTGAGTCAGAATATGTGGTCACTTAGGTGTGAAAGCAATAGAAAAACAATTTTTTAGATATTCAGTGGATCAGAAAATATACCATTTATCTATTACGCTTTAATAACATATTTCAAGATTTTTTTTATTAAAGATTTTATTTATTTATTTGACAGACAGAGATCACAAGTAGGCAGAGAGGCAAGCAGAGAGAGAGAGAGGGGAGGAAGCAGGCTCCCTGCTAAGCAGGGAGCCGAAGGCAGAGGCTTTAACCCACTGAGCCACCCAGGCTCCCCTATTTTAAGATATTTTAACCCAACTGAAGTAAATGAAATAAAGAATTAAGGAATGGGGAAAAGAATTATATAAGAAGATTATCATTAACACTGAAACCAATTTTTATATATATATATATATATATATATATACACACACACACACACAATATATATATGTAATTTATATATATATGTGTGTATGTGTAAAATATACATATATATGATTTTATATACAAAATGTATATAGATCTATAGATATAAGTGTAAGTTTGATGCCAAATGTTCATCTATGAATTTAAAAAATATCTTATGGCAACAAATAAAAATTTAAAAAGGTATTTCCTACCAACTGGAAATGGACAAAAAAAATGTGTTAAACCACTGGATTGAAGAGGATAGCAAGAATACAGTTACAGACTTTTGGGTTCTCATATGTCAGTCACAGTTTCCTAATTCAGATCTCCCCACACATTGTCAAAAAAAAGCATGCAGATCCACATGGAGAGTAAATAAAACTACCCACCACTCATTCTTGAAGCAAAACTAGAAGACAGCATGCAATACATTAAATTACCTATGTATATGTGGAATAAATATTCTAGAATATTCCAAGGCCTGCTCTAGAGCCATGCCATAACAAAGTGCATGGAAAATCAGTATGCAAGTGAGAAACCAGCATGGCAGTACACAGATAAAATCACACCCACAAAAGAGAGTCCCATCCGAAATGTGAAAATATTTAGAACAGGTCTGAGGCCAGATGGATCAGAACGCAACTACAGAAGGACCAAAAGGAAGTAGCTTAAAGGATGAAGAAGAAATTTTGGCAGTCTTGATGAGATATGACTTCTATGGGAGAAGAGCCAACTTGGAAAGAAGAGGCATTCTTTCAATGCTTGGAGATAAAATGAAAGAAGGAAGCCACTTATACACAGATTGTTTTCAGTACATATGGTACAGTACTATAAATGTATTTTCTCTTCATTTTGATTTTCTTAACATTTTTTCTAGCTTACTTTATTTTAAGAGTATAATATATAATACATATAACATAGAAATATGTGTTAATGGACTTTATGCTATCATAAAGGTTGTTAGTAATTAAATTGGGGGAGGGAGTCAGAACTTACACGTGGATTTTCAACTGCATGGAAGGTCAGCACCCTTAATCCCCACATAGTCCACAGGTCAACTGTATACATAATCAGATTCCTAAAAAAGAGAGAACAATGGACAAAAGAAATAATATTTAAACTGTAATCCAAGAACATTTTATGTAAATAAAAGAAAACTTGGGGCATCTCTTTCTACCCACAGGTCCTGTCCTTGTGCTTTAATTAAACAACCTTTTGCACCAAAGATGTCTCAAGTATTCTTTCTTGACGGTCAGCTTCGTACCCTAACATCTTTCCTACATCCTATGGCACCTAGTATGGGGCTTTCAGGCTTTTTCATCTGGACTCTGAACCCTGGTACAAAATTGGTTAATACTTTCTCTTCTCTTCCTTTACTCTCATGTCAGGAGCTCTTAAAGGGGTACATTTGGAACCCCTTATTGGAACATTTTCATGTGAGTTGTTCAGGCTGCTATCTTCTAGACTATGGCTACTCTACGGGGAGGAGAAAGCATGCCTTTTGGCTGGAAGTCAGTACCCTAGCTGCATGGTAATAAGACCCAGAAATTTGATGCCCTCTCTCTTGTTTTTTTAATTTATTTTCAGGATAACAGTATTCATTATTTTTGCACCACACCTAGTGTTCCATGCAATCTGTGCCCTCTCTAATACCCACCACCTGGTTCCCCCAACCTCCCACCCCCTGCCACTTCAAACCCCTCAGATTGTTTTTCAGAGTCCATAGTCTCTCATGGTTCACCTTCCCTTCCAATTTCCCCCAACTTCCTTCTTCTTTATTCCTGTCCTTATACAAAGTTTTCTGTCTCGGTCACAGGACAGCCACCTAAGTTACCAGGACGGCAACCAATCTTAAGACACACCTGTGAGGTTTCCTCCTAATTGGTCTAATGTGATACCCTTCAAGTCCCTGGTCTAGCTGCTTCTGGCCATGGGACTTCCACTGGGAGCCAGCAGAAACCAGTACCTGATTGAAATTAAATCCAAAGAGGACAATTTCTTAGGACTGTAAGGACCACAAGTGTTAGAGTATTGCTTAGACCATGATGAATTTTTCCATCAATGTCCTCTACTAAGTACTTAAATTACAAACTTCAGTAATTTCACCTTGTAAAACCTTTTTAGCCTAATGTTCTTCATGGGTTGAAAATGACAGGTGCTTCAAGATATGGTGTATTGGTCCATACACCAGGCACCCATCTGTAGCCTGGGATGCAATGGGGAAGCAGAGGTGGGGGTGCGGCTCACCCTACAAGGGCCTTTCTTGGTGGTGATGGTCAAAGCAATTTTTGTTTGAGGGACCCCCTCTTGTCACTTAGACACCAGGAACTTCTGAGATACCCTTCATGTGGGACACTACCAGGGAATGGGGAAAGGGGGCAGATTTCTAGGTAATGTACCTTCTCTACTTTTCTTCTTCTTCAGTTCCCAAGGCCTTTTCCTTGGAGTGCCTTTTAACCCACTAGAAACAGTTAGGATTATAAAACTTGGAAAAGGACTGATCTCCTGTAATACACTGTATGACTTCAGTGGGATCTATCAGTTAGGTAGATCTCTTCTGCAGGAAATAGGACAATTGCACTTAGGGTACTGTCATTGCTCTTCTCTAGACCTTCTTTGCTCTACACTAGGACCCAAACCTAAGGACCTCTTGCAGAATGTGTTTACCCAGATGTGTGGGTTAGTAAACTCCCTCCTGGTGTGCTAGATGATAATTATCTAAAAAGGCCTCCTCCAAATAAACCCAGGTTGCTGGAGAAAGCATAGGCCACCTCTACAAAGGGGACTTTGACACACACACTCCCTCACTATTCCTCCTCCTCCTCATAGGGAGCCCCTCTTGTCACCTTGACACCAGGGTTAATGGCTCATTCATTTTCTGGGTTAATGACTATAACTGGACCCAGTTGTGATTAGTCTACCTCAATACAGGTACCTTAAGGAGTATTCCCAAGCAGCTGCCAGAACTCTCTTTGTTTCAAAGAAATTCCCTCCCTGTCTTCTCCAGCCTGACATGGACTGCCTAATTCTCCTTGGTGGTGGACAGAAACATGGTGTCTGCTCATCTGTCTGAACTAAGGATGTTTAGAACAGGAACCCTTTTTTTCTGCCTTCTGGCAGCACTTTGCCTCTTCTGATTCCTCCTCGCCCTTCTCCTGTTTCTGCACCACCTTGGGTGTGGCCTGTGTAACTGGCTTCTGTACCATTCTCCATGCCTCAGGCACCACGGCTCCTTCTCCCCTCACTGTAAAAGAGCAGGAAGAGCACCACCTGGATTTAACACCACCCACTTCAGATTTCCCCACCAGTGTCTCAAGTTTAAAAAAAAAAAAAAATTGACAATGGGGAACAAATTGACTGACTTTTAAGTGAACCCAGGTGGAACATATTCACTATTTAAACTAAGTTTGTTGGTTTAATTAAGATAGACATGTTTTTAATGTTATCAGCAGTAAATGTGAAACTTACTCTTCCAAGGTTTGCTGAAGCTCAAATAAACTCGTGTTACCTCTGTTGCAGTTTGTTAGCAATAAGATGATTTAAAACATGAGTAATCTGTTCTGTCTCAAAGTGTTATGAGTAATTGTTAAGATAGCTTTCAAAGCCTTTGGTAACCTGAAACTTTAAAGTTTTGCTTGGATGATAAGTGGAATTAAAATCATTGGATGTCTAGGTCTTTTCCAAATAGCATAAAGTGCTAAAACATTGATTACTGGACATAGGTTTGTGCTTTTGACTTCTTATTGCAAAGAAACTAAAGATATTTAAGTCTGTTGGTAAACATGCTTTGTACTTAATAGGCTCATAAATTTGCTGTCTAAGAAATTCTATAGTGTAACAGTTCACAATTGGTTGTTACTTGGTCTTCACTGGATACTGAGGTTTCTAAGAGTTCAGAATTTTGCTAACTGTAATTAAAATTGATGGGAATAGGGAAGCAACTCTGTGTGTAAAAAAGTAGGAAATATGTGAGAAAGACATAAGGAATAAGAATGTATTTTTCTTTAAGGTAAAAGAAAACAGTTTTGTCCTAAATGATACTGGTTGTTTGGAGAGAAATGGTTTGGGACAAAATCTGAATGCAAAGGAAAATTGTAGGTTTGTGAAGGGAAATCTTTGAAAAGGAATTCTAGGCATGGTCAGGATAGACTAGGATTGAAATGAATGGATTTTATTTTACTTTTTTAAAGATTTTATTTATTTACGAGAGAGAGAGAGAGCACGAGAGGGGAGAAGATCAGAGGGAGAAGCAGACTCCCTGCGGAGCTGGGAGCCTGATGAGGGATCCAGGGGACTCCAGGATCACAATCTGAACTGAAGGCAGTCGTTTAACAACTGAGCCACGCAGACACTCCATGAATGGATTTTAAAGTATACTGGTGTAAAGTTGAAAAGTCTGCTTTCTCTCTGTTAAAAAGACAAAGTTTTATGAAATTGTTGGTCTGTTCTTAATAAGAAAATATAAATAGTTGTTTTCTTTTTGCCTGCCCAGAAAAAAACAGTTTCTGTATTTTGCCTTTATCAGGTCTTTGATGGCCCTAATCCTGTTTAGGCATGTGCTTTAGAACTTTCTAAGGTTTTAACAAACTTCCCCTAGATTTAAATTATAAACGGAAGTCTCATTGACTTATTAGGCTTGTTTATTTGGTATCTTATCTTCTGGTATTAGGTCATCACTCGATATTCTGGTTATTGAAGTGTTATGTGTCACAGAAATAACTGAATTTCTTTGCCAATTGCATCATAATGAACTTTCATATCAGACCAATAATAATGTCCATTTCTTGAGTTTTTGTCATTTCTTTTTATTTGTAAGATTTTATTTAAATACTTGACAGAGAGAGTGATAGAAAGATCATGAGCAGGGTTAGGGGTTAGAGAGAGAAGCAGACTCCCCACTAAGCAGGGAGCCCTATGTGGGACTTGAGCCCAGGACCTCGGGATTATGACCTGAGCTGAAGGCAGACACTTAACGACTGAGCCATCCAAGAGCCCCAGTTTTTGTCATTTCTAATTGTTTTTGTTGTCTTGCAAAATGAATTTCATCCAAGGAGGTTCATATAAAGGACTTTTAGGGCAAGTACAAGTACTTAATACCTTTAAGATGAAACCTGAAATGGATAAGAATCTTCAGAATTGACTAAAAAGTTGCATTCAAACTGAACAAGAATTAGTGACATGGGACTAAATAAATTAACAAGTTGATTATAATTTTGTGACTCTTGTTTGAAACATAGCTGATTCTCTAATGTTTGCTCTTCCAGATTAAGGAGACTTTGTCTTAAAATATTTATGACTCACAGAAATGTGATAAATAAAGTACTCATTTGTGAACAAATTGAAGCGTTTAACATTTCTCTCTACCTGAGCCCTCTGTTATTTTACCAAGGTGTGACTGGAAGTCATACTTGAGAGAGACATGCATAGACTCAGATAGGACCAAACAGCTTTAAGGAGCTAGGGTTGAATTTATGAAAGTCATAAAGCCCCTTGGAAATGTTGGCCTGATATCTTGTTTATAGAGTTCCCAGCAACCTCAACAGGTGAGTAAAGAATGTCACTTCCTGGCAAGTGCAGTAACCTCAAGATATAGTGGGGACCTTGAGAAGAATCTTCCAAATCTACAGATATTGCAGGCATTTCCGTTGGCAAGTACTTGGCTTGGTTTCTGGCCTGTAGAGGCTACTAAGGGTTCAACCAAAAGATTCCTTATAAATGTTGCAACAAAGCAGATTTAAAAAAAAAAAAAAATCTATAATCAGGGGCACCTGGGTGGCTTAGTGGGTTAAAGGCTCTGCCTTCTACACTGTTGGTGGGAATGCAAGTTGGTGCATACACTTTGGAAAACAGTGTGGAGATTCCTTAAGAAATTAAAAATAGAGCTTCCCTATGACCCTGCAATTGCACCCCTGGGTATTTACCCCAAAGATACAGATGTAGTGAAAAGAAGGGCCATCTGTACCCCAATGTTTATAGCAGCAATGGCCACGGTCGCTAAACTGTGGAAAGAACCAAGATGCCGTTCAACGGACGAATGGATAAGGAATATGTGGTCCATATACACTATGGAGTATTATGCTTCCATTAGAAAGGATGAATACCCAACTTTTATAGCAATATGGACGGGACTGGAAAAGATTATGCCGAGTGAAATAAGTCAAGCAGAGAGAGTCAATTATCACTTATTTGTCTCACTTATTTATGGAGCAAAGCAAATAACATGGAGGACATAGGGAGATGGAGAAGAGAAGGAAGTTGAGGGAAACTGGAAGGGGAGATGAACCATGAGAGACTATGGACTCTGAAAAACAATCTGAGGGTTCTGAAGGGGCGGGGGGTGGGAGGTTGGGGGAGCCAGGTGGTGGGTATTATGGAGGGCACATATGGCATGGAGCACTGGGTGTGGTGCATAAACAATGAATTCTGTTACGCTGAAAATAAATTAAAAAAAAAAAAAAAAAAAGCCTCTGCCTTCGGCTCAGGTCATGATCCCAGGGTCCTGGGATCAAGCCCCTTATCGGGCTCTCTGCTCAGTGGGGAGCCTGCTTGCTCCTCTCTCTCTCTGCCTGCCTCCCTGCCTGCTTGTGACCTCTGGCTGTCAAATAAATAAATAAAATCTTAAAAAAAAATCTATAATCAATCACTATTCTTGCTGAGCTTATATAATTAGGCCAAGTTTGTTAATATTGGACTTGTTTTGCAAACAAATTAGCCTTGATTTGGCTCTCTGAAAATGAAGTGTGATTTCATAGAAAAAAATTGTGAAAAATAACAAATCTTTGCAGATGTTAAATTCTAGTTCTGATTGTCTTTGAATATTTGTTGTTTATCATGCTAGACAACTTGGGGTAAACTTCAGAGAAATTGCCACAGTGGCTCATGTATAGACCATCTCCTTGCTTGTTACTCTGTGAGGATAATAACAGGACCCCAAAGGCATATGATTACTTGAACTGCTGAAAAAACTAGCAACCAGACCAATTCTGTGTGACTGGGAAAACAAAATCACTCCTTAAAAACCAGAGCATAACCCACTCCGTGGGGTTAACTATAGACTTGTGGAGATAATGAACGAACCTACTTTCTCTATAATGGGATTAGATGATGCACTAGGGGATGCCCTTATTTCTGAGACAAGTCTTCTCCCACTTGCCAGTGATTCCTTACAATTAGAATAGTGTTAGGGGTAGATCTTAAACAAGAGGGTTCCTTAATGGTTTTATTCCTTAGTCGTACTTGTCTGAGGAACTACCTCTATTGATGTAACATTACAAGTAGAGGCTTTACTCAAGCATACAACTAACTTTAACTAAGCTTAATGTGTACTCACCCACAAATTCAAAAGGTGGCTCTCCAAAAGTGAGTAGCCCTTGATATCCTGACTGCAGTTCAAAGAGGCCCAAAATTAGATGGCTGACTCCTAATGGGACCCAGTGGTTAATTTGTGTCCATGGCTTCCCCTAGACTGGATAGGCTACTATACTCTGGGTTTTGCCTGGATGCACAGATGCATTAATAAAACTATAACCAATCCAGCCAAACTTGCAAATTTAGAACAACGGTAAACATGATCTATGTCTCATTGGTATGACTACCTAACATCCATTTTTTTCCCCCTCTTTGGGACTGGAGGATGTTGTTTGCCACATGGGAGCTCTTAATAACATATGGTCAAAGCCCTAAATGATACTCAGAATAACATTTCTCTACTAAATACTGAAGTGACACAAATGTGTTAAGCAGTTTTACAAATAGAATGGCAGTATATATATATTTTTTAAGATTTTATTTATTTATTTGACAGAGAGAGATCACAAGTAGACAGAGAGGCAGGCAGAGAGAGAGAGAGAAGGAAGCAGGCTCCCGGCTGAGCAAAGAGCCCAATGCGGGACTCCATCCCAGGACCCTGAGATCATGACCTGAGCCGAAGGCAGCGGCTTAACCCACTGAGCCACCCAGGCGCCCGGCAGTAGATGTTTTAACTGCTGTACAAGGTGGAACGTGTGCTTCACAAAACAAAATGCTGTGTCTATGTTCCGGATTATATCATATCCCACAAATATATTTCTAGGTTTCTAACTGACATGTATACCTAACTTGGTGCTTTAAACAATTCCTCTTTCCTTTAATGATTGGTTAAACTCCTGGACTGGAAAAGTATTTTTGTCAACTCCCAAAGGACTCTTATTTGGGCTGATTTTCTTTTTGTTATTCTAATCATGTTTTGCTGTTTTCTCCCATCTCTCTCCACTTGGTGGTGAGACTTCCTCACTGCTGTCACTTCCAGCTGATACATGATCCTTTCCACTTGGGAAGATCCACACATTTGGTCTCCTTTGGATTCACCTGCTTCAGCCTTTCATAACTCCTATATCTGTAAGTCCCAAATGACAATGTTGACCCATAGGTAGAGACATCTCTACTCCCAGCAGGAAGAAGTTACAGAAGGTGAGACCTTCCACCCTCAGTAACCTTAAAGGGTAAACAAAGGCAGAAGAAAAATTATTAAATTTCTTAACACTTACAGTCCATTGACAAGTCCTTGAAATGGGCAGAATGACCTTCCTCTAGGGACTCAGCTACTTAAATGTTGATACTTTGCTGAGGGCAAAAGGAAATCTTAGCCCAACCCCAAGGACCCTGTAAATCTACTTTAACATATAAAAATTCCTTGGGAAACCTCCTTTATCTCTACCCCCTCCAGATACATGTTGGCCTTCATCCCGCAAGCATATGACCTACTGATACACATCTGAAGAGTCTTATGACTGAGTTTTTAGTAAACAATAATAAATGAATTTTCCTAACAGTAGTTAACCCCATCAGGATCCTGGAAACCTTGATTCCAGAATACCTGGGAGGCTTGTGCTATCCTTAACCTCCCAACTTGAAAGTATATAATGGGCTACTCCTCATGACCCCATTGCAGCTCTTTCTGCCCAGAGGTCCTATTGCCATGCTTTAATAGAACCACCTTTTGCACAAAATAAGAAAGAAAAGAAAAGGAAAGAAAAAAAGGAAGGAAGGAAGGAGGAAGGAAAAAGGAAAACTTGGATCTATGAACTGGAAGAGCCCACTGTGTACATGGAAAAAATGGCCTATCATGTTCAACTTTATGATATAATCTAATAAACCTATTAGACATCAAATATACAAAAGCAGTCTTCTGTGTATCCATGCAAAAAGGCAAGTCACTGACAGACAAAATAACTTCATAAAGTAAGAAAATAATGGAAGAAGAATTTTTAGAGACTGAAGAAAATGTGAGCCGACAATTTTATTTGTAGGTAAGCTATCTTTTAAATATCGGTCCTAGGAAAATAGTCTGATATAGACAAAACAATCAGTAAATACTCTACACATGAACTCTTCTTAAGATATTTATGAGATACATTTTAAAGCAGTGGTTAGAGGAAAATGCAGAGCTCTGCACAGTTATGATACTTAGATAAATAAAAAATTAAAAATTAAACCAATTAAATCCCTAACTCAGAAAGATAGGGGAGAAAAAGAAGAAAGAATATTTTAAAATAAGGAATAGAAATATAAATAGGAATCAGAAAATCTTAAAACTAAATAAATCAAAATACTGGTTCTTGTTGAAAAATTAACAAAATAGACAAGCCACTAGTTAATCTTACCCAGAAAAAGAGGAGAAGGTATAGATACATAAAATAAGAAATGATGTGGGGGAAATAACTTTTGAAAAAGAACAATTATAAAAGTCATAATGTTTTGTATAGCTCTATGCAATTTATTTGAAAAATGAAATGATTAGTTTCCCACAAAAATACAATATGCCAAAATTGACCTCAATAGGGATAAAAGTTTTAAGCAAATAATTTTCATAGGAAAAAACAGTGAGATGTGACAAAATTATCCTACAAGAAGCCCCAGATTCATTTATTTTTCTCAAAGATATTCCATCATCATTGCTCCTGAGCATAGAAAAAGTAGGGAAACTTCCAAATTTCTTTAATTAAACAAGTATGACATTGATGCACAAATCACATAAAATATAAAAAGAAAACTTAAGGACCAGTCTCAGTTTTAAATATGGGTGCCAAAATTCAAAGTTAAACAGCAGCAAACAGATTCCAATGGTATATTAATAAAATACACCATGATCAAGTGATTTATTCCCAAGTATTTTAATATTAGGAAATATAGTTCATTACCATTAATAGCTAAAGAGAAATAATAAATGATTATTTATTATAGATAACTGAAAAGGCCTTTGACAGATTCAACACCCATTTCTGATTTAAAAAGTATATACTCAATAAAATAAGTATTACTTCTTCTTTAATAGTAACTATGTGTAACTCATTTCTAGAGCCATATTTTTACTTAACAGGGAAACTTTAGAAGTACTGCCACTAGGGTCAGAATAAAGTTAAAGGTGCCCACTCTTTATTCCATTAACAACATATTCCAGGTGTTAGCCAATATAATTAGACAAGAGAAGATGAATTCCAACATGAAAATTTGAAAAGGAATAAGCAAAACTACATCTTTCTTGAGAGACTACAATAAAATACCTATTAAACTCAAAGGAATAGATGATAAGACAGAAGTAATAACAATAATGTAGAAAGATAAAAATTAATATATGCAATTAAATAGCTTTCATATATAAAAGCAATAACTGTTAGAACATATATAATGGACAAGAAAACATTTTATATTAACAATTCGAAAATGAAATATTTAAGAATAACCTTTAAAAGAAATATGCATATTGGTTCCAGTTCTATCATGGTGGCATACGTCCACTATGGTCTACCTTTCTAGCTGATTGCAACTAAAAACCCTAGATAAAATACAAAAACACCTCTAAAATTAAACAACAGCAAGCAGAATGTGGAGGAAAATTTATCTTTCTGGTAAGAGGAACCAGGGAAAAGCCATCCTGAGCGTTGGAACTTGAGGAAGGAAAATCCCATATCAGAAAGGAATCCCTAATTATGCATATAAACCTGAATATTTTAGGCTGGTTCTTGAGTTGTGCATGTGTGGGAAAAACCCAAACCAGCATAGCAGTGCCTTAGAGAACCCAACTTCATATAAGCCATAACCATGGAAAAGTGAAACGTTACTTGGGTCTGAACCTATAAGGTTAAGAACATATATGGTTCTTAAATAATTACATTCACAAAAGAATTATATTTCAGGGTCCATGCAACATAACATTCCACAGTTTATAAAATACAATCATAAATCGCCTAGAAAATGTGAGCAGTTCTCAAGAGAGAAGATAACCAATAAATGCTAACCACAAAATGACTTGGAGTTTAAAATATGAGAAAAAATATTTTAAAATAGCTATAACTATACTCCATGAGGCCATGGAAAATGCACTTGAAAGCAATGGAAAGAAGTTCATTGAACCCCCAAGAGGATATAAAAACAAAAGAGGAAAAATAGCATGCCTAGACATAGCATAATTAAACTGCTGAAAAACAAAGAATGTAAAGACATATAAACAGTTTTGAACGCAGCTATGAAATGACACATTACATTGACTTTTACTTCTTTCCATATGCAAAAATAACTAAAACTGGATTGTAGACCTAAACATGCAAATTAAAATGATAAAACCTTTGAAGAAAACACAAGAGAAATCCCTTATAATTTAGCAAAACCATAAAAAAATAATTGGGACATCTCTGCAGTTAAAAGCCTCTGTACATGGAAAATTATAATTAAGAGTGGAAAAAAGGCAGGCCAAACATGAGAGGATGTATTCAAAATACATATATCAGACAAAGGACTTGTATCCAGATTACATTAAAAAACATACAACTTAACAGAAAGACAAGGACCCTCATCATCACCAAATGGACAAAAGGTTTGAATAGACACCACAAATGAAGATAGACCAAAAAAGCAGATAAGAACAAAAGGACATGAAAAGATGATCATCATTATTCATAATTAAAATGCAAATTAAAAGGCTCCTGGGTGGCTCTGTTATTAAGTGTCTGCCTTCAGCTCAGGTCATGATCACATGGTCCTGGGATCAAGCCCCATTATGGGGCTATCTGCTTAGCAGGGAGCTTGCTTCTCCTTCTCCCTCAGTCTGCTCTTCTGCCTGCTTGTGATCTTGCTCTCTCCCTCTGTGTCAAATGAATAAGTAAAATCTTAAAAAAAAAAAAAGAAAGAAAGAACACGCAAATTAAAACTATTATTCTACTACATACCCATTAGAATGATGAAAATTAACAAATCTTAACCAGGTAAGGAGTTGGTGAGGATGGGAAGTAGAACTTTCATACACTGCTGGGGACAGTGTAAAATAGTAAAACCATTTTGGAAAATGTTTTGGCAATTTAGGAAAAAGTTAAACACACACACCTAGCAAATTACCCAGCCATTCTTCTCCTAGGAATTGGCTCAAGGAGAAAAAAGAGGAAAATCTGTTCGTCCAAAGTCTCACATACTTTTGTTTATAGCAGCTTTATTTGTAATAGTTAATAACTGAAAACCCAAATTTTGATCAACAAATGAGTGGATAAACAAATTTTGGTATATTTAGCAATGGAATTCTACCCTGTTATAAAAAATAACAAACTGTTGATACATACAACAATATGAGTGAATCTCAAAATTACGTGAAAGAGGCCACTCACACTCCCAAAAAAGTACATACCATATAAATAGAATTGAAAATTTGGAGACTTACAGTGTCCGTTCTGGCATGTAAAGAGTTTGGAAGTTGTCATCCCATTTACAATAAAGAAAAACCTAAACAAACTAAAAAACAATAACTCTTCTTAGATTTATTGAACTATTGACTTCACAATGCAAACTACTGCCTTGAAAACTGGAATCAGAATATAGGAAATCACAGCTTAGTGGGATCAGAACTACTGCTGGAGCTTGTTAGAAACAGTTAAAAGATAATTGACTAATTGCTGGAGACTGAGTATAGACTAGGATCAGAAAAAAACTCCTGGGTGCATCCCAGAGATAAATCCCATTTGATGATGGTGTATGATCATTTAAAATACAAAAATGAGTCACATCTATACACTTAAAATAAACTACCTGAAAACGAAATTAGAAAAACAATCTCATTTACAACAGCATCTAAAGGAATAAAATACTTGGGAATCAACTAAGAAGAGGAAATACTTGTATACTGGAAACTACAAAAACACTGATGAAAGAAATTGAGGAAAACACAAACAAATGGAATGATTTCCAGTGTTCATGGATGGAAAGACTTAATATAAAGTATCCTTATTACCCAAAGCTATCTACAGATTAATTCTAGTCCTATAAAAATCCTAATGCCACTTTTTATAGAAATAGAAGAAAAATTCATATGGAACTATGAATAGCCAAGTAAGTTTTGAGAAGAACAATGAATTTGGAGGCATCACACTTTGATTTCAAAATTTTTTTTTTTAATATTTTATTTATTTATTTGACAGACAGAGATCACAAGTAGGCAGAGAGGCAGGCAGAGAGAGAGGAGGAAACAGGTTCCCCGCTGAGCAGAGAGCCTGATGTGGGGCTCGATCCCAGGACCCTGGGATCATGACCTGAGCCGAAAGCAGAGGCTTTAACCCACTGAGCCACCCAGGCGCCCCTGATTTCAAAATTTATTTCAAAGTTACAATAATCAAAACAGTATGGTGCTAGCATAAAGATTGGCATGCAAACCAATAGAACAGAATAGAAAATCCAGAATTAAACCCTCACATATGCAGTAAATTGACCTTCAGTAAAGGTGTCAAGAATACACAATAGGGAAAGGATGATTTATTTAAAAAAAAAAAAAAATGGTGCTGTGAGAACTGCATATCTGCATGCCAAAGAATGAAATTGAAAACTTACACCATCCACAAAATCAACTTCATATGGATTAAATACTTCAAACTGAAACTATAAAACCCCTAGAAGAAAACAGGGGAAAAACTTTTTCACACTGGTTATTGGTTATGGCAATGATTTCATGGATATGACAACCAAAACCATAAAGTCAATGGAACCAAAAAATAAACAAATGGGACTACATCAAACTAAAAAGATTCTGCTCAACAAAGGAAAAAATGAAGAGAGTTAAAAGGCAACTTAGAGAATGGGAGAAAGTGTTTTCAAGACATGTATCCCATAGGGAATTAATCTTCAAAATATAAAAGGAACTCCTACAACTCAATAGTGTAAAAACTCATAACCTGATTAAATTGAAGAAATTTGGATATTGAAGAGGACAAACATAAAAGGAAAGATATTCCTTGCTCATGGATTGGACCAGTTAATGTTAAAATGTTCATACTACCCAAATAAATCTGCATATTCAGTACAATCCCTATCAAAATTCCAATGGCAGTTTTCAAAGAAATAGAACAAATAACTGTAAAGTTTGTATGGAACCACAAAAAACATTGAATAGCCAAAGCAGTCTTGAAAAAGAAAAACAAAACTGGAAACATCATTCTTCCTGATTTCAAGCCATACTATAAAACTATAGTAATTAAAACACTATGGTATTGGCATAAAAATAGATACATATATCAATGGAATCGAAATGAGAGTCCAGAAATAAACCTATGCCTATATAATCAATTAATTTATGACAAAGGTGCCAGGAGTATGCAATGGGGAAAATAGTTTCTTCAATAAATGGTGTTGGAAAAACTGGATCTCCACATGAAAAGAATGAAACTATACCACTGTCTTACACCACACACACAAATTAACTTAGAATGAATTAAAGACTTAAACATAAGACTTGAAATCATTGAACTCCTAAAAGAAAACGCAGGTGGTAAATGTCTTAACACAGGTCTTGCTGGTGGGTTTTTTTTTTTTTTAATTTAGCAACAAAAACAAAAGCAACAAAAGCAAAAATGAATAATGGGACTACATAATAATAAAAAGCTTCTTCACAGCAAAGAAACCCATCAAAAAAGTGAAAAGGCAACCTACTAAATGGAAGAAAATATTTGCAACTCATATATCTGATAAAGAATTAATATCCAAAATACATGAAGAACTCCTACAACCCATTCACACACACACACACACACACACACACACACACACACAACCCACATATCCAGTTAAAACATGGACAGAAAATCTGAGTATACATTTTCCAAAGAAGAGGTATAGATGACCAACAGGTACATGAAAAGATGCTCAGCATCATTAATCATGAGGGAAATGCAAATCAGACCCACGATGAGATTTCACCTAACAACTGTTAGACTGTTATCAAAAAGACAAGCAATATTAAGGAAGGTACGTATTGCATGGAGCACTGGGTGTGGTGCATAAACAATGAATCTTGGAACACTGAAAATAAAATTAAAAAGCCAAGAAATAACAAGGGTTGGTGAGGGTGTGAAGGAAAGGGAGCCTTTGTATACTGTTGAAGGGAATGTAATTTGGTGTAACTGCTATATGGAGATTTCTCAAAAAATAAAAAATGTAACTACCATAATGATCCAGCAATTCCACTTCTCAGTATTTATCTGAAGAAAAATGAAAACACTGACTTGAAAAGATGTATGCACTTTTATGTCCATTGCAGAATTATTTATAATTGTTAAGATATGAACCATCAACAGATATATTGTGGTATATATACACAATGGAATATTATTTAACCATAAAAAAGAATGGAGTGTTGCCATTTGCAACAAATGGATGGACCTTGAAGGCATTATGGACTTTGAAGACATTGTGTTAAGTGGTATAAGTCAGAAAGAGAAAGACAAATACCATATAAGCTCTCATATATATGAAATCTAAAACAAAACAAAACAGCAACAATAACAACAAAAAATTGTCCATATATTCAGAGAACAGATTGGTAGTTGCCAGAGGAAAGGGGTGGGGGTGGGGAAGAAATACGTTAAGGGGGCCAAAATAGAAAACTATAATGGGTTAAAGACTTGAATAAACATTTCTCAAAAGAAGACATGCAAATGACCAATAGACATATGAAAAACCCCTCAATGTCACTAATCATCATGAAAATGTAAATCAAAACCACATTGAGATATCCTCTCACACCTGTTAGGATGTCTGTTATCAAAAAGACAAGAGGTAATGAGTGTTGGTGAGGATGTGGAAAAAAAGAGAATCTTTAAGCATTGTTGGTGGGGATGCAAAATGGTGTACCTGCTGTGGAAAACAGTATAGAGGTTACTCAAAAAATTAAGAATAGACTACCAAATTATCCAGAAATCCACTTCTGTATATTTAATCCAAAGGAACTGAAATCAAGATCTCAAAGTCTTATTAGTACTCCCATGTTCATTTCAACACCATGTGCATGGAAACAACCTGTCCATCGACAGGTGAATGGATAAAAATGGATTTTATACACACAATCGCATATCATTCAGCCTTAAGAAAGTAGAGATTCTGCAGTATTTCACAACATGGAAGAATCTTGAGAACATTTTGCTAGGTGAAATAAGCTAGTCACAGAAAGAAAATACTACACGATTGTATTTATTTGAAGTATCTGAAATGATCCAATTCATAGAATCAAAGAGTAGAATGGTGACTGCCATGGGCTGGAAGAGAGGAGAAATGGGATTACTAATCAACAGACAGAAAACTTCAGCTAAGCAAAATGAATAATTTCTAGAGATCTACGATACCACATTGTACCTATAATCAACTCTACCATATTGTACAGTTAAAAATTTGTGAAGAGGGTAGATCTCATGTTATGTTTCCTTGACACAATAAAATAAAACAAAGTTCAAGGCACTATTCAAAACGAAAAGGGATTTTTCAGAGTTTAAAAAATGTTTTAAGTATCCAAATTTTTGAATCTCAATATTAATAATGTCTCCTTCACAGTGACATTGACAGGATTAAATCAGGTACATGTAAAAATGATCCCCTTACATAATCTTTTTTTTTTTTTTTAAAAGATATATTTGTTTACTTCAGAGAGAGGGAAAGAGCAGAGGGGAGAGGAAGAGGAGAGAGGATCTTAAGCAGACTCCTCACTTAGGGCAGAGGCCACCTCAGGTCTTGATCTCAGGACCCCATGATCATGACCTGAGCTAAAACCAAAAGTCATAATCTTATGTAAAAGTGGAATAGAGAGAAAAATTACAAGGGACTTAAAAGTACAGTTTTCCTCTTAGAGTTTGTTTTCTCTTCAAATTTCACATTAAAACCTTACACACATTTAGTTCAAGAAAGGAAGGACCAGTAAGCTGCTTCTCCTCAAGTTGTTGCTCATGTTTTTCATTAGTATGAGAAGAGAGGCTCTGGCCTGGTAGAGCAGCATTGCACCTCCAACTAGACAAGACTGGAGAGAATGAGAGAATATCATCGTAAATAAGTAAGCTATAATAGAAAATGAAAGATTAGCTGATTATTCTCTCCCTGTATTCCTGTTAGTATTCCCAGTTTATTCTGGTGTTATTTTAAGCTTCTTATTAAGAGCAATACATTCTGCTCAGAGACTTCTCTGTTGATACCCAGGCTATGATTTCAATGCAGAAAAATCAAACCGTGAGTTTCCTGAGGGGAAGAATCATGTCTTACTCCTTTTTTTACTTTCCATCAATTAGTAGTGCTTAACATATACAAAACCCATAAATTCTTAATGTTTATATAAGTAAATAGAAGAAAAAAATATTGTGGCAAATTATGCAAGGAAATCTTTGAATTTTATTTTTCACTAAGGAGAAATATATGCCTAAAACCTAAATAAGTACATTCTTACTTTATTTAAACAAAGCTGAAGATGAGATGGGATTAATTAAGAGTAGATAAGGCATAAAGGAATGGTAATTCTTGTTTGCAGGAAATGACATCACTTAGGAGTTCTGTTTTTTCTTTCTTTATGCTTCATTTTCCATGACTATTTCAAGTGTTCTTGAGTCCCTGATGATATAGTCAGTTACAGCCTTGAGCTGTGCTAAATAAAGGAACAATTATAAATTTCATAGTGAAGGTCTCTCTGACATACCATTCTCTCATGGAGAGGTAGACAAGAGAGAAAGGGTGCAGAAATACCATGATAACTTTTTTTCATTGCCCCTTTTAATTCTTGTCCATTGTGTGTTTTACTACCATCCATCAAAGTTATGTCAAGAACATGCTTTACCTAAAATAACTGAGAAGTACCATAGTCTATCACTTCCCCCCGTCAACAAGTCAATTTGAAGCTCACTGTCTTTTACTAGGTCAAAAGGAATTGCTAATATTTTTAGAGAACATGATGGATTACAGTGAGAATTCTAACAAAAGGTGACCAAAATAAAACATCAACATCATTTTCATTTCTGAATTGGATGGAAGAAGAATGGGAAAAGCATAAATGACATTCCTCACTCAACCTTATTTGCGATTTATTTTAAGAGAGATGGAGGAGGGCAATGGGGATAAATTTCAAGCCATCATTTAAAAATGCGGCCACAGGCAGTTGTTATTGATGTGTCATTGCATCCTGCTATTTGATACAATTTAAAATGTATTTTTAATCCCTTGAATTTGATTTAAGGCTGTCTGCCCAAAACTCCTCCAGGGGCACTCCCCATTTGTGTCTTCATTTTTTAAGGAATGTGAAGTTGACACAAAACTTAGAGAATTTGGTCTTGAAGTCATTGAGGAAAGATAACTGGTCATAGAGGAAAGAAATCAGTTCCCTCTTTTATAGGGCATATCTCTGAAACCTTTATGCTTTTCCTAACTGACTCTGGAACTCACCAGAACCACAGACACCCCAGTCTCTGGCTGTATTCAAAATTTGGCTTTAATTCCATCATTTCAAATGTATTTATTTAGTTTCAAGTGCTTCCATACTACTTTCATAGTGTAACAGTTTATAAATTGGTATCTATAGAACACTAGAGGAGCCAGAGAAGGGTTGAAGAGAGTACCAAGAAAATGTAAAATCTGCCTCACACCTACAGTTCATCCACAGAACATCTGCCTTTTTTTTAATGTTAAGATTTATTTATATACCATATGAATTAAAGATACCACTAGTTTAAAAAGTTGGAAAACCATTGCTCTACCCAATTTAGAACTGAAGAAAAGCAGAATCATAGAAATTTAGAGCAAAAAGAGATTTAAGAGACAATGTAGTCCAATTCTTTGATTATATGGATAAGAAAGTTGAGTTGGGAAGAAGTGAAGAAACATGTTTGAGGGCTCATGGTGATTTGCAGACATAGATCTGTTGATTTGTTCAATATTCTTCCTTTCTTGTTTTATAATGTCAGCGATGTTTAAGGAATGGAAAATGAGGAAACATTTCTAGTAGCTAACTAAACTCCATGATGTTGTTAGTTACTTTAGAGATCCTATGAAATATTAAAACAGATTAGCCCCCATTCACTCATCTTTCTGTCTATCCATCCATCCATCCATCCATCCATCCATCCATCCATCTACCCAGCCTTAACCAAAGAAATATAGGTTAATACTAGAAGGCTATTCCTGATTAATTTTTTATAGCAGAAATACTGTAATAAATACACTGAATTCTCAAGCACTCAAAATTTAAAGGCTAAAAGTTTATCTTTAACATAACATATAACCTAATATATAGATGTTCATAGCCAATCCATGTGGATCTGTGAGCCTGGTGATGGGTGTTGTGGAGGGTACCTATTGCATGGAGCATTGGTTGTGGTACACAAACAATGAATTTTGGAACACTGAAAAAAAATTAGATTAAAAAACCCCCATCTATATGGAAGGCATGTATTCCAGATCCTTTATCTAAGAGAACACTGAATCAGATAGTGGACATACATATGAGATTTTGATCAAAGATTCCTGGGAACTTCCAAAAATAATTCATATTTAAAAAGGGAACCTTTAACTTAGATTTTGCTATGAAAACCTGGATATCAGTCTGTCAAGCTGAATCACATACTGATGTCACTTTTTGTCATAAGTGATATGTGTCTTCAAACCAGACATCCTCACTCCTGTACTTGTGTTACTATCTAGAAGGACATAAAACATGGGAATTAAAGTGATGTTAACAAACTTTTCACTGGCTCTTTCAGTAAGCTGCTATTATAGTATCACTAGCTCCCATATTAATCCCCCAGTTTGCAAGTGGTATCTCACATACACTTCAAATAATTCTTTAGTGGCCAAAAGTCATGTGCCCTTTTCTTATTCTTCTGCTCCAGACTCACTCAGAGATGTATGCTTCCAAGGCCTCCAGTCCATGTGGATCTGTGTGAAGTTGCCTTGTTTCAGCTGGCAGAGCCAACAGTAGTTCTCTCTTACAGGGTGCACCTGCTTTCATGGATGTCACCATCACCTCCATAGGGCGCTGATATTGCCACTGGGCATGGCTACTACCTGTCCCTAGTACTGCTTCTTTCAAAGAGTGCTGTCAGTTGCTGCTGCTGCTGCTACAATATACTACTAATGTCTCAATGCACTCTGTCCCTTACTCTGACTACCATCACCTGCATGAGGGGCTGCTTTTGCATATGGACCCTCAAGGAACCCTGGCCAAAGCCATTTGGGATCTAGGAAAAACTGTAAAGATCTCTTCTTTACAACCCGTGTTGTTTCTTTTAGTGGCATATTAAAAAAGAGACTGTACCAAACTCTACAGTGTTTTTATTCAAACAGCTATAATAAAATAAACCTAACATATAGATGTTCATAGCTTCTTTGCCTCCCTTCTCTCTGAAGAGATAAAGGACAAAATTTAAGTGTATTGTTTGAGAAAAGCAATCAAGGAAATAGAACTACAAATCCAATTAGGGGATAGGGGACATATGGTAGAGGGATTTCCCATGTCAGATGCGTATCGGGAATGCTCTATGCAGAGGTTGGGGAGCTTGATAGATCACGATGGTGAGGACAAGACTATGCAGATGGGAGAATTCTATTAGGATACAAGAATGAGAAATTTCCAGGAATCTGGAGATGCTCAAGAATCAGGAAGTTTTTGTTAGAGTGGCTGTGGACTGAGTTTCTCTACTCACATGATGCTGGAAAGATAAAGAAGTCTTAAATTTCAGTCTGGACTAGGTGCAGCTTTATATACACTGTGTGGTTATTTCCTTAGTTATTGTACTTAACACCATCCTATCCCCTCCCTATTTTTCCCCCTTCCGTAGACATGAGTTCAGAAGGACTAGGTCAGGAGTCCATTGTGAAGGAGAGACACCAAGATGTATACAGAATTCCTGCTGCCTCTTGAGGCTGACGCTTCACTACAAAGTGGAGCCTGATGATCTCTCTGTTCTCCTGAGATAAATTCTCACTGAGATTATTCAGAGTCCCATAAACTTATTGTAGATTTACTCTTGAGTTGGCCAGAGTTACCCAGCTTTGCGTTAGCCACAGCCAAAAATAATTTAGGTTCAGCTATCCTCCCTTTCAGTAAAAAACAGAATTGTCTCTTGGATCATGGTAAGCTATTCTTGCTCATGCAGTTAAGTTCTTTGGGTGCCAGTGTAAACTGACACTTCCATTGTTTTTGCATTCATATACTCCAATTTTATAATCCCCAAATTAATTTAGAACAGCTGAAGATGAATCTGCATCAGAAGACTACATGCTGCCCAAGGTATCCCAGTTGATTCAAGGGCAGATTTATTGTAGACTTGTGGGCTCACCAGCTTTTATCCTCATTTTGCTTCCCAGATCGGCATCTGTGTTTGTTTAACAGCCACTGGCTGAATCACTCTGAGAATCCTGGAAGCATGTGGAAGCCCCAGGGGTCACATGGCTCATCTCCTGAAGTGACACTGTGGGTGTTTATATCACTCATTGGGTTAGGATTTGTCTCATGGAAATTGAGCTCAAAAGTTGAGTCTATCAGTTTCCCAGAAAAATAAATCTCGGAATTCTCAGTGACCTCAAGTTTTCCCCAAGGAGATCAACATTTTTTTTTTCTCCTAAAGCCAAGAAAGAGGTGATGCCATATCCCAGTAACAAGGAGGCTGTATTTAATTCACGTTTCCAGTATTTATAGTGTTCCTACCATGGGCCAGGCCCAGCACTACGAACAGAGATGACTGGAGCATATTCATAGTCTCCATTCTTATCTCAAGAAGGTCACTGGCTATTAGGGGAACAGACAGTACTCCCACAAGGCAGAGAGAAATACTAAGTAGGGGTGTACTCAGGGTATGTGCCTGCATTCTGGTAGATGGGCAGTTAAGTTTGACTATGGATGGAGGAACAGTTAATGGTAGAGCAAAACAGGTGAGGACCCTTAGTCATTTCTTGCACATGACCACATGCATGCCATGAGGGGAGGCACTTGACTTGGAAGCCATCGTATCTGCCATTTGTAAAGTTCTTACTATCTCTCCCCAAATACTCCCACCTTGAGTTAATGTGACGGCTAAATATGAAAGCATCTGAGGCAATTCTGAAAAATGGAGATGCCCAAGCCCCACCACAGACTGACTGAAAGAGGATCTCCGGAGAAGATCTCTGCTTCTTAAAGCTTTCTTTCTAGAGAATTCCCTAGTAGTACAGCTAGCCAGCTTGGCACAAGCTTTCACACTGGCTTTTTGAAAACCATTGCTCTGAGAGCTCTCCCCAAATGGCCTCAACCAAAATCCCATACAGTTTGTCAGTGGGGCTGGATAAGTATTCCCTGACATGCGCCACCTGATGTTACCTGCTTTTAAAAATTCCACTGCAAGCCAAACCTGAAGAAGTACCTGGGGGAAATATGGTACATGTTAAACTTGGAAGTCTCCCAAGCCCTTTTCAATCCCATCCATTATGTCTAAACTCTCATTTTGCTGCCATTGGGTAGGGCTATTTAGGACAGAGACCACTATGGGCCATGGGGATATGTGTTTGAGGCCAGCTCAAGGTTAGTTTCAAGGTTAGTCTTAGCCCTTCCATAAATTTCTGGAAGTATTTATTTGTCAGAATGAATGCTCATTTTTCTGTTTGATATGAGCATATACTGTTCAGTCTCTTGCTGAGACCAATAAGCTAACTGAAAACTTGCAAATGTCCCTAAACCTTCAGACTTCATGGACACCCTGACCATTCACACTTCTTTTGCCCAGCTACAGTAGCATCAACATGGTAATTGGGAGGTCTAGGATCAAGGCAAGAGAGCTGGCTTCAAGTCCTGATTGTGTCACCATGTATATCTGTGACTTGATTGTCTCATTTAAGCTCTCTGGGTCAATTTCCTTGTCTATAACATGAGGGAATTGGACTGGAAGATTGTCAAGGTCAGATCCGTTTTCACTGGGGTAGCATATGCTGGATTGTCCTTTGAAGATTGCTACAAAATTACTTACACCTATGTTGTCTCTGCTAATGTTCTTAGTTAGAAGTGTGAATCCTAGAAACAATTTTTCAAAAGCCATCCTTCCTTGATTAAAACGGGAAAGAAGAAAACCGCCTATTATTTATTCGGCGACTATCATGCCCCAGGCATTGTGTCGAGTGCTGCTGCTTCTGTGAATTCATCTAATCCCTCTAAAATTCCAGGAGAATTCCTCTTCTAGTTGGAAGACCCTGGAAAATTCTCATTTCAGAAACAAAAAGAAGACTCAGACGGTAAAATAACTTGTCTAAGTTCACTGAGCTAGTAAATGATAGAAGTAGGGCTCAGGTTAAGGTTTTGTGATGCTAAACCCAGTGCTGCTGATAGCTCAAATTCTGTTATAATCCTGCAGGTGGAAGAGGTCCTTCCCTGTAAATTAACTGACTGGTCCACTTTGGTAGAGAACGACTATGGATAACAGCCTGTGAGAGCTCTGCTATTTGCCCTTCATTTCATGCTTCCCTTCAGGGTCCTCCATGAGGCTCCCATTAGTCTCTGACTGAGTTACCAAATGAATGTCTGTCTTCTCTTTCTGTTCACCAACTTTTCTTCCTTAAAAAGGAAAAATAAAAATAAAGCATAGTTAAGTATTAAGGCAAAATTATTGCTGTGCTTTTAATCATGTAAATGCCAGTAAAAATCCCAGGTTTAAAATCCCAAGGCGAGCATAGCCGAGCCCATTGTGCTAGCAGAAGAAGGAATTAATACCATACCAGCTAATGAAAAAATTCTAAGTACTGCTAAGACATTGGATGTAGTAGAACAGGGAGTCGAAACTTAACGTTTTCTGCCTGTATGATTAAAATACCAGTTTTGAGACTGCATTGATTTTAACCAAAATTCTTTCCCATTTTATGAAACATTCTTTGAAAATGAACCATTATTATAAGACCTGAAATGTTAAAAAGAAATACATAAGGGTGTTATTGGCTCAATTAATATTCATTTTAAAAATGAGGAAATAGCTTGAAATGACTCTGAGGGCACACAGTAGGGACTTTAGGTTGTCAAACCCCAATTCATAGCTGACAGCTGGCAAACATTAAAACAACACATCTGTGAATCATTTAGCTATTCTTTTGCATAACAGGCATTCTTCATGTGGAATCTACTCTGGCAGAGGAGCCACTGAGCAGACGTGCCATTTACCACAACATCAAGTCTGAGCATTTTCATGTGGTGTGGGGGAGCAGCAGTAGTGTGTTCGGGCCTTAGCTCTCTTCTTGGCCCCTGACATTCTGTCATTTACTTAGTGTTGTTTTCCCTCTACAATCACCACCACCATTGTTTCAATTTCTTTTAGCTCAGAAAATGTTGCTCTAATATTAATATATACATTGGCCAATTCCAGAAGCTAATGGTTCTTACCAGTCTTAAGCTAAGAGAAATATATCTTGGGACACCTGGGTGGCTCAGTCAGTTAAGCATCCGCCTTTGGCTCAGGTCATGATCCCTGGGTCTTCGGATCGAGTCCCACATTGGGCTCCTTGCTCAGCGGGGAGCCTGCTTCTCCCTCTGCCTGCCCTTTTCACTCTCTCTGACAAATAAATAAAATTTTTAAAAAGAGAAACATAACTCATTTATCTGTCTGTCTGTCTAGATTCTAAGCAGGGTCTTTCCAGTCTGAGGCTATGAGGTTTTTCAAGTATTTTATTTCCTATTTTCTATTTTATTCCTACTTTTTTCCCTTTTAATTTCCTTAATTTTTCTGGTTTGGTTTCAGCATAAACTCAGGTATGGCCAGTAGATAAAGTAGATACAGTATCATTGGCTTGTGAGAGTAATCGCTTTAATGAGGGATCTGCTGAGCTTCTGTTGGTCCCCAGGAAGCATGGCAGAAGGGACTGTGTTTATAATTGACTCTAATCCACTCTAATCTTCCACCTTAACCTCACCAAGAATTAAGTGATTGATTTTGGGTCTCTTGAAAGAAAATAAAGACCTCCTGGGATGAATGTTGGCAGCTGCCCAAGGACAATCAGACAATTGAGGGTTGGCACCATTTGTATTTGGATATGAAGAACTATCTTGATCTAATCAGGTGATTTCTCTCCCACATCTCCACACAATCTTGGTTTTTTTCATCCCTAATTGAGCATTATCATGATCCTGGGTCAGAACTGGACAGAATTGCATAACCATTTCTTTACCTCCTGTAATGCCAGATATACCTAAGACAAAACACAGCCAGAATGGTGTAAGCAAAGCTTATTCTTTGGCATTCTGCTTCCTCTAAGGGTCACCCCTCACTCTCTTGCCCCCAAGTCCAAGGTCTGTGATTCCCTGTGTGCTGACCTTAGGCTGCAGGCACTACCTGTTTTCTCTTCAGCCCACTAAAAAGTTACATCATATAGTCTCCTTCTAACGGAGGCCATTTTTCCAAATATATTTGTGTTAGCTGCTACAACAATGAGCTGTTGGGATCAAGAGTAGCCAAATCTTAAATTGGATATTAATCACACGAGTCCTTTTTTAAAAAAAAAAATGCTATTGGAATTGGGTCAAAATTATAAACCGATAGGAATGGAGAACAATCATCAAGCACGGAGAGAGAGTTGACCTTCCTCTTCTTTACCTCCTTTCTCCCTCCAACACTCCTGATGTCCCCATTCTTCAGGCACCTTTCCAGTTTCCATTTGTCCCAAGATAACCCATAATCAGCAAATTTAGTTGTCCTCTGTCTTCTCTTTGTACGTGGGTCTCTCAGCCCCCTGACAACCTTGCCTTGCTGAGCTGGAACCCCCTGTCATGCATTCTCCTTTCCTAGTCCCTAATTTCAAGTATTGTTGATTTCAGTACAAAGTCGATATACCATCTTCAACTACAGTCTCATCTCCACTCAGGAATCTTTTTCTTTATTTCTCTTGCCTTCCTGTCACCATCCTTCTGATATGTATTCCAAAGCTCCCTGCTCCACTTTCCTCAGGGCTCCCCCACCTCACTGATTTTCTGCAAGTTACCCACCTGCTTTTCTATTTATATACAAGGCTGGGAGCTCAGATATGAACTCCTCCAACTTTCTTACTCTCCACATACCAATCCTACAATAATTTTTCTTCTCCTCGCCATCAGACCGGAAGCACTTTTGTTTTCCTTTGCAGTGTGGTCACTCTATGTTCTGATCTCAGCCCTCCTCATTATTTCCCAGATACTTTTCTGTGACTTTTCCCTTTTTTTTTTCCTTTGCATTAGTCATCTCTTTCTCTTCACTCTTTGTTTCCCCTCTGCCCCCACTCCTGCTACCTCACACTGTCCCTTTCTTCTCAAAAGAATCCTCTACTCTTTCTGCCTCCCAAAATGTAGCTCAGCCTCTGAGTATGCTATCATTCTTCCACCACCTGCTTAAACTACTAGTGAGAAAAAGAGCAGGGAGGGTAGACAGAGAAGAAGAGAAGAAAGAAAACAGAACTTTAGGGAGACCCATATCATGGAGTTGAAGGTTGAATGGCTTGCAAAAAAAGAGAAGGGCTAGCCACAGAAGTGTGCATGGGAGCAGAAGACCGCCGCCCTGGGTTTGCCCATGGAAGCCAGACAAGTTTCCCAGCAGTCCCACCCTCTGAGCCAGGAGAATCAGGACAGGAAAGAGCCAATGTTCCATTCCAACCAGGTGGACCCTTGACAGAGTCAGTTAATGGGCAAATTGGTGGGACTGAACAGTGAATTCCAGTGCAGCAGGTACAGGGCTGACATTGCTCCTTCTGCCATACACTGCTGGGCAGAGGGACCAGTCAACTGCTGATACCAGCAGGTCCAGAAATCCTGGATGGAGCTACTAAAGGGTGAAGGAACCTTCTGGTTAGGTAGTATGGTCTCCTTTCACCTCTCCCCACAATCCCCCATTCACCCACACCTTCTAGCCCCAGCTGGTTCACTTTTAACAGATGATGTCTTTTTTCTCTGAATTAATGAAAATATTCTTGATTTTTGACCTATCAGCAAACTTCAGGACCTATCATCAAACTTATATTTTTAAGAAGCAAAGCTGGACCAAGGCTCCTGTAAAACTCAGAGAGAAGAGAGTTCTTTATTCTTTTGTCACACTGAGGCCTTGAGCCAGACATATCAAGCTTGTGTCAGAAGATATTAAGACCAACTCTACAACATACGGATTTAGGGGCATGTGTCACATTTGATATGGGTAAGAGAGGAATGCCTTGACTGAGTCAAGGCAAAGTGTACTCAGAAGCACCCTGAAAGGAACAGGGACTAGCGCAGAAAGAATCCTTGAGTCTTTCTCAGCCCAAAGAAGCAAAACTCCTGACTCAGACAATACTGAATCTGAGTAAATATCATCAGTAAGAGTATTCATCTTTGTGTTCCCACTTTCTTTAATGGTAATCATTATTCTAGGCAAGGATCATTCCTGTCTAGTTTCCACTGAGCCCCCAAACATCACCAACACATAAACACTAACTTGCTCAGGGAACTCCGCTGGCAGCAGAGCCCAGGGAAATTGTGTCATCCATTTAAGATGTCTCACATCCTAGACACTCTGTTATCCCAGGCCGTTGCTGGCTCCCTTGAAAGCAATAAGCCGACAACACAGGAAGCAGTCAGGAAATCCAATATCTAAACCCTGTATGAGATTGTGGCCCCAATCTAATAAGAATAGATTCATTTTATTTTATTCCCATTTTGTCACCTGCTTTGTGGGAAAGTGAAACATGATAAATCAGAACATTATGGCCACTTCTGAGTACATATTGACTCATCATTCCTTGAACTTTTATGCCAAACATTTTGAATGATGTAGATTCGTGGAGACTGAACTTCTCGGCTGTCTTCTATCACTGTGTTACAGTCGTCTCCTGCTAAGGAAGCTTAAAGATTTCCTCGTGGCTAGCTTTAAACCCTCAGTTGTTGAATGATCTGGGACTGATTTAAATTCCCAAATGAATCTGACAGAGGCATTCCTCTGATCTGGATTCATCTTCCTGGAGTGGCCCAGAACCAAGACCACTCCAGGAAGCAATTAGGGCAGGTACATTGGCTAACCTGCTGAAGACTTTCAAGGAATCCGTGGTTTTAATAAAACCTAAATTTTATT
Organism: Mustela nivalis; assembly: GCF_964662115.1. NCBI lineage: Eukaryota > Metazoa > Chordata > Mammalia > Carnivora > Mustelidae > Mustela > Mustela nivalis. The sequence continues at coordinate 57,578,539 of NC_139020.1, forward strand.
TGAGCAAAATTGCTAAGGAAGCAAAAAGGTAAAGAATCTGAGATCCCAGCCTCTTCCAGTTTAGAAGGTTTCTTTTTAAGTGGATTTATTAATTCAATTTTAACTGGATTTTATAGTGTCTCTATGCCCTACCCAGAACATCTGTATATTGGGTGGCTGTTTACTTTAGGCTTTCATGTAAGCCCTAGTAAGATCTTTTCATTAATCCAATCACTACAGCAGGCTATGATTAATTTACTATAGCATTGATTTTTAAGGATTAGAGAAAAAGCCTCCTTACTCGGCAGGGAGGGGGGAAACATTAAGGGATTATAGGCTGCATCTGCCAGAATATAGATATTCATCCATATAATTTATTGCAATTTTCTATGTTTTATATGGTCTATCATCTTTTGAATAGTTCATGGATATCTTATGTTTTGTAGCTTAATAGCACACCTAGCAGACTGCTGAATTGTTGAGATCTCTAAAAGTCATTTAATGATGACCATTAGACTCGTCTTGAATCAGTGAACTAGAAGGCCATTTTCATTTCTGTAATCTTTAGCAGTTTACTATTTTACTAATGAGGAAACGCAAGCACAGAAAGGTTAAATGACCTATCTGTCCAACATCACTGAATTGAGGAAGAGCTATGGCTAGAAAGTCTTCCCTGACTCCCTTCCTTTGCATCTTATTGTTATTACCATTATTGTGGCTTCATTAGCTATATTGTTGGCCAAGCTTTGTACCAAGTGCTTTCACATGTGCTTTCTCACAGCAGCCCTAGAAGCTAGGTATTGTCATTAGCCTCATATGTAAGAAGACTAAGGCTTATTCTCTCTTCTTGACATCCAGGACCTTTTGCTTTCCTTCTCTGTTTGAGAAATATATTCTCTAATTTTTATTAACATGATAAGATTTTGGTTTGCTTTGTCTTACTAAAATTCCGTATCTGGTAATCATCTATTTAGCCTCATAATTTTTGAAAAATATTAGTTATATTTAAAAAAAAAATGTTTTGTCCTTTTCATTTTGTGTGTAACTTCATACTTCATGTTTCTAATCACAGGGATGATAATAGAGCAAAGAGCTCACACAATGGAGGATAAGGACTTCTTTTACCCAATTCTCCTTTGATCATCCAAATGGCTTTCCCAGCCCCTTGAGCAGATGGTTCTCCAAAAAGACTCCTTCTGAGCTACTTAGAATATCTATGGTTTGTCTCATGTCAGGATGTGTCTTAGGTCAGGGTCTTTGGGAAACATATGTGGTGAGATTTGTCTGCAGGAGGTGTAATGGGGGCTGCTCTTGGGAACAACACCTACCAGGGAGTGAGGAAGCAAGACAGGGCAGAAGGAGAAGTTGATTTGTGATAAAGTTAAAGCACAGGACTCAGCCAGTTCTACAAGGGAGCTCTAGAGCTGGGATGACCCTTCAGAGTTATCCAGAATTGAGGCAAAGACCAGGCCTTTGTACCTGCCCCTCATTATCTTCTCATTACATGTGGGCTTTTTCCGGGAAGGAAGCATAAACTTGGCAGAGGCAGCTCTCTTCAGATGAAGAAAATTCTTGGAGAGTGACTCAGTTATGAGCCATTAGCAGGCAGCAGCAGGGGAAATGCATGGTTCAGTCTTGGAAGAGGGAGTTTGTCAGCACACCACAGGATCTAATACTAGAAGATGCCAGTTTCCTCAGTGCTGAGAGCATGCTTGATTATCTGAGATGATTTTGCTTCAAGCTATCTTTAGTGGTTTGAAAGGTGACCCACCGAAAAGAAGTGTGCAGGTCTTAAGCTCCAATACCCATAAATGAGACCTAATTCAAAAAAAGAGTCCTCGCAGATGTAATTAAGTTAAAAATCTCAAGATGAGATCATCCTGGATTAACAGTGTGGGCCCTAAATCGAGTGACTAATGTCTTTATAAGAAACAGAAGAGGAGATGACACAAGGAAAGGGGGAGAAGGCCAAGTGAAGACTGAAACAGATTGGGTGATGCTAACAGTCCCCAGAAGCTGAAGCATTAATGAACAGATTGTCTTGTAGAGCCTCCAGATGAGGAGCAACCCGCCTGACACCTGCTTCTGGACTTCTGCTTTCTAGAATTGTGAGAGAATGAATTTCTGTTGTTTTCGTCACCAATTTTGCAGTAATTTATACAGCCCTAAGAAAACAAATATATTAAACCATTTTATCCTACATAAGAAATTATATATTTAAAATCCATAATCTCCAATATCTCTGTCCAATGGATTTAGTGCAAACCATGACAATAGCGTGTCAGGACCCAGGATAGCATGGACATTACATGGTGCTGCCAATATCTTGACAGTTATAAGAAAGTTATAAGTCTTAGTTCACAGTTTGTGGCTGGGTCCTGTTACCCACTTTGAACTCTCCATTTCTGGTTTGCTTATTCTCAAGTATTTATTTCCCCTCCTAATAGGTCATGGGGGTTTTTCCTGATCTGTAATATTTCATGCCCCACAACAGGCTTCTTTTCCACATAACGGAGGTAGAAAATTCCTTGGAAAAATCCAAGAGTTTTCCTTAGATAAAGATTTCAAACTGATACCTGTGCACACGCTTTTTCTCCAGGGAAACCTTGGTGCTACCTGGTATGTTGAGACCAAAGTAAAAGAGGAGGTCTATGAAGTGGTAACTTTTGATCTCCCCAGGGAATGCTGTTAACATTCAATGAGGTGACAAGAGGTGGTGAAGCTGAAGTTTAAAGGTGCTGATCATTTGTTTGTCTTTAAAATCAAGAGCTAAATCCTACTGCACAATGGTCAGAGCCTGAAACAATGTCTTAGTCACTCTATATGCAGAACATAATGACACATTCTTCTGATTTTAACTGTTTGTTCTGAGAGATCTGAGATCTTACAGACATTGCCAATAGGGGAAGCTTTTTCTCACAAGAGGACTTAACCTCCTATTGCACAGGACTGAAGGAAGTGACATCTTTTGAAGCCTTTCTTGGAAGGGAGAGGATCTCAACTCAAGCTCTCATCCACCACCATGCTGAAAATTCTGTGACTGGTGGCTTCTGAGGTGACTCTTGTGAGGCTGGGCACTCAACAGTGAGCCTCAAAGAAAGCCTACAGCCTTTTCTGTTATAATAACTGAGGACCACATTGGCTGGTATGCTGGATATTACTTTTTTTTTTTTTTTTGGTCTCTCCAGATCTATCATGTTTATTGGCCCAGGAGGCAAAGCTGTGTGGACTGTAAATGAGCTCTCTTGACCTCTGGTTCTGCAAATGTCTCAACCTTACTCTCCTTCCTCCCTCTAAGGAAAGTGAGGTTGAGGTATTCATATCCCCAGCTGCCTGTGTGAAGAGTTGCTGTGGCTTGCCTGCATTTCTATACTGAAAAGGCCACAGTTCCTGTCAGGAGGCCCTCTTCCTATAGTTATTCTCTCCAGTGACCCTCTCCCAGTTCCCCTCAGTCCTGGGAAAGGAAGTGGCTTCCCAGTGTTGCTAGCCCTGAGAACTATGACATCCCTTCTTATTTCCCCTATACCCTGGTGGGTCCGTAATCAAAGGAGCGAGACTGATACAAAGCGAAGATCAAGCAAAGCTTTATTTTGCACCAAGCATCCAGAATCAAACTGACAGGTCGTGCTGCCTCTTACAGAGAGGGTGACCCGTCCCTGCCTTACAGACTAACTTTTATAGAGCAAAGGCCGTGTGGTTGAGCCTGGCCACACAAGGTGGCCAATGAGATTACAACACGCAATCTCATGCTAGGTCACACACGGGTGGCCAATTGACTTACAATTTACCCTATAGTAGATATTTGAACTAGCCTATCACCTCGGTCAGAATTGGCGCCCAAAAGGCGGGGCCAACACTCCTTGGTAGCTAGGGAGACAGTATGAGCACTTCACTGATTGAATGTCTCCACCTAGCCTGACCAGCCCTTGTATTTGGGCTTTTTCCTGGGACTGGTCGACCATATTTTACTGGTTTCCCAGACTTACTTTTATGTAAGTCCCCTGGCGGGGGTGGGGGGGGGTCAGTTTAAGTTTTATTGCATAAATAACAAAATGGCTGTTCAACTGGGTGGAATTGCTCTGGCTAAATAGGCCTTTACAACCCTACCATGCCTTATATATAAACCGCACATTAAACTCAACTCAGTTATCACTTTTGGATATGCCTTTTGTTTTCTGATGGGTTGAGACTGGCTTACCGACTCTGGGGTAATGCAGCTCCCAAGAAACAAGAAATTCAGTGAGAGCTAAACCACTAGTACCAGCAGAAGTTGTACTGTGTCTTCTCTGATACTTAAAATATCACCTGCCTCTATGTAGGAGACCTAGATCATATTCATTTCCCCAGAGTTATAGCATCATACTCCTTAGCTTTCTGGCTATCAGAGAAAAGAATCTTATCATTGGTAGAGGTAGGTTTGTCATTTCTATCTTAAGTACTGCTGTTGAATTCCATGGCTCATGTGACAAGGATTTCTTTATTTTCTATAGTTCTTTTGAGCATTTGGCAGGTCAGCCATGAAATGTCTTTAAATTTATATCGACATTGTCAAGGTGTATATTGTCTGCTCTTTTATGAGCTACTGATTTCCTTATATAGTTTAAAGTGGACCTAAAGGTCATAATTGGTGGGGGACCTATGGGGGTCCTTGGACTGCTCATACTTACAGTGGTCATTTCTCTCCTTGATAATGTTAAAACGATGTCAGTGGGGAGGTTCTTTATCTTTGTCTCTGTAGATCAGTCCTAGTGCCTGGCATGTAGTTGGAGCCCAATATTTTTTTAGAAACTCATCAGAAAAAAGGATATATATTATTTTTAAGACTATCTGACTAGCTTATTGCAATTTTGTGGACATTGTGAGAGGAGTGTGCTAATTTGTTCCCATTGATGGGAAATGATGTTACTTAGTAAAGAGAGTTTTACCAAAAATAATAATAATAATAATAATAATAATAATAATAATAATATAGTATCTGTTATGTGGCCAAGACCATTCTGGGGGCTGGAGACAGAGCAGTAAATAAGAAGACAGCTTTGACATGCATTCCCCCAAAGGCACAGCATGAGATAAGAGACTGTTTACAGCTACCTTAAAACGTCATTCTCTGGAACAGAAATGGGGGACAGAGAAGAGTAAAGCAGGGAAGGAAGAACCAATCTAAAGGCATATTATTAAGCAGCTTGCACTATGGACAGATGTGGCTGGGTCCCTCTGGGCACCTTCTAAAGAGTCCTGTAGAACACACCTTAGAATCACTCACCTGATCATTAGAAGAGGAAGGATTTATGCACGAGCTCTTGCTCCTCATGGGCCACGTGTTACCTTATGGGGTGTTAACTACCTTTCAGGGTTGTTCATGTGTCAGAATGGATGAGGCACTGTGTCTCTGCTCCAGAGACACCCAGTCAGAAAGTAAGGGTCATTCTGGGCGGCGGAGGAGAGGCTGTATGTGTTGTATATGTAAGGGTTGTAAGAGGTTGTATATGTAAGCAGCTGGTTGCTTCCACAACAGCTGGAATGAAAAGGTGAGTCAAGAGGATGTTTGGTGAGATGTAAGAGATGATTAATACACAGAATTCCTGTCCTTGCAGAGCTTACATTCTAAAAGAAAGTAAAGTGACAATACACCAACATGAAAGACAGCAACCTAACTTCTCTTAGTCGATCGATAAGCACCATGGAGGGAATAACTGCTGTTGATATGAATGAGACCCATGGGTGGGGAGAGGGGGCGTGCCCCTGTGAACACTCATGGGGGTCAGAAACGTCCTTGAAGAGGAAGGGGATGACCCCAGAATGACAGAATCCAGTCATGTAACAAGGCTGTGGAAGAGTACTAAACAGAGCACATGGCTCACACAGAGACCCTGGGGTTTAAAGAACACAGAGAGCCTGAGGGACAGAAAGGAAAGAGGGGGTGGACTGAGGTGAATGAGGGCCTCTGCGGCTGGAAGGGCGGAGACAGTGGAGTCAGGGGCTTAGTGGTCGGTTGTGCAGAGTCTGGCCAACCACGGTGAGGTGTTGAGTTCTTCTCAAGCACCTATATGCCTTAGAGATGTATGGAAAGAGGAGCTTAGACATTTACAAAACTGGCATTTAAGGTCTGTACCTCTTACAAGTAACTGCCAGATCTCTGACACATTGTTCTATGCAATTTTATGTCCCAAAGGCACACATTTGAGTCACACGACCTGTGAGGCTTGTATGTGGGTATGAATGGCTTTGCTGGGACTTGAGCCCAGTTGACAGCGCAGTCTGGTTTTTTGGTTCTTTTCTCAGGGTCATGTAAATAGCAATATTTGTGGTATGATTAGCCTTTGTTTCTGTATGAAAAAGTGGCCCACATTAAAGCCATGCCTTTGAGTTCAATATTTATGGTATGTATATAGCTCTGTGACTTCAGGTTCATCATTTCCCTTCACTGGGCACCAGGTGCCTTGTTTATAATATAAGGGGTTGATGATTCTAAAGTTCCAGGGTCTATAACTGTGCTTAGAGTGTGAAACTGATACAAATGCTGGTAATTCCAAGTAGATTCTAACACTCTCAAATGCAACAAGGCATGATTTTAGGGAAAAGGAAGAAGAAAGAAAGAAAAGAAAAGAAAAGCTTTTCCCAACTTTCTCAAAAGGGACAAGGCATGATTTTGTTTTAGAAAATAAAGCTTTGAGGATCTTCTGCTTGCTTCAGAGGACTTTCCATACACAGTGTTTTCTGTTGTTCATTTGTTTACCTCGTCATCCAGTTCTAGAAATGTGGCCTTCCCAGCTGGGCGCTGGGTAATTAGAGCAGCTTCCCCATAGGCCGGCTGTGTGCACTGAGGAGAGAGGAGAGGCCGCAAAGAGAAAGCAAAGTATTTGGAGAAATAAATAAGAGATCTATAGTGCCTTCTCTGAGCAAAATGAAAGAGAAAAATACATAATAAATAGTGAAAGAACAGTGGCAATAAAATAAAATTGATGCTGAGTTACATAATACCAGGCGAAGTTAACTCAATACCTTCGATTTAAAAATGGCCCCTGTGGTATCACCCAGAAAGCTGGTCAGAATTCCTCCAGGAAATTAAATTGAAAAGCAAGCAAGCGAACAAACAAATACACAAACAGAAACTTCTCAAACGAATGTGTGTGTGTACATCTATACATTCAAACAGAAATTGCTCACTCTTGTTTCCTCTGTGACATACTACAGCAGTTCGGTAGAGAGAAATGTAATGGGAACAAACAAAACCAAGTGATTTCTAGATTGTTTCTTACTTCTTAAGATATCAGAGGCATTTTACTTTGAGGAAGGGTTGCTTTCAGCTGTTGCGCTCACTGCACTAAATAGTTGAATAGTGTAAGCAAAGACTCTGCATCTCAGTGTACGATGCAGTACAGGGTTTCTTACAACAAACTCTTTGACCTTGATCAAGACACCTCTGGAGCCTCAGTTTCTTCATCTGTAAAATGAAGAGCTCTGGCTCTGCTAGATCATTGGTACAGCTCCTTCTAGCTCCAACATTCTAAAGATTGTGGCAGAAAACAGACAACCTTTGTGTTGAGGCATGCCCATGCCTCTGTTTTTGACTCTTCATAAAGAAGGCAAATTTTTCAAAAGTTAGACTTCTTTTTTTGGAGAAGGGGAGCATATTTTTATTCACAAGAATCCTCTATGTTCTTAGACCACTATGGGGTCTGAGGTCCAAAAGAATGTCTGTGGTCTCTATAAGATCCTCAGTCACCAAATAAAGTGGAGTAATGTTTATTGCAAGGTTTTCATTGAGCCAGAAAGGTGAAATAATACATTTTTTTTTTAAGATTTTATTTATTTATTTGACAGAGAGAAATCACAAGTGGTCGGAGAGGCAGGCAGAGAGAGAGAGAGGGAAGCAGGCTCTCCGCTGAGCAGAGAGCCCGATGCGGGACTCGATCCCAGGACCCTGAGATCATGACCTGAGCCGAAGGCAGCGGCTTAACCCACTGAGCCACCCAGGCGCCCAATAATACATTTTTAAGAGATGTTCAGCAGTGAGGACCTTTTCCTCACTTACTTTACCTTCCCATCACAATTCTTCCCCTATGAAAAGTATTTGATTTAGCTCTCAGTTACCCAGGAAATGCTATCAATCACAATCTCCTATTTCCTGATAACATTACCTAACTGAGGCTGTATTGAGCCACAGCATTACAAAAAACAGCAAATACCAAAGTGGCCTCTGTCCTCTGTCTTCCTCTCACTCACTGGCTCTGGCTCTGGCTCTGGCTCTCGCTCTCAAACTCAGAACTCCTGAGCCAGGGAACGCGGGCAGCTTCTGGAAGCTGCAAAAGGCCAGAAAAGTCATCTATTCCTAAAGTTTCCAGAAAGAAACAGAACTCGGCCGACACCTTGGTTTTAGAGTAGTGAGACCATGTCAGATTTACCTACAGAACAGTAAAATAATAAATTTATGTTGTTTTTAAGTGACTAAATAAATAAGTAAATAAATAAATTTTAAAAAGGAAATCATTGGTGGGACAGATTACTTCCAAAAGATCAGATGCAGTCCATGGTTGACTTGACTTAGTCTGTTGTTTTCACCAAGTGTAGAAACGCAGTATCTGTATGTGAATCCATAGTTGTAAAAACACAATGTGGTTAAGAATATATTTGCATCACAGTATGTGACTTGGCTCCTTAACTATCATTTTTTAAGCTCTGAAATCAATTGGAACACTTCTCAGTTTTTCAGGTGGTACTTTTTTTTCTCATTGCATTTGGAAGAGACGTTTTAAGAAAATTTCGGTGTTATGAAACTGGGTAGGACATAGAATCTCTAAGATTTCTTTTATTGTGTGTTAATCCTAGTGATATTAATAGTTTGTAAAATATATTCCTGCAAAAGTCAACATTAATGAATTATTAGTGAGCTAGCATTAGCTTCCCAGGTCTTTGGCAAAACCAAGCTCTCTCTCCTTTCTGTCGGTGGCCCTTTCTCTCTTTCCTTATTTTAGCTTGCCACTGAAAATTATTCAAAGGTTACTAACTATAATTATTTAATTGAATTTTTAAATTCTACTTCATAATGTAAAACATTAGGTAGAAATTTTATATTTATCTTACTTCAGAATTCTGTTTTGAACATCTATACAACAGAATCCCATGCAACTATTTCAAAAGAAGGAGGTTTATCTTTGTTTTATAACATGTATATGTCTGCAATATATTATGAAATATAACAAAAGGGACAGGCTGGAGTGCATGTGGTAAACATAGTAAAAATCAGTTTTCTTCATACGTACATACATACATATTTATGTAAAATCCAGGGAGATGTAAGACAAAAATAGAAATACTGGTTGTCTGTGGGTGGTTAGGATTCCAGCTGATTTTTATTTTCTTTGTTAACCCTTTTAAAATGCATTGTGGTAATGAAAAGATATTGATGTTATCATTGGAAAAGTGTATTACATTAAAATCAGTCTTTAACGGATGGCATTGAGCATGGTGGAAATGATGGTGACTAAATAGATTGTCATCTGCTGAAAGTGTCATGAAATTCTTTCTCTCCCATTAGAGAGCAATTCTTAAATCTCATAAAATCTGAGTGGAAACCAAAAGGGGGAACTTGCTTCTCATGAAGGTGGGGCCTCTACCTAACGGGCTGGCCCTCACTTCCCATCAAAGTCCAGTGATCCCTTGCTCCTTGGGGAGGTAGCTCTTCCAGCAGGGACCCGTGACATTTAATCCATGACCCTTCTCCATGGTTTTACAGCCCTTACATCTTCTACAGTTTTTCATTTCTCCTCAGTCTGATGCATGAAACTTCCCAGCACATTTTTGATTCCCTGTCCAATTGGACACCAAGGCTTGTCTCCTCTTTCCTTGTAATGTCCGCACCCCCATCACACTCTGCCATAACGAATCAGTAGACTCTTGTCCTCCGATGCTTAGAGAAATGCAAGACCCCCAACAGGTCTTCCTCCTCTCTCTTCCCCCCTTATTTTATCCACTGAATTCATATTTCTAAAATGTTATTTTATATATGTTATTCTTTTGTTGAAAGACCTATAACATGAAGAAAAAAATACAGCTCAGAATTCAAAGCCCTCCTCCATCTAATCTCCCCCCTTGGACAGCTTTGTTTGGGCCCCAGCCCCTCAATAAAGCCTCTGTTCCATGATAACAACTGATTCACAGAGTTGGCCTTGAACTTCAGCAGTTCCAACTGATGGCTCTTAGTGTTTCCTGTGGTTGAAATGACTTACCTTGTGGTTTCCACCAGACTTGTCTTTACAGTAAGAAGGAGGTTTAGGTTCCCTACTGACTTGATCCTTATACCTCTTTTCTCCTAAAATCCTGGGCTACCTACTCATTCAGTTCTGTGCCTTATGTTTCTTGACTCCTTTATGGTGTGCAGGGATGTTTGTCTTCAGCAAAATAATAAATGTGGTAAGAGCAAGAGTTGTGTTTCATCATTTACATTTTCAAATCACATAAAACTGGTGCACTTGAGTGGCTCAGTGTTAAACGTCTGACTCTTGATTTCAGCGCAGGTCATGATCTCAGGGTCCTGAGCCCTGCACAGGACTCCGCTCTGAGCTGTGGTCTGCTCTTCCAGCCCTCTCTCTGCTTGTACACCTGCCAGCTCTCTTGCTCAAAAATAAATAAATAAATAAATAAATAAATAAATAAATAATTACATAAAATTACCTATAATTATGCCTCTTCAGTAATCCCTTAAGGGTTGGCACTCAATAAATATCTCTTGATTAATTGAAACATTAAGCAGCATGTTTTCTAAGCATGCTGCATGTACAAGGGTGTAACACTACACTTTCGAATTTTTATATATAATAATGAAAGAATAAAAATCCAAGACAAATCAGTAATAATGAGTTAACCTCTGTGCAAACCACAAATGTAAGTTTACCTTTTGCCCAACTTCCTCCTTCTGAAAATGTCCTTTTCTCATTGAGTGTCAGTGTTTAGATGAAGCATTTAAAAAGTTTGCTCAAAACACACAATTATGGCTTGCCTCCAGCAGAAATAATGCGTGCCCCTGGTTCTCTTTGTAAATAATTGAATTTGCCTCTGAAGTTCAAGAAGTTCAAGATTTCTTTGTGTGTGTGAAACGGGCGGCTTCTGTTTTCTCTTTATATGCAGCCGACTCTAATCTGAGGCAGAAGAAATGCTGTGCTATTGGGATTTGGTGAGCAGGGAGGATAATAGAGATTTTCAAGACTTCCATAGAGGAGTTATTTTTAAGTACAGAGAATGTCTATCCCCATGCTGAAAGGGCCTTTAGAAAACGTTACTGGAATTGAAAAGCCGCGGGGGCAGTTCCCATCACCTGGGCGAACAGTGCCGGTCCGCAGGGCGTTGCTGCCCTCTGCTGCATGCACACGGGCATGGAGAGGCTGTCGCATGGGGCTTGCAGCTGGAGGACACCAGGTGTCTCCCATTAATATTCTGTGGGCATCTGCAATTTTTTCTTCTCTTAGAGCCTGGGTGAACTCCAATGGAGAGCTAGTCAAATCTGATGACTCCGGGCCACAGAGGTTTCTAGCTCCAAAACCCACAGACCAAGCTCTCTAAGGCACACCCTAAGAGGACAGATTTGCCCCGCTGTCCAACCCCAGTGGAAGGCAAGGATTCCAAGTGTCTGTAGCTCTGGAAAATAAGTGATGTTTTCCCTTTTTCTGAATTTGAGGAATTTTTTTTTTTTTAAAGAGGTGTTTTAGTTTAAAGCACTAGGAGCATAACTGCTTCAAGAGGAGGTATTCTTAGAGAATTCAGTAAGTTTAGATTTTTATGGATTTCATGTTGGTAAATCCTCTTAATAGGACTGGTGGAGTGAGGTGACCAACGTCCTTCCCTGGGCTTGTCATGTGTCCCAACGGAATGGGAACACGAACCTGCATATCAAGATCTCCTAGCCTATGTTTGCCGCTATACGTCATCACTGTGATTTACTAGAATTTCCAGGGGTGAAGGCAAAGAGACGAAGGCAGTCAGAACAGGGACATCTCCTGACTTTCAGTCAAAGTCTGTGTACTCCCCAGCCTCCCTGAAAGCATCCCTGTGAACATCACCTGGCCCAACACCTCTAGGGATCTGAAACTAAGTGTGGAGGTGGGCATGGGGGTGAGAATAAAGGTCTGAGGAGCCCTGAGCTAGGAAATAAGTAACTCCATCTTCTGACCTTTGCAAGAAACATCATTAGCTTTGTGGTGAGAAACTGCAGTGATAGTTGCCATGGCGAGTGTTCCCAGTGGTGGTGCAGAGGGTAGCCTGGTGTGGAGGGTAGTCTGGACATCCAGGACGGAACCCCTGTTTCACCACGATGCAAATCTTTGTTCTCCTAGCGAAATTCTGGTCTTCTAAATGGCAGAGGTAATGCCTTATGTCTTAGCATCATCCATATTTCTCCCAAGTCCTCCTACAGGCACAGATCAGTATGTACAAGATAGATCAGTGTATCATGATGTCGTGATACACGATGACAATATACATGACAACAACGTGGCCAGAATTCTCTCTCCCCGAGACCTCCAAAAAACAACGACCTTAGGAACACAGCTCCGCAATCTCATGTGTCTTTAGGCTTGCTGGTTGCTGCCCTATTGTGGTAGTGAAATCAGGGTCACAGAATATTTCACCAATGGTTCATATGGTTGTGTGTAAACACATGTATTTCTTTGGTCTTATTCTTTGTCCATCAACCCTATGCTGTAGTCCTCAGCCCAATGCTCGTTCTCTTAAGGGTGGAAGGTTATTTTGTTTCAAGCTAGAAAAACCAATATGTGTATCTTACCTGGTGAGGAAGCCATCATGTAGGAGAAGTTGCCTCCCTAAACCCCAGTCTCAGTCCTCTATAAATGGAAGTGACGGGGCAGATATCCCAGGCCTAGTAGCTGGCTGAGGTAAGAGGTTCTCTGCCTTTGGATTCAGATTGTTTAGGCCTTACTCTCTCTGGTTTTTGGCTGAGACACAGACAAGTTATTCTGCTGTCAGAAGAAAAAAAAAAAATCCTCCAGCTGCTGGAGTGAGAGATTCCCCTGTCTTACCTCCAGCCTAACCCAGGTGAGGGTTGGAAAAGGAGCCCTCCCTTCTCAACACCCCTCCCCCCCACCCAGGAAATGTGGACTTTCCTGCATTAGGTGTGACAATAAAATTCGGTTTGATAGCTGGTGTTACCCTCCGTTACTTTTCAGATTTTATTAAAATTAAGTGTGTTAATTCTTTGTTCTTTCACCCAGGAACCATTCTGGGAAATGGGAAGGAAAACACATTTTAAAAGTGAACAGAAAAACTGTTGTGAAAGACACGAAGCTCACATTTGTTCAATGACTTCGTGTTCTTGAAAAGAAATGTATAACAAGTACATTATGAATCGCTCTGCATGATTTCCTTTGTTTGGATTTTAGAAGCAGCATGACTGACACAGAGATCCTGAAGGAGAGAATCTTTGGATCCTGAGAAGTCTTTTAATGAAGGTGATACACAAAATTTCAGAGAACAGTTTCAACATTGTTCTGGTGAAGGTTATACTTAGCTCTGAACCACATTACTTTCCTGTCTACGTTTCATTTCCTGGGGTCTTGCCAAGTGATAAACAGACCCAGACGTGCAGTAGGTTTGGGGTTTTTCTGCACAAATAGGGGAGCTGGTGTTTGCTTCAAGGCATCAGTTGACGTCCATGATCATGGAAATGCTGGCGTAAGGCCTTTAGGAGACGATGGAGAAAAAATGGACCTACTGTGCTGTCTGTTCCATCATCCAGATACATTTTGTCAGGGGTAAGGCTTCTGGTTGTCCTGTCTTGTCAGATCGGCTGCTTTGGGGTGAGTGGGGCCTCTGTTCATTTAAAATGGGGTGAGGCTGCTGACATTGATCACCAAAGGCAGATCATTTCTAAAGTTTTCAGTTACAAATTTAAGTGGCAGCTATTGGAGAGATGTTAGGGTCTAGAAATGATTACTAATGAACACTAAAAACGAGAAGGGAATGAGTGGTTTGTGCCACTGCTCTGAGACATTTTCACCCATTTCCTTCCTAAGAGGATCTCTAGAGTAATTGGAAATTATGCTTCTTGGAAATGAAATGCTCTCTCCATGGTCGTCAGAACAACTCCCGAATTCTAAAAAAAATCACAAAGCCACCAATGCTGTGGGATCCCTGCTCAACTTTTCTCTCTCTCGAGGATCCTTTTTCTTTTGTATATAACAAGTATTACTCCTCCAAATATGAATGTCTTTGGGATTTAAACATATGTTGAATTTTAATGAGGCATGTGTAGGTGTGGACCTGGAAGACAAAGTAGGGTCCTTGCAACACTGGGAACCGGTTCCTTTAGGGCCTATTTAAAAATAGCAGGAGGAAAGATTGGTTCTGCATTCCATAGCATGGGGGAATTACAGAGAGTCCGAGTGTCTTAAGAATTAACTATGCTTTACAGATGGAGCTACAAAGATCTTAAGGAGAATTTCTAAATCAAAGGAGACTTTGGAATACAGTGCTGTGGATAGAATCAGAGGCATATTATCAGGCAGAGGAGAGCTTACAGGGAACAACATTAAACTATACTAACCTCTGCCTACCCAAACTTTTGAATCCATGAAAGTGTAATAATTCCCATTTGTCAAGTACCTTAGAGAGCCTGTTTCTTCTCCGTTGCTTGTCATCTTTTTATCTTTTTCCTTTGTGAGCTTCAGTGGTACTTGTCATAATAATATATCATTCCTGGAACAGTGTTCCATTAACGCTAAAATGGAGGCCTCCACTGGTGAAGGCATGCCAAAGGCTCAATGCTTAACATATTTTAAGTGCCTTGTACTATGTGGTCAGAGAGCTGATGGGAGAGGATCTTCTTCTTTTATGTCTAGTATTTCAAAGTGTTGATGATAGAGGATGCTGACCGTAGTTTATCTTCAGTGGAAACTCTACCTGAGGTATTTTCTCCCTTCCTCCCCTCAGGAGCCCTAATTGCATGGACATGGAGGTCTTTTTGATCTTCATAGTGAATGTCAAATTTCTTACTCTTTTCAACCAATTTGGGAGGCAGTTGGGTTGTTATGAAGGTTAGAGAAAGAGCACAGACTTTAAGTAACCAAATGCATGTTCTTTTAATGAGGTGTGACTTGAAGCTAGTCACTTAATCACTCTGTGCCTCAGTTTCCTCTTTGATAGAGTTTTAACATCATTCTGTGGTACGTGAGGAAGATTAAATGAAATGGCCTATGGAAAAGCATCTTGTGAACATAGATTTTTAAAAACAGCCCTACACGTATTAGTTATTTTTTCAGTTTCAGAAAATATTATTGGTGTGTTATATGCAGCTCAAAAAAAATCAATAATACTCATAGTAAAAGTAGTTGTTTGCTGGTGGACTTCAATTTCTAGGTAGGCTTAATTTTATTCACAGGTGGTAAGAGAACTTAAATTATCCTTTGGACAGCCCAACAGACAAAAGAGAGGACTATCTCTCTAGAGTCCTTAAGCAAATGCCTCCTCATTTGTACTGAGTCTCTGCTCCTTTATGGGGATCATGCACTGGCTCCCTCCTATGTGTAAGGCAGCCGGAGAGAAAGTTTCTTAGTTGCTCTCTCACCTCACCAAAGTGACCAAGGTTTAATTAAATAAGAGTCATCCCACATGAATCATGTAAGCGAATGGCTCATGTCCTTCCTTTTCAGGAGTATGGGAAAAAGCAACCAGTACAGAAAACGTCTATGCTTCCCCTGGCTCTGATATCAACCTGACCTGTCAAACGTGGAAGAAAGGCTTCTTGGTGCAGATGCAGTGGTCCAAGGTCACTGATAAGTTGGATCTGATTGCCCTTTATCATCCTCAGTATGGCTTTCACTGTAGTAATGGCGGTCCCTGTGAGTCACTGGTGACTTTCACAGAAACTCCCGGAAATGTGTCCACGTGGACTCTGCACTTAAAGAACGTGTCATCCTCGCTTACTGGGAAGTATGAGTGTAGCTTTACTCTGTATCCAGAGGGTTTTCGGACTAAAATCTACAACCTACTCCTTCAGACAAATGGTAAGCATAACTGTAGAGGGAAAGGAGCACACACTTTCACTCGGCTCTCACTCATTCGACAGATGTGTCTTACGCACCAAGCGTGTGTGAGACACGGTGCTAAGTACACAGAGGTTGGGCAGAAAGAGGTATTGCCCAGAAAGGAAGACAGAAATTCATCACATAATTCCACAGATAAATGTAAAATTGCAACAGTGACAAGTGTTAAGGATAAGTGATAAAGGTCTTGTGAAAGAACATGTAATAAGGGCCAGGGAAATTGACCCTGAGAAAGCAACACAGGAGCAGAAGTCTGAAGAAAGGGTAGACATGAACACCATTTAGGAGGTGGGAAGTTTGTGAGTGATCCAGGGGGAGGGAACAGCTTGTGAGAGGGGCTTTGTAGTGTTTGAGGACATGAGAAAATGCCAGCGGGGCTGCAGCGCAGAGGTTAAGGGATGAGGTGGGAGACATGGCAAGGACCAGATCATGTCAGATCTTGTCAGCCATATTTGAAGTTTTGATTTTTATCTAAGAGCCATAGGAAGACATTGAAGTGTTCACAACAAAAGGATGGCATGACATTTATAGCCTGGTTGTACTTGTGTCAGAAAAAGATCGTGCCGGCTTCAGTAGGAGAATAGAACAAAAATGGGCAAGAAGGAAATGATGGGACCGAGCTAGGAGACAGTCCCAATAGCCCAGAGGAGACAGAGTGATAGTTTGGGTAGACATAGAAAGAAACAACAAATTGAATGCTTTGGGCATAAAATAGGTGTGACTTGCTAATAGAGTGGATATAGGACAATGGTAGTTTGAAGGAAGGGGAGAGAAAAATTTAAGGTGACGTGGGAGGAGGTGCCATTCATTGAAGGCATAGGGAGCAGAGTATGTTTGTGGGGGGATGTATGCAAGTGGCTTTGGGTATATGTCCTATTTAGTATTGGGCAGGCAAAGACACCAAGGAGGCTGCTGGACAGGTAGCATTCACACATACGTGCCTTAGAGGGCTGCATTTGGAGGAGGAATCCTAGGCTTAAGTTCTAGCTCCTTTCTGGACAGAAATAAATTTCACCCGGGGACTGTCACGTACATTCTCCGAGCCCATCTGGAAAATGATGATAATAATGCCTACCCTAAATTAGTTGGTCCTACAGTAAATGATTTCCATTTATACTAATGGAAAAGAGTGAAAATGAAGGCCAACAAATGGAAAATGCACTGGAAATGAAATGTTTTTAAGTCAGGGGAAAAGTGGCCTGGTAATGTAAGAGAAAAACAACAAAAATTAACTCGTGAAGGCTGTGCTAAAAGAGGCACCGGACTGCCCTGATCAGGCCACACGGATGGATTTATTACCTCCTCTCCATGTCTTATCAAGAGATAAGACCAAGGTGTTGGAACAGTCCATCTGGAGACTGGGAGGTCCTCCACCACTACTTTACAATGCCCTGTTCCCATTACTGTTTTCCAGGAAAAAAGAAACACTTGAGTTCAAATTGGGGGTGGCATGGGGCGGGGTTAAACAAAGAGAAATAAGGAGACCTGCATAGAACAGTGCTTTGCTACACATACTTTGGAGACAGCGACCTGGATTTGAGTGTTGGCTCTGTCTACTATATATACATTTCATCTTTGTCAAGTTATTTCAAGTCTCTATGCTTTTGTTTTCTTATATAACAGATATGGATAATTATAGTACCTCCTTTATAGGTACCATTATTTTGATGATTAAATGGGGTAATTTGTGTAAAGCACTTAGCATAGTTCCTGCCGGAGAGTCAGAGTTTGGAAAAGGGTAGTTTTCATTAAGAAGAGTAATAATGATAATGTGTGAACTCTATTTATCAGTTCTTATTTAAAATGAGTCCTCCTCCCTCTTTTTTTTTATATTTGCCTGCTACGGAACCCAGTGAAACATTGAACATACATTAGCACAGGTACACAGTGACCTTGGCTTTAGATAAAGTTTTTGTACCTTTTGCCTAAATCTGTAAAATGTACTATCGCACCTCTGAGGATCTAAAGCCTCCCCTGAGAACTGACAAGATGGATTGATGTTCCCTCTAGTAAATAAGGGATAAGGGACAGCTCAACATGTGGACAGCACTGGAGAAGAGGTAGTACGTTACCCGGAAAGGAGAGTGGCATTGCCTTTAAGGGAGGCATATTTCTTAAAATAAAGGGCAACTCAAAGAAGCCAGGTTTAGCTTTTAAAAATGGCAGATCTCTGGATAGGCAGAAGCCATGTCTACATGCTTTGTGGTTAGAAATTCCCCAGTCTTCTGATTGTAACTTTGCTGCTTGTCAGCTGCACCAGATTGAAAAAAAGAAATGGCCTCAATATTAAAGAAATAGTTCTGATATTGGGTACCGAGTACAAAGAGATCAACATACGAAAGAGCAAAACAGAAAGGGACAAAACATCCTTCATTACAGAGTGACCAAAAGTGTAAGCCTGGTGGAGAGTGAAACGGTAGACACTTAACTCAGATGAGGCAGTTGCCATTCAAAAGCCCTGTCAAGTCCCCGCCCCAATGACACATCTCTTCCCCCATTATTCCTTTGATCTTCCCTCTCCTTCTGTCATTCTGTGCCATTTCCCTTGTATACCCCTGGGAGATCTTCAGGTTCACGAG